>NW_027328742.1:21886427-22486427 GCF_048564905.1 Vicugna pacos | reverse complement strand
TTCCTTATCAGAACTGCTCCTTAAGTTCGGGATTTAGTGAAAGATGCCATTTTAGCCTGTAAGTTCATGTTCAGGGAGGAGGAGGAAGACAGCACAGATTAGAATTGCTGTCTTGCTTTTTTTTAATTATTGTTTTCATAAGCCGTCTCCTGTTGTCGAATAGACACTGAGTAAATGAATGACTGTTACACTTCCATTTGAAGGATGAGGAAAGTGACACTCAGGGAGAGGAGGCAAACTTCCTGAGGTTCCAAAGACAAAAAGGGATGAGCACAGAATAAGATCCCTGCAAATTTCTTGGCTGTCATCAGCCTTTAGTTCAATGACAGTGTGCCGTGTGTAGTAGTAAACTTGTAGCGTGCATTTAAAAGGGTGCAGATGTTCTTGTTTTGTTGATGCAATCACACTATTTTGTCTGGGACTCTGAAAAAGAGAAATGGGTTAGAAAATGTTGGTTTCTCATCCTTGGTCCTTCCTCCCCCTCACAGATATGGACCCTTCCATCTGTAGCAGGAATAAGACAGCCCCAGCCTTCCCGTCTCATGAGATCAGTACTCATTCATTTCATTCCTGCCCACCAGTAGGTGATAAAGCACAGCGAGATTTTCATGTCCTGCTTCACTGATTCTTGTGAAATTAGGTGTTTGAAGATACAAACTCATGAAAGGAAGCTGCTTTTTTTTAATATATAGTGCAGTAATTTTCTTAGCAGAGAAGGAAATTGAGGATTTTCTTCATTGAAAATCAATAGAGATTTCAAGAGCATCTGTATTTCTGATGCATAGATTAAAATGACAAAATCTAGAGGGATTACAGAAATACAAGGAAGTTACCAAAAGTGTCTTTAAAGAGCTTTTCTAAGACTGGGCTTGTAAAAAGACTGTTAGTTGACAGAGACCCTCTTCTCACTCATAGTCCCTCTCCTTAGGTTGGAAAGGGCCAGCGTTTCCCCTGTGTGCAGTCCTGGTGCTTCAAGTGAGTTGTAGGTTAGGGCGGTGCACATGGTGCTGCCTTCAGTTTGTCCATCGAAAGTAACCCCTGGCAGTCAGAAGGCGAGTGTGTTGCAACGACATGAACCATTCACCGTGCTCTCCGGGGTGTGTGCTCATCTCAGCTCATCCCGGCTCAGGTGATGGCAGAGAAGAGAATGGTGGCAAGAGGTCAGCCATGAGTAGGAGGGAGCAACTGGAGTCAGCTTGGAGCCAAGTGGCTAGGAGTTCCGAGTTGAATTCCCAGGACTTCCCACAGTTCATTCATTCAGCTAATACTTCTCAAGCACCTGTGATGTGCTGGTGTTTCCTTTGTGAACAGAACCAAATCCCTGTCCTCATGAAGGTGACGTTCTACTGGACATAAGAAATGATAAACGCAGAAGCAGATCCACGTCAGGACACATGAGTGCCGTCTACTTTGGAGTGCACAAGGTGAGATCCTTTGGGAAGGAATGTATGATACAGGAAAATGTGGGGGAGAGGATGGCCGTATCTCAGGTCTTATTTGGGTCCCTGGGATGCATCTCGTGAAGTGTGGGTCCTTGATTTGCACAGGAACGAATCCAAGAGAGAGCCACAGTTCAGTAAATGTAGATTTATTCAGAGAGATATATACTCCACACACAGAGTGGGCTGTTTCAGAAGGCAAGAGAAAGGCCATGAGGCGTGAGGGTTGGGTGCTCCAGTTTTAAGTAAAAATAGTTACACACTCCTCTGACATAGTGTGGGCTGTCTCCCTCAGCAGAGAGAGCAGCCACGAGGTGTGGTTGTTAGTTTTTAGGCACTCAGGATTTTCATATGCTAATAAGTGTGAGGATTATTCCAACTGCTTTGGGGAAGGTGTTGGGATTCCCAGGAATTGGGCCACCACTCACCCTTTGACCTTTCATGGTCAGCCTTGAACCTGTCCTGGCACCTGTGGGAGTGCCTTTTAGCATCCTGCTGTATTTCAGTGAGTGTGTATTGAAGCTCAAGATCTACTGGGAGTTGACTTTTCCACTGTCTCGGTGCTAATGGCTGTGTCATCCTTTTAATGGCTGTGCCCGGCCCCCTTCCCTCCTGTCTCATGAAGGAGCTCAGGACTGATTGCACAATTGCAGAGCAGAGGACAGAGTGGAAAGAACTTTATAAGTGGAAGGTGGAAGGCAGTGTTGGCAGTAGAATTCTCAAGTCAATTATAAAGTAAGAGTCTTCTGTTTGCTGGGGGTACCTGGTGTCACATTAGGGAGCTGTGAGCCTTGGGGACTTCAGTGAGTGGGTGGCTCACTGTGTATACTGTGTTGCTTCTTAGGCGGCCCGAGGACAGTTGGCTTATAGGTGACCCATTCATTCAAGCAGGGGTCTCTTTGGGGATTTTCTGCACTTGAGGCTAACATGGGTCACATGGGGGGGCAGGACTGGCCAGTCACAGCTTGGTCCACAGTCACCTAGTGCCCTCGCGGCTTTCATCCCATGGATGCGTCACCTCCCCCTCGATGGGGACAAGGTCACAAGTGATGGGGCAGCTTCTCAGTGGTGAAGGCATTGCTCTCCAGACCCAACACTCAACAGCATGGACATCTGGTGTTGGCCACAGTCTTGGCTTGATGAGGCTGTTGGGTAGCTGAGCTCATGAGACGTGGGTGCCATGCTTCCACTCTCACCAAGAGCTCTACTTTTGAAGGTTCTGGTCAGACAGCCACAAATACTCCCTAGCCCATAAACAAAGAACAGTCCCTTTCACTCGGGGAAGGGCACACAGAAGGAGAACGGATCATCCCGAGAGCAGGAGAGGCCAAATCAGTCCTGCCATCAGGGGTCTGACAGATGAGCCATCTCAGTTCCTCTTACTAGTTGTTTAGTTGGAGGATCTGGGTATTTGGGTGACCTGCAAGTGTCAGGAAATAGTACACGAGGGCTTTGTAGATTTTCTGGTCTGGTGTTAACTCACCCCATTGTAGCTGTTGTGCAAGGAAACAAAATTTGGTGGACAACAGGCCATGGCCTCTGCTCCCTGGTGGAGCCAGGAGATTACAATGTTAAGAACGACTGCGGGGGCATAATTTCTATGTTGAGAGGCCAGATGGCCTTACATATCTCTCATACTGGATGTCTAAGTTGCAATGGGAAACTGGATTTCATCCAGCTCTCCAGCCAAGGAGGAGACCACAAGTGGCCTCCCCCACCAACTGTGAGCTCTTTGCCTCCACTGACAGCAGCATCTATAGCAAAAAGCTGGGCTACCACCTGCGTTTCTGTGTAAACATCCGAGTAGCCACAGCAATGGCCTCGTGAGCGATGGTGTGCCCAAGGAAGCGCTGTGTGGGACGGAGGGAGGAGTGCCGGGGTCAGACCCCGGGAGGGCAGGCAGGCAGTGAGGACATCTGTGCAGCACAGGTGCCATGGAACTGAGCCAAAGGGAGGCGGGTTTTGGAGCAGGGAGCCTGGGCAGTGCCGTGTTGTTCGTAAGAAGATCCTGGGCTCTGGATCCAAGAAGTCATTGGCTTGATTCCTGATCCCAACCCTCATCTTGGGCAAATGTTTGAAGCTTTCTGTGCCTCTGTTTCTTGGTGTCCCAATTGGGGACAATAGTAGCAATTATCTCTGAGAGTCAGAAGCGCCTTTATAGATGTCATTTCATTACGCTCACAGCAGCCCACGAGCAAGGTGCTAGGTCCCCCATTTTACACGTGGCAGACGAGTAACTTTTAATCAGTAATCACGCAGCTAAGTATGATCATAATCAGCATTTGAATTTGATCCCTGTGTCCAGATTATTTCTATTCTCACTCAGTATTACTGGAAAACTAGTAACGTCAGAACAAACACTGCTGGGAAGTGGGTGCTTGAAACATATTTGTCGTCTTCACCATTGGGGAGTGTTGAGTTCACATTCCTCACTGCCCGTCCGATGCCCCCTGCGTCTCCGGCTGCCCCTGGTGGGGTCTGCAGGACTCTAGGCAGCTTCTCCTTGTTCTCTACCCCCAAGACTCTCTGCTCTCTGCACGTTGATTCTCAACCCTGACTGCTCGGTAGAGCTAATGTCTAAAAACAAAAAAAGGTGGGGAGGGTTCGGCTCAGTGTTAGAGCATGTGCTTAGCATGAAAGAGGTCCTGGGTTCAATTCCCAGTACCTCAATTAAAATAAATAAATCTAACTATCCCCCCCAAAAAGGAAAACAGTGTTTAAAAAACAATAAACAATACAAAGACCCAACTCCAGGCTGTGGTGCACTATTTTTTAAAGGCTCCCAGATGCTTCCCATATGCAGGAGGGTGAGAGCTATCCCTTTACACCTCTTGTGAGCTTGTCCACTCACACCCGTTAGCCTCTTGAAACAGGAAAACTACTTGGCTCGGCCTAGAACTTTCTCCCGATTTCTAGACTTTTATTTGCCTACTGCACATCTCTCCTGGAGCCCACAGGCACCCAGCCAGAACTGAATCAGTTGTCTGCTCTCATGACTTGCCCTTCTTCCTGCCCTTCTTTTTTTGTTTAACATTTTTTATTGATTTATAATCATTTTACAATGTTGTGTCAAATTCCAGTGTTCAGCACAGTTTTTCAGTCATTCATGGACATATACACACTCATTGTCACATTTTTTCTCTGTGATTTATCATAACATTTTGTGTATATTTCCCTGTGCTATACAGTGTAATCTTGTTTATCTATTCTACAATTTTGAAATCCCAGTCTATCCCTTCCCACCCTCTACCCCCCTGGTAACCACAAGTCTGTATTCTCTGTACATGAGTCTATTTCTGTCCTGTATTTATGCTTTGTTTTTGTTTGTTTGTTTGTTTTTGTTTTTTAGATTCCACATATGAGCGATCTCATATGGTATTTTTCTTTCTCTTTTTGGCTTACTTCACTTAGAATGACATTCTCCAGGAGCATCCATGTTGCTGCAAATGGCATTATGTTGTTGGTTTTTATGGCTGAGTAGTATTCCATTGTATAAATATACCACATCTTCTTTATCCAGTAACATGTTGATGGACATTTAGGCTGTTTCCATGTTTTGGCTATTGTAAATAGTGCTGCTATGAACATTGGAGTGCAGGTGTCATCCTGAAGTAGATTTCCTTCTGGATTCAAGCCCAGAAGTGGGATTCCTGGGTCATATGGTAAGTCTATTCCTAGTCTTTTGAGGAATCTCCACACTGTTTTCCATAGTGGCTGCACCAAACTGCAGTCCCACCAGCAGTGTAGGAGGGTTCCCCTTTCTCCACAGCCTCTCCAGCATTTGTCATTTGTGGATTTTTGAATGACGGCCAGTCTGACTGGTGTGAGGTGATACCTCATTGTAGTTTTGATTTGCATTTCTCTGATAATTAGTGATATTGAACATTTTTTCATGTGCTTTTTGATCATTTGTATGTCTTCCTTGGAGAGTTGCTTGTTTAGGTCTTCTGCCCATTTTTGGATTGGGTTATTTATTTTTTACTTATTGAGTCATATGAGCTGCTTATATATTTTGGAGATCAAGCCTTTGTCAGTTTCACTTGCAAAAATTTTCTCCCATTCCATAGGTTTTCTTCTTGTTTTATTTCTGGTTTCCTTTGCTCTGCAGAAGCTTGTAAGTTTCATTAGGTCCCATTTGTTTATTCTTGCTTTTATTTCTTCTAGGAGAAAATTTTTGAAATGTATGTCAGATAATGTTTTGCCTATGTTTTCTGCTAGGAGATTCTTGCCCTTCTTATTTCAGGGAATGGCACTATAATTTAGAGACTGCCAAAGCCAGAAAGCTGGCCGGCATCTTTGACCTCTTCCTGCCCTTCCATCACACCTGTGGCCAATCCGTCCACCTGCTGAAGTGTTTTCTTCTCTCTCCTCCTGGCAGGGCCTCAGCAGGCCTTCACATGAACCTGCCAATAGTCCTCCCTGCCTCTATCTTGTCTCTTTCTAGATCACTTTGCATGTCTCCTCTACCTTGGAGGCACACAGGGTCCTGTGTGATGTGCACCTGTGATCTCTCCACCTGGTTGCTCATCTGCCTCCCGCACTCTGTGCTCGCTTGTAGACTATTTGCAGTTCCTGGAAGGGACCTGGCTTTGTTTGGCCTCCCTCCTTTGCATGCGCAGCTCCCCAGGGAGAAATGGCCTTAACATTATACGTTCATCTGATCACTTCTAGGGCATCTCAGAACTCAGCACAGTGGTTCCCTCCTCTGGGAGAGCCTTGGCTACAGTTCCGGCTCTCTGCCCTGAGCACCCTCTGCTGACTGTTATCCAAGCCCTCTTAACACGCCTCCTCAGCCATCACTTCACTATGAGTCCTGTGCACCTAGGAGCTCCCGGAAGCAGGGACTGTGTCTTTTTCCTCTTTATTCTCAGCGCATTGTAGAGACTCAGGTGCAATGGTGGAGGGCACAGTGGTTATTCTGCAATTTCTCTAGTGTTGGGGCCTAGGGGTAACAGTCTGGTGGGAAGAAGGGCTTAGGGAATTTACCCTGAAGCCACATTTTCAATTAACATTTCATGTTGTTTTTGTCTGCTATTTAAAGTTACGAGTCTTAAAACAGAATGATGATTTCTAAAAATTACTTTACCGATGATTGAGGAAAATGGCAGTTTTCCATATTTAAGAATATTATTTTAAGTTTGTGTGACTGTGGTGGTGGAAAATAGAAATGCAGGGGCTACTAAAGCATTCTCATCCCCTTCCCCACCCTCAGGTCCTTTGGACAGAAGAGACAGAGGGATGTGAGGAGAAGGCTTGGAGGGTGTACCGTGCAGTGCTTTTAAATTGTGACAGTTACTTGTGCTTTTTTTTACTTTTTTTTTAATGGAGGTAATGGGGCTTGAACCCAGGACCTTGTACATGCTTAGCACGTGCTCTACCACTGAGCTATACCCACCCTTCCCCCCGATATTTGTGTTTTTAGTGGGCATAATGTGCTGGTAGCAGGTACTTTAGCATCAGACACAGTCACCTGCCTCTGACCATCACGTTAATACCTTTCCCCTGAGCTAGAGAGCTAGTCTGTTTCCAAAAGTTCAATAAATTATCTACATTTTCTTTTTTCTTAAACAAAAGGTATTAACTCATTTTTTTTAGTATCGCCTATAAATATAATGTGATTTTATTAACCATTTACCAAAGTGTTAAGTGTAATAAATATTAAGTACAGATTTCTGAAGCATCAGTCTTCACTGAAGATCCACATTCTGCTGTTCTCTCTCTCTGTTAGTCACCTTACTATTGGAGTTCTGAAAGCAGCGCCAGGCAGAACTTGAGTACAAATGGGACACGATTGAGCAGGAAGAACAAGTCCGACCAGAATAGGAGGCGCGGTGTCCCCACGTGGAGATAGATGAGATTACCCAGGAAGAGCGGGTGCTGTTTAGATGCACTTTAGTCTGTTTACTTCTGGACTTGTCAGCTTTGGCTGCATGTTGGAATCACCAGGGGACCTTAAAAAATGTTGGTGCCTGGATTCCATCACTGCAAACTCTGATGGTACTTAGTGGCCTGGGGTGCATTCTGGCATAGGGAAGTTTTTAAAGCTCCTCTGGTTATTCTAATGTGCAGCCAAGGTGAAGGAGCACTGCCTGGAATGGTGGACACAGAAGAGAAGTGAGGCCCTTCCTTCATAATAACAGTAAAAAGGGGGAAAAGAAAAAGACTAGTATAAGTGTATAAGAGGCATTGATTTGTATCCTTTCATAACACGAAAAAAAATGCAAAATATAAATTAGCTGCAATGACATAGTTGTAGAAGGAAAGACAAATTGGTTTTTATAGTTGACTCCCATTTTTTCACATGCGGCCTCGTTTTCATCGTAGACTAAGTGCCCCTTTGTCTTGAACTAAGTCCCGGTCACTGCTCCCCCTTCCTGTTGGGATGTGCACAAAGAAGCATGGCTCTCATCCTAAAGTCAGAGAAAGGGTAGAAGAAGCAGGGAAACATTTGTTGAGGTGCCATCAGTGTTTGAGCAGTGTTTGAGCTAGTCATTTTACATAATTGGAAATGTAAATTTATTGCTGCCACTCCTGCTGCAAAATTAAAAAAAAAACTGTATATCTTTGTATCAACATTCTAGAGCTATGAAAAGATGATTTTTGAGTCATTTGTATTATTGCTTCTTTCCATCAGCTGAGATAATTTAGAGCTGTTTGTTCTTGCAGTCAGCAGCAGCAGGACAGAAGGTTATGAGCATGAATAACTCTTGGAAAAAATGCTTTTATTAGGAGCATCTGAAAATGTCTCCAAATATAGATTTAATAAATGAATCACAGATCTACAGAAAGTTGGCACTGAAAAGATATGGAGAGAGCAGGTCAAAATCCTCTTTTATAAATGGAAAAAAATGAGGTTCAGCTACCAATAGACAGTGACATTTGTCTTTTACAATGTAATAAGCTTCTAATAATCCCCATTATGAATAGCTCCCATTGTTTACAACTGAAGATGGGGGTAAAAGCATATGTTGGTGAAAGACTGTACATTCAGAGATGAAAGCTGAATCTTAGACAAAATTAGATGTTCATAATGCTTTTGAGTCCTGAAAAAAAAAAATTATCATATTGGCAGCATACAAAAAATACTGAAGAAAAGTTTTTTGGTCATTTAAACTACCAAGTTTAAATTTAAAATTGCCAGCTAATTAGTTTAAATTTTCATTGGAACATGCTTGATGAAAAGTTGAAGATGAAGACTCATTTAACTTTATCGTTCTTCCTTATTTAAAAAATTGCCTTTTTTTTTTTAGTTATGTATTTGAAGTATTTTACTTTACTTGTGAAAGCATGCTCCATTGTTTAGAGAGGCCAGCATTGTGGTAGTGAGATCTTGGGAATGAACTTGCCTAAATTCATATTTGAACACAGCAGCTTGCTTCCTGAGTGATCTTGGACAACTTAACTTCTCTGTGCCATAGTTTCCTATAAAATAAGAATAAGAGAGTTGCTTCTTCATGACAGTGGTAAGGACGGGTCGAAGTAATGTACAGAATCTCCTTGGAAGGCTTCCTGGCTCAGAGGAAGGGCCATGTACTTAGTTACAGCTATTATTATACTATATCTGGTTTTATAATCCAGTTAAATCTTGATTCTTACTGATTTCATCTCTTAAAAAATTCTAAATATAAACTCTAAAATGGAAACTCTTAAACTTCATAGTTGTAGCTAATTAACACATAAAGCTCAACCAAGAAACACACAGTGGAGACCAGTTAGCTGCAGACACCTGTGATACTTTCTGTCCTTCACAGACTCTAAGCTTTCACTACCTTCACTTCTGAAATCAAAGGCAAGCTAAGGAATAGAGCTTTACAGCTTGGCCTCGTCAGGTGCTCAGACCATGGCAGGGAAATAGTTTACTGTTTACATGTGCATTTTCAAAAAATAGTATTAAAACGAACACTGTACATATTTTGTTGTGTGTTTGACATCGTTAACAGAAAAGAAAAGGAAAAAAAAACAGGAAAAAAACCCATGCATTTACAAACAAGAAGGCAATGTCTGAAAATTATTTTTTTTTTTTATGTTTAGGATTTAGTGACCAGTTAGGAGAAATAGCATTTCATTGGTGTAATCCCTTGATTGACTAAACTTGTTTTTTTAATAAGGAAGAAGAGCGTGTTCCATTTACCACCTGGGGAAAGTGTATACATATAACCCTTTGTGCAAGTGCTCTTTTTCTTGGTAAGAACCTGCCACAGACTTTTAAAATCTAATGTGAAATGCTGAGAAAACTGAAAGTCAAGTTGGGAACTATGTAGTCTCATAGAGAAAACTTTTTCCAGAGAACATCTGAGCCAACGCAGGGCGCCACTCTGGAGGTTCCACAGTCTCTTCTGCACACAGTGCTTCCCCCAATTCTTTTCACCTCATTTGTTCAAATCAGATCAGTGGTTTAGGATTCTCCAGGGTCTGATTAAGAGACCAGATGGAGGCATTAAGATTTCTAAAATTTTCCAAGTGTAACAACCTAGGTAAAATGTCTAAGAATAGCCTAACAAAAGGATAGTAGGAACTATCAAAAAATAAAAGTAAACTACTGAAAGATATAAAAGATGCTTTAATCACATGATTCTAGATTAAAAGATCATATCTCCAAAATATCAGAAGTTATAAAATTCATTTGGGTTTATTGTGAATAAAATCATATTAGCAATATAATAATTAATAATATAATGAGAGTTTTACTAGTTCAAGAATAGCCAGATTAGAAAATAGGGCAGGAAGTCCAGATATGGGCTCTGATATCAATAATAATTTACTATAAGAGATGGAAGGCATTACAAATCAGGGAGATAAATAAAGGTTATTCAGTGAATGGAACACTTGTTAGCTACTTGGGGGGAAAGAAAAGATTGAAATCATACAGTGAACCATATATTATGATAAATTCCAGAAACATTTAAAAAGTAACACAATCAGAAAAAAAACTAGAAATAAATATGGATGAGTATACAACCTCTAGATGAACAGTAAGTTTCAGAGGAAATTATACAAAGATTTCCATGCATCAGAAGCATTCTAATTTTAAACAAAACACCAGAGGATGTTATTTGTTTACAAATCCGACAAGGGGCTAATTCCTTCAGTACATAGAGAGTTCAGATCACTTGAAATGTAACATCAAAATATCTCAGGAGCGTAGAAGGCAGAGATGATGAACACACATTCACAAAGGAAAAAATAGATGTCACACTTCAATGGTAATTCACTCAGTGCACATCAAAATGAAATAGTTTTCCACCTCTCAAGTGACACAGCTCTGTTTATGAGGATGAAATGTCAGTGATCACCAATCCCATGCCTAGGTTACTGGATAATTTTTGTGAAGTATGGTTGATTTACAATGCTGTGTTAATTTCTGGTGTACTCCTCAAGCCTTCTTAGAAAGCAGTCTGGCAGTTGATATCAAGAGTCAAAAATATTCATATGTTTTAATCCACTAATTCAGCTTTGAAAAACTTTTAATCAGGAATTATTTCAAAATGGCAGGGAAAAGTCATTATGGATGCAAGTCACAGAAATACTTTTATATGTATATATAAATATATATATAAAATCTCAGCCAAAATATTCTTCCAACTATTCACAAAGTAGAATAGTATGCAGCCATGAAAAAGTGTGTCCATGAAAATATTTTATGACATGTCAAAGTGTTATGCTTATGATAGATTTGAGAATAAAATTAATATATAAAATGATTTGTAATATACAAACAATGCACCGTTCTGAAGAAATTATGTCTATAGGTCAAAGCATTATTCTTATTTTATTTTTTATTCATTTTCAGAGTTGGAGTCTTTTGATTGTAGGTGACAAAATCAAACTCCAGTGTGTTTAAACAACAACCAAAAAATGGGGATGCATGGGATTTATTGGTTCCTGTAAATGAAAACCTCAGGTCTGAGGTCTGGCTTCAGTCAAGGAGAGATACTCTAGCCTAGATGATGTCAAGGGCTGCTTTTGTCCTGTCTTCATTCTGTGTCCAAAGATGTCTCAGCATGTTGCTTCTAGGCACGCAGCATCCCAGATCATCCATCCAAACCAAGACCGGTCTCTTTTGGCAGCTTCCTCTCCTAATAGAGGAAGCTTATGGTTCACATGGGCACCAGTACGTATCTCCTCACATAATAGTGGCTCTTCCTGGGTTATTTGCCAATTCTCCAATCATGTGTGAGGCCAATAGAATGAGGGGTATTATTTGTCCTAAACCAACTGAGATCTACTTCTGGTGCTTCAGAAAGAGTGGGTCAATCGAGCTTAAATCACAGGACTATAAACAAAATAGAGGTTACTTATCCTATAGCAAGTTCTGGGTCCTCTTCTAAGACTGGGGACAGATCCAGGACAGCAGTTCTGTCCACTACTGAGTACTTTCAAATTTTCTTTAATGAGCAAATGTTAAATTTATGATCAGAAAAGATGATAAATAAGAAGAAACTTGAGGAAGGAGAATGGAAAGCTTTCCTGTTTCTTAAGAAATAGTGAACCCATTAAGTGCTTGGAAGAAAAATGGAAATGTGTCAAGTTTGTAAAAGTTCTGAAATGAATTAGAATTGATTTTACAGACCATGTAGGAGACAGTGCTATACAGTTAGTGTGTCTGTGGAATCTTTGAGTATTTCAGTACTTTCACTGAATAGTTGCTTGATTTGGGGCAAATTGCATCATCTCCACTTGGCTCTATTTCCTCATCTGTAAAAGAGATATAATATTACCTTCCCCACAGGGTGATTGTGAGGATTTTGAAAAATAGATGTGTGCTGAAGCAATAGTAAGCATTTAAGGATTCTTAACTATTATGTTTACTTAATACATAATTAAAAAATTATTATGCAGACTTTTAAAAATGCATACTATTTAAATGGCCTTTATGTGCTGTACAAGAGAGGAAGGCTTAATATACCTTCTATAATACATTTTTCTCAGCCTTAACTAATTTTCAAATTTAATCACACACACACCAAAAAGTTATTCCTTTCACAAGCATGAAGATTTAACTGTGAAGAAAAGGATGATGAAAGAGAGTAGAGGAGAAAATAAAATGCCCTTTCTCTACAAACTGATGGCTTAAAAACTAATAAAAACACCTTTTTAAGACTTTGGTCACCATATTCGTAGCTAATACTTACGTAGAGTTTTTCACATGCCTGCGGTTAATGTTCCAAATTTTTTCACAATTAGTAAATAATTGATTCAGCACAATAGTCCTATAAATTGCTATTATTATCCTCCCATTATATGGGTGAGGAGATTGAAGCCCCTAGAGGTTAAGAAATTTCCACAAGGCCCCACAGCTAGCATCGGAGCTGGGATCCAGATGCAGGAGTGTGGCTCCAGGGGGGGCTTGTAAACACTCCCTCTGCTCTCCCCTGCAGGTGCAAGCCAGGCGCCCGCTGCTGTAAATAACATGATGTGGTTCACTTAGTCCTGAAATTCACATTCTTTGTAGCTTTCTCTCTGGGACTGCCATCAGGAGCAGCCAGGGACACTGAGTACATGCTTCTGGACTATGACCAAGAAGGTAGATGGAAGGAAAACTGTTTAAAAATGGAATCTTTAATGCGCATTCTTCAGTGGCCAGAAAAAAACCTGCCTAGTGAGGAACTGAAACCCTATTAGCCACGTGCAAATTATGCTTCAGACACCCCCGCTGCCCTTGGATCCACACAGTCAGAACTACAGTGGATCAGGGACATGAATCTTGTGCAAATGCAGGGAGTAGGAATACCTGCCATTTTAAGATCTCAAGGAGTATGAAAAGCATGTGAAGCTTTCATCAGCAGAGACCTGCTGTCACTTCTACTGTTTCCCTCAGGGCATGTCCACAGCTTCACTGGTTCTATTCAGAATGAAGACGACACCTAGCACCTGCTGAACCCTGAATCAGTGATAGGTTCCCCCTTGAAAGGAAGCATATCCCCTTCATGGGTTACAACTAGTTCATAACCTAAGTAATTCTACAGATGTAGAAGGGATACTTTCAATTGTTCTGCTATCACAGACTTCCCTCCAAAAGAACATGCCACCAGTTGCCCCATTTTGACCCATTAAAATATACTTAATAGGCTTTCTTCTTTAGTGCAGTTTTAGGTTTACAGAAAAATTCACAGAAATTGGAGTTCCCATATATTCCCTACGCCCTGCACACAGCTGCTCCTGCTGCCAGCGTGTTACATTAGTGGATGCACTCATTCTTTTTGACATCTTTCATTCCTCCTCCACTAAAATTTAACATGCCTGATGTTCACGTCTCTTATGGCATTTACGTGCGATTTATATCACTTCTCAGGTTTATGTGAAGTTTACAACACATGCATGTTTTCTGTTTAAGCTGGGTTGGGGGCAAGTTTTCTGTGTAAAAATACGATCATTAGTGAGTCTCATGCTGCTGGGTTTTTGGGTTGTCAGGTCCTGTTGACCATTGCTTCAGTTATTGGGATCATTGTCTACGGACTTTCAGTGTTCATTGTATTTTCTGCAAAACTACCCAAGAACCTGAGTGGAACAGACCCAATCCAAAAGTACCTGACTGTGCAGGTGGGCCACGCCCATCACTGCTTCCCTCATCAGTTTTATCATCTTCATGACCCTGAACGCCATATATGAGAAAGTGGCAGTCATGATGACTGACTCTGGTAAGCTCCTCCTGCAGCTGAGATAATTTCTACACAAGTTTTAGAACCAGGTCAAAACAGAGACTATCTTTTAGGCACTTCAATTCCAGTACATTACAGTCTTTAGTAATCTTCAAGTGTAAACGTATTTCCTCTAGCCTATATGAGAAGTGAATTAGCTCCAGTTTTGCATTAGTAAAAGGGACAAAGGACGCTTTAGAATGTCCAAGCTCTGTGTAAATATGTCAGTGTTTAATAATAATTTCAATTACATTAGATAATGTACCCTATTGTTGAAAGTAAATAGTCTCTGTATTGCAAATAAGTGGAAGAGGGTTGTGGTTCCAGAGGCAGATTTGCTTGCGCGTTACGGAGAGGACAAGTAATCACACTGTTATGTGTCTTCCCCCCATGCTGTTCCTGTTAGTGTAGCTCCATTATCATCAGCTGCGGCTTCTATAATAAATGTTTCTTCTCTCTGGCTTGTATCCCACCCAGTGGCTTAGCGGCCTAAGTTAAGTGCTTCCCACACGTTGCATGTGGCTGGGTGGTTCTCCCAGTGGTCTGCTCAGTGGTCATCTTCTGAAAATACTAAGACCAATTCAAATTCTGAACTAGGAGGATGACCGTTTTATGTTCCCCAAATGTTTCTAGCAATTTGCCCCGTGTTTTGTTTGTCTTCTTCAATAGTCCTACCTTACTGCCGTTCAGGGAGACAAGAGAATATTATTTAGCAGGATGTTGAGAAGTAGCTTTCTTTCAAATTACACCTGACAGAGGACAGTTCTTGCCCATTGGATACTGTTGTGCTTATAAATTTTAAGGAACGGATGACTTTTTTTTTTTCTGCCTTGTGGGATATTGCGTTCTTAGTGGGAGAAACTCTTACAACAGTGTGTACAGTTGGAATTAACATAGTGGATATGTTAAGAAATTCAAAACAGCTGAAATGAAAACAGTGTGAATTGTGTATATATATATGTATACATATTTATTGTGTTAACTCATGTGTCCGTGGCTTTGATTAGGGTCTCAAAGCCGTTCACAGTTTTACAGACTTACCTTTTCTTTATTCTAGCTGCAGAGCTCCTAAGGACCAGACTGACTATGAGAACAACCCAGCCATGAAGGTGCTCTTGTTCCATTTTGTCAACTACTACTCCTTGTGTTTCTACATCACATTCTTTAAGGGCAGATTTGTGACTTATCCATGAGATCTGATGTATTCCCTGTAAAAATACAGAAATGAAGAGGTGTGAATACAGCTTTGTGTTCTGACAGTCTAACCTGTTTCAGGTTTTCTCTTAGTTGCCCAATGAAGAGTGTCTTTACTCTCTGTTCCTTAGATTCTTTAGGCATAAAATAATGACTTTATTTCATGTTAGAGCTATCTAAAATTTAAATGAGATTTTCTTTCTAATATTCCAGTGTGACCCAAGTGGCTGTCTCCTTGAACTGATGGCACAGCTGACTATAATCATGGGAGGACAGTCCATCTGGAATAACATACAAGAGGTGTTACTTCCGTGAGTACTCAGTCATGTGATCTTGGGGTAAGAACGGCCCACCGACCCACGTCATTTTCCTGCGTGCCCATCTCTAAAACTGGGGAGACTCTCTGCTTAGTAATATTCTCCAGATAAGATGATCCAGCCAACAGTATAAACGTACCTGCTGTTTAATAATTATGTTTAAATACCTTCCTTTTTATGTTTAACATAAATCCTCAAGTGCTATAGTCTCTGCTTATTAGCCCACCACTGGGGACTGACTGATCAGAGCCCATTGAGAGATGGCCCTTTTTGGGGCCATGAACTAAGTTTTCCCACAACTTCCTGCAAATTTCTCCTCCTTTTATATATGCATTTAAAAATCCATAACAGGAATTTGTTGAGTGCCTAGTATGTGCTAGTCACTGTATTAAATGTTGTACATATATGTATGTGTGCGTGTGTGTGTGTGTGTACAATTTAATCACCCAAAGAATCCTTATTCTTATCTTCCTTTTGCAAATGAAGATCCTGTGGCTTAAAGAGGGTAACTGATTTGCCCAAGCTCTCATTGCCAATAAGAGACCACTGTTGGACTCAGATGTAAGACCCTATCTCTCTGAATCCATGTTCTTCTAAGAACAGAGACTCCCTTGGGGTCCTAAGGCACAGGGTTACATAATGTTTTAAGAGACACTTGTCTAAAATAATAACAACAGAGGTTTTGACTTACTGTTCTCTTCCTAAAAATGAGAAAAGCAGATGTTAGCAAAGGTCACACTGTCTTTTTGATTTTCACATAATCCCAATCCCACATCAAAGTGGACAGTCCAGTGTTATCTGCAATTTCTGAACATTTCAAGGAGCTTACTGTATTCGCTTTCTGTTGCTGTTTTAACTAGTATCCCCAAATATCATGGTAGTAGGAAGAAAAAAGAAAAAGTCTCCTCTAAACAACACAAATATAACCTTGTAGTTTTCTTGAACGCAGAAGCCTGCTGAAGTCAAAGTGTTGGCACGGCTGTTTCTGAAGGCCTCAGGGGAACTTGTATCTTTGACTTTTGTGGCTTCCAGAGGCCACCTGCATCTCTTAACCTGTGACCACTTTTCTCTATCTCAAGGTCAGCATGGTTGTGTGCCTCTGACCCTGATCCTGTGGTCACATCTCCTCTCCTCTCTCCCCTCTTCTGCCTCCTTCTTCCTCCTTTAACGACCCTGGTGATTACACTGGGCCCACATCTATAATCCAGGTGGTCTCTCTTAGAGTCGACTGGTTAGCAACCTTAACCACATCTGCAACCATAGGCCCCCTTTCCCAGGGAATCTGACCTCTTCCTATGTTCTGGGGATAAGGACATAGACATATTGTGGCGGAACATTTTTCTGCCTACCACACTAAACTTTTTAAGATAATTTCTGGCTTTGAGTTTCTGTTCTCATGAAACTGTTGATCTCTCTTCTGTCTTGCCTTCCACACCAGCATTCTGTTCCTGGCCAACATAACTGCAGAGCTCGCCCCTCTCTGTGGTGTCCCCCAAAACCACTTATGCAAGCAGATCTTACTGTTGTTTGGATCATGGGGGAGAAACTCAAACAACTTGAATTTTGAAATAAAAAACCTCCATCATTTTAAAATGTTCCATGCCATTATAAAAAATTTATTTTTTTACTTCGTTTTTTAATTTTTAAACTATTTTAAACTTTGTAACTTTTTTAAAACTTTATTTTTTTTCTTATCATCCTTCATTTTAGATTCCAGAAAACTGCTCTTCTGCCCACCGCATCCAAGTTCCCTTTCATTGT
Organism: Vicugna pacos; assembly: GCF_048564905.1. Classification (NCBI taxonomy): domain Eukaryota; kingdom Metazoa; phylum Chordata; class Mammalia; order Artiodactyla; family Camelidae; genus Vicugna; species Vicugna pacos. The sequence goes on along the minus strand of NW_027328742.1, from coordinate 22,469,078 downwards.
TTCTCCTCCCTTCCCTAACCTTCCTTCTCTCTCCCTTAATACCAAGTTTCTGTCCATTCTCTTTATAGGGCAGTTAAATTAATTATTCTTTCTTTCTTTCTTTCTTTCTTTCTTTCTTTCTTTCTTTCTTTCTTTCTTTCTTTCTTTCTTTCTTTCTTTCTTTCTTTTTTTGCAGAGTGAACCCCTTTATGTGTCAGTGTGTCCTTCCACATTTCTTCATAATGGCTTCATCTTTCAGCTTCAGTATGGATAACTGGGGTCTGTCTCGAAACAAAGGCATTTCCCTTGTCCCCCAGCTCACCACGCCCCTCAAAAAAAGATTCTGATCTTCGCTGTGAAATGAATCTTTTTTTTCCTACTGTGCAGTAGACAACCCTTGCTCTGAGCTCACAGTCAGATATTTCCAGAGAAGTAAAAGTAGGTCATGTGCAAATAATACTACTTTTCTCTGTGAAAAGAAATAGATCAGATAGAGGAAATACTTAACTCAGATTACTCAAAAGCATTTCCTGAAGGAAATAAGTAAATTATTTAACACTAAATTTTGTTGAATCTGGTTATCTGTGAGCTATTTTTACCAATCAAGAAGGATATATTTCCTAAATTGGTACTGAGCAATTCATGTGAAATGAAACTTGATCACATGAACTAGTTTAAATTAAAGGATGCATTATAGTATCTGTGATCTGTTTATACCTTCGATTAAGTAAGCACATTTTTCTAGGTTCCAGTGAGCTGAACTTTGCCTCCATGTATTTCTACTATGGGCTAAAATATTTAGGGAATTTATTTTGAATTATGATTCCCTTTTTTGAAAACCAGGAATTCTGAATTGTAGCCAAGTTCTAGGGTGGCTAGTGTTTTCCTCACTGCCTCTTCTCTTTGTATAAGTGCAGTTTCCTTCTTAATTTTTCATATAAAATCCTAACATACCAAAGATCTATCAATTACTCTTGCTGCACCAAATCTATACACTTCCTCAAAAATACATAGGAAGAGAAAAGAAAACTTAACAAAATTAGCGACTATTTTCATGCTATTTAAATATGTCTAAAGGAACATAATGAAATGAATTTCACTATATCCCACCTGCCTACACCCCCCCAATCCCATGTGGGGTTCTTGAGTAGGACTCTGGGAACAAAAGAAGAAGGACAGTGATGCCGTGATCCAGGCTGCCTCTGGGGTCTCCCCAGCACTTGGATCGGCACCTGGTATAAAGTAGGTCTCAGTCCGAGGCAGCTGAGTGAGTGAGTGACTCACAGGCATCGAATGCATAACATCAGTGAATCAACAGCATTCTTTGTAGGACTCAGAGAATAAGCTGAGTGCCCTGTGGCCTTCCCAGCCTCACATACTATTTTGATGTTGGGGTCATTTCTGGGAATGTTATTCTGTACTGGACAAAAGGCTAGTACAATTCCAGGGTTAAGCAACTTTCCTAGGGAAATTTTATGATAAAATATTAAGAAAAATAGTTAAATGCCCAAAATGACATAGCATTGTCCTTTGGTGTTTAGATAATGTATGGCTGTAATTTTCTTACTTTATATGCTTTCTACATTTTCCACTGTGTGTATGCACTACTATATAATAAGAAAAAGCAAATGTTTAAAAGAGAAAATCTCTCTTCTCCAGATATGATTTGGTTAGAGGATGAGTCAGATACATATAATAAGAGAATCTTAAATACATGTGTCCATAATTCACTCTTTAAATTCAGGAACAGGAAACTCAGGAATGAAATAGATTAAGAGAATCAAAGATACTTGTATTCAAGATTAGCAAGTAGGGGTGTCCTCAACAGAAATGGTGATAATCTATAATTCAGGGATTAAATGTGATAATGAAAGTACAAAGACAACATGAAGCAGAAAATGCCACGTGGCAAGCACAGAGTAAAGGGCAATTTACTATGATTATGCCAATATGTGTGATCAATTCCCAAGCAAATGATTATGTAACCCCTGCTAGAGGGAGAAAGCTTCCAGCCTTGGCTGGAGAGGGGGGAGGATCCAGTGTCTGTATTTTTTAAAATGTCAAAAGGTGCTTCTCATGTGCAAATTGATATCCCTGCACGAGAACCTTAAACCAACAGAAAACCCAAAAGACCGTTGACAATGATGGGTAGACGACAGCCCAAGATTTTCTGCCACAGATGAGTGGTTCCACTCAGGAAGACTGAGCAAGAGGCTCAGGGTCTTAGCTAAGGACAAGCAAGTCGGGACTTCTAATATTACCTAATGCCATCGACGGGGGAGGGCAGTTCAGCACAAGAAGGGAGCGCCAGGTGAGTTAACATGGAAGTTTCATTCTGGATCCAAACTGTGATGGATTTGGGTCCCGGAGGGTAAAAGCCCTTCTTCCCTGGGGCATGGACCGGATTCCACAAGAGGCTGAGACAGGAAGTATGAGGCAGAGAAAAATTCCCCAAGGAGAATCCCGAGTCTGGGTGCCAGGGAGGGTGATGGACGAGCGTGGTCCCAGCGCCACCCGCACCGCAGGGCTCCGAGGGGCTGTGGAGTTGCGTGCCCCCGGCCGGACCTCAGACCTGCCTGCAGCGCTCCGGGCTGCAGCCTGGGGAGCGGCTTCAGCAGCAGGCTGGCCCCGTCATTTTGGTAGGTGCTGCAGTGACCCCCACCCCTGTGGCCATGGTGATCCCAAGCCAAGGGTCTAAGTGACTTCAACCCTATTTACAGGTGACCACAGCCGGTTAGCCTGTGCTGCTCAAAAGGAAGACCCCACATGGGGTTTTGCTGTGTCAGGGTGGTTGCTGATACCTGGCCTGCTTTGAATCGTTTCATCCTGACAGCAGCCTGGGCAGTGGAAGTTTCATCTCTTAATTTTATTTCAACTTTTTCTGTTGAAAGTATAGTTGGTTAACAATATTGTGTTAATTCTTGGTGTACAGCATAGTGATTCATATATATATATATATATATATTCCTTGTCATATACTTTTCCACTATAGGCTATTAAAAGTTATTGAGTGTAGTCTTGTTGTTTCAAACAAAAATTACTAAACAAAGTAACAAAGTAAGCAGACTAAACCTAGCCATGTATATGACACAACTGAGTATATCTCAGGATTTAAATGTGGTTTTGATCTCCAGGATCTCTTTATCAACTTATCATATGTAAAGTGCCTGTGGAACACTTCTCAGAAAAATGTTTTAAAATCATAAGATTTAGAGAATAAAGAAGGAAGATAATTATACTGAAAAGCAGATATCAAAAATATAGAAATGGGCATTTGTGATACAGTAATATCTGAAATATTGTAAGAACGTGTTGAATAAGAGGATCCAGTGGTGGGTCTACTAACCGCAACATTCTGCCATAGCAGTGAGTGTAAATCATCTTCTGAGATCTGCAACAATTGCATTTTGAATGTAAATAAAGTTAAATAACAAATAAGCCATGAACTGTGGAATCAGATTCAGAATTATCTCGAGTCCCTATCCCCAGCACTTCCCAGAGCTCCCTGCTGTTCCCCTAATGTCATTGAAAGAAGTGGGGAAAGTTTGTGAAGCGAAGGGCATGTTCCATTGCAAAGAAATCTCAAAGCAAACCTGGGAGCATGGCCAGTGAAAGCTTAATGCTGAGATTAGAGGCCATGGGAAACCAAGAAGAGGCAGCTCTTTACAAGTCACATCATATGCTTTGTGTGTGTCTACGTGTGTATACATACAGACGTATGGGCATGTATGATGTATACACCTGCCTTTCGTGTGAAGCCGCCTCACTGTCCAAATTTGAAATCCATCCAAACGTGCAGTGCAGTCAGCTGAAGCTCAGCCAGACGCTAAGTTGTCTGTTGTTGCTCTGTCTCTTCTGCTGAACTCCATGAGTAAACCATGCGCTAGCTGTTGCTTTCAGGGACAACAGCTCTGTAGGCTACAGGTCCATACCTTGTTTCACTGCCAACTCTGATTTCCTTTCAGGACAAATTGCCACTTGAAAAAGGGGGAAGCATTCCTTTGTCCCACAAGCCTCTGAGTGAGGAAAAAACATAACCTTAGAGACAGCTCTGTGGGACAGCATTCAGAAGGGGGCAGAGCACTGGGCTGCGAGTCAAGGCTGTGTTTCTTTCAAACTCTGCACTGAATTTGAGGTGACATATCACTTCTTTGGCCCTTGATTTGTTCAGCTTATATTAGGGTTTTGGACCTGTTCTATCCAATGTTAGAGTATCACTTTTTTGCTCGGTGACCCTCCAGGGCTCCGTAATTCCTTCAAAGGGAAAAATGCCCACATCCTCATGGCAGCCTCTAAGGCTCCACCCACAAAACCACCACTTATTTCCTATTCACTGTGGCCCATACCAGTCTCCATGCTGTCTGTCCAGCGTGAGGGACCTCCAGGCCTATGATCACTGTTCCCTCTGCCCCTCCTCTGCCCACCCCTTTGCTTCCGTCTTTGCCTTATTCAAAAGTCACTGCCCCATCCCCACTCCTCCCTAGCACACATTCCTCGCCCTCCTTTATTTTCCTCCACAGCACTTATCACCAGCTCACAGACCCTGTATTTCTTTCTTTTAATTATTTTCTCTGACGATTTTCAGACTGGAAAGGCCATGGTGGATAATAGCAGAGAAATGGGGGTAAAAAAGACAAATGAGGGACGGCATCTTCTAAAAGCTAAAATGCCCACCTGAAAAGGAGGTAGGAGATAAAGTAGTAATAGTCGTTACAATTTTGGTAAAACCAAGGCACGTAGTCAGGACTAGTTTTCACAATATTTGAGGGTAGGGAGGCAGCAATAAAAAGAAATTTATCCTGAAAACAAGAAATTAAATCCTTTGGACGATGATGTGTTCAGCTTGAGATGTCAGGAATACTTTTATGACCTTGGTCTGATAATATCCTGCCTTATTATTTGATCTGTTTGACAGCTGGGTCATGAATCTAATGGTGCCACAGTTTCGGGAGCAGAACAGACCACCCCACGATGGGAACGGGACAATCATCTGTATCCCATGGGCAAACTGGGGTTACTTTATGAATACCCTGAAATGAGTAAGTCATCAGTGGAGATTTCTGTGCTGTCGGTTATACTAGAATATGCTTTGGGTCTCAGAAGCATCGGTTACCGAGCCAAACAATGACCTAGCATACCGACACGGAGCCCGCTTTTCTCCATTAGATGCAATTATGCTGTCAGGCTTTCAAATAGGGTGCCTGTGTGTATCTTTGTCAATATTTATGTTGTACAAAGCTGAAGATTTACTGCCAAGGAATGAAATGGAATACTCATTCAGATACGTCTCCAACATTGATTCTCAAATCCTTCTGGTCATGTCGTCTAAGGATGAACTCAGAACCGTTACTAGATATGACTCAGCTCGGGCTGTAGCCCTTGTGGCACAGCTGTTGGCTGATATCCTTCTAAACAGAGTCATGTGAGCCAGCCAGCCGGTGCAGAAAGCCCGCAAGAGCATCCTGCCTCATGGCAGCAAGGTTCACAGGGTCACCCCTTCCACATCTCACACCTACCTTTGATATTGTTCCTATTTCTTCTGGCTGATGGTTTCTGCCTGATTCCTTGAGTGACCTCATGGCACATCACTGGCTTGAATCCAGAATGAATTTGCTGATCTGGAGTATCGGTAGAACACAGATCTCCTCCTTCTCCAATGTCTTTGTCCATTTCTGTACATTTGCTTGGGCTCTGTTTCTCTTTGGTTGAACTTGGTTTTGAGCTCTCAGTTGCCTTTTAATTGTTGCATCTCAAAATAGATTTCCATAGGAAACGTTATCTTTTCTATTATGCATGGCGCACTTTTATCTGCTAGAAGGCTGATGATGGGCATCTTTTGTATCTGAGCCCTTTCAGCTCACCACTGCCTTGAAGTAGTTTTTTTTTTTTTAAGCTTAGGAGACAGGAAAAGATTTTTGTTAATAGGCTTCATATTTATGCATGCGGGTTCATGTCTGCAAAGGCACCCCTTTGTGCTTCCTGTTTATAAGTCTACAGATAGAGGGAGTTTTCTTTTTCCTAAATTACATTCTATATATAAAATAATTGCTTTTAAAAATATACATTATACATAGAAACACATCTGGTTCCCTCGGTGAATGAAAGGTCACCTTGTGGCATCTTCAGTCACCTATGCTTTGTGGCCTGGTGTCTGATTTGAGTTTCATCTTTGCTTTTGTTGTGTTTAGTGACCAGGTGCCATTAAGGGTGCAGCTTCTGTCCCTGGTGTAGAAATTATGTTCGTTTATTCTTCTTATTTTCAAAAGGACTTTAAGCCAATGACCTGTTAATCCAAAATGAGTCATAATGGTAAATATGTCTTATTGGGGCTATTATCAGCATTAATAATAACAACAACATTCTGGGGGCAGCATATCATTTGGTATTTTAACACACACAAAAAAAGCCTTGGAAAAAAGTTATTGTTCTACTTAAGTCAAATAAAGGTCATGAAAGGAAAAGTTGTACGCTTTTGGGAAAAATTGATAGGGCTTTTTGAACTTTATAGTCTAATTAAAATACAAATTAAATAATTCAGCCTAACTCTACCCTACATAACAGGGTGGAGTAACAGCTATTCTAGAGAGATTATTCAGATTTATTCGTTTTCGTATTATCTAAAAAATCCCTGACTAATTAGATAATTCAATCCATTTCTGAAAGTAGGCCGTCTGTTATTCTGTATTCAATGCTGGAGTGAAATTTATTTTGCGTTCTTTTCATTCAGGGGAGATAGAATTTCCTAGTGCTTTTGAAATATTTTTGTTCTTCTAAAATAAAGTGCCTTTGGTGGTGATCTCCTGACCTCAGTTTCCTCCTCCCAGTTTTCCTCGTGATCATTAATGACACCCCACCTGCCTTTTTAGTTACGCCTCTTAGCTGCTGAAGGGGAATAGCTTGTGACAGATGACCCTGGAGCCCTTTACCCGTGCTTCGTTAGGCCTCACTCTCAGCCACCAACACTAGTCTCCTTCGCCTGAAGTACTTTTATCTGTTTTTCTGCCAGGAAGGACACTTGCCATGCCTTGGCAGGGACCCCTCCACTTTTTAGAGATTTTCTACTCTCCTTTCTAGGCATGAATTGCACTTGATTCTTGTCTTGATGGTGCGTGATCGTGTCCGTGTGCATTGTGCTCCCTGGCTGCACTGATCCTGTCAGAGGCAGTAGTCAGGCTTTTCATCTTCCCGTCCATGTCTGGAGCACCACAGCCTGGACCCTGGTTCTCATACGTGTTTAAGTGACTTGAGCTTGGATTTTCAGCACACTCACATAAAACTGTTAGATGAGGTGGCGGTAACATTGCCCCCAATGCCCCCACAAGGTTCTATATGACATATGGTTTTCTCTGAGTGAAATTTCTCTTTTATTTGTTTTATTGAATTCCCCACTGTCCTTTGAGATTATTAGAGTAACTCTGAGTTGTTAACCACAATAGCTCTCCCCCCACCAGCGAATGATCCTGCTGCCTGAGAACTCAGACATGGGACATAAGAGAAATTATCTATCAGTCTTAAAATCTGGAAGCCATAAGATTCCGTTTTGTACTTAGAGCACCCACAGCACAAACACCAGTCTCTCAAGACTTTGACGCTGCCTTCCCAGAGGGCGGGTGCTATAAGTGAAATGCTGTGAGGGATGAAGTGAGAGCTCTTCGTCTCTGGTACTGCCTTTTCCACCCTTGCTGTGTTAACTTGATCTTCCCTTCATATATTATGTTCTCCATTTAATTTACTGCATTTAATATCAGTTGCTCTTCAACATCACCTTTCACCCGCCCCCTCCATTCCCTCTCTCTCCAGTGCTATCCCACCCACACCTTCCTGCACTCTCCAGGACCAGGCCTGTCTCCCCCACGCCCTCACCTCTGTTCCGTCTGCCCAACACCTGCACTGACATTTCCTTAACTCCGAAGAATGAACTTTCCAAAATGGCAGCTGAGTAACTGGGGGGAATTGTAGACCTCTCATCTCTTTACTGATTCATTTATTTACCCAACCAACAGACATTGAGCACTGCTATGCCAAACACTGTATCAACTGCTGGGGAGACCAAGACAGGTAAGACGTGGTGTCTGCACTCCCCAGGCCAGGCGAGGCATGGCGAGTAGTTGATGGATTGCTAAACAGGTGAACACAAATTGGACTTCCTAGAGCTGGAAATATTTGAAGTGAATCTTGAAATGTGAAAGGAATTTAGCTCTCTATTTTGTGGTAGAGGGAGTGGACACTTCATGCAGAGAGGAAGAGACATATAAGAGTACATGGCATGAAGCGGCTTGGCCAGACTGAAGAACAACAAGTAGGGCTAGAACAAAGGATCCATAGGTGGGAATATCAGGTGCAGAAGGCCTCTGTCACGATGGGCCTTGTGTGCTTAGACTTCAATGTATCCTTAAGGAAACAGGGATATATTGGAATATTTGTAAGTAAGAAAATTGCATAATGTTTATGTTGCAGAATATCTGGTTATTCTGGCAGCAGAATGGAAGATACTATTTTTGGGGGGAGGCCCATATTTTGGGGGGAAAGGATTTTTCGGGGACCACCCCAGGTAACCCAGACAACAAGTGGCACACGCCTGCAGAGAGGCCTTGGGCAGAAGGAGAGAGACATGGGCGGCAGAAGTGGTGACTGCTGCAGGGGGGACTGCAGGGCTGGGGCGGCAGGCCACAGAGATGCTAGGGTGACTTTCCAGTGACCCATCCGTGGAGCAGATCTGCACGGGGAGTGTAAGGGGAGGAGCTGGTTTCGAGGAGATGGTTCTGTGTGTGGCATTTTCAGTGTGAAGTGTCTACAGGACATCTGAGTGGTGATGTCCATTCTTAAGCTGGATTCACCAGTCAGGAGCTCAGAGGAGCTGTGGGTGAGGCCGTGGGGGCGATTCAGTCCTACCAGGCAGAGGACTGAAGACGAGGCCCTGGGGAAAGTGCCATGTACATGGCAAATGGGAGGAGAGAAATCCACCAAGAAAGAGAAGAATAGCAGAGCAGTTGAGAGAAAACTAGTTGAGGCAACACAGAGAAGGCTGTAACCTGGCTAAAGAGGGATTTGAACACTGACTAAAAGGAGTATAGTGAGAAAGAGTGGTGTGTGGGGCAAAAAAACAAGGGCTAAAGCCCACCTTTAATTGTCTAAACTGAGGAAAATGCGGAGGAGGACTACACTTAGGTAGCCTTTATAAAACAGATCTGTGTGTATCTGAGTATGTGCATATGTGCACACACACTTTTCTGCCTGGGCTTTTAAAATTTATTTAAGTAAAACAAAAATTAAGGGGGGAAAACATTCCACTGAGAGGAAAATATTTGTCCATGGCAAAAGCTACCTGGTAATCAAATAAACAGGAGCTGAAAATGCCCACTGGTTTGAAACACGCAGCCACCGGCAGTGCAACTCCTGTCTCAGTGCCGCGGTGAGGGCCGTGGGGGATGCAGGGCTCTGAGCCCTGGAGGAGTCATCAGCGCAGGCACTTCTCCAAGAAACTGGACTTTAAATGGAAGAAGAAAGTATAGAAAGTATCAGAGAGCAATACAGGGCAGTGAGAGAGGGTTGGGCAAGGGTCAGTTTTGTTTTACAGGGGGCGTTTCTGGCCTTGGTGAGTTGCTAGGCCTTTGCTCTTGTTGGTCTTTGTTCCAAAAGCTTTTTAGAAAGTTCTTCTTGCTTGAATATCTGAATAGATTAAATCATGTTGGGTTATTTCTAGTGTTTTATTTTTTAATTAAAAAATTATCTGGAATTTATTTTAATGTCAAAAGTGAGGACAATGTACCAGGCCTTCTAATGATTTAGCAAATTACACCAGTACTTGAATCCACTGATTTTAAGTGTCAGTTTTATAATATTACTAAAATCTCTTAAATATCCACGTCTATTCTTGAAATGTATTCTATTTCATTCATACTCTCAGTGCACTATTTCTATACTGTTTCCATGACCATAGATTAATATCTCCTACAGTTGGTCCTATTTTATCCTTTTCCTGAATGTCCCTAATACTACAATTTCAAACATCCCTCCTCATTATTTTATTTGTACATTTGTGTATATTTCTGGAAGAAATTTAGGATCACCTTTCAGAATTTTTTCTTAAATCCATTCGGGATTATTAACTAAATTTGCATTCAGATACTAAATTGATTTTGGAGAAAAAATGTTCTATGTTCCCCAAATTTGAATCTGTCAACTGAAGAGGGTGGTGCATTCTACTGTTCATTCAATCATCATTTTTTTCTTTTTTAAAGTCATTTATCAGAATCATTTTAACATTTTTCATTAATTTATTTCTGAATAGCCTGTGCCTTTGTTGTCATTATAAATGATATCTTTTCTGGATTTGAACTGGGATGATTGCTAATGAAGTCTTAATTTCTAGTTTCTCTTGAATAAGAAGGGGATCTGACAGTGTGGGGGCTCTCTTTCCAATATGGTGACTGTGAGCAGTGCTTTTCATTAGGATGTCCACTTGCCAATTTGCCAGTGGCTGCACCCACTCCCCACATTTCTGCTACTAACCTGCCCCCTGTAGGCAGATGAGTTCATGTAGGGTTAGATGGGTTTTGGACACAGATACTGACATCACTGCTGCCACACTGCTGACACTCTGGCGTCACTAACTCTGGTTCTTGCTCTCTGACCTCCCTGAATATGACAGCTCCTTTTGGGCTGTGGACATGAGGCATCTTTCCAGCACTGTCGGCTTTTCTGCAACACACCCCTGCCTCTCAGGTCAGAAGCAAATGTCAGCTCCTCCTACCCATCCACCCCATCCACGGTCTTGCCGTTCCTGGCCAGAGTGGTCCCTACCCCTTGACTGATCAGTAACACTAAAGGGACTTTAAATTTGCCTCTCATCCTCTGTCTTAGTTACATACCTGTGCTAGTTTACTTTAAAGGTCTGCCAGTTAGGAGGGGAGGGTCTAAAAGTCTTTTAGATTTCTGGCCTTATCATTTCTAACTGCTCCCCCACCCCATGGAACAGCTTACCACAGATCTCTGCTGCCCCATCTGTAGCAATGCCCTGTAAACTACAGACAGAGAGAAAAGAACTTCTAAGCCACCACCATAACTTTGACTTCCTGTGACCACACAGATCATAGAAATATCAAGATAAAAATTCCTGAAGAAGGATATTTTGCTTAGGAAGACACTTTAATTGCATACCTTTCTGTGACTTGTAATAACTTCATAGACACTCTGAATGTGCTGCACTCACCTTCCCAGACTCAAGGGAGCTTGCTCACTTGCCTGTTTTCAGTGCATTTCCTCCAACATTCTCTATGCAGAGCTTTCCCAAAAGTACATTCCTTATTCCTATTTAAATTCTTATATACAACCACAGTATTCTTTTTCTTAATCCTCAATGACAAATCATCTTCCAAGATTGTATTATTTCAACACTGAGAGTGAATAATATGCTTCAAGATTCCCAAGTTTATTACGAGCAAACAACTATGGTTGGTTGAAGATTTTTAAGTATGTTATTCCTACTAAGGGTATATATGTGAAAGAAACAGGTTGTAATGAGTCTTCTTCCGAGAGATTTTATATTTGCCTTTTGTTTGGATTCTTTCACTGTTGAACATTATTATTACCATGAATGTCTTTTCTCTTTGGGATTTAGTTCACCATTTGCCCCTCTCTCTTTACAGGAGTAGAGGAATTGTTGTTGTCCTTCCATCCATCCACCACTCCATGTTGTGTATCCACTCCTTCAACAGGTATTCAGTTTGGGTTCACCACCTTATCTGTGGCCTCTTTCCATTGGCCCCTCTGTTGGCTCTGGAGAACAATATATTGCAAATCAGAGTGGGTATGTGGAAACTTGACTACCCAGTATAGACGCATGGTGCCAGAAAAAGCCCAGGACATCACAGCGTGGCAGCCCACCATACAAGGAACAGCAATTCTGGCTGTGGTGGACCAATGTGAGTAAAATGGCTTCATGGGCTGAAGACTTTGAAAAGTCCAAACATGCATTGGCATTGCTTCCTAAGGAATCCAGTGTTGGGTATTGTTTAATATGAGAGGGAGATGCTAACACTATCATCGTTATAAACAACATATTTGTTGTAAATATAATTGTTACTATTTTAATATATTTTCTTTATAATTATTATTTGTGACTTACAAGAGATCTTACAGAGGCAGTTGTTAAGAAGCATGGCCATTATACTGTTGCTGAAGTGTTAATTCAGTAGAAGCATGATAATAGTATTAATAAGTATTCACTCGTTTGATCCTCACATGGCTCTAAAGGTTACCCAGCAGTGCTTGTATAATGAAGATAGAAATCCATCCGTTTAAGAGTTTGTAGAAACTAAAATAAGAGCAGTCATTCCACCGTATTTTACCATATATTCCAGACTATCAATTTAAAGTAGGAACTACCTGATGAGGCCATACAAACCCTTTGTGCATCCCCAATCATTAATTACATTCCTGGACCCCTGGGGCAGAAGTTCTTCCAGAAGGTGGTCCCATCTCTCCTCCCCACCGCACTCTTGGCCTTTGCTACCCACTGTTGGTCATTAGCTAAGCATCCTCATGTCCTGCATGTGTCTGAGCTGTGAGGGAACAGAACTCAGCTGTTTACAAACTGTAATGACTATGACCAGTCTGAACAGCCTCTCTCCTTCCCTGCCCACACCTCCACAGGGCAACGGGGGGCTCACAACCACAGCGATTCCCATGCCAGCCCATCAGGGAACCTTCTTCCCTAGAAATGTTCTTACAACCAGGACTGTTTCCTCCCTTACTTCACTGCCAGTTTCACTCCCAGGTTACAGTCCCCAATAAAAGGCTATCCCAGTTTGAATTCCTTAATCAAGTCATATTTACACTAAGTCCCTGGCACTTTCCCATGAGCACTCATAGAAACAGAACAGGGCCTGGCAGTGGCTGTGGGCCAGGTTCCTGGGTGAGGGGACTTGCTGGGCCCTTCAGGTTCTGTAGTCTGGCCCGAGCTTAGCTCCCAGCACGGCGTCTTCCCATCTGCATGATTTCGGGCAAGGCTTCAACACTTCAGAGCTTCATTTTATCCCTGCTTCATATTTTAAGACTGTTATGCAGCAAAAAGTGTGCTTAGGGAACTCAGTGAGTCAATGAATGGATGTCACATAAGATGGTCCTCAGGGAAAGAGAATGTTAGTTATCTTCATTATTCACCATTGATAAAATTGGCTTCACAGATTTGGCCAGGTATCACAGCTACAGGCACAAGAATTTGACAATGTGTCACTGTGGATCATAGTCACTATTTTACACAGTAAAACAGCTGCCTGAGACCACCCAGCTGTCAGCCCACCAGACTCCCCACCCCAAGATCCCTGAATTTATCTGATTTGCTTGCTACCATTACTTTTTGGAGAAAGTTGGCAAATCACACACAGTCAGTGACTGCTAAGTGATGTCCATTCCCATTCACTCAAGTTGCCCCATTTTCAGTATCCATTGTGCTGCAAAACATAGACTAATATTCAGAATAGGACAGCAAGGCCTTTCCCGATCCACAGTCAGAGAAGCATGAATTTGTCATGTTTAATATGACATATGACACTAAGCAAGGCAGGAAAACAGGCTCCTGTGCTTTAGGGAAATTTTTAGTAATGATGTTTGAAACTAAAAGTGTTTTTGTTTGACCTTCAGCTAATCAGAAAATTCAATTGACTCCTTTTCCCATTCCTCTGGTGTCGTGGTTTGATGTATTAGGCACTTTTTCCTCATCTCCCCAGTATGACTTTGCTCCATCAGCACAGATGGAGTGTCTCCAAGGCTGCTCCGTGTGCATGGCCGTGTGTGTGCACACATGTGCCCCCACTGATTGGTGCCACTGATTCATATCCAGGGGTTGTTCTGTCTTATAACTCAGGCATTGCTTTATTATATCCTACAAAACTGCTTTTAGATCATTGATTGAACTATAGACAATCCTCTTGCCCACATTAGGAAGTGACATCTTCCAAGACACAGATCCTGTGTGTTTGTATTTACGTATAAGTAAGAATTAAATATGCATGTCATCCCCTCACATATTTAATTTGTGCCTTCCCAATTGAATGTGCACAGTAAGGGCTAACTTCCCATAACAGGAGAACTTTTAGGAAGAAAGAAGAAGGAATTGGCCACAAGGGAGAAGACAGGACATCAAGCAGGAGTTTGGTATAAAATCATTTACTCTAAAGCTGCTCTGGCTCAATAAATAAGTGGAATTGGCATTGTTGTATCATGCCAGAGCATCTGGTATTGAAGACCGATTTTAATTTATTTTGATATAACTGGAAAATTGTGTTGGAACAACATGGGAAATGAAGCACACTGCATCTATCTGTACTCCTGAAGTGTGTCTCACAGCTACTCAGTTTTGAGGAAAAGTATCTTGTCTGGAGACAATACAATTATTTTCATTGTTGGAATTTTTCTAGCTTCCAGAAGCACATCTGCAGGTGATTCTGTAAAAGTCTAGAGTTGACTTAAATAGCAGGAAATTTTTGCCTTTTGAAATCAGGAGAAGTGAAATAATTTTGCCTACCACCACCACCACCAACACCACCACCACCAGGCAAGCACATGTACACCCAGAAAGATTTCACATCAGACGGAATGACAAAGCTGAGTCTGTTACCGAGGCCAAAGTTGTTCTGCTCGCTGCACAACAGTGATAAAAAAATAAATCAGGAGACAATGTTTTGGAGCAAGGTATAGTAACTTTATTCAGAAAGCTGGCAGACCAAGAAGATGGGGGACTAATGTCCTGGAGAATCATCTTGCCCAAGTCAGAATTCAGGCCCCTTTTAAGCTGAAAAGGGGAGGGGGTGTGGTTGGCTGTGCAAACTTCTTGCTGCAGGCATTCTTTGTTCTTGCTGTCATCCATGTTGGTCAGGCTGTGGTGTCCCTGTAAACCTCCAACAAAACAAAGGTTATTCTCTATTTTACAAATTGCCATCCGTGCATAAGTGCAGAAGTGCTAACATCATTAAAGGTCAGAGCCCCGAGAATTGGCTTTCCTGTAGGTTTTAGGCTAAAGGCTAAAGTTGTTTTACAAAAGGTGCAGAGCCAGCAAGATTAACCCTGGAAAACAGGGCACAGTGCTTCAAACTAAAGGAACAGAT
This sequence comes from Vicugna pacos, assembly GCF_048564905.1. Classification (NCBI taxonomy): domain Eukaryota; kingdom Metazoa; phylum Chordata; class Mammalia; order Artiodactyla; family Camelidae; genus Vicugna; species Vicugna pacos. The sequence goes on along the minus strand of NW_027328742.1, from coordinate 22,453,992 downwards.
CCAATGTGGCGTCAGATTTGTTCTCTATTACAGTTCGAGTTAGGGGAAATTTTGCAGTAGAAAATTCCATCAGTTTTTTTTCTTGCTTTACCTGACATCTTGTTTGTTGGCTTATGGTCTCATGGTGTCTAAACCGTATGTTCAGATGAATACTATTAAAGTCATATGGTGCAGAAAATATATCTGTTTTGCTTCAAAAAATGACTGAAACATTTAGCTTTGTTTATTCCCATAGAATTTGGATTGAATCATTTCTCGACTTTCTTCTTCCTTCAAACCAGTATTTTATTGGAGGGTTTAAAGCCCAAATTGAAGAGTTTTGCAGGAAAATATACACAAAATGTTATGATAACTCACAGAGAAAAAAATGTGATAATGAGTGTGTATATATCCATCAATGACTGAAAAATTGTGCTGAACACTGGAATTTGACACAACATTGTAAAATGATTATAAATCAATAAAAAATGTTTTAAAAAAAGAATTTTGGAGAAGACTCATGTAATTCATAATAGCTTTACATCCGAATTTAAGGGTGATCCATATTTATACTTTTAATCAAGGAACACAATAAACTTTCTTAGTCGATCATTTATGGCGTTTTTAATTTTGTCCATGTAATCTTTTGGAAGTTGAGAGGCTTAGACACCTGATCTAACAAAACAGGAATCATTGCTTGACTCTGTGAATGAAAGAATCCCAGTATAGTTTCCTGCAATTATATTTTATTAAAAATAATAAGGAATTCTTACTCTCTAATAAAGCAACAGACAGAAGAACATACTGATTTTTTATAATAAATCAGACTATGGATTAACTTATCTAAACAAGTTAAGATAGTTTAGGGAAAAAAGTATGAACTTGAAGGAAAATACATATTGTGTAATTAATATCCTATTTTTAAGAAGCAAATGATAAAAAAACCCCAAAATTTAATCATTTATCTAGATAGTAGTTATATAAAGCCAACTTATTTTCATAAGTTACATAAATAAAAGGGCTATCAAAATCTACATTATTAAAGATTAAATTATACCAAATAGATCACCAAGGTTGATTGATTTTCATGATATTAATAATTTTTGAAAATATAACTTACATATAACATATCCAAGCAGCCCTTCAGTTATCCACAGTACCCTAGTCTACAGTTATTCTTACTGTACTTTAAACAAGTAATAGGCATGATTCAGGCCCTTGCTTTTGAACTGCTACTGGAATTCTGGATATTCTCTTAGGTTAAAGACCAAAACCAAAGTAAGAATTCTGGCTTAAAGCAGTTGCTCAAAGACTTCAAATCATTCACTATCTATATCCAGGTACAGGAAAGAATTAAGTTTTCTGAACATTAAAATAAAGAAATCTGCTGAAAACGAAATTCTGTCATGTATGCTGACCGTAACTATACAGGCTCTAAATTAATGCTCCCTTTACTGTTTTCCTACCAACATAGATCATTATAATTGCTTTCAAGTTCCATTTATGCTAGATGAACGAACGCCTCTCCACATGCTCAATTCTGATAGTTGTGTGTGAAAGCCGTCAATCACCTAGCTTGTTGGGAACACACAGTTTCTTATCAGTGGGAAAATACATGACATAAATATATATGGGGAGGTACTAGCTCCAACTCGGTTTTACAGAGATAAGTGCATGAACTTGAAACTGACACTAAGAAGCATACTGAGAAATCACATTAAGTGTTTCTATGGCTCCTCAATCCCTTTATGCTACATTAATGAACGCGTCTCCACATGCTCAATTCTGAGAGTTGAAAGTGCGTGTAATCGGTCAATGACCTATCTTGATGTGAACACACAGTTTCTTTAGAGTTTGGAACTAAACTACATATATATATATATATATATGGATAGGTAGTAGCTCCAACACGGTTTTACATTGAAAACTGCATGAACTTCAAACCGGCACTAGAAAACATACTTACAAATCGCAGTAAGTGTTTCTAAAGTTAAAAATCCATTTATGCTACATCAACGAACGCCTCTACACATGTTCAATTCTGAGATTTGAATGTGTGTGAAAGGCATCAAACAACTAGCTTGTTGGGAAAATACAGTTTCTTTTCTATTGTAAACTACACGATATCTATATGGTGAGATACTAGCACCAACCTGGTTTTACAGAGGAAATTGCATGAAATTCAAACCGGACCTAGGAAAAATAATGAGAAACCAGACTAAGTGTTTCTACTGCAACCCATTGCCCTCATCCTAGATGAATGAACGCCTCTCTCCATGCTCAGTTCTGAGAGTTGAATGTGTGCAAAGCCATCAATCAGTTAGCTTGTAGGGAACACACAGTTTCTTTTGAGTGGGGAAAAACAATACATACATATATATACGAGGTAATATTTCCAACTCGACTTTACAGTGAAAACTGTATGAAATTCAAACCAGCACTAGGAACGAAACTGAGAAACCAGAGTAAGTCTTTCTAATGCAACCCATTCCCTTTATGCTAGATGAATGAACGTATCTTAAAATGCTCTATTCTGAGACTTAAGTGTGTGTGAAAGCCGTCAATCACCTAGCTTTTTGGGAACACACAGTTTCTTTTGAGTTGGGAATAACACTATATAAATAAATATGGGGAGGTACAAGCTCCAACTCTGTTTTACAGTGAAAAATGCATGAAATTCAAACCGGCATGAGGAAACATACTGAGAAACCATAGTAAGTGTTTATATGGCAACTCATTCCCTTCATCCTAGATGAACAAACGGCTCTCCACAGGCTTAGTTCTGAGAGTTGAATGTATGTGAAATCATCTATCACTAGTCTTGTAGGGAACACACAGTTTCTTTTGACTGGGGAATTACACTACATACATATATATATGGGGAAGTACTAGCTCCAAGTCGATTTTACAGTGAAAACTGCATGAACTTCAAACCCGAAATAGGAAACATACTGAGAAAACAGAGTAAGTGTTTCTACTGCAAATCATTCCCTTTATGCTAGATGAAGGAACCAGACTCCACATGCTCAATTCTGAGAGTTAAGTGTGTGTGAAAGCCGACAATCACCTAGCTTGTTGGAAACAAACATATTCTTTTGAGTGGGAAACTACAATACATTCATATATATGGAGAGGTACTAGCTCTTACACTGTTTTACCGTGAAACCTGCAGCAAATTTACCGACACTAGGAAACATACTAAGAAACAAGAGTAATTATTTCTAGTGCAACCCATTCCCTTTATGCTAGACAAACGAAAGCCTGTCCACATGCTCTTTTCTGAGTTTAATGCTAGCGAATATGATCAATCACTTAGCTTGTACGGAACACAGTTCCTTTGAGTGCCAAACTAACTACATACATATATACGGGGAGGTACTAGCCCCAAGTCGATTTTACAGTGAAAACTGAATGAACCTCAAACCGGCATTAGGAAACATAACTGAGAAACCAGATAAGTGTTTCAACTGCAACCCATTCCCTTCATCCTAGATGAACTAACGCTTCACCCCATGCTCAGTTCTGAGAGATGACTCTGTGCAAGAGCCATCTATCACTTAGCTTGTAGGGAACACACAGTTACTTTTGATTGGGGAAGTACACTACATACGTATAAATGAGGAGGTACTAGTTCTAAGTCGGTTCAAAAGTGGAAAATGCATGAAGATCAGACCGGCACTAGTTAATATACTGAGAAATCAGAGTAAGTGTTTCAATTGCTAACTATTCCCTTTATGCTATATGAATGAACGTCTCTACACAAGCTCAATTCTGAGAGTTAAATGAGTGTGAAACCCGTTAGTAAGCTAACTTTTTGGGAACACACAATTTCTTTTCAGTGGGAAACAACACTAAATAACTATATATGGGGAGGTACTAGTTCCAACTCGGTTTTACAGTGAAAACTGCATGAACTGCAAACCCGAAATAGGAAACATACTGAGAAAACAGTGTAAGTGTTTCTAATGCAAATCATTCCCTTTATGCTAGTTGAAAGAACGTCTCTCCACATGCTCAGTTCTGAGTGTTGAATATGTGCGAATGTAAACTATAACTAAGCTTGTATGGAAAACATAGTTTCCTTTCAGTTGGGAAATGCACTGTATACATCTATATTGGAAGGTAATTGCTCCAAGTCATTTTTACACTGAAAACTGCATGAATTTCAAACCGCCACTAGGAAACATACTGAGAAACCAGAGTAATTATTTCAACTGCTACCTCTTCTCTTTATGCTAGATGAAAGAACGTATCTTAACATGCTTAATTCTGAGAGTGAGTGTGAAAGACATCAATCACCTAGCTTGTTGGGGAAAAACAATTTTTTTCATGGGGAAAATACATGACACAATTTTATATGGGGAGGTACTAGCCCCAACACGGTTTTACAGTGAAAACTGCAAGAACTTCAAACCGGCACTAGGAAACAGACTGAGAAACCAGTGTAAGTGTTTCAACTGCAAAGAATTCCCTTCATCCTAATTGAACGAAAGCCTCTACACATGCTCAGTTATGAGGGATGAATGTGTGCAAATGTAAAACATCACTTAGCTTGAAGGGAAAACATAGTTTCTTAAGAGTGCAGAACAACACTACATATATATATATGGGGATACTACCTCCAAATCGGTTTTACACTGAAAAATACACGAACTTTAAACGGACACTGGGAAACATTCTGAGAAACCAGGGAAGATCTTTCTACTGCAAACCATTGTCTTTTTGCTAAAAGAACAAACGTCTCTCCACATGCTCAATTCTGAGAGTTAAGTGTGTGTGAAAGCCGTCAACCAGCTAGCTTGTTTGGAACACACACTTTCTTTACACTGGAAAACTATACTATATAAATATATATGGGGAGGTAATATTTCCAACTCGGTTTACAGTGAAAACTGCATGAAATTCAAACAGGCACAAGGAAACCTACTGAGAACCCAAGTTAGCATTTCTATTACAAACCATTCCTTTTAGGTTAGACGAAGGAAAATCTCTCCACATGCTAAATTCTGAGATTTAGGTCAGTGTAAAAGCCATCAATTACCTAGCTTGTTGGGAAAACAAAGTTTTATTGAGCAGGAAAGTACACTGTATATATATATATGGGATGGTACTAGCTCCAACTCGGTTTTACAGAGAAAAATGCATCAATTTCAAACCGGAATTAGGAAACATAATCAGACCCCACAGTAAGTGTATCTACAGCAATCCATTCTGTTTAGGGTAGATGAACGAATCCATCCTCATATACTCAGTTTCAAAAATTGAATGTGTGTGAAAGCCGAAAATCACAAATCTTCTCGGGATTACATGGTTTGTTTACAGTGAGGAACACACTACATAAATATGCATCGGCAGGTACAGTTTCCAACTAGGTTTTACAGTGAAAACATCATGAAGTTCAAACCGAAAATATTAAAAATACTGTGAAAACAAAGTATGAGATTCTAGTGGTACCTATTCTCTTTATGCTATAAGAACAAACGTCTCTCAATTTGCTCAGTACTGAGAGTTAAGACTGTGTGGAAGCCATCAATAAACAAGCTTGAAGGGAACACAGAGTTTCATTCAGTGAGAAAACAATCTACATACATATATATGGCGGTAATAGCTCAACACGGTTGTACAGTGAAAATTGCATGAACTTCAAACAGACACTAAAAAACATACTGAGAAACCAGAGTAAGTGTACCTACTGCAACCCATTCACTTTCTGCTAGATGAATGGACGTCTGTCCACATGCTGAACTCTGAGAATAAAGTTTGTGTGAAATCCGTGAATCACCTAGCTTGTTGTGAACACATAGTTTTTTTCTACTGGAAAAAAATATATACATATATACTGGGAGGTAATAGCTCAAACTCAACTTAACAGTGAAAAACGCATGAAAGTCTAAGTGGCTCTAGGAAACATAATGAGAAACAAGAGTAAGTGTTATAACTGCCACCCATCCACTTAATGCTAGATACACGAAAGACACTACACATGCTCAATTATTAGAGAGAAGTGTGTGTGAAAACCGACAATCACCCAGCTTTTTGGGAATGCAAAGATGCTTTTCAGTTGGAAACTACAGTACAAATATATATATGGGGAGGTACAAGCTCCAAATCTGTTTTACACTGAAAATTGCAGGAAATTAAAAACGGCACTAAGAAACAGACTGAGAAAAAAGGGTGAGTGTTCCTCCAGAAACACGTTTCCATTGTGCTAGATGAACGTAAGTCTCTCCACATGTGTAGCTTTCAACCGAAAAGAAAGGTGGTGTTCCCAACAAGCTAGGTGAAGGACGGCTTTCACACACACTTATCTCTCAGAAATGCGCATGTGGAGAGATGACATTTCATTTGGCACAAAGAGACAGGATTGTAGGAGAAACAATTACTCTGGTTTTTCAGTCTGTATCATAGGGCCGATTTGAAGTTCCTGCAGTTTTCACTGTAAAACGGAGTTGGAGCTCGTAAATCCACATATATAAGTATGTAGTGGAGATTGCAACTGAAAAGAATCTTTGTGTTCCCAACAAGCTAAGTGAAGGACGGCTTTCACACACACTTATCTCTCAGAACTGAGCATGTGGAGAGAATTTCCTTCATCTAGCACAAAGGGAAAGTGTTGCAGGAGAAACACTTACTCGGGGTTCTCAGTCTGATTCCTAGTACCAATTTGAAGTTCCTGCAGTTTTCAGTGTAAAACCTAGTTCAACTTGTACCTACCCATATATATGTATGTAGCGGGGTTTGCAACTGAAAGAATCTTTGTGATCCCAACAAGCTAGGTGAAGGACGACGTTCACACACAATTATCTCTCAGAACTGAGCATGCGGAGAGACGTTCGTTCATCCAGCACAAAGGGAATGTGTTGAAAAGGAAACACATACTCTGGATTCCCATTCTAATTCCTAGGACCGGTTGGAATTTCATGCAGTTTTCACTGAAAAATCGAGTTGGAACTTGAACCTTCCCATATATATATATGTAGTGGATTTTGCAACTGAAAAGAAACTTTGTGTTCCCAAGAAGCTAGTTGAAGGACGGCTTTCACACACACTTATCTCTCAGAACTGAGCATGTAGAGAGACGTTCATTCATGTAGCACAAAGGAACGGGTTGCAGTTAAGCACTTACTCTGGTTTCTCAGTCTAATTCCTAGTGCCGTTTTGAAGTTCCTGCAGTTTTCACTGTAAAACCGAGTTGGAATTTTACCTCCCCATATATATGTATGGAGTGGAGTTTGCAACTGAAAAGAGTCTATGTGTTCCGAAAAAGCTAGGTGAAGGAAAGCTTTCACACACATTTATCTCTCAGAACTGATCATGTGGAGACACGTTCGTTAATCTAGTACAAATGGAAATGTTTGCAGTTCAAACAATGTCTCTGGATTCTCAGTCGGTTTCCTAGTGCCGGCTAGATGAACCTGCATTTTTCACCGTAAAACCGGGTTGGAGCTTGTACCTCCCCATATATATGTAAATAGTGGAGGTTGCAACTGAAAAGAATCTTTGTGTTCCCACAAAGCTAGGTGAAGTATGGCTTTCACACACATTTATCTCTCAGAAATGAGCATGTGGACAGAATTTCGTTCATATTGCACAGAGGGAACGGGTTGCAAGAGAAACACTTACTCTGGTTTCTCAGGCTGTTTCCTAGTACCGGTGTGATTTTCCTACATTTTTCGCTATAAAACCGAGCTTGAACTTGTACATTCCATTATAAATGTATGTGTCGAGTTTGCACCTGAAAAGAAACTTTGTGTTCCAAACAAGGTAGGTGAAGGACGGCTTTCACACAAACTTTTCTCTCATACCTCAACTTGTGGGCAGACTTTCGCTCATGTAGCACAAAGTGAATGGGTTGCCGTTAAACACTTACTCTGGTTTCTCAGTCTATTTCCTAGTGCCTGTTTGAAGTTCCTGCAGTTTTCACTGTAAATCCGTGTTTGAGCTACCACTTCTCTATAAATATGTATGTAGTGTACTTTGCAATTGAAAAGAAACTTTGTGCTCCCAAGAAGCTAGGTGAAGGACGGCTTTCACACACACTTATCTCTCAGAACTGAGCATGTGGAGAGACGTTCGTTCATCTAGCTCAAACGGAACGGTTTTCAGGAGAAACACTTATTCTGTTTTCTCAGTCTGTTTCCTAGTGCCGGTTTGAAGTGCCTGCCGTTTTCATTGTAAAACCGAGTTGGAGCTTGTACCTCCCCATATATATGTATGGAGTGGAGTTTGCAACTGAAAAGAAACTTTGTGTTCCCTTCAAGCTAGGTGAAGGACGGCTTTCACACACACTTCTCTCTCAGAACTGAGCATGTGGAGAGACGTTCCTTCATCCAGCACAAAGGGAACGGGTTGCAGGGGAAACACGCTGGTTTCTCAGGCTGTTTCTTATTGCCGGTTTGAAGTTCCTGTAGTTTTCACTGTAAACTGATCTGGAACTTCTACCTACCCTTATATATGCATGTTTGGAGTTGGCATCTGGAAAGAAACTTTGTGTTTGAAACTAGCTAGGTGAAGGAAGGCTTTCTCACACACTTATCTCTCAGAAATGAGAATGTGGAGAGACATTCGTTCATCTAGCACAAAGGGAACGTGTTGCAATAGAAACACTTACTCTGCTTTCTCAGTGTATTTCCTAGTGCCGGTTACAAGTTCCATCATTTTTCACTGTAAAATCGCGTTGGAACTTTAACCACCCCATATATATATATGTAGTGGATTTTGCAACTGAAAAGAAACTTTGTGCTCCCAACAAGCTAAGTTTAGGACGGCTTTCACACGCACGCATCACTCAGAACTGACCGTGTCAAAAACTTTCGTTCATCTAGCACAAATGGAATGGGTTGCAGTAAAAATACTTTCTCTGGTTTCTCAGTCAGTTTCCTAGAGCCGTATTGAATTTCCTGTAAGTTTCACTGTAACACAGAGTTGGAGAGTGTACATCCCCATATATATGTATGTAGTGGTGTTTACAAAAGATAAGAAATTTTTTGTTCCCAACAAGCTAGCTGAGAGACTTCTTTCACACACACTTATCTCTCTAAACTGAGCATGTGGAGAGACGTTGGTTCATCTCGCACAAAGGGAACGCGTTGCAGGGTAAACACTTTCCCTGGTTTGTCAGTTTTGTTTCCTTTTGCCGGTTTGAAGTTCCTGTATTTTTCACTATAAAACCGAGTTGGAGCTTGAACCACACATATATATTTATGCATTGGAATTTCAAATTGGAAAGAATCTATTTGTTCCCAACAAACTATATGAAGAATGGCTTTCACACACAATTATCTCTCAGAATTGAGCATGAGAAGAGACGTTCGTTCATCTTGCACAAAGGGAACGGGTTGCAGTGGAAACACTTACTCTGGTTTCTCAGGCTGATTCCTAGTGCCGGTTTGAAGTTCCTGCAGTTTTCACTGTAAAACCGAGTTGGAGCTTGTACCTCCCCATATATATGTATGTAGTGGAGTTTGCAACTTAAATATAATTTTGTGTTTCCAACAAGCTAGGTGAAGAACGTCTTTCAGACACACTTATGTCTTGGAACTGAGCATGTGGAGACACGTTCATTCATCTAGCACATGTGGACCGGTTTGCAGGGAAACACATACTCTTGTTTCTCAGTGTGTTTCCTTGTGCAGTTTTGAAATTCCTGTAGTTCTCACTAGACCGGAGTTGGAGCTTGTACCTACCCATATATATGTATGTAGTGGTGTTTGAAACTGAAAAGAAACTTTGTGTTCCCAACAAGCTAGTTGAGAGATGTCTTTCACACACACTTATCTCTCAGAACTGAGCATGTGGAGAGACGTTGGTTCATCTCGCACAAAGGGAACGCGTTGCTGGGTAGACACTTACACTGGTTTGTCAGTTTTGTTTCCTTTTGCCGGTATGAAGTTCCTGCAGTTTTCACCGTAAACCCGAGTTGGAGCTTGTACCTCCCCATACATATGTATGTATTGGAGTTTGTAACTGAAAAGAAGCTTTGGGTTCCCAACAAGTTAGGTGAAGGGCGGCTTTCACACACACTTATGTCTCATAACTGAGCATGTGGAGAGACGTTCGTTCATCTAGCACAAAGGGAATGGTTTACAGGAGAAACATTTACTCTTGTTTCTCAGTTTCCTAGTAGCTGTTTAAATTTCCTGCAGTTTTCTCTGTAAAACCGAGTTGGAACTTCAACCTCACAATATATATGTATGTAGTGAAGTTTGCAAATGATAAGATCCTTTGTATTCCCAACAAGCTAGCGTTAGGATGGCTTTTACACACAAGCATCTCTCAGAACTGAACATGCGGAAAAACCTTCGTTCATCTAGCACAAATGGAACGGGTTTCTGTAGAAACACATACTCTGGTTGCTCTGTCATTTTCCTAGTGCCGGATTGAATTTCCTGTACGTTTCACTGTAAAACCGAATTGTAGAGTTTACCTCCCCATATATATGTATGTAGTGGTGTTTGCAAGTGATAATAAACTTTTTGTTCCCAAAGAGCTTAGTGAAGGATTGCTTTCACACACACTTATCTCTCAGAACAGAACATGTGGAGAGACGTTCGTTCATCTTGCACAAAGTGATCGTGTTGCATTGGAAACCCTTCCTCTGGTTTCTCATTCTGTTTCTGTGTGCCGTTTTGAAGTTCCAGCCGTTTTCTCTGTAAAACCGAGTTGGAGCTAGTACCTCTACGTATATATGTATGTCCTGTTGTTTCCCACTGAAAAGAATCGCTGTGTTTTTCATAAGCTAGGTGATTAACTGCTTTCACACACAGTTAACTCTCAAAATTTTGGTCATGTATAAACTTTCGTTCATTTGACTTAAATGAATGGGTTGCAATAATAACACTTTCTCTGGTTTCTCAGTATGTTTCCTAGTGCCCGTTTGAAATTTATGGCATTTTGTTTTAAACTGAGTTGAAGCTTGTACCACCCCGTATATCTATCTGTAGATCAAAATCAACTGTGTGTTCCGAACAAGCTTTTTTATTGTAGTTATTTTAGTGTTTCACAAATATTCATCTCTCAGATTTGATCATGTTCAGAGGCTATAGTTCATGTAGCATTAGTGTAATGTGGAGCAATTCAAACACTCTGATTTCTCAGTATGTTTCCTAGTGCCTGTTTCAATTTCATTCTTTTTCCCCTGTAAAACATTGTTTTAGCAAGTACCTTCCCATATATATTTATATAGTGTGTTTACCCAATCGAAAGATACATTATGTTCCATGAAGCGAAATTATTGTCATCTTTCACATACATTCAACTCTCAGAATTGATCATGTGGAGAGGCGTTCGTTCATCTAACATTAAACGAGTGGGGAACAGTAGAAACAGTCTGATTTCTCAGTATGTTTCCTTGTGCCTTTTTGAAGTTTATGAAATTTTCACTGTAAAAACGAATTGTAGCTAGTCCTCCCCTTATATATATGTTTTGTGATTCCCCACACAAGAGAGGCTGTGTTTTCCTGACAAAAGTGGTAATTGTTTGCTTTCACACACATTCAACCCTCAGAAATTAGCTGTGGGTAAACGTTCGTTAATCTAGCATAAAAGAAATGGATTGCATTAGAAAGTCTTACTCTGGTTTCATGTATGGTTTCTTAGTGCCTGTATAAAGTTCATATAATTTTCACTCTTAAACTGAGTTACAATTAACACCTCCCCTTATATATGTATGTATTCTAGTTTTCCACCCAAAAGAAACTGTGTCTTCCCAACAAGCTAATCGTTTGGCGGTATTCACACACATTCAACCCTCAGAATTCAGCATGTGTTGAGGCGTTCTTTTATCCAGCATAAAAGGTAGAGTGAATTGTAGTAAGACATTCTCTGATTTCTCTGTATGTTTTCAAGGGCCGGTTTCAATGTAAAAGTTGATTGCCCTGGAAAATACAATTGCTGCGATTGCTTCCCCTTCGATATGTAAGTAACGTAGTTCCTCTAGACCAGAAACTATGGCTTTCCAAATAGTTATGTGAAGGACGTCTCCAACAGACGTACTGATATCAGAAGTGATCATGTGGAGAGGCGTTCTTTCATTCAGCATAAAATGTAGTGTGACATGTAGAAACAATTACTCTGATTTCTCAGCATGATTCTTAAAGCCGGTCTCAAGTAAAAGCAGTTTGCAATGGAAAAGAGCCCTGGAGTTTTTGCTTCTCCTTAGATATGTATCTAGCCTAATTCCCTGTGGCCAGAAACTCTGGGTTTCCAAAAACCTAAGTGAAGGAGGCTGCAACACAGATTCCATTTCCAAAATGGTACATGTGAGGACGCATTCCTTTATGTAACGTAAACAGCAAGGCTTACCTCAAGCACTTACCATGATTTCTCAGCATGTTTCCTAGAGTAGGTTTAAAACTAAAAGCATTTTTCACTCAAAAACCTTATTAGAGCTTGTACCTTCTCTTATATTTATAGGTCAGGCAGTGCCCCTAACACCAAAATTCTGTGTTCCAACAGGGTTGGTGAAGGATGGTTTTCACACACTTTCAGTTTTCTCTCCCCCACCCTCTTTTGCTAAGGGAATCTTGCAGGTTGTCTATTATGGAAGCCAAGGAATTTTTTTTCATTTAGGATCAACCTCGGAGAAAACTGAGACTTGCTTCTCCTTCATTTCCCTGCTAGATTTCCTCTTGATGCATTTCCAAAACCTCAAGTGTGTGTTCCTGTAACCAAGAAATTATTTCAAAGAAAATGAGCAGGTTTCCATAAGGCCACTACTTCTTTTATATTCTTGCTTTTTAATACCTCTTTTCCATCTATCTCCAGTTATCTTATTTGTATGTACTTTGGTTGTGGCTGAAGGCTAATCAGCAATAGTGTAGAAATTATTGTTTGATATTACTGATCTACTTTCTTTCCATGGATATTTGAATTATCATTGGATTTTAGGGAAGATAATTTATTTTAAAAAATTCTGGTAAGTATCTTGCGGGTGATTCTGAATCTCTCCTTTAAGAATTATAATGCTTAATTTCTGAATAAGTGATATTTTCATAGAGCTCAAAATTCCAAAGTTTTGGGTGCCACCACTCTCCCAAAGCCTTTCAAACTTTTCCTTGGGGTCACTCAGAACTGCGTGTGTGTGTGTGTGTCCTTCTGGACTCAGTTTAGCCTGAAATGAGCAAAGGGAAGTACCCCCCTTTTTACACAAACTGCAGACGACTTTCACAAATTTACAACTTTCAAAAATATATGAACTGTAATGTTGTAGAATTTTACAAGAGGCAGTGACCTTCAGAGCTGTCAACAATGGAAGCAGAACAGTTGGAGGAACAGCAGGTGCTCGTGCTCAGTGGCTGAAGTCACATAACATCCACGGCCACCTCTGGTTAATCTTATAGAGTTGGTGCTGTCTGCAGGCTTTCAGGGCTGTGCCGCCCTCCCCAACAAATATATATATTAGGAAAAGTGGTGAGCCTCAGTATGAGAAACAATAAAGAATTAAAAGGGGAAATTGAGTTTATTGTTTTTAAAAAGAAAAATTAGCATCCAGGTAGTTTAATTTCAGCTCCGAATAGACTGATGTGATAACACTGACAAGGATGCGTAAACACCTGTAAGATCATGGGGCAGGACTGAAGACTCTGAAACAGCAATCACCACAAACAACCTTCACTGCTGTCCTTGACAACCTTATTGAATTACTTGATTTAAAAAAGACCATAGATATTAAATATCATCATTTTGAGAAAGCAGTTCTTTTGAAATCTTATATACTAATGTAACTGAATTGGATAAAGATATGCTAAATTTGTGATAAAGTATCCAAACAGGTAACGATTACTGAAAACAGCACAAATTGAAGATGACCACAGGATAATGTGCATATATACTTTAATGATCTGGAAGAATCAGCTCACCATTGTATTCAAGACATCTAGAGATGATGTCAAATGTGGTTGTCCTTGGATACCTTTTTGTGAATGTTAGAATGAAGTCAGGGTCAAGCACACAAATTAAGTTTAAAAGCAAAAGGTGAAACAGACTTCTTTTCAAAAAGCTATTGTGTCTGGTTAGAAATCATCGAATCCATGGGTCAAGGGAAGAAAAAAACCTAGTGACCACGTGACTGTTTCAGGAGCTGGTGGTAAAATGACAGTTGACAATTATGTAAATTAGATATGATATTGATGTCCAACTGACCCAATGATTTTTAGTCCATGTGCAAAAAATATATCAAGGAATACATACTGACTTATGTTTTCTCAGCTGTGTTGCCCCCCTTCAAGCCTGCATTCTGATTGGGAATCTAATAACTTCTACTGCAGGGAGGAGGATTTTCAGAAAAGGAGTGTCCTCCAACTGAGAAAATAAAGAAAAATTAGACGTACACTGTAGAGACACAGGGAGATCTGTTGAGCCAGACAACACTTGCTTTACTGTCAATTAGTAGGAGGCGCAGCTTTTTGATGAGTTGGGTAACATATTGCTGCTTTTCTCAAGGTATTGCCCACGGCTCTTGAGAAGTGATGAAGTGGGGCCAAGGAATTAGCCTCCGAATGCCCTCTGCCATGGATGTTGTCTCTATTTTCCACTTTTAAGATTTAGCTTAGACATGTTGCAGTGTCTTACCAAGTGAGCTACAGACAGTAAGTGCATCTTGAAGCACACGACTCTTTCCTTCTCACTGCAGCAGAGGACCTCTGCATTGGAGCATCCTGAGATGTCATCCGTGGTCATTTTTCATGTTAGGAATCAGTAAAGATGCTATGTCCACATGGATGAGGAGGGTAAGATTTCAGTCTCTAAAGTGGTAATGATGGGTTGACCTTTTCACTTAATGAGTCTCACATCAACAAATGCTTGTCTGTTCTGGACCAAGAAGAAACAAATGTTTCAAAAATAATAGCTTGAAAGGTCAGTGGGACAAGTCAGGCATCTTCTTCATGTCTTCAAGTTCGGGTATCAAACATGGGTTTCCTATCCTGAGTGATACTGACAATTTGTCATGCTCTGTGCCTCATGTATACCAAAGGCTTTCCTAGATAAAATGTCTAGAAATGGTAACATTCTTGATATCTGTTAAACAGGGGAAGATGAAGGAATTAAAATTAGTCCCTAATGTGCATTGATTTTTTTTAAAGACATCAATTTTACAGAAATTTTGAAGAATTAAAGTGACAGAAAATTTCAAAGCACCTTCTCCTTCTGGTAGAAAACTGTTCTGTTTTCCTTTTTTGATGAATGTGACATAGAACCAGTACTACTATTGTTTGTATTGTACTTAGGGTTTACAGAGTAATTCACAGCTATCCTCCTATTTCATCTGTGCAATGACCTCTGGAAGATAAGATTTCCTAGTTATGCTATTTAATGTCTATTTTTTAACTCTGTCTAAAAGCAGATTGATTGAGCTCCATTTGCTCAATTTAGACTGCTGGACTGATTAATTGTGTCAGAACATTCCAGGAGGCAGATGAAAGGAAGAGACAGGGGTTCTACATGATGGAAACTGTTCCTGAAATGATTTGACCAACAGCCTTATCCATTTTTCACACGGCTGGAAACAAAACACAACCCAAGGCAAGGAAAACAGGGAGTCCATGTGACTCCAACCTTGGCACGTAGAGTCACAGCTGTCCTCCTGTGCCTTGGAGAAGAGGATGCTTTGGGTCTCTGTTCTACAATCTGTGTTTTGCTTTTCCTCCACAGTGTCTTATTTTACTAGCATATGCTGTAACTTGACTTACATTTCATAACATTAAAACAAAAATCAGGAACTCTTTATCATTTATTAACTAATTGGTAAATAGTTTTTCGTGAATTTTTAACTTTATTATTAGGACTTACCGTGACAATGTACAACAGCTAGTTCCCCAGATAACAGCAGTAGCTTACACATGCTAAACTTGTATTTCCCTCTTACATAAAGAAGTCAAGCAATCGGTACCGCAGGGCTGGTTTGCATGAAGGCCCCAGGGTCAGAAAACCAGATGCTTGTTATTTTCAGCCCGTCAACTTGATGGCCCAAAGTGGCTGCCTGAGGGTAAACCATCAAGTCCACATTCCAGGCAGCAGAGAGGAGGGAAGAAAGGTGCTTCAGTTCCCTTTTGGGATGGTTCTGTAAAGTCCCAGGTAGCTTTCTTGCTTTTATCTTGTTTAGACAGAGGGCTGAGAGACAGCTTGCTATGAAGTAAGCTCAGCTGAGGACCAGCCATCTCCCTCGAGGGGAGGAGAGGGAGGGGGCAAGGAGGCACCTCTCATCCTGCACGTGGTGTAAGGCACCACGATGAGCCGCCAGGGGCCTCCGCAGTCCGTCCATTGCTTCGGGCTGCACTGAGCGGCTGGTAACGGTTGAGATTTTCATGTAGAGCTGCGTGTATGCTGGAACAATTGCTCAGTTCATTTAAACTAGTGGCTACCAGAGCACTTTGGAGAACACATTTGTTCTCACCTTCTAGCCAGGGACCCTCCCGCCAGGTTTCTGTCCTGCTGTTCATTTCCACATTATTTCCCAAGACTTCAGGAACAAATGTAAGCAGCCTGATGCTCAAATGCTTTTCTATGTGATTCCCCCCTTGTTCTTTGTAGGAACAGCAAATTGCCTAGAGAACATTGGACAAAATGCCAACACCCCATTTTTTTAAGTGTCTGAGATTTGGTGTTAGGAAATAAAAGAAATTTCCAGGAACACCCTTAAGAAACATTATTTCTTTCAAATGTGATTTGGAAAAGCAAAGGAAAATACATTTTATAGCACAGCTTTTAAGACAGCTGAAGAGGCAGTAAGTTCCCGTAATGAAACTTCCAACAATTCTTTATATTTCTCCTGGAATTTCCTTGGTTCTTGATGTAAATTTTTAATAATTAATATCAGCTTTCTATTCTTTCTCTTCCTGTAGTTGTAGAATTAATGTGAAAATAGCTCTTTGTGTCACTGATGAAGCCTCCTGGTCAGACTTCTAGCTAAACAGCTTGTGTACGTTTCGGTGGCAGGTGTGCTAAATAGTAGTTTTCAGGCACTTGAGGGATGCCCATCACACCAGCACTGCGGGAGCCTATTTCTCACCCACGACCAGGTGAGAACCTCCTTTCTTCCGCCGCCTCACCCAGGCCCCCATATTCTGATTCTTTCTCACTATCCATTTTCATAAAGTTCAGCCCTGCACCAGCAGAGGAAGTCTTGGTTTCTCAAAGACTAGGAAATTAGTTCTAGGTTTTCTGTTAAAGGACAGTGTATAAAATCAGGCACTTTGATATGTCTTTTGAGGTCTCAGGATCCCTGAATTTAAAACAAGAACTTGAGTTACAATACTATTCTCTTCCACTTTTGAAATTCTAAAGCTCCACACAATAGCTTTTTTTAATTGCTAAAATTTTTCTAGAATATATTTTTCAAAGATTCACAAATATCTGTTAATTTATATTTAAAAATGTTATATTTAAGAAATGGAATATTTACATTTAAATAGGAATTTAAGTCAAGAAATGTTTGATAATGAATGTTTACTATGAATTCAAGTATGTAAGCTTGATGTCTGTGGTACTGTCGATAAACCACAAAATTTGAGAGTTGTTGGTTAAAGTTTATCTGGGGCAAAATGAGGACCAGATTCCAGGTGACAGCATCTCAGAGAGCTTGCAGGAACTGCTCTGAAGATGAGGGGGAGCTCAGAATTATATAAGATTTCAGTGAAGGGGGATGTGCGGTCCAGTACACGTTTAGGCAGAGGCTGCTGCTAGTCAAGGAGCAGGTGTCTCTGTTAATGATTTTAGTGCTTTTCTAGATAGGAAGAGATGCAAGAATTTGGGCTCATAAAATTTCCTGAAAATGTCTAACTATCTGAAGACTTTTCTGCCCATTTTCCCAGAGCACAGAGCACCCCATTCCTGATGTTCAGAGGGTGTTGAAGGTCAGCAGCTGCAGTGGCTCATGACTTAAGCAAATCAGAGGCAGATGACAAGTGCCAATTTTTAGTTGACAATATGTATATATTGTAGGAAAAAATGTTACTTTCCAACCCTACCCATACTCTAGTTTTAGTTAGAGATCAACGGATTACTGTGTTAGATGACTTAGGTCAGACGAGGGGGCGACGGGGTCGTCTCGTGAGCCGGCCGGTGGTCTATGTCACCCTCCTTGATCACATCCAGTTTTCTTTCTCTTCAAATAGCATGCTTCTGATTTTGTGAAGTTTAGAGCCTGTCCTGTGCACATGGGGTCTGGAGATGGCCCTGTTCCTGTGGTCTTTGTTTATTCTGTGAATTATGGTGTGAAACTTTATGTGCCCAAGCTTCATCATAACTTCAAATTTAAAGGATTTAAATATGGGAGATGGATGCCAAGTTCTGGGAATAGATTTTCAGGATAACAGCCAGGATTGGTAAAAAGTAGGGAGAATGGATACAGCCTTCAAAAAAGAAATGCTATTTTACAATTTCTGGCAGAAAAATTAAAAGGCTTGTTGGGATTCTATCAGGAATGTTTAATTGGTAGACTTGTCTCTCATTTTCATGAAACAAAATAATTTTATTATTTGTTCAGTGCCTACTATCTGGCAATGAGGTAGCCCCTTTGCATATAGTTTTATCATTTAATCTCTACAAAGAATCCTAGGAGAACACACGTGTCACAGGTGAGGGAACCAAGAACATCCAGGGTATGTGACAGGAAGGCAGATGGGCTGGAGGGCTTACCCTCCTTCAGGCTGAGACAGAGACACCAAGGCTTATTGACAAGCATGTTGCTGAAGTGGTTTACTTAATACTTTGCTTCCTTCATGAAGTGGACCCCTTGAAATTGTTTATGTCTGGCTTATCTTCCCCTCTCTCCTCTACCTCAGGACTTCTCATAAGTAGAATGAATTCGGCCTCAACTTATTCAGTAAAACCAGAAAATATAAAATTAGGCCACACAAATGTCTGATTAGTCCTTGTAATTCAGTAATTCCTAAAATTCCTAGAAACGCAAGGAAGGTGTGTTACCTCGGGGATTGAGTGCATTTGAAGAGTGAGAAATGTAGTGTGATCTGGTAAAGGCACAGGCTCTATAGACAAAGATCCGGGTTTGGATCCTGGCTCCACCATGTACTGGAAACATGACCACCCAGAGCCTCAGTTTCTTCATGTGTTGAATGGGCTGATGGAGCTCACCTCCAAGCAGTCAGGTCAAAATGAGATGGTACGAGTGACTCTCAGGCAGAATGCTTGACATAGTGCTAGTTACTCTTGCTGCTTTATAATGTCTTCTTAGGTAATTCTGTTGTCCATTGGCTTGCGAATACCTCCTCATTTGGTTTAAGAAAAATAGCATGCCTTAAGAATTTTAAAATAAGGAATGAAGATTTACTGAATACTGCTGGGTGTATTCTTATAGTTCATTTATTAAAAAAATAAGTAGGAGTTCTCTAAACAGAATTTATTCAGTGTGCCTTGAATATGATTCAGTTAAATATGATTTTCCTTTAAATTCTTTTCAGAAATTTTCTGTGATATTTTTATTGAATAGTAGTTGAAGTTTTCTGAGGAGGGGTTACATTTTAAAAAGTTTATTCTAGTAACAATTGATACATTAAATAAATGATTCATATCCCTGGACAGCGTAAAGCCCTGTTTTTTTTTAATATATAAAATTTTGGGGGATAGTTCTATGACATTTTATTGGGCAGAAGTATTTCGCATTTCCATTTTACAGGCAGAGAAGATGAGTCACACGATACTCATTATACAAGAGCAGAAGAGGTTGATTAATTTGGGCAGAAGAGGAAAAGTGTGTGGAGAAAAAATCCTTGCTTCTCAAACTGGACACATTCTGCGGTGCTGTGCAGCTGAAACGGTTTTGAATTTGTTTCTGGGTTGTCCTAGATTTCGGCCCATGTGCCTGGAAAGGTCTCTCAGGCAAACATGCTAATTTAAGAAGTTTGTCATTCTAAATGCTCTTAAGAGGATTAAACAAATTCCACAGCAAATAAATGAACATGTTTGGAAGGTTTTCCACCCTCATGTAATTTCCAGAAAACAGACATTATTCACTTGCTAAACCAAACACACAGGTATATTAATGAGCCTGGCTCACATGACTGGACAGCAAGGAGGGAGCCTCATCTATTGGGTGAGTTCTGCTGCAAGAACCGCACCTGAAGGTTTAATTAGTATTTATTTCCAGTGAGTGTGCTGCTCCAGCCTTTTTCTCCCCAATGTAAGAAAGCGCCCTCCTTGCCTGGCCGTTAGTGTGCAGAGCCCCGCGGCTACAACACTCCCCTGATCATCAGGAGGGTGATTGAGCCAGTTTGCTTAGAAACACTTAGCTACACTCGCAGCGGGGATCATCAGTCACTTCTGTGTGTTCACCTCCATATGCAGGGGAGAAAATCGAGTTTTGCTGGCGACAAATGCTAATTGACCACCAGTTGTTTCAGAGGGACTGTGATGTTGAAAACTGGAGTCCCTTTCATTTTTATATGTTGGATGCAGACAAACTGCACGGCGACACCCCCACTGTAAGTACACCCACCAGGGAGGGGTCGGAATTTGGATCTGCACGTATTCAGATCCTGGCACTGGTCAGCTTACTGTGTTCTCGCTGGGTTTGGGAGACTGTTTCCGTAGTGATTATTTGGTTTCCAATAAATTTGCACAGCCGTCTCCTTCAGTCGAGTTCTGATGAGTTCAGTTGGGAGGGGCATGTGAACCTGGGGCAGGCAGAGAGGTGCAATGAAGACTAGACACCATCTGGTTACCTCTCATTTTTTATGGGCCCAAAAATGGTTGTCTTGTTTTCTTTTCCCCTCCATCCACCCCATCAGGTCAGGGAGTCGTCTTCAAGAATATCTTCCTAAAATATAAAGTAATGAAGAAGGCAGTGTGTCTCTGGTTGATTTCGTTTGACTTGGGTTCATTATTAAAGATTTTCTGGTGAGGATTTTATGAGCTCTTAAAAGCTGGAAGAGCAGCACAACCAAGGAGAGAAAGTCAGAGAAACGAGTCAGTGGCCACTGTGAGGTCTGGGGGACGAGGGCAGGAGGTGGGGCAGAGGCAGAACTTTGGCCACCCCTGCATCCTTGAAGGCAACGTGCGCATGTAAAGCCAGCGTCTCTTGTTACCATGTGTTCTAACAGGACTCCCACTAAAGGAATGCGTGGAGATTTAGGGAGGTCTTACCCTTTACCCTCTTGTCAAACATCTTTAATGCTGACTATATTTATTCAAGATGACACAGAGATCACCTGCAGAGCTTGAGGGAGTGGTGCTTGCTTCCTGTCTTGCCTGCCCCAGGCTCACTCATCAGACACCTGATTCTTGCAGGCACTGCAGTGCCCGTGGGGGGAGTTCTGCTCCTGGGGGTCTCTGCTCCTGTGGTGGGAGCTCTGCTCCTCAGGCAGCTGGGCACTGGAGTGCTAACATTGGAGCCGGTCACACCAGCGCTGTTCCCTCTCCACGTGATGAGCCCTTTGTGTAAATAGTAGAGGTGGGATCCAGAGTCTTCCTGTGTCTACAGAGTTCTCCAGTAAAGCCAACTTGGAGGAAAGAAAGAAAATGCCTACTGTTCCATGACTGTGTCCTAAGGGTTTAAAGCTCACTGTGGAGCACACGTGAGATCTCATCCAGTTAATACTCTGGGGTCTTGACTCTTACTTGTCATGAATTTGGCATTCTCATAATGTTATTTCTCTTATAATATGTCTAAGCAATCATTTTTGTTTGATGGTTATATGTGCATAGAAGTCCTGAAGAAACTGTTGTGGATGGAAGTGTGGGCATCAGTGATACCACAAGGGCTGGTGGCCCTGGGGGCTTCCCGAGCTCCACACCATTTGTTACCAGCAGTCTTTCAGATTGCATCTTATTCCAGAGCTCACCGGGGCTCCCATCTCTCACTATGTGTCTTGAGAGAATATTTGTTCAGGGGGGAGGGGACAGGATGCTTCCAAGTCTGGGTTCTGGGGTTCCCTGTCTAAAGGTGGCACTGGCACAAATCCTTTATTCATGGAGTAATGAAGCCCCACAATCTCGTGGCTAATTGGGCCTCCCTGTCCTTCTTCATGTGAGAAGCCGGAGGGCATGGGTTAGGCCCCCAAACCTGTTTATGGTGAGCTTTCAGCCCTATCACACCACCTGGGTTGTCCCGTTTCAGTCACATGACTTTGATTTTTGCAGGTAGGTGTGACTCCTGGACAGTGACTGGGACTTCCAGGTTTCCCCTACAGTAGGAACACTGAAGAAATTTCAACCCGTAAGGTGTGTTTGGGGGCCTCGAGGACAAGTAGGGACCCACAGACAGATATCTGGATGGGTGGCGATCAGGCCCGAGTCTTGGAAGGACAGAGATTCCCTTACTGTTGTAACAGTGAACTTAAGGGAGGAATTCGGGAAGGTCTGATGCAATTGAGATTAAAAGTATTATCTGGCTTTTTTTGTTAGCAGTAGTGGTTTTTAACCCTTAGACACATTCCCGCTTTTTATAAGAAATATTTTGTAACCTTTCTTTTTTGGTGCCTGGAATTGAACATCATAGAAAATGTAACCTAAGTATAAATATGATAAACAAATAGGCAGGTAGATGGAAAGATGGGGTCCCTCAATTCTTATATTATGGGTTATTTTATATTTATGCTAATTAGTGACCACTCAGGACAAAAGGCACATACAAAGGAAGTCACTTCTAATAAACTATTTTTCCAAGCCTTACCTAACTGGGAAACAAGTGGCTTCACAATGTTAGAGCACCTCCCAGGTCCCCGGGGAAACTCCTTGTCACAGTTACACTTGCTGATGGTGTCCTGTGCCAAGTGCAAGCACATGCAGTTTGGAAGCTGCCCGGAGGCCAACTCCGGGGATTCCTTCTCCGTCGCAGCTGTGAGGGAGCCTTGCCTTTCCTGACCACAACCACAGAGGCGATTTTAACTCTCTGAAAACTGCCATACAATTGTATACCACAACACCCACATGATATGTTGAATAAAGTAGAAACCTTTAAGTGCCTCCTTTACGATAGAAATAGGATATAAAATAAATCATGATTTAAAAAATTCTAGTGCCCGAATAAGTGCTACATTACACTGGATGCATTATTAGGTTAGATAACTTCATTACTGCTTTCCATACCACATCTTCTAGTTAGATTTTATTTATCTTTTCTTTCCTAAAGAAAAAAAATCATATGATGCATTCTTGTGTCAGAGGTGATGAGCAGAGAGCAAGTGTAAAACCAGAAATCGTGGTGCTGGTCAGTCTAATATCAGCTCCGTCACTGCACAGATCATCTTAACTCATTTTACTGCACTTTTTGGAATTACCTTCTCACTTGGAAAAACCCCTGTGTCAGTTAGATTTGTTAGTAAAACAATTCTTTTTCTTACTTAGTGCATCAGTGATGTTTTCAAGATGATAAAAAATGTTGCCCATTGCATTTAAACAGTTGCTTGTTCTTGTAATTCATGGCTCATGGTCTCGTATTTGTCACAAGTGGAGAACTGTGTTTTCTGTGTGCAAATTCTCATTGCTTTGGTGACTCAGGGACACGTGTCCTTACTGGATGGAGTATGACAGCAGTTGTTTGCATTCTCTCCCTAAATCTGGAGTCCTGTGTTATGATTCCTGTTAACTTAAAAATTATGAATATTGTTATTTACCTAAATAGCTAACATCGCACCAGTGATGCATATCAAATTGGTCCAACTAGGAATTCCAACATTAAGTGAGATAGTAATTTCACAACCCACTATTCCAAAAATTTGGATTGATGGTTCAATTATACCAGGGACATTAGCTGTTTAATTGAATAAATCATTGCTTTCTTCAATAAAAGTTTCCATTCCATCTGCTCTTTTGGTTTATTGTTCCTCAATGTTTTGTTTGCTTTCTTTCACAAATATATATGATTTTGGCTTTTGTCTTTGAAAATCCTTGCTGGTTTTGCTACCTCATGCTGGAGAGGAAGCTTTGTGACTGTTTTATAGTCACTGGTTTCATGGTTGTATGAGTGCTTAATGTCACCTTGCAGGGGTGTACAGACCTAATGAAGTGTGTACATAAAAGGTTCAGTCTACACTGGGTGCAGGGTTAGTGTGAGCAGCTCATGTCATCAGTAACATAGTTAATCCATTACAATCATCCTCTGTTAATCAGTGTTATCCTTCTAACGTCTCCAGGAGAGGAAATGTAGTAGTCTAAATGCAAATCTTTGCCACTCTTTTAGTCAATTGAAAACCTTTAAAGCTTTGCTGTAATAGGACTATGTGCCTGCTATCCCTACTTCTGCTCCTCCTGACCCAGGACGCGGTCTCCACGGCTGATGATCCACCAGACACTGGATTCTTGGTCCCATGGCTCTGTGTGTTCTGGGACATCTGGGGACTTCAGCACTGTTTTAGGGGCTTTGAGTCCCACCTCTTCATAGCATTGCTGAGATGAGATCTGTGGTTTCACCCTCTTTCTTGAGTGTACGGTTCATTTTTTCTAGAACCAACACACGCCACCGTGGCAACACTGCTTTGACCATATGCTGGATCAGCGAATGCTTGTCAGTTCTTGGGTTTAAATTTTCTGTTCTAATTTCTAAAATGGGGTATATTGACAGATACACTCCATGTAAACAGAAGCTCTGTGGGGTTTTCAGCAACTTCTAAGAGCATAAATATTCCTGAAGCAGCTAATCTTCCTCCCAACAAGTGAGGAGCAAGCCAGCAAGTCACTGGTGACTGTGACGGCCAAGCTGTGCAGCCCAGGCTGCTCACTGAGGAGCAAGGAGAAAATTTTAAAAACCTACTTCCATGCTGTCTTTCACAGAATCTCAGAAATGAACGTTTTAATATCTAAAGGGGGGTGATTTTTTTAAATAAATTTTTTATTTTTTTCCTTTTTCAGTTTTATTAGGTAGAATTATTACAGTTCAACTTCACATACACATATTGCATGTAAATACATGTATTGAGTGTATTGCATTTTTTTAGTTTACATATATGTACTAATTACTCTTTCTAAGAACAGATTAGATCTTTAGATTTTTAAAATTACAGTTACCAGAGGAATAAGGACATTTACAAAAGAATAATAAACAGAATATAGTAATCCAATCACAAAGGACAGTCAGATGTGCTTACATATATTCAAGAAATCAAAATAATATTTAGTTCATTTATGGTCTTATTATTATTGCTATTAATTGTAGATTCCCCATAAATGAAGTCATATTTCATTTTTGCTTCTCTTTCCACCCCACTTCACTTAGAATGACGGTCTTCAGGTCCATCATGTTGCTGCAAATGGCATCTTTTATGGCTGAGTAGCATTCCATTGTATATATGTATCAGCTCATCTTTATCCAGTCATGTGCTGAAGGACATTTGTGTTGTTTACATGTTCCTTGTTCTATGTCCCTTCTGGCAACAATTACGGATTTTAAATATTTTCCACCTTAAAATCCTTCCTGAAGGAGATGTGGTAACTGGAATCAAAAACAGTTACAGCACAGGGTTGTGTGTGATGGGCCCTGGGGGCTTGGTAGAAAGGTTGGCAGTAAGAATTTCAGATTCTTATCAAATGATTCCTCCTCTTGTAGCCCTGCTGACCGCCTCTCTCACGGCCTACCCTACAAGTCTGACAAGTCCCTTCAATGAATCCTACTGTATTGTGCACATATTTTGTCCAATTGGTTTCATCCAGCAGGAACATTAAGTGAGGCACCCAAGCTCCTGTGTTGCTTTCTTCCATCAGCCCTTAACTTCCTTGGGAGCCAGGACTGTCTCATTGCCCCAAGGATCCCTAATGCCTAGTGAGATGCCTGATACAGCTGGTATTTAACGAGCACATCGGTCAAATGGAAAAACCTGATTAAAAGAAAGGCCCTCATTTTTCAGACATGCCTACTTGAGTACAAAGGGTAAAATGACATGTCTTTTTGGATTTGCTGTCAAATACTTCAACAAAGGACAAATAAAAGAATAAAGGTCTGAATAAAGGAAATATGGAAAAGTTTGTGAATTCCTTAATCTGGGTGATGGGCTTATTGTACTATACTTACTGATGTATACTTAAGTTAGTTTATAATTTTACTGTCGTTAGCTGAATAGCAAGTATCAATACGTATTAACTGAAATCCTTAAAACTGACCAAACTTACCCCACACAAAATCCTTAATAACCTAGTTGTCTGTCTTACGGAAATCTTTTCCCACAAAGACAGGAAAAAAGGGAAAGGCAGATCCGTGCAGTATTTCCACGTTGTCAAAAGACCAAAGGCTGACACAAAAGAAGAGATTGTAGAAAAGATAAAGAGGCTGAAATCAATGTCCGGAAAATCTAGCTAAGTTTCCAAAATGGCCCAACTTAACTAACCTCAGCCCTGCCGCATCAAGAATGGGGCAAATAGCACCTAGTGGATTTTTTTTTAATAAATAAATAATGATCCAGTTCCTACCACAGGCAATTATGATAAGACAGAGTATAAGTTCTAACAACAAATAGTGTTCAAATCATAATTTCTACTTGATTCAAACTATTTCTACTATAAATTTTGAATCTTTTTATTCTTTAGACAGATTTGTGGCATATGACCTACTGATAAAATTTTCAACTGGCTTGTATTAAAAAAGGTCACCATAGTGAGAGTTTATTTCATCAACTATTCCTTTTTGGGAAATCCATGTGCTTTGTCACTCTCTTTCATAAGATTTCCTGTGGAAAATTCAATCCTTCATTCAGGAAAAGGCTGAGCAATATATCTCACGGAAAACCGTCATAAACTGCAACACAAGAAAATGAAAATGACACTGAGCAGCCCGTTAAGCCAGAAGACACACACAGCACACTGCTGTGTTCCCGCCTCGACTTTCTGTAACCAGCAGGGAAAATTTGCATTTCAAGAACAGACATAAACAATTTTCAGGACCTGAGCACACAATTTCCCTTTCAGGGTTTAGTGGGCTTCCATTTAATTCTTTGAGAAATGTTTAAAACAACAGAACAACAGCTGAGATAGTGTTTAAAGTAACTTTTATGTCAGTGAAAATAAAGCCAACCGATAGTTATTATTTTTACTTTATTTGATCTCTCTCTCTTACTTTACCTCCCCAACCTCCTCCACAAAATGATGGTGAACATCCCCTCCTGGGTCAGAAGGCTAAGTAGAAAGTACCAATCACATTGAGGTGTGCTTTGTTGTTTTATTTTTCAAAACAAACAAGTTTCATTCATGTGATTTAGTAAGATCAGAAACAAATTCTACTCAATAAATGGTAGCCAAAACGTGTCATCATAGCTGCTCATCAGGTTTGGCCCCACGTTACACACTTTTACATGGACATGTGCCATGTGCTGTCATGGGAAACGGTAAGTGGGGACAGGGCCTCTGCTCTCACAGGGCACACAGTCTGGTGGGGGAGGCGGTGTTCAATCATTGCCCTTTTTTTTAATGTACTTACAAATTATGGGAAATGCTACTTAAAAAGAACAAAATGAGTCAATGAAAGTGAAAAATACAAGGACAGTATTTAGGCTGAGGGAAGACAGGGAACCTCTTTGAAGAGCTGACACTCCACTGAGACCCAAAGGACAAATCCGGTGCTGCAGGTGAAGGGCAGGGACACACTGATAAAGGGCTGATATCCAGAATATACCAAAATTTCTTTAAACTCAACAAGAAGGATGAATAACCTGATTAAAAAATGAGCAAATTGCCTGAACACACATCTCATCAAAGAAGAAATCTAGATGCCAAAGAAGCCTAAGGAAAGATGCTCCACAGCATCTGTCATCAAGGGGATGCAGAGTGAAACAGCAAGATACCACTGCACACCTGTCAGAACTGCCAAAATGCAGAACACTGAAAGCACCGAATGCTGGTGAGGATGTGGAGCATCAGGAATTCTAATGCATTGTTGGTGGGAATGTAAAATGGCCCAGATACTTAGGAAGGCGGTCTGGCATTTTGTTGCAAAACTAGACGTACTTCTAACATATGATCCGGCAACTGTGCTCCTTGGTGTTTACTCGACGAAATGGAAACTTATGTTCACACACAAATCTGCATACAGATGTTAATAGCAGCTTTATTCATACTCAACAGGATTCAGAAGCAACTAAGCTCTTCTTCAGTAGGTGAATGGATAAATAAACTGTGGTCCAGCCAGAAAATGGACTATTATTTGGTGCTAAAATGAAATGAGTTATCAAGGCATGGAAAGACATGGAGGAACCTTAAATGCATATTACTAAGTGAAAGAAGCCAATCTGGGAAGATTCTGCAACTGTCTGATTCCAACTGTATGGTGTTCTGGGAAAGGGAAAACCACAGAGACTAAATGATCAGTGGCTGTCAGAGGCTAGAGGGGAAAGAGCAATGAATGAGTTGCAGCACGGAGCATTTTAAGTTCATTAAGACAGACGACTCTGTATGATGCTGTGATGGTGGATACATGTCATTGTACATCTGTCCAAACCCACAGAGTGCACACCACCAAGTGTAAATCCTAGTATCAATTATGGGCTCTGGATGATGATGACGTGTCAGTGTAGGTTCTCCCATTGTCACAAATGTACACTCTGGTGCAGGTGTCAATATTGAGGAGGCTGTGGGGACAAACTGCAGTTCATACACCTAATTCAGCCCCAGCCACCGCTGTTAATAAAGCTCTGTGGGTGTGTGGACTGTCCGGCTGTTCTGGCATCTGAACAGCAGAGCTGAGCAGCAGCACCAAAGATCAGGAGGTTTGCAGACCCTGAAATATTTACCCGCAAGCTCTTGACAGAAAAAGTCTGCTGAGCCTTGTTCTAAATGAGTAAAAATTCACCCTGATGAGACAGGACAGCAGGGCCCAATCCAGGCATGGTTAATTGTACTGAAGCAATGTTTTAGTTCCAACACCTTTACTGAAGTCCTGCAGGTCCAGCGACAGACTGTAGCCAGGAAGCGTCTGCAGGAAGAGGCGGTAGCAGGCCTTCCCGCCAGGCTCCGGGATGCCGGGGGCGGGGCTGCACGGGGGCCGCCCGCTTGAAGGAGGCGGACTTGCAGTGGAAGCCGATCAACTCATAGAGCTCGGAGAGGAGGCAGCACTGCTGAATTCTCTCCTCGGAATGCTGAAGCACAGGGAGAAAAGCAACAAGCATCTGAATGAAACACGTAAGTGAAAAAAGCCCGTAAATATATTTTCCCTTAAAACAGAGACCCGATGACACAGGAAGGAAGAGGAAGGCTGACTTCGTGCACTGACGGGACCGGATGCAGAAACGCAGGGAAGCAGCGCTGTGCAGACGCTCCAGACCCCCACTGGGCCCCACCTCTCCGCGTTCCACCTGTGCTTTAACTAGAAAGGCCCGTATTCCCTGAAATAGAGGAATCTGCTACCTAAACATGGGACACAGAGAAGGGAAAGAGGAAAAGGAAGGGAAAGTAAAGGAACAACAGTTCATCTAGAGCCTAGAGTCTGGGCAGGATTTTCACCAAACACGCAACTTCTCAAAGCACAGAGCACACAGAGAGAGGCTGACAGAGTGACTGCGACTTTTGCTCCTTAAGCACCAGATACCTGCCAGCACACGCTGCTCCCGTTACTGAATCATTACGATCATCTCAGAAACTATTACTACCCCAGCTCACAGGCAAGGAAATCTGAAACTTGGGGAGGAATTATTATCATCCTGGACAAATTCCCACAGCTCAGAAGTCTCAAAGTCTCCGGCAGACCCTGGACTAAAATGCTCCTCATCACCACGGGCCCTGAGCCTCAGGCTGAGGCCACATCAGGTCAGCACGGGCCCAGAGCACGAGTCTGTGGGACAGGGAATGCTCCCACTCGAAGTGCCAGGTCAAGGCCCTCAGGAACTTATGAAATGAAACCAAATCCCCAAACTCATTTCCAAACCACTGCCCTGTCAGGGAGGACTGCTCGGCACATCTGCCCTGTCACCTGTGCACAAGCTGAGCAAGGGGCACAGACAGTGATGTGACGTCCCAGTGGAAGTGGCTCGGAGACCACTTCATCACAGGACAGATTCTCCCGGCTTCCAACGTTAACTCTCCATTCCATTTCCAACTGGAAATTAAGTTTAGACTTGTTTTCCTCTCTTAGAAACAAAGAGACTGGTAACATCAGCGGGAAACTCAAGATGGAGGAAGAGTCTCCTGACCATTTGGTAGGATAGGCTGGGAAGGGAACAGAGGCAGGGATCAGAAAGTCCTGTGTTCCAGTCCAAAGTCTGCACGTCACTCGCTTTGACGGTTTCCATTTTAATATATATGATAAAATCTGATTATGACTGTTGGGAAAACTAAATGAAATAACGTATGCCACTAGCATAGGTGTAAAATCCTCCATGAGTGTTCCAGAAATGGTCGTGACCGTGGTTAGTTACTGTCTGCCAAGTCTTGGGTGCTAAGCTCACATCAGCCAGCCAGAGATGTGCCAGAGAATGCCTCACCAGCCAGCAGCCTTCTCCAACTTGGAAACTCACAGTGTCTGAAGAACAGGCAGTGGCGGATGCTTTGGGGCACTCTGGAGGTAGCAATCCAGTGATGACTTTAAAAAGCAGGGGAGAATTTAGGGGACCATACAGTTCAAATACAGAGTACTCATTACATGTCTACAAATATTCATGTCTAGCCATGATGACTCAGAGAGGAAATACATATTCAAACGTATATCATTTTCCCACATAAGTGCATTAAAACAATTTGGAAAGAGTGTAACTTTCTTCTCTAGATCACATAGCGGGGATTACAAGGTTTGTACTGACAGCCCTACTTGTAAATCATCTGCAAACGTAACTGGGTCCACTATCAGTCATCATCATTCAAAGGGAAGGATAGAAAAAAACAAAGCCAAGCTAATACGCTCCAGTCTTTTGTTTGGTTACGATGTCACAGAGGAGATGGACAGCTCAATAAGGAACCATTCTGCCGTGATCACGGAGCCCGGGGAGCAGGATGGGCGGCAAGATATATGACGAAGCTGCAAGTGTGCCCGTGCTTATAGGCAGGTACCCAATGTCACCTTGACAACGTGTGAAATGTTTATGCCCATGTCCTCATAACCTGACATGTATTAAAGAGAAATGGAAACTTATAAACGGCCAATATCCTTGGTGGATACACCGTCCAAAGAGCAAAGTCACAGTTTGACAACTGGCCATCCCAGTACCTTGGGATTCATTCTTGGAGAACCTTAAAAACCACTCCTCTGTCCTCAAGAAGTGCTGCCTTTTTGTCCTATCTTTGGCTCAGGGATACCGCACGTTCAAGGGAACTTCAATGTCTGCACAGATTTGACTGTCTTTCTCCAGGTTCACTTGTCCATTCTGAAGAGGCCTGAGTTAAGTCAAACTTCCATAAGATTAATTACCTCCAGTGACAACTCAATGAGCCTGCAATTACAAGCCAACTGAACAGGACTGTCCTCAGCTAAAAATCTCACCCACCCTTCACTGCTTTCTTAAACTCCTCTCCTGGCTAATTGCAACAGACTAACACCACCCTCCACCAAGTTCCCCAACTATGTCAAAGAGAAAGTAAGGTCCATAAAAGAGGAGACAACTGCATAATTACCTCTGAATTCCTAGCATATAATAATGTCAATAAATAGAACTATGATTATGGCATCTTTCCTTTAAAACCTTTCTGATTATTTAAATGAGACCATGGAAGGGAGGTGTTTGGGTCCAGTATCTTGACCCAGAAGACTCTGGAGGCCTTTTACAGAATGGCTGTCCACTGATTCATTCAAAACTCACCTTCTCTTTCCGGGAGGAGCTGTGATTTTTCTGCCAGGAGTTTGTTTTCTCTCTCAAGCCAGAAAAGCTTTAAACTAAATCCTTACTTTGGATATGTTATTTTTCCCCACTTCCAAAAAATTTACTTTCCTTACTTCCTTGCCTTGAGGAATGCTTTTATTCTTTTCTTTCTAATTCACCCTTTTATAAAGCAGGATTCTCAGGATGTGCTTGGCCTTACATAAGAACAGCCATCCAACTCCCAGTGTGAGAGGCCTCAGGCTCACCTCCTGCCCTCCTGCCAGGGCAACTGAAACACAGTTCAGGAGCCAACCGGCACCCCAGGGCTTCTAAGGCTCACGTACCTCCCAGAATCCCTGCTTTCTGGTTTGTCTTAGCTTCTGAGAATTTCCCCTCACTTTCTTGACAAATAGCTGTGCAGCTTGAAAGATGAGGAAGGAAGGTTTTTTTCTTAATCAGCATTTTAAGGAACTTATGTAATGAAGGTTTTCACGAGTTTACAGAACCCTCCATTGCTGAGACAGAAAACACACTAGATATTTTCTAAATTTAGCTATCATGTGCATTTTTTCTTTACTTTGGTTTTCTTAACTGCTTATAGACATTTTTTAATTAAAAAAAAATAAGGCCCCAAATAGGATAGAAAATTGAAGGGGCAAACAAAATTAAAGGGCAAAGACAGAAAATGAAAAGTACTCTACAAAGTTAATAGAATAAATACACTATGAATCAGATCAGCAATTCTCAGTAAGAGCTAATTGAAACCTGACCATTAGGTAAAACGTCTCTCCTGTCAGGAGATGGCCAACAGAAAATAGAATTAAATCAACAAACAAAAATTCGAAGTCTGGTGAGGTATAGAAGTCTACCAGCTAAATGTGTCTTCTTCTGGAAAAGAGGGAGACTCACCAGCTCTTTTCTGTGGAGCCTGAGCCCACGGGAGGACAGTGAAGTGAGCTCTGTAAGTACCCAATTAGCAAAGTGAGAGATGAATAAAGAGATGTGAGCTTTGATGACAGAGATGATACTACTATTCACGTGTCCTGTAAAGTATGTCTTCACGTTCAGTGATCAATACCTCGGCATCCTCAGGGATTGAGATTATAGGAAAATGCACAGCCCGGGCCCAGACCTCTTCTGTGATTGTGACAATGCACTTAGATATCTCTAGGGCTCCTCCAACTCCACCTGCAAAGAGCTGACTTCACGGTGCTCCTCCCATAGCCGTCCTTCCCAGGGCACCTGGTCGGGGGACAAGGTCTCCCTGCCTCTCCCAGCTCAGGCCCATCACTCACAGATGTGACAGGACCTCTCCTTCAGGGACCAATTTCCTCAGTCAATGAGTTCCACCACCCACACCTGTCCTACCAGGTACTCACTGGCACTCCCTCAGCACTGACTCTGTGCTGGGGACCATGCTGCACACTGTGCACACATTATCTCACTGGATCTACACAGCAGTCCTGGGAGGTCGGTACATCACTGTTTCAATTGATTAGATAAATTGTTTCACTTCCTTGTGTGTGTCATCCAAAGTGACACGGCTACTCAGCCACAAACCTGGGACTGAAAATCACTTGAAAATTGAACACTGCTACATCTCGCAGCCACCCTACTCTGACTCATCACATCACCTCCTGCCGAGCCTTCTAAATGTTTCTAAGCATTCTATAAGACAAAAGGGATCTACGAGAGCACCACACTCCCCTACTAAAAATCTGTCAATGACGGTCCACTGCTCTTAGGAGAAAGCCCCACTGGGCCTGAGCACAGCTCAACGGCCTGGCATCCTCGTTCCTGAGCAGCAGCGCCGCCTCACCCACCACGCAGCTCTACACGTGCAGTGTCCAGGACAGGGATGCTGACTTCGTACAACCCGGGGCTCGTCTCACTCAAACAATGATCACCCTCTTCAGTGGTCACCTACTTCAATGCTGACTCTCAGAAAAATATTTTCTCTGGATGAATCAAAATCTTTTTCCTTACAACTTCCCATCATTGATAACGAGCTCCCCCCAAAAGAAAGAAGACTTAATCCTCAGTCTCCTTATCTGTAAAGTGCGAATTACAAGGAAATATGAGAGGTTTTAATAGAAATATTATTCATGTGAGGCTGAGGGACAATTCCCAACATACAGTAAGCACTCAATATGTGCTTACTTAATATTAATAAGAATAGATTCCATTCCAGCAACCTTAAATCAATGCTTAATGGCTTTGTCGAAAAGACTACCGACAAACTGTTGGACGAACCGTTTTGAGCAGATCAGCACAAGCGTACTGGGAGAGGTAAGCGCTGACTCCAGTTACAGCTGCAGCCACCCAGCACTACGGGGCGGGAGCAGTTGCTCAAACTCTTACTTGTTGCTTGAGCATTTAGTTGTAGTTATTGAATAAAGACAGGTATTATTTAGTCAAAACTCCTGAAACATAAATCTTCAAAGATTGATGCAAATTACGTTTCAAGTACAACACTCTCACTGGAAATTATTTAAAAATGATAGTTTAAGCTCCTCCACACATCAAAAGGGCATTTTCTTAATATATCTGACTATATATACTGAAAGGATTGTTTAAAAGGAATTAAGATGAAGCCTTACTGAATAAGCTCTCAGTATCATCTACAAAAACCCCACCGAAAGGTCTCATTTCTCACTTCCACATAGGTGTTCAGGTGGCTTAACCTGGGTCTTGGTTTCTTATGACACAGGGGTGGGAAGAATTGTGGATAGATTAATGTAGCAAATATAAACCTAGGGTATTTGCTGTGTAGGAATCCTAGAAATAAATAAATTGATATATATTCCCACTCTTAGGAATCTCAGCCTTTCCATTTACAACAGCATTAAAAATAAAATGAGAGATACATTTAACAAAATTTTACAAGATTTGTACACTGAATATTTTGAAGTATCACCAAAAAAAAATTAAAAGATATACATATATGGAAGGCATCCCACGTTCATGGAATGTTAGACAATATTGTTAAAAATGTTAAGACTCCCCTAAGTGATCTACAAATTTAATGAAATCCCTATCAAAATTCCAGCTGACTTCGTTGCAAAAATTGAAAAACTGATCCCAAATATCATATTGAAATGCAAGGGACCCAGGTCAGACTAAACAATCTTGAAAAAGAAGACAAAGTTGGAGGACTCACTCAAAGTTGGAGGACTCACTGCAAATCTATAGCACTCAAGTCATTATGCTTCTATCATAAGTTTGGATGCAGAAATCTATGAGACATAACAAAAAATCCAGGGGGGAAACTTACATTTACAGTCAGTTTTCCAGAAATGTGCCAACAACACTCCATTGAAAGTATAGTCTATTCAACAAATGGCGCAGAGACACCTGGGTATCTGAAGGCAAAAGAATGAATCTGGAATTTGGGCCCCCGTATTTTATATAACAAATTAATATTAATTCAAAATGGATCACAGACAGAAACGTAAACACTAAATGTATGAACTTTCTAAAAGAAGACATTGTATAAATCTTTGTGGTCGTAGGATAGGCTATGGCTTCCTAGATACAATACCAATAGCACAAGTGATAAAACAAAACAGATAAAATGGACTTCATCAAATGAAAATCATTTGTTACAAAGGACATCATTAAGAAAATGAAATGAAAGGGGAAGGGGGTAGCTCAAGTGATAGACTGCGTGCTTAGGAAGAAAAATAAAATGAATAAATCTTATTAACTCCCCTCTAAAAATTGTTTTAATGTTTAAAAAAAGTAAAGTGAAATGACAATCTGCAGAATAGGAGAAAAATCTTGCAAAGCATATATCTAATAAGAGACTAGTATCCAGGATATAAAACAAATGCTTACAAATGAACAATACAAAGAAAATCGACCCAATTTTTAAATTTGCCAAGGAATTAAATAGATACACAATTGGCCAATAAGCATCTGAAAAGATGCTCAGCATCACTAGCGAAATCAAAATCAAAATGAGATCTCATTTTAAACTCACTAGGATGGTTATAATCAAAACATGGACAATAACAAGTGTCAGTCAGGAGGCAGAGAAATGGGAACCCTCAATATGCAGCCGTTGGAAAGGGGCAATGGTGCAGCTTCTTTGGAAAAGCCCGATGTTTCCTCAAAAGGTTAGAGTTATGTGGCTGAGCAAGTCCACTCCTACATGTAGAGTCATCCTTCAGTGTCCTCGGGGGGTTGGTTTCAGGAACCCCCCACCCTAGATACCATAATCCAAGGATGTTCGAGTCTCTTTACAATCAGCCATCTGGATCCATGAAGTGGAAACTACAGATATGGTGGGCCAACTGTACAGCCAACAGAATGAAAACGTATTCTCACAAAAACTTGCACATCAATATTAATAGCAGTATCATTTAGAGTAGCCAAGAGTTACTAACAATATCCATCCATCAATGAATGGATAAACAAAATTATCAAGAATAGTCCCACAAACTTTTGGTAATTGCATCTTTGACATAGGAGGTGAGAACATACAATGGAGTAAAGACAGCCTCTTCAGCAAATGGTGCAGGGAAAACTGCACAGCTGTATATAAATCAATGAAGTTAGACTACTCCCTCACAACATACAAAAAAATGAATTCAAAATGGCTTAAAGAATTAAACATGTAGACAAGACACTATAAACCTCTTAGAAGAAGACACAGGCAAAACATCTGACATATAATTCAATAATGTTTTCCTAGAGCAGTCTACTCAAGCAATAGAAATACAAGCAAAAATATACAAGTGGGTTCTAATTAAACTTACAAGCTTTTGCACAGAAAGGGAAACAAAAAGTAAAACAAAAAGACAACCTATGGAATGGGAGAAAATAGTTGCAATAAATGACAGTGACAAGGGATTAATTCCCAGAATATTTAAACAACATTTACACTTGATAAAAAAGAAAAACAAACAATTCAATCCAAAAATGGGCAGAAGACCTAAAGAAACATTTCTCCAATGAAGACATGCAAATGGCCAATAGGCACATGAAAAAATGTTCAATATCATTATCAGAGAAATGCAAATCAAAACTGCAATCAAGTATCACCTCTCACCTGTCAGAATAGCCATGATTCAGAAGTTCACAGACAGTAAATTCTGGAGAGGCTGCGGAGAATTGGGAACCCTCCTACACTGTGGTGGGAATGCAGTTTGGTGGAGCCATTGTGGAAAAATGTATAGAGGTTTCTCAATAGACAACCTTGACCTCCCATATGACCCAGCAATCCCACTCCTGGGCATATATCCATAAGGAACCATAATTCAAAAAGACACTTTCACCCCAATATTCACAGCAGCACTGTTTACAATAGCAAGACATGGAAACAACCTAAATGTCCACTGACAGATGACTGGATAAAGAGGTTGTAGTATATATGTCCAATAGACTACTATTCAGCCATAAAATAATAATAAATTAATGCCATTTGCAGCAACATGAATGGACCTGGAGAATGTCATTCTAAGTGAAATAAGCCACAAAGAGAAAGAAAAATACCATATGAGATCGCTTACATGTGGAATCTAAAAACAAAAACAAAAACAAAAAACAAAGAAACAAAAAGATAAACTTATCTACAGAACAGAAACAGACACAGAGACATAGAAACCAAACTATGGTTACCAGAGGGGAGAGGGTGTGGGAAGGAATAAATTGGGAGTTCAAGATTTGCAGATGCAGAGTATGTATACAATAAACAGCAAGTTTATACTGTATAGCACAGGAGAATATATTTAATATCTTATACTAACTTATGTTTAAAAAGAATATGAAAATGAATACAGGTATCTTCCTATTTAACTGAAGTGTTGTGATGTACACAAGAAATTGACACAACATTATAAACTGGCTAGATTTCAATGAAAATATTTTTAAATAGACCAAAAACAAAAAAAAAGGAAAAGGATATTATCAAACAAAAAGAATAAAGTACTGATTCCGGCTACAATATGGATGAACCTTGAAACTTTATGCTAAAATCAGCCCATCACAAAAGGGCAAATAGTCCCCTTTAAGGTGAAATGTATCTAAGAGTTTATTGTACTACTCCTGTAAATTTTCCGGAGATTTGAAGTCTATCAATATCAAAATAAAATGTATTATTCATTAAAAACTTAAAACACTTCCTCACAGGAGGGCTTTAATTATTAAATGCAGAAAAGCATGTAAAACTCTTGGAACAACAATTTTCACGTCCACACACAGTCACTGCTGTCACTGCCACTCAGAGTGTGGTGCCAGCGCTGATGAGAGCTGCCTCCACTCGCTCCCCTGCAGAAAGGAGTGAAGGCCTGAGCTCAGACAGGCAGGGTGAGCATGAACCTGGGTCAGACACAGCCACGTCCCAGACTCTGCGTTACCCAACTTTCTTATACAAACTGCAGCATGTAATGTAAATACGCTAGAGGGATGTATCTTACAACTCCGGGAATACACCCAATGTTTTACAGCAACTATAAATGGGGCATCTATTGTACACCTGAAACATATTTTAAATCAGCTATGTCTTTATGAAAAATTAAAAAATAATTTAAAAATGTTATCACTTTAATATTGAATTCGGTTTTTAAGTAACTACTAAACAGCTTAGAATGTATAAAAGAATTTAAGTGTGCTGTTTGTTTACATATTTATTTACTTTCAGCCTCCTGCTAAAAGAGAAATTGAACAATTTTTAAAACACAGCTTAACAACCATAACAACAAAAAGGCAAAACTGAGAGTGAAGGGAAAATGGAGATTCAATACTTAAATGAAACCAGGGGGAGATAAACTCATAAAAATGGATTCC
This sequence comes from Vicugna pacos, assembly GCF_048564905.1. Classification (NCBI taxonomy): domain Eukaryota; kingdom Metazoa; phylum Chordata; class Mammalia; order Artiodactyla; family Camelidae; genus Vicugna; species Vicugna pacos. The sequence continues at coordinate 22,415,563 of NW_027328742.1, read as the reverse complement.
ATGAAGTCAGGGCAAGTGTTAAAGGCCGACTAGAAATTCAGCTGTAAGATTCTTGGCAGCTAAAGCAAAAAGAAAAAGATGATGGGGCGGGTGGTAGAGCGTGTGCTTAGCGTGCACGGGGTCCTGGATTTAAGTCCCAGGGCCTCCACTAACAGATAAATACACCTAATTACCTCCCCCCCAAAAGAGCCCCAAAGAAAAGAAAAAGAGAAATTTCTTTCCAAAAAACACCTGATTTTAAATTTGAATTAAATACTTAAAAAAAAAGAAAAATAGAAAAGATGAGTGACACTGTGAACGAAAAGCCCAGCTGGGCTAACAATCTAAGTCACAAATCTAAGTGTGATAAGTGTCGGTTTACTGATCTAAGTTTTGCTGGGCTAACTCGTAAATCTGAAGTTCAGTGTCAGTTTACGGAGCTAACAAGCTAACTCGTAAATCCAAGGTCAACAAGTGTCAGTAATGTGATCTGTTCCAAATTGATAACCTTCAGTGTACTGATTCCTTGCTTTTTGTTGTTTGAGTTATTGGCTAATACCTCCATACTTGTAATTAACCACATAAAACCTAATGTGCAAGTCTTGGAGGTGCTCAGAGCTTCGGAACAGAAGCCCCTCTGAGCCCGCCGGCGTAATAAATCTCAGTGCTCCACACCTCTGAGTGGTGCTTGTTTCTTGGCTGGCCTGTTGTTTCCATAACAACGCAAGCGATAATGCCCATGAGATAAATCTGCGGTGGCTGCTGGCAGGTCCCCATGTCTCACGTGGGAAATTCTGAAACATCTTCTCACCACTCAGTCATCCTCAGCCCACACTACACCTCCCGATGTTAAATGCAGGAGCACATACTGGGCCCGGCCTTTGCTGTCTCTGTGTCATCAGAGTGAGACAGGATGGAAGGTGGCAGAGCACAGCCATTCAAGGAAGGCCACAGCAATTAACATCAAAATGGTGAAGGATTCAAACCCCAATAGGCCTTGAGGCTCAGGATGAAGAGATTTAACTTCTAGCAGATCTTGAGCTTCATTATACACCCATTGTAATAGTAACATGGTGAATAACACCGCCCCAGGCAACATGGCAGTCCCAAAGCTAGCCACAAAAAGTCAAAAGGTGGGAAATGGCCATCTCCCTGGGAATCCCAGCCCCTTGCCCTAAGGCTGGTCCTTCTACTTATTAGCATATGAAACCACCAAGCCCAAGAAACAAGCAACACAGCGCCACCTCGCGGTCACCACTCTCTCTCCCTCTTCGGAGAAGGCCCACACTCTGTCGGTGGAGTGTGTACCTACTTTTAATCTGAGCATCAAACCCCCACAACTCGTGACATTTCTCTTGCCTATCAATGTATCTCTCTGAATAAATCTACCTTTACTCAACACTGGCTAGCTCTTGAATTCTTTACTGCATGAAGTTAAGGAACAAAATCTGGTGGGGCACATCCCAGGGGCTCAACCAAAGCCTGGGACACAGCCCTTCTCATGCCCCTCATATTTTCTCTTGTATCAACAGGACTGGGTTGTGAAGGGAGCTCTGAGGCCCCAGCTAAGGGACAGAAGCAGCCTCCAGGGCTCCAATTAGCGGGCAGCCTCTCCCCCATCAGGGGCCCTGGGGTCTGCCCGGTTCTCTGTGTTTTTTTGTTCTGCTGACTCCCCAGCCAGAGAGCGTTCTCCTTAGGCCTGGCTCCACAAAACCCTTCTCTCCACAATACAAGCACATCTTGTCACAATCCTCTTGTTCAACCATGAAATGTTCAGCCCACTTTTTCCTTCCCCAGGTAAGTACCTAAAAGTCCTCCCTCCCATCCCACCAATTCTTTCTTAGTGAGAACTCAGCACTCCCCGCACACTATCTTGAACCCTGGTGCCTTGCTGGCTGGGACCGAGATGTTTCAGTCTCAAACAGCCTGAGTCCTTTCTCTTTCCCCTTTCTAACTTAAAAAGGCCTTCCTGAGTCTCCCACCCCTCTGATTCTGAACGTCACAAAATGCTCAGGTTACAGTCACTATGTGAATACCTCCCAGGTTTTGGCTAGGTTTCCTTCGCAAGATCTTCATTTAGGAGCTGCATCAAGAAGTTTAAAGAGGCTATTCTTACATCTGAGCGGAGGAGCCTGCAAGAAATTTAAATGGCTTTGAAGAGAGAGTTAACCAGGGACAGAGAGTTCGCAGGTCTTAGTCAAAAGTGTCATGAGGCAAAATGTTCTTCAAAGGCTCAGAGTGGCTTCTGAACATGGAGTCCTCAGGGTGGAGGTGACAGGCAGTGAGTGGGGTGAGTGACACTCAGGGTACTCTCCCCCAGCTGGGAAAGAATTGGATATATTCTACTTTTCCAATTTCTTACTACCTTTTTCTCTTATTGTCACATACCATTTCCTATGAATTAAGAATATCGATGTCAGTCATTTGGGCCAACTGGGAGAAGCTACACGATGCCATTCACAGGGCTGGGACATGACAGCCACACCAGTCTAGGTTGAAAGACCAGTGGGAATATTTCCATGGTAATCACGGGCATGTAGCAAACTCCCCAGCTTCAATGACCTCCTCTCAAAGTTGGCGCCAATAAAACTACCAAGCAAAGTGCGTGATGATTATGGCCAACATCTGTTTATTAGTTAAGTGCCTGTGACAGCTGTCACTTAATGGGGAATGAGTACGACCAACGAGGCCCAGTCTACCTGGCCACACGCGCCTTGCCTTCCTGCATTGGTGCAGCAGCAGAGCTTGTTTAGCTGAGATGAACGCCCCCAGAGCAGCCCGACGGGAAATCTCCCAGCTCTGCACGGCGAGATGTGTTCCTTTCCTTCTCAGAGCTGATCACAATTTGCTGTCGTCTGTTTTTATGTATATCCCTTTTGTAACTGCCTCTCCTCCGGGGATTTTGCTCAAGCAGCACGGGGCCAGTTGTGTCTTGCGGCCTGCCGGATATTTTGGGCAGGGAAACAGCCGAGTCCACATCTGGCTCTGGTGCTGATCGGAGAGGGCACAAGTCCCAGGGGCCCATGCTGAACCGAGGCCCCTGCACCCAAAATTATGGTCTGACTTTGGGCAAATTACATAGTCTTTTTTACCCTGAGATTCCTCATCTGTCCATGAAAATAACAGCCCATGGCACACAGAGTTACAAATATTAAAGGAAATCACCGAATTCACAACCTAGCCAAAGGGCTACCAGTGCATCCTCAACAGACAAATAATGCCTTTACGGCTCTGACACACGCGAAGCGTGGTGGCCACACAAAGTGTACACTGCTAAGTGCCAGTGTGTTAAGTGCTTCATGTGTGCTATAATACCCTTTAGAACTTACAACAATCCCAGGAAGAAACGAATATTATCATGCCCATTTCACAGATACACCAACAGGTTAAGAGTGGTTACATTCTAGTCCAAGGCGCTATGGTGAGGTAATGGCGATTTCAACGTGAATATGCCCCAGGCCTGGGCTCCATCTCTGTCCCATCCACCTGACCACTTGCCTATGAAATCCACCTGTCCAATACCCAAGTTTGAAGCCGGCCAGCTCTTAAATGCAATGTGTGCCACCGTTTGTCTATGTTCCTTAATTACCATAAACAGTTCTTAGAAAACACTTCAGAAAGGAAAGTTGGACTCACGTCCCTTCCCACAAAGAAGAGGAATTCTGCCTTGCCTTCTCCTGTAACTTGGAGAAACCCTTCCCATTCACCACCGAATCCTTTTGTATGCTTCCTCCGTGTTCATGTTTGCACACGGCTTATTAAAGTAGAAGTTACCTGCAGTAATTCCATCTCGGTTCCTTTCCAAGGTTCCAGATTATCCATAATCAGGGTAATATTATAATTTTCTGTGAACGAAAATACTACAATGTGAATGAAAATACTGCAACCATGTCACTAAACAAAGAATGCTGAAACCAAGTCATCAGCAGCTGCCGCCACCCCCCAGTGAAAACAGGCCTGCAGCCACTCACAACGGTGCCCTCTGAGCAGACTCAGAATAAGAAAGGACAGATTACTGGCCCTAGATAGCTAGGTGCTTGTCTAAAGAATATATTCAGTGAGCCCAAATGTTTGCGTCCTCCCATATATTGAAAAGCACTAAATTCTTGAACTTGAGATACCTGGCTTTCTTTAGATAACAAACAATCTTTTATTGTTCCAACTACCTGGTCTTTGTTGTAAAGCTCCTATATAATCCTAGCTTCTCCCCTACTCTTGGTAGAAGTCCCTCAGAGTGATCTGAGAGGCAGTCATCCTGGGTCTAGCCCTCCCGACAATTAAAACATAACACTTAACTTTAGGCTGCACGTTTATTTCAATCAAGTCCCAGAATAGACACAACTCATCAATTCTGTAATGGAACACACTGGATCAGGAACCAAAAGCGAGTAGTAGTCCCGAAGAACTACGGCTCCCTCTTTCTTCCTGTCATTATACAATCCCACCAGAACTCATTACTTTGCTGTCTGCTCCTCTGGCAACCAAACTCATAAAAGAGTGAACTCAGAAGAGCACCATGCTGGGGAGAACCCCCCGCAGCAGCACTGCAGGCCGCCTGCGCTCCCGCACGCTCTGCTGAGCCCTAGTGTCCTCCGTGCAGACCAGGCCAACAGAGCTGTTCCCTACAGCTGCAAAGTCCCACATATTAAATAAAAGCATTTTATTTTATATGACATGTTACATATATAACCATCTCTGAAAACAGCTTTGCCAGAAGCCCAAATCTTCAACATTAATCTGCAAAGGCAAACCCGGTCCCCAAGGGAAAAGAAGTCTTAATACGATGCTAAGGCCTCCAAAGTCCTCTCCACGACCATCAACCAAACTGCCTGCAGGTCTGCAGCTGCAGGAGGCTACATGTCTGCTTTTAAAGCAACCCCTTCCTGCCCTCGGGAATTACAATGTCCCTCTATGCCCTCCCTTCTCAGGGTAAGAGCAGCAGTTGCAGAACCTTGCATGGCAGCACTGACAGGACTGGACAAAGAGGATCAGAGCTAAACTAAGCCTTCTGATGACACGAGCTTGTCACTCTGTCACTTTACAGATGAAGATATATCTATAGAGAGGTGGGGTGATATTGCTCAAAGTCACACAGCTAATAAGTGGCAAAGTATATAACTCTGCTTCTCCCTCCTGTGTGACGCGCAACTGGGACACTCACAGGGTTCTCTCGTACCTGCCTGAACAGTCTTTTCCTATCACTCATGACACACCACAGTGTCTGAACTTAGCCTGCATTTGCAGCATATTTTCCCTCCAGTTTCTCAGGAATAAGGCCGTTCGGGCCTGTATGAATTCCGGCTTCCCGAAATCTCCGTGCTCAGGCTGGTCTTGCCTGTGCATCCAGCTCGCTGCTCAGAGGCTTTTCCTCCACTGCAGGAGGACGTTTCTAATCTTCACAGGGACACCCTCAGGGGAGCTCTCCTCTCACCCTCAGCACGGCAGGTGTCCCAGGCCTCATCCCGAGCAGCCCCATTAGGACGGTGTCTGCCCAGCTCTGCTAGTCAGACCAGCAGCCTCAGAGCCAGGGATTATGCCCAGGTCACACTGCAAACCTACTGCCCGCCTCACAGCCCCCAGCCAGCAGGTCACCTGGAAGTCACAGCAATTGCCCCACCCAATACAGAAGTCTCTTCATTTGCCAGCAACACTGATGAATTGTTTCCAACCTTTGGTCAGTTTCTCACAAAACAGCACCTTCTACAGTAAAGCGGGTTGTTTTTGCTTCTGCGCCTCATCCTTACTGGAAACTTTAAGGGAAACCAAAAGGCCTTTTCTCAACCCTTTTCTGATGACACCCTCCCACCCACAATACTCATATGCTCAAGAGCTTTGGATCCACACGGTTTTCTTTCCCTTACGCTAAGCGGCTCAAAAAACTGAGGGATTCTTACTCCTTTGAGGGTATTAGCACTCAGTTTCTCGGCTTTAATCTGTTTTTGTCTCTCTCTTCAGTGACCCTAGCAGTTGCCACCTCTTACTCCCTTCAGCAGCCTCCCTCCCAACATCTAGTCTAGGAAATCAGCTGTGATGAGGGGCACGGGGGCAGTCACAGAAGATGCAACTAAGGCACAGAGAGGCTACATAATTTGCCCAAGAAATCACCTTGAACCACCAACAGAGTGTGTCACGTCCCTCTGTTTAACTCTAATGCTAAGCAAGTTAACTTTTTGTAGATTATGTTTATAAACAGATGAGGTATGAAAATACATACAAGGACACACATCAACTCTAAGATATTCATTAATTCCACTATTTTGTTTCTATTTATTTTATTTCTATTAAAAAATTAAGAACCCCTGCAGTCAATATAGCAAAATGTTACTGGGTTTTAAATCCAGAATATAGAGGGGTTGTGTCATTACTCATTCTTATATGTATATTCACAAGACAAAATGATTTGAAAGTCTCTCTCCCCACCCCCTACTCACTATTGGCTCTTACCAGAGCTCCCAGACCACACATCTAGGAGCCTTTCACTTTACCAACAGCTGAACTCATCAGTTTTCCCCCAGAACTCCCTCTGCAGCTTTCCCTCCTCAGAACACAGCAGGACCATTATTTAACTCATTAATCCACCCAGAAACCTGGGCCTTACTCCATCCTACCTTCACAGAAAGCATTGACCCTTTCCTCTTTACCATCTAAACATGCCTTCAATATGTTCGCTTTTACCCACTGACCGTCCCACCGCTCAAGTGGAAGCCAACAACACTGCCCACCTGGACTCATGACTCTCCCAAGTGGCCCCACAGCCACTCTCCCCTACTTGAGACAAATGGGATTGTGTCACTCCCACGCTTTTTGGACTCTTTTTAGACCCACTGTTCGTAGAAGAAACTTCAATTTCTTCACCTGGTGAAGGTCTTTGCCATGAAACTATCAGCTCAGGAAGGGCAGGACACGCCCTCGTTCCTCGGCCCCACCATCTGGCAGAGCATCAGCTTGGGAGGATTGAGTTCTTAGCAAACTAATTCACTTATCCATACAAATCCATGGTACATTAGAAAGATTTTAGATGTTGAGCTCGACTATTAATTTGGGGATTTTGCACAGGCAACCTGCAAGTATATATTCTAATGATTGTGTCTTCTTAAAACCACACCCAGATTAAAGGAGTATTTGTGGAATGTCTTCGGAGTAAAAGGGACTGTACTTTTACAGATTTTATGTTTTATACTATGAACAACCAGGACAGGGTCACAAATGGAACCGCCTCACAAGTGACAGAAGACAGGTTAGACGCATATAGCAAAAGGTCACAAAGATGGTAAGAGCAAAGTTGTTTCTCCAACCCCCGAAAAAATTTCTCCAAGAACTGAAAACTAAGTAATTTGAAAGTAAAATACTATCATATAAAGAAAGAAAATAAATAATCCTCTTCATCAGGGTTTCTAGATCTGACTGCAGAGTTATTAGCAGGCCGTACTGAATCCTAGCACAGAAAAATCAGATGGACTAGTGGTAAGTTCCAGGAAAACGACAGTAATTCCTCCACTTGAAAGAGGACACACACTCACTTGTTGAAGGTGACTGTAAACCACATTCTGCAGAAATTCAGAAGATTCAGGCACCACTTCTAGATGGTGATGACACGGAAGGATGGCTTGGATGCATGCTTCTAACTGAGTCACCGGCATTCTTACACTGCAGGGGGAAATGGAGGCCCTCAGCCAAGAGCAAAGATGTTCCTGTCATGTATCCCAGGCCGTGCCTCGGGGACTCAGTGTCCTGTAGCAGTCCGGCCCCAGGCGAGGACCCACAGCGTGGCCCATGCAAGCAGGAGGGGCACTGTGCTTGAGAAATCCCATCCCCCATGGGGGCAAGAGGGGCTGGTGGGGTTGTGTGAACCTATAAATGCTCATAGAAATACACCTGCATACATTCAAGTGATAAAATTAAAAGTAGCAGGCTATTTAACAAAATTTCAATTGTCAGTGTTAATTTTACCATTCCATTCCGCTTGTCCCCTGCACTCTGAGACAGGCTTAGGCTCTCTCACACCTGCAGCTCTGATGCAATTGTTGTGAATTTATTTTACTTTGCTGCAAGTGTCTTCACTCCCATTGTCACTGTGACTGTCGTCTCTTAACACAGTCAGATATCCTCCTGGATCTCTCCCTGAGTTCCTTGCTCCTGCTTCTCAGATCCTGAGATAAAGAACAGGTGAAGGCACATGACTGGAAAAGTCAATGTGGACTTGACCAAAGTCCTCAGTGACCACCTAGGGGAGTGCTGCCCACCCCTTACCTTCAATTCTCAAGGTTCTGCCCAGGGTGACATCCAGCCAGGAGAGAGTCCTGGGCCCTATTAAAAGCTGTGTGGCTTGGGTGCAGGGAAAGCTGCAGGAGCTGGTTCCATAGCCGGTCCCATCCACACCTCTGCTCCTCTCTCTCCCGAGGCCCCGCTGCCAAGCCCCCAGGCTCCCTGAGCTTCTGTCCTTCTCTTCTACTCTACTTCAAGCCCTTTTCCTCTTCCTTTATTCCCTGATTATCCCCAGCTGGAATGATTTTTCTTTTTTTTAACATTTTTTATTGATTCATAATCATTTTACAGTGTTGTGTCAAATTCCAGTGTTCAGCACAATTTTTCAGTCATTCATGGACATATACACACTCATTGTCACATTTTTTTCTCTGTGATTTATCATAACATTTTGTGTATATTTCCCTGTGGAGTGATTTTTCTATCATAGAATCTGAAAAAATTTCCTGCAGCTGAAAAAGAGGTGCCAGAGGTCAACGCCCATATGGTGGTTCCTGAAGAGAGCCCCTGGTTAGGGGGACCCTCACCAACACTCACGGGGCATCAGGCATGTTGCAGGGTCGACCACCCCCAACAAGAGTTTGCTGTGACCCCAAGGCACGCACAGCATCCCTGCTCACTAAATTGTAGTTGTAGTCCTTTATTATGAAACAAAAATAAAAAAATTGCTCATGTTTCTTACTAAAATTATTTATGAGGGAGAAAAAAAATTGTAATAGAAAGAACAAATTTCACTCCATGTTAGATGTGTTCGTTTGGCTTTAATCCTGTACCTTGTTTTCTAGGCTCAGACTTGCTATCTCTGCACCTTTTGTAAAAGAAAATTGTCTTTAGCCTGAAATATCCAGGAGGGCCTATTCTCCGGGCTCTGATCTTTAAGGATATTAGCTCTTCTACACTTATGTATAGATGGCAAGTTGTAAACTAGGGAATAACCATTCTTTTTTTTTGGAGGTTTTACGGGGGCACCATAATTTGACCCACATGGACAGCTGCAGGAACAAAGGGTTTCAAGGACAAACAATTCATACAGCAAGAAGTTTGTAACAACCAGCCACATCCCTGCCACTTTTTGGTATAAAAGGAGACTGAATTCTGACCTGGGGAAGAGAGAGATGTACTGGATATCAATATGCCATTTTCTGGGTCTGCCAGCTTTTCAAATAAAATCTCTTTTCCTTACTCCAACATCTCATCTCCCGATTTATTGGCCTGTCATGCAGCAAGCAGAACGAGTTTGGACTTGGTAACAAAATGACTGCCTTAGGGGTAGTATGTCTCCACTGTTTCCTCATTTCCAGTATGTCACAACCTATCAATTTTATATGCTTTTTAACAACACGAACAAAAAACCTATTTTAAGGAATTGATTCCACAGAAATAAAATTATTTCTAATCCTTCAAAACTTTTTTCTTTTCTATTTTATTTTGTTTTGCTTATTGAAAAGAAAATAAAAGTCAAATCATTTTATTTCACGTATTTTTATAGATAGATATTGTAAATACTACAAAGATATTTAAATTGCAATAAAAATTGTTCATATATTAGTATAAAGATATATACACAATCAATGCAGATTAGGAAAGGAGTAGATATTTACTAAAAATCCACTGCACATCCAGTCTTTTACAAGCTTATCCTGGAATATAAGCTCTATTATCCAGGGGCCCCCCACCCCCATTCTCACTGCCGAGTCCCTTAGTAATCAACTACCAAGGCACCAGCATAGAACCATGCGATCACTATTTTAGGTATAAATGAGGGAATTAGCTCATTCAATCCTAAAACAGAAACCTTAAAGTAAATACTGAACTTATTTACAGATAAACAAATTTGGACACAAAAAATACAGTTTCTCCCCAAATTCACAAAGATAATAACTGGTAAAGGCAAGATTTGAACTCATCTGCCTTGAATATAAAGCTAAGGTGGAAATCCCTTTCGACTGTGGAGGAACAGCAGCACAACCTTTCACCCTATCTTTGTTCGGATCTGGCTTTAGACAGCCTGAGACAGCACCCCATTCCTATGGAACTCGAGGGCAAACGATAACAATAAGGATTTTATATTCAGTAGTTTCTTAGATCTGAATTATATAAAGTGTCAGCAGGTCAGCAGAAAACTCTGGGAAATATGAGTGGGTCCAGAGCTTTTTGCTGATAAGAAACTCAATCTATCAGGACAGAGTGACCTTCCCATGAGAGGCCTCATGGACATAAACTAAAGGCAGCTGAGCAATGAAAACTAGCAAGAACATGGAATTCAAGCAAGAAGGATCCCTACCATCCCCTGCCCAGTTGCCTCTTCACCCTTGTGGACAAGATGGCAGAAGATCCAGGTTTTTATACAAGTTACAACATCATGGATTCTCACCCATAAAATGTTACGACTCTATGCTGTCTTAAGTCCTTTCCAACTAAAATATGATGACACCAATATCTCAGCAGAATGTCTATGTCTCCACTTTCTCTCTTCTATTAGGAGACTATATCTATGTCTACAAAGCAGAAATTCAATTAAAAACACCATGCATGAAGCCTGGTGAATGTCTGTGTAAGAGACACTGTTCTCACGCTCAGTGAGTGAAAACTCAGAAAAAGTGGTCCTTCTCCCTCTGCAAGTGGGAGGTAGCCTGATTGTGTGTGTGTGTGTGTGTACGCGTGTGTGTGTAAATCAAATACAATGTATTCTGGGATGTGCACAGATTTTCTTTATGTTACTATCATTTCATGAGGATGAGCGAACCTTTTAAGTAATTTGAATCTAGTATTCTGAGAGAGTCTCAGGTTCTTTTGGTGGAGGATGGGAAAGGGGAAAGGAATGGAGAAAAGAAATAAATGAAGCAAAGGTGTAAGAATACTGCTAGGGAAAGGGAAGACATTAATTTTGTTCCTACTTTCATCACACACAAATTAGGGACTGGCTTTCCCCCATGTCTTGTCAAGCACTGAGCTGCAGAAGAACAGGCGACAGCCCATTTCTCACTGAGCTTGTGACTGTACGTGGCATCTTATAGACACAAATTATTTAACCTGATCAAACAATCTAGCAGCAGGCTGTATTTCTCCTATTTTGAGAGACAAGAAAACAGGAAGTGAAAGAGGGTATATAGCTTGACAAAAGTCAGAGGACAAGTAAACTAAAGAGGATGAATTCAAACTCAGATCTGAATGCAGAGTCTGATCTTCCCACTCCCAGGGCTGGAAAATCCTTAACACACAGGGTCCCCAGCTCCTCTGTATTATTCCTGGCACCAAGCATTTCCCATGGCGATATTCTCCAGTTCTCAGACACAGCGCTCTGTGCAGCCAATAACCTCCATTCGACCTTGATCATCTACCTGCCACGCCCACCAGGCTTCACCAGGCAGGAAAGCTGGCTTTCAACTGCATACAAAGCCACCCCTGGTTTATCCTGGACTCTTCAGCGGCTTTTCCAGCATAAAGGCAGCCATGAAAGTGCTCACAGTTTGTACATGAGCCACACTACCTCTCTCCATCTGTCTCCCCACGTATAATACTTTGCTATGACCATTTTGAGAATCTTGGAAACAAATTTTTAAAAACAGAAAAGAAAGGATTCTGTAATAAGTACTTAATACTTAGAATTTTAAATGAGAAATTACAAAGTGAGTATTTACAAACCGAATCTGCCTCCCTAGATGTCAGTTTTAACAGTTAAAAAATATAATAGCAAAAAATTCTCACTTAAAAAATTAACAAAATCATCAACAATAATCTGGAATAAACTCAAAAACAATGCCCATGTTGTACATGGAGAAAGTACAGGACTGTACTGTGGGGTAAAGTAAGAGGTGTGAAAGTAGAGACATCAACATTTTGTATGGAGGAAAGCAGTTTTGTAAAAATGTACGTTCTCCTAAAGATAATTCAAAATTACTAAAAAATCCCACGACAACACTTATGTGTTTTTTTTAACTTGAAAAAATTATATTTGAATTCTTCAGGAATAATAAAGTCATAATACTAGCCAAGAAAATTAGGGATCAAAAAGAGAATCAAAAAAAATCGCACTGTCAGATATTAAATACCTTTTTACAATATGTAACATATAGTGCTGGAGTAAGAAAGTAAGATTGACAGAAATAACCATGAGCTCAAAAAGAGACTCTAGTGTACATAAGTATTTTTTACAGCTGGGATTTCAAATTTAAGAGCAAAGTATGAATTCAATAATTGTCTTGGCACAATCAGAGAATCCCCTGGATAAAACAAATTCTATTCTGTTCATAATGACCACAATAAAAATTACAGAAAGTGATGTAAATATTAGAAAGTACTAATAAGAGCAAATACAACTCTTTGCTCATATCAATTCAGCTTCTCCTCACTATGACAAGTACCATTATCATCTCCATCTTAGAGATTAAAAAAACCTACAGAAGAGATTTATACCTTTATAAGAAAGCATTTCTAAGAATAATATCAAGGATAAAACCCAAAAAGGACACATTTACTCTCTTAAGATTATTTTGGGCCACAACAAAAATGAACCTACTGAAAAAAATGAAAGGCAAGAAATGACAAGGAAAAGCTCTCTGATACATGTTGATGAAGACAAGGGGTTAATGTTCATAACATACAAAGAGCAGTCACAAAGCAACAAGAAGCTCCCTCACTTAAATGTGCGCAAAGAACAAAAGGGATCATTCACTTTTTAACAGTTAGATGGCTAATGAGTGAAAAATGCTCAATACCTCACTGGTCATCAAGTGCAAACTAGAACAATGAAAAAGCACTTTTGCTCATCATATTGGCAAATATTTTTAAAAGATATTCTAACTAGTGTCCATCTTTGAGAGAACAAACTGTGATCGACCTTTAGGAGGATGACATGTCAATGGATATCTAAACTCTGAAAAACGTGTGTACACACTGACTGAACTCCACTTTTAGGAATCGTTTTGTTTAGAAAAAAAAATCAGTTCAAAAAGATGTACTCATCAGAGCATTTACACAGCACTGTTTACAATGGTGGGAATAAAAGCTGAAGTGAAATCATATCCAGCGATAGAGAATTGGTCACATAAGTTATTCTACATCTTTTCATTCCCCACAGGAGGAGGAATTTCTAGATTCACTTGAAAGGAGCCTGTGATTTATGTAGTTGTCACATCCAAGGGCTAAATTTCCAGAAACCTTAACTAAAGGAATACTCACACAAGATCACAGGAATGTTTGTACAAGAAGGATGCCAGTCAAACACTTATCTGACAGTGGAAAATGGAGAAAGCTTAAGTGTCCACCATCAAGACAATGATGTGTTAAATCACGGCGAGCTGTGGGCACTAAAGTTCCGGTGTTTCGGCGTGGTCCAAGGCCTTGTCACCAGTACTCTCCCACTAAAGTTGTCCTTACACAAGAGACCAAACCTGCACATCAGGAGACCTCTCCACTCTATCTGAAAGGACCGGGTGAGTCTGGAGGGGGAGGACGTCTATGATATACACTTGAGTGAATAAACCGAGCTGCAGAAAACATACAGTATGGCCTTATTTTTCAATAAAGCATATATACACACATATATATATAGAGTTCTCATACACGTGTATGTATGTGTATATATATATGACATAGGCATAAAGGTCATGAAATATATACTCCACATTGTCAGCAGTTTTTACTCTCAGGAAAAAAGGGGAAGGGAAGTAGGGGACTTTTGGTACCACCACAGTTCTCTTTTCAGTATTTCAGTCAAGTATACTTGGAATTTAAAAGTTTATTTAAGTCCAAAGAAAAATGGACGATGCCTCCACAAGACAGAATGCTATACTGGTCATTAAAAATCATGCCAGGGGAGATAGAATATTGTAGAAAAATGTGTAATAAGCCAAATGGAAAATGGAGGTCTCCACACAGTATACAGGCACACATTGCTCGCTGGTTTTTATGACAAGAGGTGATACACACTGATGAAAAGAACAGAAAATAGATGTTAAAGTGTTAATTATTATCTCTGAGTACTGGGACAAGGATAGACGCTTTTGACCCTTTTTTCAGAATTTTATATTAAATACACATTATTTTTCATCTGAAAAAAGCATTTTTAGATGTCTAGTACCGCACATTGGAAAAAATACACGAGTACTTACAGAAACAAATAACTAGGAGACACCGCAGCACTGTCATGGAGTGTAGAAAGGGCGATCCTGAATAACACCGTGCAGTTACATAAGGACCCACAAAGTGAGAGCACCCGCTGTAACAGGGCGCGGCCCCCTTCTATTTGTCAGTTGTGTCTTCAGGGCTGAGGCAGTTCTGAGCACGGCCAGTGTCAGTGCTGGTGTCTGGATGGATGCCACTGGAGGTGAGGGCACCTGCAAGCCGAGAGGAAGAACAGAAATCATCCTCTGCTTTTTCTGTCTTATTTCTTTGTTACTTTTAAAGAGAGGCGTAAATAAGATAAACTGGATCTCCCCTACTGAAATTTCAGTAATGAAACCGTTTTTAAAGTGTTCACAACTTATATTCTGCCTATAACTGTCTTTTCAACAAAGCATCATATTTATTAAATGCTAATTAACTCAGTTAATTAACTACCTGTTGAAACCTATTAAAGAACATGAAATGCACTACGTGAAAGCACCACACCTGCAGTGACTACCTCAGCTGTCTTGACGGCAGTGCAGTCAGCCCCCACCAACACGTGGCCCTGAGCTCCTGATGCTGGTAAGAGAGCACGCTGCTGCCTCAGATGGAGAGAAAAGTTAAAAGCATTTTCTGAAATCTACAGCACTGACAAAACATAACTGATAAAACCCAGGCTCCTTTGAGGCTGTCATTTTCCGTTTCTGGGCAACACCCTTCAATGAGCAGAAACACCCCATTCCCGAGTCATGGGACTCACGTGGGCAGCAGTTTTGGAGAAATTTCCAGGTATAGAATTTAAACCGACTATACATAAAACTCTGAAAAAGAAAAGATGCAATACTCTGATTTTGGAAGACACTCAAAATATTCTCCTAAGCCTTGGTAGTTGGAAAGGCTGGGCTTCTCCTAAGCCAGTTATTTATTTCACAGCCAGTGAGCATCTCCCACAAACCCTGCTTCCCTCTGTCTGCTGGGAGCCTCAGGCACAATGATGCTGTCGATCTTATAAGTCACAAGGCAGATTCGTGTGTCACAAGCCTGCAACTCTCACACAGGCTCAACTCTGAGCCTCACTGTCTGAACTTAGCCCCATTTTTTCACCTGGTTATTTGATATCTGTTCTTCTGTAAGCTGCCTGAAATGCTTCCTGGAACAAGTCAGAAGAATGAGTGGGTAGAGAAACGGACAGATGGACAGGTGAGAGATGGGCAGACAAACAGAGAGACTCCAAGAGAAGGGGAGAAAACAAAATTTCCTATGCAAAACCCTCTTCTAGTCAGGGAAGGAAACCACCACGGAGAAGTGTGAAGAGGCAGGTGGCTTAGGACTGTTTCCTGGATTCCATGAAAAGTCACACCAAGAGATGAGAGGGTAGAACTATAAATAATAAAAGAAAAAAAGCATGCATGTTTGAAAAATATATCTACATTATGTACTTTCTAAAGAATAGATTCAAATCAGCAAGGCTCAATAACACAATCCTTGGGTATTTACAGAAGTGAGAATCCCATCTCCAATCCACAAAGCATCCCTTCGGAGCACTGAGAGTCTACACGGGGCGGTCATAAAGCCATCACCACAAAAGCTGTGCTATCCTGCACTTACGAGAAACGAGCAGCTGTGCTCGGGCTGCCCACGAGCATCATTTACAGCCCACAGCACCCCTACGGGGGAGGGATGACTAGCGAGCCCTGTCTCTGCAGGACAGAAAACAAGTCTGGGAGAGGCTAAGCCGACCTACCAGTTCTCTATCTCACAGGACTTGTCACTCCAGAGCAGGACTCGAACTCGGACCCACGTTTGTAACCACAGTACTACCGTACTTTATGTGCTTTTTGTGTGTATAATACATTTGTTTCTGGCATGAAAGTGTATTTAATAAATGATCAGTTGTCTTGTCTATCTCATTAGCTCACAATCTTTATATTTTTGAAATGTACTCTTCCCCTGGAGAAATGAACGGAAAGAGCGGTGGTCAGAATGACGTGGGGCTCCATTCTTTATCTGTTACCTCATCTCATTCAAGTCCCCAACCAGGGAGAAGGAGCAAATGTTCTCTTCATCTTTTAAAGAGAGTGCACCAGTGATGGTGACTTACTCAACTCCAAAACCAAGTCTGGGGGAAAGGCACATGCAGCAACAAGAGCAGTATCACATGTAGGAAGGCGAAAAGAGCTCAGGGGATGGCTCAATGGGGCAGCCTGATTTAATTTCAATCGATAATTCAATAACACACTCTAAAAATACTAGCATGCAATGGATTTGCTCTTTCTTGACATCTAGCAAGTTTCCAAAGCCCACATGTAACATTATCATGGACTAGTGAAAGGAAGAGTCCACAGACAAGGAAAAGCAATGCCACAGGCAGGCTGAAACCCAGGCTGGAGGAAAGGAAGAGAAAGGGCATAGTTAAGAAGAGGGGAATGTCTGGGAAAAAGACATCATAACAAGGACTCTCAAGCATCATCCAGCAATCATATAATCATTCTTTCAAGACAGAGTTACTTAGGTCCTATTTTGTGCGAGATTTTACAAAGGGCAAAGAGAGAACACAGCGTCCATGGTGGCAGCAAGTTGCGGGGCTATAATACAATTCTAATCCCGGTACATTGCACACTTGTCCTCAGTATAAAGGCAAAAAATAAAGTAAAATAATACTATGTAAACTCTACACATTGCTGAAAAAAAATTAAAGAAGACCTAAATACCTGGAAAGGCACACCACGCAAATTCCTGGATCAGATGACAGCGTTCTTGGGAGGGCAGCGCTTCCCAGAGAGATGCATACATGCAACGTGGTCTCGATCACAATCCCAGCGGGCTCCTCTGTAGTAACTCCCTAGCTGCTGCTACAATTCATATGGGAATTCGAGGGTCTCAGTAACCAAAACGTACTTGAAAGAGAAGAACAAATTGAGAGGACTTGTAATTCTCAATTTCAAACCCTACAACTGTATCTCCAAGTGAGATTAGAGGCCATTTTTAAGTTATTATTGTGTTTATCCTTATTTTCTAAATTCTGTACAACGAATATACCTGTTAGAATAAGAAAAATAAAAAGTAAGGTATCTTTTAAAACATGCACACCGATTCATTCATTGGGAAAAAATTATTTTATCAATAAAGAGGTAAACAAATATCTAGTGAGAAAGGACTACTTAAAAACAAGTGTGCATTTACAATTTTCATAAATTGAAAACTGAAAAGCACAAACACATCAAGTTTCTAGGGAGACTGGTGAAACATATTAATAATTATTTTCAAAAATTCTAATTGAACAATGAAAACTCAAGAAAGGGAAAATCGTGATTGACAGCCAACAGCAAACACGTGGAGAGCAAAGACCTAGAAATCACAGTTTCTTTAACTCTGCTACTAACTCAATAGGAGAGAAAATTCCTCACTGAGGGGACAGTGGAATCCCATGCATAAGATACGATACACAGTACAAACTACAGTAGTATCGGGAGTGAATATCTTAGAAGAATTCTGAAGTAACAATGTTGCTGAAAAACTATAATAACACTGACAGACAGATTAAAACACACAGTCATATATATTATATAGAAACATATGAAGTCTGCTCCCATGTTGCATAGAAATACAAACATATATGTTCATTTATGGGCACTGATTACTTTATCCCATGTAGAATATTTCAACTACAACAAATAATCAATATTACACTCCTCTTGTCAAATCTACTTGATAAGTTACTCTGCTATGTAACCATAATGTGTCTAAGATAGATCTAAAATTACTGAAAAAGAGCTTTGTATGGTTTCTTGAATTCTTCTCAAAATTCCAAGCTTAATTTTAAAATAGATCTGAGCAGTATTTCTATATTACCTTTTCCCTTGTGAAATGAACAACACAGTCTGTTGTCAAAATTCTGTCCTTACAATGATTCACGAGCACCGTATCCTCACAAAACTGCTGGACAGCAAGGCACTATCCAGACACTGTGACCAAATAAATGAAACACAAGGAAAACAGTGACCCTATTCTGGAGGGCTTATAGTCTGTGTCAACACTGGGGTTTTTACTTGATTGGTTTGATTGGGTAGCAAAATAAAATCAATCAAGTACTTTCTTTGAGCATTCTATAAGTCATGACTGTTTTTAGTGTCATTAGCAGGAAAGACTTAAGCATGACTTGGTTAGGTCAACTAACAACAATCATCACTGGAGAGTGAGTAATAAAGAAGTTAACTGATAGCAATGCTTCTGCCTACATGAGACCTAAAATAAATCTACACTCATATCCGAAAGGAAAATAAGGAGATGAGGTCCCCAATGAGAAAACAAACTAACAAGAATTCAGAAAATGAAAGGCGTTTTCATTAACGATTCCAGGCAGTAGTGGAGCATGGTGGTGAAGATCACAAATGCTGGGGACAAACATGAGGGTCTGAAATCCCACAGCACTGGGTAGCTGTGACACTGATATTTCAGTGAAATTTTCTGCATCTCAGTCTCCTATCCATAGACTGGGGACAAGAACCGCACCCATCTCCTAGAACGGTCCTAAGAATTAAGTTATTTTATATATAAAAGCTTAAATAAAATACCTCAGACTTTACATAATACCCCAAAAGCCCAAGGAACAAAGAAAACAGAGATAAATTGGAGTTCATCAAAATTTAAAACTGTGCTTCAAAGGGCACCATCCAGAAAGTGAAAAAACAACACACAGGAGAAAGTTTTTTCAAGTCATTTATCTGATAAGGAATTTGTATCTGCAAATGAAGAAAAAAAACCCCTACAACTCAACAATAAAAAGGCAACTCAATTAAAAGGTTAATAAAGGATCTGAAAAGGTATTTTTCAAGGAAAATATACAAATGTCCAATAAACACAATGAAAGGATGTTCAATAGCATTAGCTGTAAGGGAAATCAAGTCAAAACCACTAGGAGAAACCGCTTCACTCTCACTACAATAGGTTACAATAAAAAAAGGGTAACAAGCACTAAAGAGGACACAGAGGAAGCAGAGCACGCAGCCCTTGCTGGTGAGGACGTAACACAGCGTGGTCACTTTAGAAAACAGCCTGGCAGGGCCTCAGAGAGTTGAACATTTGGTTTCTGACTGACACAGCAATTCTGTTCTCTGGGCACACACGTAAGAGAAATGAAAACAAATATCCACATAAAAAATCCCACATGAGTGTTCACGGCGACATTACTCATCACAGCCAAAAAGCAGAAACAACCCAAATGCCTATCACCTGATGAATGGGTAAATAAAGGGGCCCAGCCATACAGTGAAATATTATTCAGCAATAGCAAAGCATAGAGTACTGACTCAGGCCACAACATGGACAAACATTGAAAACGTTACTCAGTGTGAAAGAAGTCAGTCACAATAGACGGTTCCACTTACATGAAGTGACTCGATTAACATGAAATGTCCAGCACAGGCAAATCCACAGAGAGAGAAAAGTGGCTCCTTGGGGCTGGGGGAGGATGGGGAAGATGGGAATGTCTGCTTATGCGTACGGGGCTTCCTGTTGGGGGGATGAAAATATTCTAAGATTGAATGGGATGCACAATTCTGGGCATAGAGTAAAAACCGCTGTACATTTTAATGGGTGAATTGTATTAAAACTCTTAAGAACAAAAGGACCTTGGGCCAGTATCTTCCATAGTAAATGCAAATTGCTAACTTTTATTAGAGGAAAAAGAAACTGCTCTCAGCATGAAAGCAGGAGATCAGCAAATGTGATTTAACCGAAATTGGACAAGAGCATTTCACTTGAAACAGTTGCTGAGTGTACACGAAATATTCAGAAATAGGAAAATCACATTGATATCAAGAAAAAGGATTCTGTTTCAAATGCAGATCAAGGATTCGGCAAGCCCAGCTGCCAGAAATGACCAGAGAAGAAACCTGGTTTATAAAACTAGCACCAGAGACAACAAGGAATGGTGATGAGGAAAGCAGGTGGCGAATATCTGGAACAGTTTGCTACAAATAATTTCTCCACCGAAAATTTAAAAATAAAATGAAAGTGATGAAATGCTCTGTTGACATCACCTGAATGGGCTTCCTTCGGTGCTTGACTGTTCTGTAACCCCGATTGAGAGACTCAGGAGAATCAGCATGGCTCCTGGGTGTCCCCAAAGGACTGCCCACCAGCACGCTGACCACCATCACATCTGCCAGGGTTGAATTTCAGAGAAGAGACCAAGTTCTGAAAGGCACAGAAAATGTTGACAAGGGAAGAGAAGGCTGAGGTCAGTCCTGGGACAGAGGCCCTCTGAGCAGAGGCCAGAAGGCTGCAGGTGAACTGCAGTAGACCTGGGGCAGGAAGGGATCATGAGGGAGCATATCTCAATTCTCTTCTGTCTCTCCCTCTGGTAGGAGAGATAAAGCCTGCATCCTTCTCACCTGGAACTGTGGGTTCTGGCTGGCAGAAGTCTTACCGACACGGAATGATTATTCAAGACTCTGTGGAAAAAGTCAAGAAACCGAGAGGGAGTAGGGAGCCATCTCCATGAGCCTCTCAAATGCTCCCATATTTATTGTGTATAATCAAAGGAAAAATTCGTTAACAGTTGTGAGATAATAAGGAGGAAATTCGGGAAAGACAGGATGAGGCAGAGATTGTAGAATACACAATGAGTACAAAGGATTAGTGTATCTTTAGGGAAGTAATGGGGTGAGGGGAACAAGATACACTTTTAGATATGTTCATTAAAAAGCAGACCATCAGACCAGCCAGGTCCTTGTTTTGGGGATAATAGACTATCTAACAACACACAAGCCCAGCGTTTATAGCTGAGGGTATCTTTCCTTGCTTTGCAACCAGCAGAGTGCTATCTAAAACCTCAACTACACAAGCAAAGCATTGTCTCTGCTTTTTAAGGCAAGGAGACTGGAGTGGGGATGCACGGGAACTTGCTTGCAAAGCAGTATCAAAGCATATTTTTTCTTCTTAAAATTCAGGGGCGACAGGGGTGTGTTACAATTTGTTAACCCAAACATGGGCTCCCACATGGAACCATTATGGAGGACACCCTAGGATGACAAATCCTGGATGTGGGTCTTTTCCTGCCATCTTCAGCCACTCTAGCAGTGTCTAGGCACATCCGAGAATAACGATTCTACAGAACCACCAACTCTCTTAACTGCTGGTGCTTGAAACATAATTTTAGCTCTACACAACTTAACGTAGAAAAGTTTCAGAAATAAAAGATATAATATTCCTTTTATATCTCATCATATTACTCATTTTTCTGATTGCTCTAAGCTGCTTCTACTTGTTAAAGCACCTCATTCTGCAGCTGAATTCAGTAATTTCCATTGTGCATTTCTAGCCAGTTTGGGCCCGCTAACCTCTAATAAGTCAAATACCGATACACTTAATTGATTTCTTTGTTTATCAGTTTCAGCCAGGAGTAGAGGGAGTGTCACTCTTTTCCTCAGCCCACCCTCAACACTTTTCTCATCAACTCAGGCCTACTGAAAACAAAACAAAGTATTTTTTTCCCTTCTACTCTTTCCACAAACCCAACAGGAAACATCAGCCTGGAGAAAGAATTCAACCCAAATGTTAAAACAAAAATCTATAAACCTGAAACAACACCATCTCTGAATCATGATACCCAATGACATGAGAGTAAGTGTTTTAGGCACAAAGCATGCGGGAGCCTGACTACCTGATTTCTATTCTTCAAAGGAAGGAAGGTTTTCGTATTTTTTATTATCATTCTTGATCATTGTTTCTGATTATGCCAAAAAATAGTTTATGAAATAATTATGCACTGCAATAACTGATTTTTATTGTATCAATTTTAGAAGGCATTCAGAGGGGATAGGAAAACCCACCTCTGTAAAAAATGCAAAATTTCTTCCCCTGTTAAGAACACGTATACAAAATGCAACAGAGAATTCAAATTCTTGTGGAGAGTAGCAAAAGTCACAGAATCAAAGCAAAGTCATTACAATGAGTCAATTTAAAATTCACTGGACAAACATGCTCAATGCATTCAAATATTTTAAAGGCAAACTGAAAGCCATTCACTTAATGATCTGCAGGCTAGAGGAAGAATTTCCCTCTTTAACAGACAACAGAAATCAATAGGGTGCCCCACCAAACCAGGAGCAGAGAACAATCAGGTTTTTAACAGTTCTGATAAATCAGCATGTTCTAAAGATCAAAATCCAGAAATTTTAATCATTCATTCAAACCACAATGAAACAAGCACATAAAGAAAAAAAAATAAAAGAAACTATGCACATAGATCATGTAGACAGAACAATGAGAATTTCTTGTACCGCTGGAAGAAAGAACAGGCTATAGCCTTTTACTTGAAAAATAAAACTACTTTTAAAGATAACTGTTAAAACACATTTCATCATTCATGTTGCCTTTAAAAATCTGAGGTACTTGTATCTGATCAGAAAAGCAATTCTGAGTAATAGTATGTTACAATTCAGTGCCAGTTTGCTTTAGAAGAAAAGAGAAAAGTTACTGTTTCTAATTCTGCACAAAGTTTAAAAAAACCTCCCTGCCTCTATCTCCTCCCATTTCCTAAGCTCAAGCTCCCTAACCCTTCTGAAACAAGTATGAGAAAGTCTCATTCCCAATATGCCAAATGACAAAAGAATATCAATTTATTAGTGTAAATATATGCCAATACCTGAAATGGAGGAGAAAGGTATCAGAAGTCTATATGGAATTTCTTTCTACCTTCCTGAAATCACACACACCATCATTCACACAGACACAGACACAGACACAGACACATACCCCCTGGATTACTGGGCACTTCACAAGCTTAGTACTTACAACTTGTAGAAGATAACTTTGTAGTTAATTTAAAATACAAAACTTTCAGCTTTTGAAAGCCTTCATCATCTGCTAAACCATCCAAATATCAAAGAGACCCAATTGGCCTTCTCTGTAGAATGTAATTTCCCTTGATGTCAAAAGAGACCCTAAGAAGTACTGGATCCAAGTCTCGTGTTTATCACAAGCTATGATCGTTTTTAAGCACATTAACAGATTCAGAAATGTATGTCCCAACAACATTTATTCCTATTGAAATAGTATACGTGTCCAATTGTCTATACAGTGACTAGGTCCCATGATGGGGTTTAAGAGCTATTTTGTGTATAGCAATATTTATTTTCAAGTGCAGAAAAGGAGGGTGTGTATTACTCAGTTGTAGAGCACCTGCTTAGCATGCACAATGTCCTGGCTTCAGTCCCCAGTACCTCCAAAAAAATAAATAAAAATAAATGCATATTTAAAAATAAGTATAATGTTATAATAAATGCAGACTAAAAACCACTGCAATCTAGGTGCTACAATTATACTAAAAAAACAAGTGTTTCTATCAAATATTAACTCTATGCCAATCACAGAGACAACCACAAGTCACACCTGAAGCATCACGTGTGATTCTCAGCAACCCTACTAAGTAGACACGGATGAGAAACCCGGCTCTGCGGTTGAGGAGACGGAGCTCGGAGGAGCCGGGGACGCTGACCCTCCTGCTCCCCGTGACACTGCGTCAGCCCAGGGCAAGCGCTGACAGAGCTGCACTGAGGGGACATCCAGCTGCATGGAACATTGGGGAAATGGGGAGTCCCAGAAAACACTATAAATTTTTCAGTGAAAAACCAGCTCATATATATTACACTGTGCTGCATCATTTAAAAAGGGAAAGTGACTGAGACCTTTTTGATGCGTCCGTGTCCTTTCTGCCATCATCAGTTACTTGCCCTCACATGTGGCCAGTGATGATCTGGACCCCATATGAAGTGCACTCAGATGGCAGAGCTTTTAAAGCTGTTTTATGAAGTTTGTAAGACTCTGTCTATGCCTCACAAAGGCGGTCATCCATCACTTCTCACCGGTGTGGACGTACCACCTGAAATCACTCCTTTCTGCTTTTTAAAATCCCTTCATCTACTCCAGACTTTTCAACAGCAAAGAAGCAGCTCAACCACAGACAGTGGACAGCTTTTCACCAAATGGACTCGAACAGCCCATCTGACTACCTGGAAGCCCTTGTCTTCTATTAAACCCACTTCCAGGTACTTCCTCATTTTCTGATTGGTGGACTCGGCCTCTGACTGGCCTAATCAGAGAGCTCCCAAACTCAAATCCAGGGGTGGGAGAGGACCCCGATGTTGGGGACAATCAGTGAGGAAGCTGGACATTTTCCAGCCACATCTGCATGGGTGGAAGTGCCACAACGTGCTCAGAAATTATACCGTCATCATCCCTGGGCTCCCATGGACTGGTTTCACATTAACCAAACTCATGAGACACTGATGCAAGAAAACCAGAAACTTAGCTTATTAATGTAACAGAAGACATGAATCTATGAACCAGACTGAAATATCAGAGTTCAACCATGAGTACATTTTCTCCTCCACGGCCCAATCACGGGCAGGCAGTCACATGGCAAGCATGGACAGAAACGGAGCAGGAAGGGTTTCTAGATTAACTCAATGGACTAAATTTCTATTATACGAACAGATCTACTGCCCAGAAGTCAAATAGCGCCAATCACGGTTCACTCTCCATGGACAGTGGCCAAGACATGACTATGAGCACCTGTGTAACTCTCCTTTCCCTGTCCTTTCTAGGCTAACTGATGCACAGATGTACAAAGATTCAGGGATGCCAATAACGCTAAACACCCAAAGCCCATCTCTGGGAACCTCAAAACCACACAGCCAGGGTTTAAATACCAGCTCTGCCAATTAATACTTCTGTGAATTTGCCAACTTAATTACCCTCTGTGTGGCTCAATTTCCACACTATAAAACTGGGATAACAATCAAACCTTCCTTATTCGCTTGTTGAGAAGATTGAAGGATTCATTTCTGTAAAACTCTCAGAAAAGAATGTAGCACATTTTGGGTGTTCAACAAATGTCAACATAGTATCAAAGTGTTTTACAAGTCTCCCCTTAATCATATTATGTTTCCTGGTTAGCCTAAGTCCCAAAGAAAATCCTTATTTCTCCTTTTATAAACTCTTGGGGAGCACCCAAATATTCCATCCAACCACCTGTTTAAACTGAGGGAGGGGATGCCACCTAACCACTCCTCTGGGCCATGGAGAGTGCTTCTCCCTTCACACCCCTGGCCCCTGGATCACAGCTAGCACTCATTACACTAACAGAGTGAGGTGTGAGTCCGGGGAGACAAGCAGGGCATGTGAAACCCTTCCTTTCACTCCAGTGTTGGTCACCATTGGGAAGCACGTGGGATGCTCAGCTCCATGGCAGGAAAGCCCTGTGCATGAAGGGGCAGGTCTTCTCAAGGGAAGGCTCGCTGTGGCCCAGAGTTACATGGGACAGGGTGAGTCTCTACTTCTGGGACACAGTATCATGACACGCATTTTCCCACAGCCTTGAAGTTCATGGAGAACGTGGCTTCATCAGTAACAAAGAAGACATTTATCGCCTGTCTACACTTTTGTTTCATCTCTCAGTAGGCTGCTGGAGACAACATGTGTATAAGTATTGGATCTCCTTAAGCCCCAAAATATATGAAGTAACAAATAATTCTGTGGCTTAATGTTGGTTCAGGGCGACTGTGTAAAAGTTCTCACTCTGCTGATGCTAAATTATGTGTATAGAAACTATGGAACCTCCTCAAATATCTTTCATCATAAAACCATCTCTTCTTATTTCCCTGTTTCTTAGTAATTGCCAAAGACTCTCAAATGATGGCTTCACACAAAACAGCAGCTAAAGTTTAAGAGCCCTCTTGACATAGCCATTGTGGTAAACACTGCACATAATTTCTAATTCTCACAATTCTACAAATCAGATACGAATGTCCCCATCTCACAGACGAGGGAAAAACTCAAAACGAACTGACTCAGGCTCAAGTGGCTCAGTGGCAGCGCGTGCAGGCAAACCCAAGTCAAAAAACTACACCCCTTCGTATATGTACCAAATCTCCTACCACCAATTAACACACAGCGGCGGGGTCAAAACTCAGGGAACTCAATACACTTTTCACCTTTATGGTCCTCCATATGCCGCTTCTAGCTGTTTTATAAAATCCTGGCTCACTGGTTTCTAACACTGGAAGAAAAGCCCGATTTTGCCATTGTTTGCACAGCAAGTCTGAAATTTTCACAGTGAGATGACAGAAAAAAACTAAGATATAAGCAGAATAACTTTTCCAGTTAGACAGACATAATGGACATTGGGCTATTCTGAAGCATTAAGTAAAGAAATCAAAATAAAACAACGTTGTTTAAGCCTTCTTTACAAACAGAAAAGTTAAGACTGTAAGAAGGTGCAACAATGCCACCTATGGCTAAAATGACCTTCTAGGTTGCCGGGAAAGATGCAACACAAAAATTGCCTGTAGGATCAGTAACGAGAATCACATAAATAAAACCTTATGTAGCACATGCTGCACTTTGATTCGGAGGAAGGGAGGGATATTCAGTATTTAATCTGATATTGCTAATACTCCTGAATATAAACAGAAGACATAGGCTGATGGAAACTCATCTTAGAAGAGGAAAGAATCCAGTTCAGCCACTTCATTTTACAGGAGGGGAAACTGAGACATGGGATCTGTCCTCCTGGCAATCAGCAGCAAAGCTCTCCTATGCTTCATGTCTTGCACTGTAGCAAAAACCAACAGATCTGTACTAGGCCTATATTCATAAAATTCACGTTTGTATTTTTCCAACAGTAGGTTATCTAAGTATCTTGCAAAATACTTCTCAAAGAGCCAGGATATCATACAAGTTTGTTGCCATACAAAAACATTTATATACATAATAAAACAGCATGAGCTTTATTCTCTCTATTAAAAAAGTGACATGTCAAATCAATGTTTTGATATTTTAAACCTGTTAAGAATGTAGGAAAAAAATCAAAACTTTCATTAATCACAAAAGAGAGGAGCTTATTCCCTGAAAATGATCAATGTGGATTTTACTAAACTTAATGGATCTGGTCAGAATCCCACAAATTTAAATGTCTGAGTGGATGGTTACACGGCAACATAAATTCTGATTTGTAACAATACATATTCTGTGTAAATAATCTTCAAGGTCATCTGATTAAGGCAATTTAACTACTCCCTGTCTCACTAGAATGATACAGATTTCATTAAAACTTCATACTATACCAAAAAATAATGAATCCTTGTTACTTTAAACCATATTCAAATATATCATACATATACATATTGAATATGCATCAGAAATAAGAGACACTCTTTAGTATTCAGTGTTGATCCTTCTAAAATATCTGTCATTGTGACAGCACACTTTTATTAAGCACCTCTTGGGTTCTTTGTATACAAGGTGTCTAACTCTCACAGTCAGACAAATTAAACGATATTACTAAAATTTCACAAATGAGGAAATGTACTTAAGCCATGAAAACAACTTACATATTCATCAACAGGAAAGAAAAGAGTAAAGACTTTACTTACAGTATTCACTGACAATCTTTTCTTCCATACTAAGACTACATAAAACCAATTCAGTCTTTGTAAGTATTTCTGTGAATAAGGGCCACTAGAGAAAAAAAAGTAACATCATTAGCAGTGGTTGGACTTTCAGTGCCCACTTCTCTTTTGCACTATAATTATTTTTAATGTTATGTTTTTAGTGCGTACACAGCACTAAAATAAAAAATTAACTTTTTAAGTAATTACCTGAGAATTAAAAATTTGTGAAAATGAACAATTTTAATTTCTGCCACTCTGTCTCACATTCTCAATGGTGTCTCTCCTTTGAAGGCCTCATCAAGCTGAGATCACTAAACTCGGCCATTTATAGAGTCACAGGTGTTCGGGTAACCACTTAAAGGGAGGCTGATTAGAGGAGCAATTAAGAAAGCATCCTGTGCAGCCTGGGTTCCAGCACCGAGCTAGCCACAGCCTGCTGCGTGTAATATGGCACAAGCTGCCCCATCTCTCAATCCCTCAGCTGCAAAAAAGGAGACACTGATACCTACAATCAAACACCTGCTATGAAGTAAAACATGAGGAAAGCATTTTAGCCTCAGTTAGGCGTCCACTCACAGCGAGTTTGGTCATTATGATGATGAGGATGGCTGTTAATAAATAAAGCTAGAGCAAAAAGGAGAAATCACATTAAGTCAATGAGCATTTCTTTTTGGATGGATTGCAGAATATTTTATTGATTTTTTTAATAAACCAAATTTTGTCCATTAATTATAGATTTACAGGTTCATGGACAAGTATCCAGAAAAAGAATTTGAGGACTCTAACTTTTGAAAACTAAGATAGTAAATTTTAAAAAAATCAGGGAGGAGATTATACCTCATTTGGGAGAGTATGAGCTTAGCATGCATGAGGCACTCAGTTCAGTCCCCATTAACTCCATTTAAAAACATTGTTTTTTAAGAAGTGGAGAATTAAAGCAAAAAGATGGAGGAATACAGAATTTTTTAGAGACTCATCTCAGATTTAAGATGGGGAAGAAACCATCCATTTCTCAGAAGAAATCTTGAGGACTATGTAAACTGGATCTGAGATGTCTAGTCCTTTAACATTATTCAAGAATTCATATTACCAAGTCTTAAAATTACCTGATAACGCACAGTGGTGATACTGATCATAACAGCTGCCACCACGGATCGAGCTCCGGCTAGGACTGCTCTGTTCTGACATCTCTGCCCCTGAGGCCTCACCAGGCAGAGAGCACTAAATTCGGTCATTTATGAGCATCTCGTGTAAGTCCTCCATTTGTGCTTCTCACTCTCCCCTCACCAGCTCCTCTGAGGGAAGCACTGTTAACATCTTCCCCACTCACAGATAAGGCCACTGAGGCACAGAGACTAAACCTGTTCCAGGCCACATTGGCATTAAAGGACGTCTGTATTTCTGCTGTTTGCTTTTGACAAAGGAATCTGAGATATCAATTCAAGGCAGACTGTTAAATAATCAAGTCTGTCAGGTCTTCACCCCAAAGAGCAGATACTATAAATTCCTGATGTAGGATGAGGCTGCCGCCACAAACTGACTCAGCTAGAAATTAATATCCAAGATGAAGCAGCGGATACACGTAAATATTCACGATTGTCAACTCTGCTCACGGGTCTGGGCCCTTCACTGCCTGAACGGGGGTGAAATCCCCACCCGTGTCTGGGAGGGAAGCGCGGCTCTTCCCGGGATCACCCAGGCTTCACGGGGTATTTCCCCCCACAGACTGGCCTCAACGATTAAAATCTCTCAAGGTTTTTACACCATGCAAATCTAAAAGACATTTCTGCAGATGGAGCACTTTCTCAGGCTTAAATCTTTTTTGCCTACACTCAGCCAGGGGGAAAAAAGAAACATGACTCTACAAAGTCTCTGACCCGCACCACTCACAGGAGTAGAACGGCCAGAGCAGAAGATGGTTCTTCACATTGCAGGATGAGAAAAAAATAAAGATGCCCCGACAACAGGCACTCCCAGAGACAGTGCTCAGCAGTATTCTGCACACTCACGGTTGTGCAGCCCTCATCACCTTCTATTTCCAGAACACTTCATCACCCCAAAAGAATCCCCCTGTCACTAGCAGTCACTCCCTAATCCCCCTCCACCCAGCCCCTTCCAACCATCACCTGCTCTCTGCCTCTGCATGTGCCTTTTCTGGGCTTTTCAGATCACTAAAATCAACAATATGTGGCCGTTTGTGTCTGCTTCCTTTCAATTAACATGCTGTTATCAAGGCTTGTATATTTTGAAGTGGTATCAGCATCTCTTTATTTTTATTTTTTTGAAAACTTTAAAGATTATTAGAAGGTGCTAAGTACTATCAAAAAGAGTAGAGTGGAGCATAAGTGATTGGGTTTCAAAGGGATAAGTGTGGGTTGAACAGTCAGGGTGGACTTCCCAAACAGGTGGCATTTTTCATTTTCCTCTATTTTTGATTCTTTTTTATTCACTCTTACGTGTGAATAATGTTCCACTACATGGAGATACTACATTCTGTTCATCCATTCAGCAGCTATGTATGGACGAGGTCCAGAAAAATGGGTGTAAGAGGTGACTAGCATGGATAGCATTTAAGCAAAGGGCAAAATGTGCTTTCAAAAAAAAGCCAACAAAGAGAGGCCCAAGGAAATTCAGTGCGTTTCGGAGCAATGTGCTTGCTTGCTTCGGCAAGACTACCGTGCAGGGCTGTGGTGGATATTGGCAGGAGTCACGTTGAGGGAGTCACCTGAGAAGACTCCCCACTGCAAGTAGCTCAGCCAATTCTCCTCCCTCATCCTGTATTGTTAGAGCAATGTTTCTAAGTTACTCTTATTTCAAGTGATAGCATTTTAACTGCACATCTGATCATCTCCAGTAGACCACATTATCTCCAAGGCACAGAAAATCATTCACTGACTGGAGCAGCTCCAGGACATAAAGGTGATGGATCAGGGAGTCCTGCAGCATTCCAGCCTGCAGGCACAAACCCCACATGTGCTCTGGTGATGTCCAGAAAATAAAATGCATGGAAATTTCTCACTGCTGGTACACGACCTCTGCCCTCAAATTGCCCCAAAATCATGCTGGAAAAGCACTACTCAACCCTCTCACTACAAAAAAAAAAAAAACCAAGAAGCTAAGACGGCAAATTTAGGCTCTTCCATTGAAAACCAGCAACCGTCACTGCCAGTATCTGAGCTGGAATGCTCCTGACTTCGAAAACCACTGTGCAGCTACTTTTCAAACGTGAAACTCATATATATATTCCAAATAGATGATATTGCAGTAGGGTTTTTCTTTTCAAAATTTCCCGTTGCAACATTACCACAAGAAAATTTATGTTTAAGCTTTAAAAAAATCAATTATCCACCACTTTCTTAGTTTTGAACTTATTATTATTTTATAAATGGAGCTATGCTGCGTATTATAAACCATTTGATTTCTGAAAACAAGACCTTTTTGACCTCACTATTTCAGAGAAAACTTTAACGATTCTTTGAGAGGTGGGGCCTGGGGCGCTCACTAACAGCTCTTTAAATACTGACAAGGATGTGCTATTAAGTAATGCAAAGGCTCTAACTCCACATTAGCTCAGAAATCAAAGAAACTACACCTAAGACTTCCTTAAATATTTTATATATTCCTATTCTTTTGAATATTAAAGTTCTTAAAAGATGATTTATTTTGAAAAAGACAACAACTGTATTAAATTTCCTCTCACCAAGAAAGCAATCTTTATCAAGAATAAAAACCCCTATGGAAATCGAAATGACAGGACGTTTCTAGCTAAGTGCACATCCAGATATGAACACAAACCTAAATCCTATCAGATCTCACTCGAACGAGCTCAACAAAGTCCTGGGCAACCCTGGAAAATAGCTCTTTTGTTCCAAATGTTGGCTGAGCTAAGATCTTCACACAAGGCAGGGAAGGAGAGAAGAGGATAGTCCACCTGGCGGCCTCCATCAATTTTCTACCAGCCACAAGGTGCCTCTAGGGCGGCCCCGCTAACAAGCCCCCCATAAGGAAAGCCGGCATCCACACTGACCCTGCCGTCCCCAAGTAGCCCCGATGCCCATATCCCAGCCTGTGAATGGTCTTCTAATGATCCCCCAGTTGGTGGCACCCACCCACTCTTCCCCGCTACACACAAACACAGAGCCACGGCAGCCTTCCCAAATCACAAATTTGATTACATCAACCCCACTTCAAACGCTTCAGAGGCTCACTGTTAGAGTTCTAGCCCCACCCCAGACCCTGCTCGCCCAGCCTCACCTCAGTACCAGGTCCCCAGTGACCTCAGTGGCCCCCTGACATGCTCCTAACTCCCACTTGCCTCCAGGCTCATTTTGACTGTTTCCCAAGGAAGCCTTCCCTCCCTCCAACCACCATAATTTGTTCCTCTCTTCCTAGAACATTCTAGGCTAAGTTAACTTCTGACAATGCTAAGCTCTCAAGAAGCAAATACATTTTTCTTACTAATGTGGGTACACCCTCTCTCCCCTAGACTCACAGAAGTGCACGTGTTATGAATAAATGAATGACGGGTTGGGTCTCAAAGGGACAGACATACCTGCTCTCGCCCGTTCCGATCATTCTCTCTGTAGAATATCAGAAGCAAAACCAGAAGTACCTTTCTTTAGGGTCACTCCTGTTGACACCCTTCACTGCCTACTGTGTCAGTTCTAGTAAAACTCAACTTCTTCCAAAGCCCTACACCCTGGACTCTCTCCAGTGTCCTTCCCAACAGGGGCTCCCTCCACCCTGGACCGCACAGGGCACTCTCCCCGGGTCCCCACGCCAAAAGCCTCCAGGCCTCTGCCCAGGCTGCACCTGCGACCTGAGCCAAATTCTTGACTCCTTCTCCTGGCTGACTCTTACTCTGTCCTCACAACTGAATGTAGAGCCCATTTCTTCCAGGAAGTCCTCTCTGATAATGTCCTTAGGTCTTGTCTGGGCTCTATCTAAAGAAGCAGTATATGGTGACCAAATGGGTGCCATCTCCTTTAAGACCACGAACGCTTGGGGGCCACTTGGGAAGGAGTGAGAGATTACAAGACGGGTGGGGGAAGCAAAAAGCAAAAATCACAGCCCAAGTCCCAAATTAAAGGATACTTTCTCAGAAAAAAGTATAAACTATTTCACACGGGTCCAATTTGGCTACTATTTTTGTGGCTTGTGGACAGCAAGAAATTGGTGTTCTAGTCCAAAACCCAGGTTACATGCGAAGTAATGTATATATTCATATCCAAAGGAAACAAGAGCTGCTCAACAACAGTTTGCAGTTAGAACTGAAAGGAACTTTGATAAAGGCAATCTCTCTCTCTCTCTCTTCTTTCTTTTCTGGCATCATATAATTTTTGAAGTATTTGCGTGCCTAACAGATGGCTACAGCCCGTGATTTTGCACAGGAGTGTTTGGGGCTTAGGAAGCCCAGATTAGATTCACTCTGTAAATGCAATCACACCAACACACTGATAGGTGCCGTGGTGGGGGAGCTGATGTTCCAAAGCAGGCAACCTTATTCTGTAAGAGAACTCTAAATAGAAAGCAAGAAATGCAATGTCCTATACTGAATTTCATTTGCTATATGGGCAATTAACTGATAGTATATCTTGACTAATGAAACCCAAAAATAAATTGTCAACGTCGGTTTTCTTCATCTGACCGTTTTATGCTAAATTTGGATATTAAATCCTCACTCCATACGGAAAGCTCAGGCCTATGCTGCAGCACAGTTACATCCCGCGGAAGAAAGCCGACCAAGGGAGAATTGGAGAGTTTCCCTTCAGAAGCTGCGAAGTCTGGTTTTGCACCTGTACATCATTTGCAACCACGTCATCGACAAAGGAGTTAGACTTTTCCTCTGTGGGGCGAAAAGCACTGGGTGCTTCAGAATCATCAAAGAACGCTGAGCTTTGTGAAACAGTCCTGAGGCACTTAAATCATACTTTTTCTGAAAGTCTCCAAAACTGACCCACTTCACCATTCCATGTATAACAGGGAAGTACTGGAAACAGTAGAGAGAACATGCCCTTGAATTCTGACAAGGCCCTGCTTGAATTCTGCTACAGCATTTACTAGCCGCTAAACAGACCAATTCCTTAACCACTCTGTGAAGGCTTCCCAATTTGCAAAAGGGGTCTGCCACCGCCCACCTGGGAGGCATGGACGTGAATGCAACACGCAAGTAGGGCGGCCGACTGGTACCTGACACGGGGCCTGGCTAGTTTCCCTCCACTGCCCTTCTCCCCCTTTAAACTTACACTGTTTCCCCGGTAAGGGTGAAGCCCCCAGAACAGACTGCCCGTAACTTCTGTGTATCCATAGATACATGCCTTACCCTTAGGAGGCAAGAAAAACAACTGCCTCCTCCCAAGTCACTAAGAATTTTTTCTTAAGAGTCTGGATATTTTAACTCTATTTTTCAGGGAGACTATTCCAGAACTTTCCAAGCACCATTCTCCAGGTTGGCTCCCCTCCCAGTGCCCATCCTTCTCACCTCAGATCCTCTGTCTGACTGTCTTCTGTTCTTGGGAAAGCGAGTACGGTAGGGTGGGGACTCCCTAGGCCTCCCTCCCTCCCTCACAGGTGACTGTGACTACCTTCTCCCCACTCCCCACTCCAACTCCAGCTTCTGAGGAGTCTACCCTCACGGACCCTGCAGCCTCTGCACCTTCCCAAGACGCACACGTGGCCACGCCCCTCCCTTCAGATTTCTTCCTGGCTGGCCCTGCCTAACCCCCGGCCCCTTAAGGATAAATGGCATTGCTCTGAAAATGGCAAACGCTGCTGACTGACACACCAAAGCTGCATGGTCTGGGCTTTCCTCCAATCGAGGCACAGCCCTCCCCTCCCTCAGCCTCAGTCTGCAGCCCTCGAGATGATCTTACTCACATGCAAGGCTGTGAACAGCAGCTAAGAATGACGACTCCCAACGTGTATCTCTAGTCCGGCCCCTTCACCTGAGCCCCAGTCTCATAGAGCCGAGTGCCTCTTTGAAGTCCTAACTTGGATGAAAAATGGCATCTTAAAAATGCCTCATGTCCACCATTTACTCTGGAATTCGATTCCTGGCAGGTATCTCCCAGACTCCCCATTTTAGTAACCGTCCCAGCACCCACCGAGGTGTCTGAGGTCACATTCAATTTCCACTGTTCCCTCCCCCTGGCCCTGCCCTGGAATCAGTCCTGTTATTTTCGCCAATAAGCCCATCTCAAGTGTGGTTCTGCAGGGACCATGGCCGGAACCCCACAAGCTCACAGCATGGTGAACTAACAGTCCTCCGTAGGGTGTTCCCTGGAGGGGGAGGCATCTCCTGCCGCTGGTCACCTCAGAAGGCACTGGATTCTCACACAGGAGGCCCAGGAGAAGGGACTCAAGGTTCTCCCGTGGTCTGAGCTTTGAAGGGCCCGAGGTCTGGGGGAGCTCCTAATTAGCAGACACACTTGTCAGTGAGCAGATGAGGATGGGGGAACCCAGGCAAGGCTGTTCTCACTCCAACTCCTGGGTTCTCGGGAGCCACGGGAAAGGCCTGTGTCCAGGGTACAGCCTGGCCATCTCAGATCCCAGCCTGCATTTGCCAACCCGGACAGCCTAGACTCCATCTACTTGTGACACTTACTTCTGTTCTGTTCCCCAACCAGAATGTGATGGACTCATTCAGATATTCTGGCCTGTCTCAAGCGAGACAAATTCAGTGAAAAATGAAGTGTCCACATTTGGACCAGAGCATGAAAGGAGAAACAAGGCCTCATGGTCAGCATGATGGTGGTGGCCAAACCCTTCCACCGGGTGAGATGAACCATGGTGAGGGTGAGAATCCAAGGTCCTAGGTCGGCCAAATCATCTTCCTTCACGGTTGTCTGGGGTGTTGGAGACTGACTACCACAAACTAATGACATGGCCGTCAGTGGTGGATGTCAGCTGCAACAGAAAGGGATTCAATTATTTACTACCAACATGGGTTAAAAGTAAAGGCCGGGGCAGGGAGGTCTGCACGGCTGCTGAGGCAAACCACAGACCCAGCTCTGAATGCCCACTGGCTGGAGCAGAGAGGAAGCTACGGCCCTTTTAGCAGTCCCTGTGTCCAACAGATCCAGGTGAGCCAGCTACTTAGGAAAAGGCCATGTTATCCTGATACTCAGAAAAACCAGCCTCGTAAAGGGAACAAAATAGTGGCATGGATTTTAGACCCAATCCTGACCCTTTATGAAGGCAAAGTAAAATAAATGGCACGGGGAAGTTGAATGCAAAAAAAAAAAAAAATTAAAGAACCAAATGGTGACTGCTTCCTCCAACAGCGTCCTCTGCAGCTGCTCACACCCGAGCCGGCCACTTCCTCACCAGTGGCCGCCGGCCAGGAAGCGCCTTCACGCACGTCACACAGCGACAGCCATGAACCGCGTGCCGAGCACGTTTGTATAAAAGCAGGAATCGAGCAAGTTGCTGCAGAATTTGAATTTACAATTTTAAATACTCGATGAAAAGAATCCCTCAGCAGCCGCCTAAATCAATTCGCATCTCACTTCTTCAAAACAATCACACAAATTTAATAAGGGCGCATTTGTCACCAAATAAAAGTACGACCAAACAGGTTCCTCAAAGCAAGGATTTTAACAGGTATCAAACACCAGTGGGTAATGTGCTAACAAAGTAAATATTCCAAAAATTAAGGAAATACAAAATGACTAGGATCATACATGGATCAAGACAGCTGTTAAGTTTTTGTTTTTAAAGCGATTGAGACAGCACGGATGGCAATCTGGCCATTTCCACTGCAGGATGTGCACAGCCCACATTTTCAGAAGCAACAACATGCTCACTGGGCAGTACAAGTGAAAAAGGAATAAAGAAAAAGGAAAAGATGAACAAGAGAAAATTAAATAAACACAAGAACAAAAATGATTTTGACAGCATGTACAAGAATTTACGTGAGTGTGTGAGGCCAGGGACGCGGGGATGGTGAGACCCACCCTCACCTCCTGCTCCAGGGAAAGCAAGGGCCTGAGGGGAGCGGCGCAGCTGGGGGACCCCAACGTGGTCAGCGCCCCTAACCCAAATTCCACCTACAAGCGTCTAGGCAGATTTTGAGCTACAAATTGTGGTAGCATTTCAGTCTGGACAGTTTTACTCACTTTCACCAAGAGTAGCAGGAGAGAATTAGGCTCTGCTCCTGCACCAAAGCATTGTTTAAAAAATTAATGACTGTGGAATAGTAAAAGCAACAATGGGTAAAATTGACTGGAGGAGAATGTGCTTGACCCGAGCTCACTGGCCGCGTTATCTCACTGACGTTCAGATGCTGGCTGAGCCCTTATGGTACCAGGACAGACAGACTCAGAAGGAGGGAGGTTTATGCGCTGCTGTGTTTTGATGCCGGGAGCCATGCCTGTTATACGAGGTTCTGGGTAATCAATGGT
The DNA here is from genome assembly GCF_048564905.1 of Vicugna pacos. Lineage (NCBI taxonomy): Eukaryota > Metazoa > Chordata > Mammalia > Artiodactyla > Camelidae > Vicugna > Vicugna pacos. The sequence goes on along the minus strand of NW_027328742.1, from coordinate 22,378,353 downwards.
GACAGTGTCAAACACTGTGGGCTAAGTACATATTCGGCAACTCCGCCAAGTCCCAAGGGCAGACTTCAAAAGACAAAAACAAGCTGGCAATCTCTGCTGGCTCTGCAGACTCAGAGACAAGCATTTGTTGAGCAAAAATATCACCAGTGACTCCTATGACAAAAGAGGAGGCACTGGCTTGGGGGCTGGGGTAGGGCTCCAGGCTTCCACTGCTCACTCACCAATCTGTCCAGCGGGAGAAGGTGGTCCCTGCTTACGTTGCACCGATGCACCTACCTTGACTAATGCCTGGGGCCTCAGCAGGAGTTGACAAGTGAGGTGAACGGAGCCAGACTAGGTGTAGCACGGTGCTGACAGCTATGCCCTCAGCAGTGCCCGGGCTCCTAAACATGCCAGCTCATCTCCAAGAAGCAGATGGGTAGTGCGGGCATGTAGATCACAGGGCCCTGAGAGGACAAGTACAGATCATGGCCACGATATGCCTCTCCCCTTCCTCAAGCCATAGAGGTATGTCCGGGGAGGAACAGAAAATTCATCCAGAGCCCGCTAGGTGGGCTCTCGCAGGTGGGACTCGGGTCCCCTGTGCTTCTCACTAACAGGGCTGGTCTAGACATTCTTTTTATCAATTCTCTAGCATCTTCTCCTCCAACATACCAACAACCAGAAAGTAGGATCTGATCTTAGGTAAGTTCAAGAATCACAGAGCACCGCCTTTACAGCGGGCCCAACAGCATGTGCCAGGTTCTCTGACCGTCACCTGTGGGACCACCATGAGCCCTCTCCAGACTCAAGGACAGAGGCCGTAGGCCGGGGTGACACAGTTTCCCTCACTCTCCCCAGCAAAGGGGGACCACTTCTCGGCAAAGGCATCTCACCCTCTTCTGCCCGAGGGACAGCACGATAGATACACGGGGAAACAGAGCAGAAGGTGGGGGGGTAGGCAGCCCAGAAGAGCTCGTCTCTACTTCCGAGGCAAAGTGGGGCCGTTGACTTAATCACAGGGGCAAAGTGAGAATGAACATTTCCCTGCTCTGTCCCATACACCGTGATACGCCTTTCCCTGCATAAGGAGTTCATTTGGAAATCCCTGGCGGTGTTTCTGATGTCCTAACTCGGCATGGTGGCTGTCGGGCAGGAAGAGAGGGCCTGAGCCGAACAGGTGCTGGGCCTGGGAGGCAGGAGACACCGGCTCCAGCCCCAGCTCAACCAGAGCCTAGTTCCGCCTCTCGGGGTTCAGCATCTCATCTATAAGCAAAGATGAGACTGTCCCAGGACAGGTTGCCCAACATAAATGAAATGAGAGCCTTGTAAAGAAAAGTTTCCCAGTTGCCACGTTTAAAATGGCAAACAAAGAAACAAACCAACAAACAAAAAACAAATACTAGAAATGTGATTTTAAGAACAGATCTTACTTAATCTACTGTATGTAAAATACTATCATTTTGACATGTAATCAATGTAGGAATTAAAGAGATAGTTTATATACTTTTGCTAGACAAGCCTCAGCGTCTGATGTGCATTTGACCTACAGCATAACTCAGCTCAGTCCAGCCTCCTCCCCAGTGCTCCTAGCAGCAGTGGCTTTGGCTAATTTATTGGACAGCAACTCCAGGGGTCACACCATTGTCCTGGCTGTAAAGCGGGAGTAAGTGTCCACACTAACCCTAAAAGGATCTCTCTGAAACAAAGGCGGATTAGCTTTGAAATGTCTGTAAGCCGGCGGGCTGCACCTCCCTCCTCCCTTGGCTACAAGACAGACTTCTTCCTTGCTGATCCCTTTCTGGATGTAGGGAAGCAATCCGGCACACAGCCAGGGTGGACTGGCCTCCAGGTAAACTTACCTGCTCTCTGTGTCCAGGCTCATGAAGTCCTCCTTCTCAAACGGGATGCAGAGGAGGGGGGATCTTGTCCCCAGAATTCTTGGGGCCACCATCCAGCCACTTGGAGTTGAGCAAGATGAAGAGTGACTCAGTGAAGTCCTCGATCCTCTTCTCCACCACCCTGCAGTCCTCGTAGATTGAAGGACACGTCGGTGCACGGCTGCTCGGCTACCTCCCCATGCAGCACAAAGACAAAGAGCTGAGAGTCATTAAGCGCGGTGCCATACAGCCCCTCTGCACATGGAGCTTCTCGAAGGCCTTGGCAGAGAGACAGTCGGTAATGGTGACAAGTCCCACGAACTTGCGGTGGGTCTGGAAGACGCTCCACCCATTGTCGGGTACATAGTGGTGCCTGTAGTGGATACAGAGTGTCCACTGGGAGCCGCATGGGCTGATATGACTCACCGAGGTGAGTAGCTGTTAGATGCAAAAGAAATTCTCCTCTGAGATGATCTCCATGGGTTGGACCACAACGGGAAGAGTCTGGTGGTCCTCAACACACTGCATGTAGTCAGGGATTCTCATGTTGCAGGCCCTGCCGAGAGGGAAGAGGAGATCGAGGTACATTCTCTGCTGTGTGCTATGGGCCCATCTGGGTTGCGGTGATCCGGTGTGTACCAGCCAGAAGGCAAGGGAAGCCAAAGCAAATCCGGGGGTACAGTTTGATCTCAGAGTCTGCACATGGCTACTGTAGCTCGGATCACATTACCCAGCTTTTGGTCGAGGCTTCCTGCCCCTGCAGAGAAGGGTCATTTCTCATTTTCTATTTCCAAGCACCTAGCAAGGCCCTGATGCCAAATCACTGCTCAAAAATGCTGAATAAAAATGAACAAAGGAAATGCTTTCCCCAACCCCCTTCAGCAGAATATAAAGAAAAGGACCACAGTAGGATCAAAAGATCTGGATTTCTATCCAATGTATTTGAACCCCTAAGCTTCATAATAATGGATAAGAAAACTTGCCTAGGGGAAGAGGATACAGTTCAGTGGTACAGCACATGTTTACCATGTAAGAGGCCCTGGGCTCAAACCCCAGTACCACATTTTAAAAAATGAAACAAATAAATACACCTAATTACACTCCTGAAAAAGTATTTTTTAATTCAAAAGTCAAAAAACACCTTGCAATTGACACAACATTGTAAACTTGACTATACTTCAATTAAAAAAATAAATCCTTGCCTTACAAGTATATATCTGAATTACGGATGTTTGCAAATGTAAAATGCCTAGGGTACCACCTGCATAAAAAGAGGTGACTGTACAAATTTACCTTCCCTCCGTAATGAGCTATACTTCCTTTGGGGGAGATATGACCTCTCAGAGCTAATTTCCTCAGATTAAAAAATATAAACATTACCTGATTCTCAGTAGTGCTGAATAATCAGATAAGCCTAAGAAAGCATCTGACCCACAGAGTTTACTCAATAAATGTTTCTTGAATGAATGTATAAACAAGCAAAGTGAATGCTGCTCCCTGCCACAGACCATCGTAATGGTACTGCCTGGAAATCCCAAACCCACGTTCACCCGACTCTGCACTAACAATATGGGTGACCTGGGTAAGGCCTTTGTGCTTCTCTAAGGCCCAGTTTAATCGTGAATAGAAATAAGGGCAATAACACAAACCTCAAATTGTTAGTGAGTCAGTAATGAATTGTACCCCAACATTGTAAGATGGAACCATTAAGGAAAACTGGGCAAAGTGTCCATAGGCCCTCTCCATATAATCTCTTACAACCACATGGTTGTACATTACATCTCAAAATAAAAAGTCTAATTTTTTAAAGAGGTTATTGAGGTTAGGTGAGCTCACTGTCTCAAATAAGGAACACACAGTAAAAATAGGTCAATGCCCAGCCCATGAGATACACTCAGTTAACATTCCCACTGAACCCACTGGTACCTCCAACTTCAGAGCAAGAGGATGGGTCCTCATGGCAACAGGCCACAGCACCTGAAGCTAACAAATCTAATGATGTCCACTTCCAAGAGCCCCTGTCAGCACCGTTGTCCTAATTTTCTATTTGTAATTATTTTTTCCTTTTCATTAAATAGAAACTCCCAATTCCATACAATTCTTACCAGATATCATGATGGCAGCCCTTCTTGGTGAAACAATAAAATGAAAAGCCATTTCCACAAGACCTCTGTGTAAATCTACTGGAGAACTTCATCCTGGACTGAGGAAGAGGACTTGGGAGGAGGGGGTAATCTGGGGCACAGAGAACTATGGGCCACCTGACCCACGATGGACTTTAGACTCACCCTTACCCTCCAGGAACTTCAAAATACACACAGAGTGCTATGGACAAGATTGTTTTTTTTAAACAAATCCCTGAATCCCTAGCAGGTCTTGTTTCTACCGAGACACAAATGGCTTATGTGTATAATGTTTCACAAAAGCTTTAAATTTTATCACCCCAACTTGACACATCAAGAAACTGAGGTAGAGAAGTTTATCACATTCTACAAGATTAGAGAGAGGCCACGTCAGACACCGTATTTAAATCCAAGCCCCTGCTCCAGTGCTCACACTAGAAAGTGTGACATACTGCCCCTTTCCTGCCCTCTCCCTGCAATCAATTTCTGAAGAGTCTTTTCTGTCTCACCTGGGATCACAATCACATCCATTTTCCACAAAGAGCTATGTCACTCCTTGGAGGACTTATCAAAATCTAAAGGGTTGTGTTGAGAGGAGAGATTTGCATTTTCTGTTTCTCAAAGGAAACATGGCTTTAAAAGAAATTGAAAAGTACTTATCAAGCCTAAGCCCTCATTGTGCAGAGAAAGAACCGGAGGATCAGATGAGATGAGGAAAGGGCCTTATTAACAAATATTGCCTCAGCGCAGCACCAAGCCAGCCCTGGGCACTTCTGGGGGAGGATCTGGGAGGCCCAGGAGAATGAGTGTTAGAAAACAGAAAGAGAAGACGCATACAAGGCCCCGTCTCTACACCACCATACCATGAATTTCCACCAAATTACCCAGTATGGGTGCAGCCAACATTAAGGATGTCTAAATAAGTTATAGAACCCTGGATTGCTCAACCATAGTGGAAATTCCAACATTTACTGTACTTTTTTCCCAGTTCAAGCATCAATTCAGTGGGCACACTGTACCAGGGACTACAGAGGCCTGGAGTTCTCCCAAATACAGATCTCTATTACCACGTGTGCAAACCATATAAAGGCCACCAGAATTTAAGCACCCACAGATAAGATGGAATTACTGAAACTGAAAGCAGCAAAAGAGCATATATTACTAGGAAAAACGGTGCTCCTAGAAATGGACTCATGGACATAGAAAGCAAACTGTGTTTAGCAGGCTGGAAAGGGGGGATTAACAGATACAAATTAGTAAATATAAAATAAATGACAAGGTCCTGCTATATAACACAGGGAACTATATTCAATTTCTTGTAATGAGTTATACTAAAAACAATCTAAAACATATATATATGCATATGTTTATAACTGAATCTATTCTGTGCACCTGAAACTAACATTGTAAATTGACTACACTTAAATAAAAAATAATTTAAAAAAATAAGTAAAAATAAAAGCAACGCCATTAAGAAAAAATAAAAGAACACTCTAATCCCCTTAGCTGTAGGTGGTGGAGAATTCTGGTTGCAAGCACCAAGTCCACTAGATCACTTCAGCACTGGCTGTCACTCTTTCTGACCATCAAAGAGTCACTTGCTTCACTGAGGTTTCTTTTGTCTTCTGTGAAAGGCTACAGTTGCAACTAACGATGTATAGAATCTCATCATTCACAATCCCAACAAGTAGTGAGGACTTCCCATGGGCCAGGCACTGGACAGATGAAAATATAGGGTCCCAGATATATTCATGGGTTGAAGAAGTTTATGCCATAGAGACATTAATTCTTCCTGTTTTGATAGACAGATCCACTGAAATTCTGATTAGAATTCCTACCAGATATTTCTTGGAATGTAACAAGTTAATTTATGGTCAGGAATAGCCAAGAAATTTCTTTAGAACCACCACTGGCGAGGGGTGAATTGGTCACTCATTTCCACTGATCTTTCTGAAGTGATGAAAACGTTCTGGAATAATAATGGTTGCACCAGTGTGAATATGCTAAAAGCTGCTGAATTGTACCATTTAAATGGATGGACTTCATGGTGTGTGAACTATATCACAATAACACTGTTATATGAAGAAATATTTCTTGACAATTATTTTTCTGTTTATACCACTAGTCTGTCCCACAATTTAAGAAAAACAAAAAACCAATACAAACCAAACTGTGCCAGGAGCTCTTTAGGACTGCAATATCCCTGGGTCTCCAAGGCCCCTGCTGGTGCTTTTCCTGTTAACACACACTAGCTGGCCTGAGCTAGTTAGGGACTGTAACTATCTTTTTAAAATCGACGATCACTCCTTTCACCCTGGGAGAGGGAAGGAAGGAGGATGTCACAGCCTCATGCCTTCAGCTCATTTTTAACAGAACCAAGCCCTGCTGTCACCACTGTAATCCCTCTCACTATAAAAACACGTGACATCAACAAGCACCGCCATCATAACACCTGAAAGTGTTCAAAGTACTTACCTGCAGCAGAAACACTGAGGGAGGAGACAGAAGCTCTCTCAGCACTGAGGCTCCCTTTTCCCAACTCCAACTGGAGAAGCAGGGCGTTACAGCCTGAGGCTCTCAGCCCAGGGAGCAGTGCCCGAGCCACTGAGCTGGTCCTCAGGGAGCGGGAAAGGGAGAGGAGGGCAGCCCCGGGGGAGAGGGAAAGAGGGGGGAACGCGGGCTGCAGCCCCGCTCAGAGGCCAGCCGGAGACCCAGCCCCAGCCGCCCGCCCCGTCCGGTTCCGCAGTCCCCGCCCACCCGGACACAGCCCTCCCAGGGGCGGGGACGGGCCGGAGGCCGAGGAGAGGAAGCCCGGGAGGAGAGGACTCGCGGGGGGTGAGGGGAAGGGGACGCGAGCGGCGGACTGAGGGGATCCCGGCTGGGTGAGAGGTGGCAGGTGCACACCGGGCCCTGGACAGCTGTGGCCGTGGCACCGGGGCAGGTGGCGCGGGCAGAGGGGCTGGCCTGGGCAATTCAGCTGAACACGTGCTGACTGGAGCCCTGGGGGGCTGTGAAAGGCGGATCACCCTCCCGCAGCCACCTGACCCCTTTCCCGGGAGCCCCCCACCTTGCACTTCCACAGCCAGAGGCCCCGGCCCCAGGCAGGAACCAAAGGCCTACTGGGCGACAGAGTTGAGAAGCCTTTGGGACCTATCCCCGGCTCCGATATGGAGCTTCCAACCAGCGGACCACCTGGCAGTACTGCGCATGCGCAGGAGGGCCAGCGATCCTCTCTGGGTTCGGCGAGAGAAGGTGGGACAGCGAGGGAGGGAGAAGATGGGAGCGGGTGGAGCAGAGGGGAAAAGTGGAGGGATACAGATGGACAGGATGAGCAGAGAGTAGGGAGGGATCTGGAGAGGGGAGGGTCATAGCTGAGCTGAAGAGAAAAAGCTTTACCTCTGGGGCACCCCGAGACGGCAGACCTGCCTCTGTACCCTTCTGTAACCCTTCAAGTCCCGCAGCTCAAGTTTTACCTCCCTGATCCAGCCCTCCATCCGATGCTTCTGCAGAAACCCTATGGAGATAACACCCGTTGCCCCCACGCGGAGCTGGGTTTTCTGTTGCTCTGAGAACCAAGCACCTGCATGTGTTGTCGCTCAGAACTTCGTTGGGAAGAGTACATATTCCCCTTTTACACGCTGGGAAACAGGCAGGCAGGATCTCTGCCTTAGCTCCACTGTCCCAGGTGTTGGGCTGTCGGGGAGCGGGATGGTACAAGATCAGAGCCCCAGACAGAGCAGACTGCCTGAGTGTTGGTGCATAGTCCCCATCCCTCCTGGGTAAACCATACCCCACCCTAGTGGAAACATCAAGGGCTCACAGTAGTTCCCTGGGGGTGGGAGAGCTGTCCTCATGTGAAGGAAAAGTCCAGCTGGGCTAACAAGCTAAGTCACAAATCTAAGTGTGATAAGTGTCGGTTTACTGATCTAAATTATTCTGGGCTATCTCGTATATCTGAAGTTTAGTGTCAGTTTATTGGGCTAACAACCTAACTCGTAATTCCAAGCTCAACACATGTCAGTAATGTGATCTATTACAAATTGATAACTTCTAGTGTACTGATTCCTTGCTTTTTGTTCTTTGAGCCTTATTGGCTAATCCCCCCTTACTTGTAATTAAGCCTTTAAAACCTCATGTGCACGTCTTGGAGGTGCTCAGAACTTCGGAGCAGAAGCCCCTCTGGGCCCACAGGCATAATAATTCTGAGTACACCAACACTCCGATTGGTGCTTGTCTTGGCTGGCCTGTTTCCATAACACTCAGCTCCAGTGCCCAGATTTCTAGGTAGATAGGAGTGTTACGAAGTCGAAATTCATTCTCCTCAGTGCAGGACAGGCCAATAAGTTGGGAGACCAGATGTTGGGGCATGGAATAGCAAGTTTCTGTAGACCTAGATGGCAAACTATTGTCCTGGAAAACCATCTCCCCAAGTCACAATTCAGGCTCCTTTCCTATGTGCTTGGTTGTTGCAAACTTCTTAGTGTAGGAATTCCTTATTGTTAGAATCCTTTCTTCTTGCAGCTATCTGCGTGGGTCAGATCTCTGTAAACCTCCAACAAAACAAACGTTATTTTCTATTCTGCAATTTGCTCTCTTTTAATGAATGAAAAAGTGTTAAATATCCTTAAAGGTCAGAGCCTTCAGAATAGGATCTCCTGTTTATTTCAGGCTTTAGGCAACATTGTTTTACAAGCAAGATGAAGCCTAGGAGACAGAGGATAGGGTTAAATTCAAAGGAACAGATCTAATATGGAGTCAGATTTGTTCTGTTCTATTACCCGGCCAGAAGCCACTTGAGGATTTAAATCCCTTTAAGTTAAAAATAACTAAAATTGTAAAGGAATTTACATACATAGGTGGGAATGTGCAAAGCATATCTGGAAAAGCACCCAAAAGATAGTAAACAGTGGCATCTCCAGAGAGGGCTGAAAGAACAGAGGATGAGGGAAATCTTCTTTCACTTGTGTATTTTTGTGCTCTATATGAGATTTTTTTTTTAACCATTTGCTTGTAGTTCTTTTTCAGTTAAAAAAAATGTGTAATGGAGCAAAGGAGTAACTACCTTAGCAAATACAGCAGCCATGGAATCACTGAGTCATCACTTTTGATTTAAGCCAGAAAGCATTTATTGACTCTCTCCAATGTTCTCAGTCCTGTAATAAGACTTCTTTTAATATTATTTATTATTATTATTATTATTATTATTATTATTATTATTATTACTTCTTCTACTACTACTATTATTTTTATTACTATTATTTTATGAAATAATAACACGGTTTACCTCACCCCTGCAAATGGCTGGTGGAAAACCAACTGAGTTTTTATTGAGTTGTTTTCCAAGGAGTAGAGATGAGTTATAATCAGAACACATCTTCAGGGTAAAACAGGCAGAGTGCTTTTCCAGCATGCCAGACAGCTATGAAGGGTTTTCAACATAGGCGCCCAGAAGCTGAGAGAGAAAGCCTCCAGGACACTACAAAAAGCTGCCCAAACTGCCCTCTCCATGGTACTACTGAAATAGGAAGTAACAAATTTGACTCCATATTTGATCTGTACCTTTGACTTTAACAAAGCCAAGTTAAAATGCTCCGGTCCTTTCATGGGTTATGATGCCACAGAGGAGATGGACAGGTCAACAAGGAACCACTCTGCCATGATTACGGAGCCGGGGAAAGGGATGGGTTGCAAGATGTATGACGCAGCCGCAACTGTTCCTGTGCTTCAAGGCAGGTATCCAAAATCGCCTCAACAAGGTGTCAAACATTTGTGCCCACGTCCTCATCAACAGACATGTATTGAAGCCAAATGGAAATATATAAAAGGCCAATACCATTGCTGGGTACACCGTCCAAAGAACAAAGTCTCAGATTGACAACTGGCCATCTCGGTTCCCTGGGATTCATTCTTGAAGAACAATAAAACCACTCCTCTGTCCTCAAGAAGTGCTGCATATTTGTCCTATCTTTGGCTCAGGGATGGAGCACGTTCAAGTGAACTTTAATGCCTGCACAGATTTGACTGTCTTTCTCCAGGTTCACTTGTCCATTCCAAAGAGGCCTGAGCTAAGCCCATCCTCCGTAAGATCTATTCCCTCCAGTGACAGCTCATTGAGCCTGCAATTAAAAGCCAAGTGAACAAGACTGTCCTCAGCTAAAAAGTTCACCCACCCTTCACTGTTTCCTTAATCTCCTCTCCTGGCTAATTGCAACAGACTAACACCTCCCTCCACCAAGATACCCAACTATGTCTTTTTGTCTCCCCAAAGAGAAAGTAAGGTCCATAAAGGAGGAGACAACTACATAGTCACCTCTGAATTTGTAGCATATAGAAATTTTAATAAATAGAACTATGATTATGGCTTCTTTCCTTTAAAACCTTTCTGGTTATTTGAATGAAACCTTGGAAGGGAGGTGTTTGCTGTCCAGTATCTTGATCCACAAGACTCTGGAGGCCTTTTTCGGAATAGCTGTTCACTGATTCATTCAAAACACAACTTATCAATCAAGGAGTAGCTGTGCTTTTCTGCCAGAAGTTTGTGGTCACTCTAATGCCAGAACAGCTTTAAACTATATCCTTACAATGGATTTGTTATTTTTCACCTCTTCCAACAAAACTGACTTTCCTTACTTTTTTGTTTTGAGGAATTTTTTTTTTCCTCTTTCACCCTTTAGTAAACCAAGATTCTCAGGATGGGCTTGGCCCTTAATATGATCCCCCATCCAACTCCTAGTGTGAGAGGCCTGGGGCTCACCTCCTTCCCTCCTGTCAAGGTAACTGAAAATCAGTTCAGGAGCCAACCAGCACCCCACGGCTTTTAACGCTCACGTATCTCTCAGAATCCCTGCTTTCTCGTTTGTCTTGGCTTCTGAGAATTTTCCCTCACTTTCTTGACTATTAGTTGTGCAGCTTGAAAGATGAAGAAGGAAGGTTTTGTTTCTTAATCAGCATTTTAAGGAACTTGTGTAATGAAGGTTTTCAAGAGTTTCTAGAACCCTCCATTGGCGAGACAGAAAACACACTAGACATTTTCTAAATTTAGCTCTTATGTGCATTTTTTCTTTGCTTTTGGTTTCTTAACTGCTAACAGACATTTTTTAATTAAAATAAAATAAGGCCCCATAAAGGATAGAACACTGAAGGGGGAAACAAAATTAAAGGGCAAAGACAGAAAAATGATAACTACTCTACAAAGTTAATATAATACATACACTATGTATCAGATCAGCACTTCTCAGTAACAGCTAATTGAAACATGACCATGAGGTAAAATTTCTCTCCTGTCAGGACATGGCCAACAGAAAATACAATTAAACCAACAAACTAATATCCTAAGTCTGGCGAGGTACAGAAGTTTACAAGCTAAATGTGTCTTATTCTAGAAAAGAGGGAGTCTCACCAGCCCTTTTCTGTGGAGCCTGAGCCCACGGGAGGAATGTGAAGTGAGCTCTGTAAGTACCCAATTAGCAAAGTGAGTGATGAATAAATAGACGTGAGCTTTGATGACAGAGATGATACTAGTATTCGTTTGTCCTTTAAAGTATGACTTCACGTTCAGTGATCAATACTTCGGCGTCCTCAGGGGTTGAGATTTTAGGAAAATGCACAGCCTGGGCCCAGACCTCCTCTTTAAGCTCGTGACACTGCACTTAGTTGTCTCAAAGGCACCTCCAACTCCACATGTAGAGACCTGACTTCACGGTTTTCCTCCCATAGCCGTCCTTACCAGGGCCCCTGTTCGGGGGGTAAGGTCTCCCTGCGTCTCACAACTCAGGCCCATCAATCACATAAGTGAATGGACCCCTCCTTCAGGGACCAGGTATCCTCAGTCACCGGGTCCCACCACCCTCAACTGACCTACCAGATACTCACTGGCACTCACTCAGCATTAACTCTGTGCTGGAGACCATGCTGCACACTGCACAGGGTATCTCATTGGATCTCCACAACAGTCCTGGGAATTGGGTACATCACTGCTTCAATTAATTAGATAAATTGTTTCACTTCCTTGCGTGTGTCATTCAAACTGACACGGCAACTAAGCCACAAGCCTGGGCCTGAAAACCACTTGAAAATTGAACACTGCTACCCCTCGCAGCCACCCTACTCTGACTCATCACATCATCTCCTGCCAAGCCTTCTAAATGTTTCCAAACATTCTAGAAGACAAAAGTGAACTACGAGAGAACCCCACTCTCCTACTTAAAATCTGTCAATGATGGTCCACTGCTCTTAGGAGAAAGCCCCACCAGGCCTGAGCACAGCCCAATGGCCCAGCATCCGCGTTTCCTGTGCGGCCGCGCCGCCTCACCCACCACGCAGCTCTACACGTGCCGTGTCCAGGACAGGGTTGCTGACTCCGCACAACTCAGGGCTTGTCTCACTCGAACGATGATCACCTTCTTCACTGTTCATCTTCTTCATTGCTGACTCTCACAAAAATGTTTTCTCATGATGAATCAATATCTTTTTCCTTACAACTTCCCATCATTGATAGTGAGCTCCCCCCAAAAGAAAGAAGACCTAATTCTCAGTCTCCTTATCTGTAAAGTGAGAATAACAAGGAAATATGAGAGGTTTTAAGAGAAATAATATTCATGTGAGGCTGAGGGACAATTCCATCATTCAGTAAGCACTCAATATGTGCTTAATTAATATTAATAAGAATATATTGCATTCCAGCAACCTTCAATCAATGTTTTATGACTTTGTCCAACAGACTACTGACAAACTGTTGGACGAACCACTTTGAGCAGATCAGCACAAGCGTACTGGGAGAGGTAAGCGCTGACTCCAGTTACAGCTGCAGCCACCCAGCACTACGGGGCGGGGGCAGTTTGCTCAACGTCTTACATGTTGCTTGAGCATTTAGTTCTCGTTATTGAATAAAGACAGGTGTTCTTTAGGCAAAGCTCCTGAAACATAAATCTTCAAAGATTGATGCAAATTAGGTTTCAAGTACAACACTCTCACTAGAATTTATTTGAAAATTATAGTCTTAGCTACTCCACACATCAAAAGGGCATTTTCTTAATGTATCTGACTAAATACACTGAAAGGGTTGTTTAAAAGAAATTAAGAAAAAGCCATTCTGAATAAGCTCTCAGTACCATCTGCACAAAGCCCCACCCAAGGGTCTCATTTCTCACTTCCACATAGGTGTTTTCAGGTAGCTTAACTTGGGTCTTGGTTTCTTATAACACGGGGTGGGGAATAGTTGTGGATAGATTTATGTAGCAAATATATACCTAGGGTATTTGCTGTGAAGGACTTCTAGAACTAAGAAGATTGTTATATAGTCCCACCCATAAGAAACTCAGCCTTTCCATTTACAACAGCATTAAAAATAAACAGAGAGATACATTTAACAAAAATTTACAAGATTTGTACATTGAACTTTTTGAAGTATCACCAAAATAAATTTTAAAAGATCTACATATATGGAAGAAATCCCATTTTCTTGGAATGATTGACAATATTATTAAAAATGTTTAGAGTCCTCAAAGTGAACTATATATTCAGTGGAATCCCTATCAAAATTCCAGCTAACTTATTTGCAAAAATTGAAAATCTGATCCCATAATTAATATGGACGTGCAAGGGGCCCAGGACAGAAAAACAACCTTGAAAAAGAAGAGTAAAGTTGGAGGACTCACTTTAAAGTGTACTAAAATGCTATAGTACTAAGTCAGTATGATACTGGCATAAGTTTGGATAAATAAATCTAAGAGACACAATAAAAACCCACGGGAAAATCTTACATTTACAGACAGTTTTCCACTAGGGGGCCAAACACACTCCATTGAAAGAATAGTCTATTCAACAAATGGTTCAGGGACAGCTGGGTATATGCAGGCAAAATAATCAATCTGGAATCTGAACACCCATATTTTATATAACAAATAAAATTAATTCAAAATAGATCACAGACAGAAATGTAAAAATTAAACCTATACACTTTCTAAAAGAAGACACAGTATAAATCTTTGTGGTCTTAGGAGAGGCTTTGGTTTCCTAGATACAAAAACAAGAGCACAAGTGATAGAAGGAAAAAGCAGATAAACTGGACTTCATCAAAATTAAAACCTTTTTCTTACAAAGGACATCATCAAGAAAGTGAAATGACAGGGAAAATGGGTATCTCAATTCAGAGAGTGCGTGCTTAGCAAGAAAAATAAAATAAATCATTACATCTAACTACCTCCCCTGTAAAGAAATTATTTTTAAGTTTTAAAAAAATATAGTGAAAGGACAACGTGCAGAATAGAAGAAAAATTTTGCAAAGCATGTGTCTAATAAGAGAGTAGTATCCAGGTTATATAACGAATGCTTACAACTGAACAATACAAGAAAATAGACCCAATTTTTAAATTTACCATGAATTTAAATAGATACACAAATGGCCAATAAGCATATGAAAAGATGCTCAGCATCACTAGGGAAATCAAAAAGAAAATGAGATTTCATTTTACACCCACTAGGATGGTTATAACCAAAACATGGACAATAACAAATGTCGTTCAGGAGGCAGAGAAACCTCATATGCGGCCAGGGGAAAGGGGCAATGTTGCAGCTTCTTTGGAGAAGTCTGGTATTTCCTCAAAAGCTTAGAGTTATATGGCTCAGCAATTCCACTCCTACATAAAGAGTCATCCCTCAATATCCTTGGGGGGTTGGTTTCAGGAACCCCACACCCTGGATACCATAATCCAAGGATGTTCGAGTCCCTTTACAATCAGCCATCTGGATTCATGTAGTGGAAAGTACAGATATGGCGGGCCAAATGTACAGCCAACAGAATGAAAACATATTGTCATAAAAAATTTCACATCAATATTCACAGCAGTATCATTCAGAGTAGCCAAAATTTACTAACAATATCCATCCATCAATGAACGGATAAACAAATTTACCAAGAATAGGCCCACAAACTTTTGGTCATTGAAACTTTGCCAAAGGAGGTGAGAACATACAATGGAGTAAAGACAGCCTCTTCAGCAAATGATGTAGGGAAAACTGAACAGCTGCATGTAAATCATTGAAGTTAGACTGCTTCCTCACAGCATACACAAAAATGAATACAAAATGTGTTAAAGACTTAAACATGTAGACAAGACACTATAAACCTCTTAGAAGCAACCATAGGCAAAACATCTGACATACATCTCAGCAATGTTTTCCTAGAGCAGTCTACTCAAGCAATAGAAAAACAACCAAAAATATACAAGAGGGATCTAATTAAACTTACAAGCTTTTGCACAGCTATGGAAACATTAAGCAAAACAAAAAGACAACCAACCTATGGAATGGGAGAAAATATTTGCAATAAATGAAACTGCTAGGGGCTTAATTCCCAGGATATGTAAACAGCTTTTACACTTAATAAGAAAAAACAACAAACAATTCAATTCAAAAATTTGCAGAAGTCCTAAAGAAACATTTCTCCAATGAAGATGTACAAGTGGCCAGTAGGCACATGAAAAAATGTTCATATCATTATCAGAGAAATGCAAATCAAAACTGCAATCAAGTATCACTCTCACCAGTCAGAATAGCCATCATTCAGAAGTTCACTGACAATAAATACTGGAGAGTCTGCAGAGAATTGGGAACACACCTGCACTGTGGTGGGAATTCAGTTTGGTGGAGCCATTGTGGAAAACTGTATAGATGTTCCTCTAAAGACAAAAAATTGACCTCCCATATGAACCATCAATTCCACTCCTGGGCATATATCCAGAAGGAACCCTAATTAAAAAAGACACCTACACCCCAATATTCACAGCAGCACTATTTACAATAGCAAGACATGGAAGCAACTGAAATGTCCACTGAGAGATGACTGGATAAAGAGGTTGTAGCATATTTGTCCAATAGACTACTATTCAGCTATAAAATAATAATAAAATAATGGCATTGGCAGCAACATCAATGGACCTGGAGAATGTCATTCTAAGTGAAGTAAGCCAGAAAGAGAAAGGAAAATACCATATGAGATTGCTCACATTTGGAATCTAAAAAAAAAAAAAAAAGAAAGAAACAAAAAAATAAACTTATCTACAGAACAGAAACAGACACAGATACATAGAAACCAAACTATGGTTACCAGTGGGGAGAGGGTGTGGGAAGGAATAAATTGGGAGTTCAAGATTTGCAGATACTGAGTATGTAAAGAATAAACAGCAAGTTTATACTGTATAGCACAGGAGAATATACTTAATATCTTATAGTAACTTATGTTTAAAAACAGTATGAAAATGAATACAGGTATGTTCCTATTTAACTGAAGTGTTGTGCTGTACACAAGAAACTAACACAAAATTATAAACTAACAAGACTTCAATGAAAATATTTTTAAATAGACCAAAAACGAAAAAAAAGGAAAAGGATATTATCAAACAAAAAGAATAAAGTACTGATTCAGGCTACAATATGGATGAACCTTGAAATTTTATGCTAAAATAAACCAGACACAAAAAGCCAAATAGTGCCCTTTAAAGTGAACTGTATCTAAGCATTTATTGTACTACTCCTGTAAATTTTCCAGAGTTTTGAAGTCTATCAATATCAAAATAAAATGTATTATGCATTAAAAACTTAAAACGCTTCCTCACAGGAGGGCTTTTATTATTAAATGCAGAAACGCATATAAAGCTCTTGGAAAAACACTTTGCCCGTCCACACACAATCACTGCTGTCACTGCCACTCAGAGGGTTGTGCCAGCGCTGATGAGAGCTGCCTCCTCTCGCTCCCCTGCAGACGGGAGTGAAGGCCTGAGCTCTGACAGGCAGGGTGAGCGTGAACCTGGGTCAGACACAGCCACGTCCCAGGCTCTGCGTTACCCAACTTTCTTATACAAACTGCAACATGTAATGTAAACACGCTAGAGGGATGTATCTTACAACACAGGGAATACAGACAATGTTTTACAGTAACTATAAATGGAGCATCTATTGTACACCTGAAACTAATATCATATTTTAAATCAGCTATATTTTTATAAAATTTAAAAAATATTTTTAAAATGCTATCACTTTAATATTCAATTCGGTTTTTAAGTTACTACTAAACAGCTCAGAATGTATAAAACAATTTAATTGTGCTGTTTGTTTACATATTTATTCACATTCAGCCTCTTGCTAAAAGAGAATTTAAACAATTCTTTTAAAAACAGCTTAACAACCATAACAACAAAAAGGCAAAACTGAGAGTGAAGAGAAAATGGAGATTCAATACTTAAATGAAACCAGGGGGAAGTAAACTCATAAAAATGGATTCCATGAAGTCAGGGCAAGTGTTAAGGCTGACTAGAAATTCAGCTGTAGGATTCTTGGCAGCGAAACCAAAAAGAAAAGATGATGGGGCGGGTGGTAGGGCATGTGCTTAGCGTGCACGGGGTCCTGGGTTGAAGCCACAGTGCCTCCACTAACAGATAAATACATCTAAATACCTGCCCCCCAGAAAGATCACCAAAGAAAAGAAAAAGAGATATTTCTTTCCCAAAGAACCCTGATATTAAATTTGGATTAAATATTTAAAAAAAGAAAAAAAGAAAAATACAAAAGATAAGTGACACTGTGAAGGAAAACCACAGCTGGACTAACAAGCTAAGTCACAAATCTAAGTGTGATAAGTGTCGGTTTACTGATCTAAGTTTTGCTGGGCTACCTGGTAAGTCTGAAGTTTAGTGTCAGTTTACTGGGCTAATAAGCTAACCCGAAAATCCAAGGTCAACATTTCTTAGTAACGTGATCTGTTCCAAATTGATAAGCTTCAGTATACTGATTCCTTGCTTTTTGTAGTTTGAGCCTTATTGGGTAATAGCCCCATACTTGTAATTAACCCTATAAAACATCATGTGCACGTCTTGGAGGTGCTCAGAGCTTTGGAAAAGAAGCCCCTCTGAGCCCGCGAGCGTAATAAATCTCAGTACTCCAACCCTCTGTGTGATTCTTATTTCTTGGCTGTCCTGTTGTTTCCATAACAACACAAGCGATAATGCCCGTGAGATAAATCTGGGGAGGCTGCTGGCAGGTCCCCATGTCTCACGTGGGAAAATCTGAAACATCCTTCTCACCACTCAGAGTCATCATAAGCCCACCCCACACTTCCCGCCGTTAAATGCAGGAGCACAGGTAGGGCCCGACCTTTGCTGTCTTTGTGTCATCACAGTGATACAGGGTGGAAGGGGGAAGAGCACAGCCATTCAAGGAAGGCCACAGCAATTGACATCAAAATGGTGAAGGATTCAACCCCCAAAAGGCCTTGAGGCTCAGGATGAAGAGATTTAACTCCTAGCAGATCTTGAGCTTCAGTAAACATCTATTGTAATAGTAACGTGGTGAATAACATGCCCCAGGCACCATGGCAGTCCCAATGCTAGCCACAAAAGGTCACAGGGTGGGAAAAGGCCAACTCCCTGGAAATCCCAGCCCCTTGCCCTATGGCTGTTCCTTCTACTTATTAGCATATGAGACCACCAAGCCCAAGAAAACAAGCAACACAGCGCCACCTCGCGGTCACCACTCTTTCTCCCTCTTTGGAGAAGACCGACATTCTGTCTGTGGAGTGTGTACCTACTTCTAATCTGTGCATGAAACCCCCACACCTCGTGACTTTTCTCTTGCATTTCAATGTATCTGTCTGAATATATATACCTTTACTCAACACTGGCTTGCTCTTGAATTCTTTACTGCATGAAGTCAAAGAACAAAATCTGGTGGGGCACATCCCAGGGGCTCAACGAAAGCCTGGGACACAGCCCTTCTCATGCCCAACGTTTTTTATTCTTGTATCAACAGGACTGGGCTGAGAAGCGAGGTCTTAGGCCCCAGCTAAGGGACAGAACCAGCCTCCAGGGCTCCAATTTGCGGGCAGCCTCTCCCCCAGCTTGGGCCTTGGGGTCTGCCGGTTTCTCTGTGTGTCTCTGTTGTGCTGACTCCCCAGCCAGACAGCGTACTCCTAGGCCTGTCCCCACAAAACCCTTGTCTCCAAAATACAAGCACATCATGTCACAATCCTCTTGTTCAACAAGGAAATGTTCAGCCCACTTTTTTCCTCCCCAATAAATTACCCAACTGTCCTCCCTCCCATCACATCACTTCTTTATTTGTGAGAACTCTGCACTCGCCACACCCCATCATGAACACAGGTGTCTTACTGGCTGTGACCGAGATGTTTCTTTCTCACACAGCAAGCGTCCTTTCACTTTCCCCTTGTTACCTTAAAAAAGCCTTTCCTGAGTCACCCACCCCTCTGATTATGAACTCAAAATGTGCTGAGGTTGCAGTCACTATGTGCATACATCCCAGTTTTGGTTAGGTTTCCATCACAAGATCTTCATTAAGGAGCTGCATCAAGAAGTTTAAACAGGCTATTCTTACATCTGAGTGGAGGAGCCTGCAAAAAATTTAAATGGCTTTGAAGAGAGAGTTAACCAGGGACAGAGATGTCGCGGGTCCTAGTCAAAAGTGTCATGAGGAAAAATGTTCTCCCAAGGCTCAGAGTGGCTTCTGAACACGGAGTCGGCAGGGAGGAGGTGACAGTCAGTGAGTAGGGTGAATGATACAGGTTACGCTCCCCCAGCTGGGGAAGAATAGGTTTTTTTTCTTGTTTTCCAAACAATTTCTTACTACCTTTTTCTCTTATTGCCACATACCATTTCCTACGAATTAAGCATATCAATGTCAGTCATTTGGGCCACTTGGGAGAAGCTACACGATGCCATTCACAGGGCTGGGGCATGACAGCCACACCAGTCTAGGTTGAAAGACCAGGAGGGGTATTTCCAAGGTAATCACGGGCATGCAGCAAACTCCCCAGCTTCAACGACCTCATCTCAAAGCTGGGGTCAATAAATCTACCAAGCAAAGTGCGTGAAGATTATGGCCGATGTTTACTAGGTAAGTGCCCGTGAAAGCTGCCGCTTAATGGGGAATAAGTATGATCAATGAGGCCCTGTCTACCTGCCCACATGCGCCCTGCCTTCCTGCCTTGCTGCAACAGCAGAGCTTGTTTAGCTGAGATGAACGCCCCCAGAGCAGCCCAGACGGGAAAGTTCCCAGCTCTGCACGGCAAGACGTGTTCCTTTCCTTCTCAGAGCTGATCACAGTTTGCTGTCATATGTTTTTATGTTTATCCCTTTTATAACTGTCTCTCCTCCGGAGTTTTTGCTCAAGCAGCACAGGGCCAGGTGTGTCTTGCGGCCTGTCGGATATTCTGGGCAGGGAAACAGCCAACTCCATATCTGGCTCTGGTGCTGAACGGAGAGAGCAGAAGGCCCAGGGGCCCATGCTGAACCGAGGCCCCTGCACCCAAAATTATGGTCTGACTTTGGGCAAATTACACAGTCATCTTTACCCTGAGATTCCTCATCTGTCCATGAAAATAACTGTCCATGTCACACAGAGTTGCAAGTATTAAAGGAAATCACCAAATTCACAACCTAGCCAAGGGGCTACAAGTGCGTCCTCAACAGACAAGTGCTGCCTTTACGGCTCTGACACACGCCAAGCGGGGCGGCCCCACACAGTGAACACTGCTAAGTGCCAGTGTGTTAAATGCTTCATGTGTGCTATAATACTCTTTAGATCTTACAACAATCCCAGGATGAAACGAATATTATCATGCCAATTTCACAGATTCACCAACAGGTTAAGAGAGTATGCATTCTCTTCCAAGGCCCTATGTTGAAGAAATGGCGATTTAAACCGGAATCTGGGCCCAGGCCTTGGCTCCATCTCTCTCCCATCCACCTGACCACTTGCCTATGAATTCCACCTGTCCAATATACAAGTTTGCAGCCAGCCATCTCTTAAATGCAATGTGTGCCACCATTTGTCAATGTTGTTTAATTACCATAAAATGTTCTCAGAAACCACTACAGTAAAGAAAGGTGGACTTAAGGAATTCTGCATTGCGTTCTCCTGTAATGTGCAGAATCCCTTCCCTACACCTCCAAATCCAAGTATATGCTTCCTCCATGTTTATGTTTGCACACGGCTTATTAAAGCAGAAGTTATCTGCAGTAATTCCATCTCGGTTGCTTTCCAAGGTTGCAGATTATCCATAATCGTTCTGTGAACGAAAATACTACAATGTGAATGAGAATACTGCAACCATGTCAGTTAACAAAGAATACTGATATCAAGTCATTAAAGGCTGCTGCCACCCCCCAGCGAGGACAGGCCTGGAGCCCAGCCACATCAGCAAATCACAATGGTGCCCTCTGAGCAGACTCAGAATAAGAAAGGACGGGCTACTGGCCCGAGATAGCTAGGTGCTTGTCTAAAAAATGAATTCAGTGAGTCCTAGTATTTGCTTCCTCCCATTCATACAAAATCACTAAATTCGTGAACTTGAGACACCTGGCTTTCTTTAGATAACAAGTAATCTTTTATTGTTCCAACAACCTGGTCTTTGTTGTAAAGCTCTTATGTATCCTAGCTCTTCCTCAACCTCTTGGGAGCAGTCCCTCAGAGAGTTCTGAAAGGCTGTCATCCCGGCTCTAGTCCTCCCACCAAACAAAACAAACCTCTTAACTTTTAAGCTGCACATGTATTTCAGTCAACAGTTTTGGACACCATGAAGGGACCCACAGCAGATTTCTCTCCACCTGAACTCTCTGAGTAACCGAAGCCTTGCTACCAGCCCTGGCCCTTTGTGCCCATCCACCTCCTCGGGGAGTCCAGATGAATTTGGCTGAGTCTCTCCTGGTTCTCAGATCTCACATATTGGTTGATGATCCTAAGTTTTATCAGGCGGTGTATCCAGGTACGTGGCCCTCCAGTTGAAAGAAACTGAGGTGAATTACCCACCCAGTGGAGACATACTGGGTGGGGCCTGTTTGAAAGATAACAGGAAATACCCACCTTGAGGATATGTCCAAAGTGGGGCTGGTGGAAACATATGAGGAAAATACTCACCCAGTGGAGACATCCCGAGTGGGTCCAAGTTGAAAGACACTGGGTTCAGGACTGAGTGTTTAGGTAAGAGGCTGGTCTAATGTTTTCCTCAATTTGGTTACCTCCATTGAATTTTTCAGGATAAAAGTAAAACTCTTATGAGGAAACTTTCAACTCCAAAATTCGGACCATCCTCCTGGCTGGTAACAGCATTCTCGGGTGACAGAGAATCTTCCAGGAGCGGTAGACACAAAGACTTCATGCCACAGAGTTGTCCCTGTGGGAAATCTTACTAGCAAATTTATTCTGAGAACCCGACCTTACAATGGGGAATAGAACTTTCAAACAAAAAAAATAAAGAACAGAAAATAAAAGAAAAAGAAATGACAGATTGCCAGTCTCCAACTATTACCCCAGCCAGATTTATGTACATACAAAACTTACAATATTAATCGGGAATATGAAAAAAAAAAAAAAACTCACTCTGGAAATAACCAGGCCTGATAAAAACATATTTTGGAATTCTGAACTTATAAAAACAAAATCCCCTTTAGGGGGAACTTGGATTTCTCTTCCTGTGCCCTTGAAATGTAAACGTTTTATCTTTCCCTGGGTGTTTTAAGTGTGTGTATGTAAGTATATATATGTTTAGTTTAGTTTTTAAAGGAAACCTTGGACTCTGCCGTACAAAAGGTTTAAGTATTGTGTACATATGGTGGCCACGCAAATAAATTGGGATTCTAAGCAATTCTTTGATTGTACCAATTTTCAGATATTTTGCCATCTTAAACTTTGCTGCATCAGCCTGGACCAAGAAGGCTTTAAGCTTTTGGAGAGTAAACCTTTGAATTTTATTTAGGCAACACCCCGACTCTCATGTGGAAGGGCCTCTTCATCTTATTGGTTTAAAATCACTATATATATATATATATATATATATATATAAATTGATGGCCATATGATGGATTTTTTAATTTGGAAAAACTTTTAATTGGTGAAAGTTTAAAGAGATCTCATTATAAACAGCTGTTTTATTGGTACCTATTAAAATAAAGTTTAAATGCAGAAAAATATATCTAATGGTTAACCTAAGAACTCAGATAAAAATATATAACTGGTTTGAAAAGCTACATATGTGTTTTTCCTTTCTGATAAATGTTTCTAGAGATGCTAATAAAAACTTAGAATAATTAATGTTAATTAGGTTGAATAACTGGAAAAAGGATTGTAAAAATATCGAAAAAACAGATAAGTGGCTTTTCCCAAAAGGATAAATATTTTTATATGGTTATTTTGAATGAGATAAATAAAATGGACATTTTTGGATTTTCATCCAGGGTTTTGATACTACACTACGTAAAGTTTAAAAAAAAGGGCCAAAGAGATCACCTACTCCCCCCCAACATTAAATTTCAAACAAGTCCGTTTTATTCACCACAGTTTAAAATATATTTATATGTAGACTGAAATACTTGATCAATGATCGGGACAACAGACCAATTAATGAAATTAAAAATCGAGAAGGGCCTAAGCTCTTTGGCTGAAACTTGGGCATCCTAGAGACTTCTATAAAATTATATACAATGCACACACACACAAAAAAAGGTTTCTGGCACTCCTTCTAGAAATAAGAATTATTGATTAAACTTAATAAATATAAAAATTAAAGGTATAAGATTTAATAAAATTGAGATAAAAGTTTGTGAAATTGGTATATTTAAATGGTCTTTATATAAACCTTTTGCTTATGTTGTGGGATAGATATGTTTCAGTGGAAAAACGCTTCCCCTTACTGGTATTATAAGGCTAGGCACATATCTGTCCCTCTGAAAATATTAATTGAACAAATTAAAGGAAACCAATATAGTTACATGAGACGTCCAATATAACTTAAAACTAAAAACTAATTTGAGTAGCTAATAAAAAAATATAGGTTTACCCTGGGTTTAACTTATAACTCAAGGAAAAGAGACCTTAATAAATGCCTTATGCAAGCTTTGGAAGACATAATAAAGAAAACCTTAAAGTTTTAAAACATGGAATTCTTTGTGTACAGCTCTTCTCACTGATACAGAAATGCCAATTAAGGAGATAAAATTGGGTCTGGGTGACAGAGCAGTTCTCTGAGGACCTGGAAGAGAGTGTCTTTGTCTTGCACATCAGGAATATAAATACAACAAACAGTGACCTAGGACTGAGCCTAAATAGCTCAACGAAATAAAATTTGAGGCCAAGAAATTTTTGGCATTTTAGAACTCAGAACTCTGACGGGTCCTTCAGACTTTGTGAGGAAATCTTAACTATCTGTTTTATAAATAGTAAGCCTTAGTGATTTGAGCAAGCAAATTCAGCTTACTCCAACAATTATTATAAATATAAGTAAGTTTTAAAGTGAAGCTATGAGATCTCAAGCTTTTGTCTGTTTATAAGCCTGCATACAGATTATAGAAGTGAGATATTTCTACTGATAAAAAAAAAATTCAAAGTCAAAGAGCTCTGCTTAATTGACGTAAAAATATAAGAGCTTAAACATTAAGTATTTTTAAAATAAAAACTTAACAAATTGACTTTCAGCGTCATGTGAATTGGAAAATATTCAATATTAAGATAATATTTGATATTGTTTAGTTTAAGTATGTTCTAATTAATATAGACATCTTTAAAGTCATCAATATTATGTATAATAACTTTACTGTACCTAGGTTTAATGAAAGTCAAATAAGGTCCTGTTATATCTGTTGCAGATTTCTCAAAAAAATATAACAGTAATGTGCTGTGGTAAAATTTTAAGTAAATTAAATACAAATGAGATGAGAGCTTTGGGTAAATATTTAAAATATATTTTTAAAATGTATGCTTAAAATAATCTCTAAATGTTTGATATCTTTAAATTCTAGAGTTGTGCTAAATTAAGTTAAATGACAAGATTTTATTAAATATCTATGCCACTTTCAGATAAAATAAGATTGAAATATGAATTACTTAACATTTAACTTCCTCTTACAGTGAAACTAAAGGTGTTTAGAAATATTAATAAATGGTTGGTGCCACACAGATATAGTCTCTATTAGTAAGGGAATGATCTCAGTATCCTAGGAAAGTAATATAAATGTGTAAAGGAAGATGTAAGAATGGAATTATACTTTGTTAATGAAAAATAGTGACTTTCTACTGAAGCTGGTTACTTCTGAATGGAAGACAAAATAAGGGACACACTAATATAAGTATAGAAAGCTGTGGAAGTCTTGTGGAAAAGGAACCCTGAGGAAAGTTTTGTACGTGGTCAGAATTGGCTAAGTTTAGAATCAAATTGGGCAACGTAAATGAATCTTAGAAGTAAGCTGGTACAAGATTAGATTTGGTTTTCTCTCTGTTAAGAGGAAAAAATTTTCTTAAAATATTAATCCACCTTAAGTAACAGATTGTAAAACTTCTTATACCACTTAGCTGATCTGTTCTACCTTTACCTTTGACATATTTTCTTGTTAATGAATTAGTACTACTTTACAGTGTTCTATAGGTTTATCTGATCAAGTATTCTGAAATCTTTCAAAAAGCTCCCCAAATATAAAATTCTAATTAATTAAATAAAAATTAATTTAATTAATTAAAATTCTTTTAATCTCCAGTTAAGTTTGGGATGCTACAGAAGGCCCCTGAAACATCCCAAAGAGAGATTTTAAACTATAAATTTTCATTTGGCATTTTAAATAACATGGAATTGTCAAATGAATCATAAAACTTCTAAGGTTATATTGAATGAGAAATATTATTAATATAGGTATTGTAGAAATTATATGGACTCCCTAAAATTCTGGTATATCTGAAATGTTACCAGTGATAATTATGGGTATAGTGAACAGGTTTCTTTATTGATTATAGTGTAACGGTGTTTAAACATGCTTTTAAATCTTTTGTCATTTATAGACAGTTAATTGTTTTCTCCTGATGGTTTTGCAAAATGCTTTCTCTTCAAGGAGATTTACTGATTTCTAATAAATTTCAAACTACAGCACTGAACTAAACTGGGTAAGAAATTTTAAAGTTCTAATGAAAACTCATTAAAAGAATTAGTTACATGGGACTGAGTAACCCGGTGAATATGGTTATAATTTTTGATATTGTTTCAAATACTACTGGCTTTTAACCTGTTTCCCAGACATAAAGAATCTCTTCTCCTTAAGCTAGTTATGGTTCACAGCAATTTGATAAATTATACCTATGTATACAGACTTGGAACAGTTATCTTTTCTCTCTATATGATCCCTCAAAAGACTAAAAATACTTAGGTCCCCAGTGGCTCTATCAGACAAATTAGGGAGATCATCTCCTAAGAGATATAGGAGTAAAAAGGTATTTTAAGGATTTTAAAGAGAAAAGAATTTACCTAAATCTGTAAGGCAAAAATCCATGAAAAACCTTGACGTGGCTTTCTTGGCCTTAGAAAACCTTATTAACATTCTACCCTGAGACTCCGTATTAAAACTTCCAACACAGTCAATTTAAAAGCCTATATGATCAAATAATCAAATTTAATTTGTAAAGAAATTAATCTTGATTTGGCTATATTTGAGAAAACTGAGGGTATCTTTAGAGAGAAAAAAATTATATTTTAGTGGATATTAAATTCTAGTTTTGTTAATTGAGGTCCATATTTACTAAGACACTTCCCAGATCATTCCTTGCTGTTATGTCACATTGCTGTACAGTTTAATTGAATTATGAAAGAATACTCTAGGTTTGTTTCTGAAGCTCAGTAATCTATCCTTGGGTAAAGTTCCAATGCCTCATGACCTGCAGCCAGGGGATTATACATACTGCAACAGGCATGACTTAATGAACTGTCTCCAACCTGAATGGAAAGACCCTTTTTCAGGTACTCTTAACTAGACCATACACACCAAAGCTGAAGGAAACGGAGTCTCGGATTCATTTCCTATCTGAAACAGCCCCTGCAGTGCACTGGCCTATAGAGCGCTGCTCACCTTAAAACAATGCCCAAATGGAGAAAAAGCTTCCAGACCAGGATGAGAAGAAGACGACATCTGAGCCAGACAGCTGACCCAAGACACCAGACCAGGCCTGTATACCAATTACTTTGATAATTTCTCCAACCTTTGATTATGAACTACACCAATTGTTAAGTTTATGATAAATTACCTATGTCTAGTACTTCTGTGTTACCTTGGTGGGATTCCCTACTCCAAGGCTCTAACTAGATAGCCCTCAGAAACGTTATTCTAAAAAGAAATTATAGTTCTGTTTAGACCACTGTTGATCTTACAAGGTGGGAGATTTCACCTGGCCAATTAATACCTGCTCTGACCCTGACCATAAATATGAACTTTCTCATAGGATCAAACTCAGAAACACAAGCAAAATTTTAACCCAAAAATACAACTTCTCGACTATTAAATTCTTACTCGTGACTTTATTAACATTACTAGCTGTATTATTTATATCCTGTCTATTTTATAAAATTGTTGTCTGTTACATTTCCCAATGTGTAACTAGGCCCACAAGATTGATGATGGCTAAACATCTTGAAGAAACAGATAAAATTTATAACCCTGAATAAAATAAATATAATAGTGTGATTCTAGATATGGGAATGAGCAAAGAATGTTAAACACTTCCTGGATCATAACAGAGTAGTAAGACAGGTGATCCAGAGAACTTTTAGTATCAACAGGGCCTGATTAAAAAAACTAACACCTTGAATGGCAACTCAGAAGATTCTTCACCTGAACTAGGAATGAGCCATCCTAGCACTGTGGGACAAAATTGGTCATGAAATGTCTCTCAAAATATTGGTCGAATTTAGGACCAAGGGGGAGCACTGTGAATCCTTAACACACAGGCTCCCCAGCTCCTCTGCATTATTCCTGGCACCAAGCATTTCCCATGGCGATATTCTCCACTTCTCAGACACAGTGCTCTGTGCACCCAGTAACCTCCATTCGACCTTGATCATCTACCTGCCACGCCCACCAGGCTTCACCAGGCAGGAAAGCTGGCTTTCAACTGCATACAAAGCCACCCCTGGTTTATCCTGGACTCTTCAGCGGCTTTTCCAGTGTAAACGCAGCCATGAAAGTGCTCACAGATTGTACATGAGCCACACTACCTCTCTCCATCTGTCTCCCCACCTATACTACTATGCTATGACCATTTTGAGAATCTTGGAAACAAATTTTTAAAAACAGAAAAGAAAGGATTCTATAACAAGTACTTAATACTTACAATTTTAAATGAGAATTTACAAAGTGAGTATTTACAAACCGAATCTGCCTTCCTAGGTGTCAGTTTTAACAGTTAAAAAATATAATAGCAAAAAATTCTCACTTAAAAAATTAACAAAATCATCAACAATAATCTGGAATAAACTCAAAAACAATGCCCATGTTCTACATGGAGAAATTACAGGACTGTACTGTGGGGTAAAGTAAGAGGTGTGAAAGTAGAGACATCAACATTTTGTATGGAGGATAGCAGTTTTGTAAAAATGTACATTCTCCTAAAGATAATTCATAATTACTAAAAAAAATCCCATAACAACACTTCTTTTTTTTTTAACTTGAAAATTATATTAGAATTCTTCAGGAATAATAAAGTCATAATACTAGCCAAGAAAATTTGGGATCGAAAAGAGAATCAAAAAAATCACACTGTCAGATATTAAATAAATTTTTACAATATGTAAGATATAGTGCTAGAGTAAGAAAGTAAGATTGACAGAAATAAACCATGAGCTCAAAAAGAGACTCTAGTGCACATAAGTATTCTTTACAGGTGGGATTTAAAGTTAAAAAGCAAAGTATGAATTCAATAATTGTCTTGGGACAATCAGAGAATCCCCTGGAAAAAACAAATTCTATTCCAGTCATAATGACCACAAGAAAAATTACAGAAAGTGATGTGAATATTAGAAAGTACTAATAACAGCAAATATAATTCTTTGCTCATATTAATTCAACTTCTCCTCACTATAACAAGTACCATTATCATCTCCATCTTAGAGATTTAAAAAACCTACAGAAGAAATTTATACCATTATAAGAAAGTATTTCTAAGAATAATATCAAGAATAAAACCCAAAAAGAAGACATTTACTATCTTAAGATTATTTTGGGCCACAACAAAAATGAACCTACTGAACAAAATGAAAGGCAAAAAATGACAAGGAAAAGCTCTCTGATACATGTTGATGAAGACAAGGGGTTAATGTTCATAATATACTTAGAGCTGTCACAAAGCAACAAGAAGCTCCCTCACTTAAATGTGTGCAAAGGACAAAAGAGATCATTCACTTTTTAAAAGTCAGATGGCTAATGAGTGAAAAATGCTCAATACCTCACTGGTCATCAAGTGCAAATTAAAACAATGAAAAAGTACTTTTGCTCATCAAATTGGCACATATTTTTAAAAGATATTCTAGCTAGTGTCCATCTTTGAGAGAACAAACTGTGAGCGATCTTTTGGAGGACGACATGTCAATGGATATGTAAACTCTGAAAAACGTGTGTACACACAGGCTGAACTCCACTTTTAGGAATCGTTTCATTTAGAAAAAATCAGTTCAAAAAGATGTACTAATCAGAACATTTACACAGCACTCTTCACAATGGTGAGAAGAAAAGCTGAAGTGAAATCATATCCAGCGATAGAGAACTGGTTACATAAGTTATTCTACATCTTTTCATGCCCCACAGGAGAAGGAATTTCTGGATTCACTTGAAAGGAGCCTGTGATTTATGTAGTTGTCACATCCAAGGACTAAATTTCCAGAAAACTTAACGAAAAAAATACTCATACAAGATCACAGGAATGTTTGTATAAGAAGGATGCCAGTCAAACACCCTTTCTGACAGTGGAAAATGGAGAAAACTTAAGTGTCCACCATCAAGACAATGATGCGGTAAATCACGGCGAGCTGTGCGCACTAAAGTTCTGGTGTTTCAGCGTGGTCCAAGGCCTTGTCCACAGTACTCTCCCACGAAAGGTGTCCTTACACAAGAGACCAAACCTGCACATCAGGAAAACCCTCTACTCTATCTGAAAGGACCGGGTGAGTCTGGAGGGAGAGGACGTCTGTGATATATACCTGAGTGAATAAACCGAGCTGCAGAAAACATATAGTATGGCCTTATTTTTCAATAAAGCATATATACACACAAATTTACATAGATTTCTCATATTCGTGATGTATGTGTATATATATATGACATAGGCATAAATGTCATGAAATATATACTCCACATTGTCAGCAGTTTTTACTCTCAGGAAAAAAGGGGAAGGGAAGTAGGGGACTTTTGGTACCACCACAGTTCTCTTTTCAGTATTTCAGTCAAGTATACTTGGAATTTAAAAGTTTATTTAAGTCCAAAGAAAAATGGACGATGCCTCCACAAGACAGAATGCTATACTGGTCATTAAAAATCATGCCAGGGGAGATAGAATATTGTAGAAAAATGTGTAATAAGCCGAATGGAAAATGGAGGTCTCCACACAGTAAACAGGCACACAGTGCTCGCTGGTTTTTATGACAGAGCTGATACACACTGATGAAAAGAACAGAAAATAGATGTTAAAGTGTTAATTATTATCTCTGAGTACTGGGATCAGGATAGACACTTTTGACACTTTTTTGAGACTTTTATATTAAATACACACTATTTTTCATCTGAAAAAAGCATTTTTAGATGTTCCACACATTGGAAAATTACACGAGTACTTACGGAAACAAATAACTAGGAGACACCGTAGCAACGTCACACAATGTAGAATGGGCGATCCTGAATAACACCGTGCAGTTACATAAGGACCCACAAAGTGAGAGCACCCGCTGTAACAGGGCGCGGCCCCCTTCTGTTTGTCAGCAGTGTCTTCAGGGCTGAGGCATTTCTGAGCACGGCCAGTGTCAGTGCTGGTGTCTGGATGGATGCCACTGGATGTGAGGGCACCTGCAAGCCGAGAGGAAGAACAGAAATCATCCTCTGCTTTTTCTGTCTTGTTTCTTTGTTACTTTTAAAGAGAGGCGTAAATAAGATAAACTGGATCTTCCCTACTGAAATTTCAGTAATGAAACCGTTTTTAAAGTGTTCACAACTTATATTCTGCCTATGACTGTCTTTTCAACAAAGCATCATATTTATTAAATGTTAATTAAGTCAGTTAATTAACTACTTGTTGAAACCTATTAAAGAACATGAAATGCACTACGTGAAAGCACCACACCTGCAGTGACTACCTCAGCTGTCTTGATGGCAGTGCAGTCAGCCCCCACCATCACGTGGCCCTGAGCTCCTGATGCTGGGAAGAGAGCACGCTGCTGCCTCAGATGGAAAGAAACGGTGAAAGAATTTTCTGAAATCTACAGCACTGACAAAACATAACTGATAAATCCCAGGCTCCTTTGAGGCTGTCATTTTCCGTTTCTGGCCAACACCCGTCAATGAGCAGAACCACCCCATTCCCGAGTCATGGGACTCACGTGGGCAGAAGTTTTGGAGAAATTTCCAGGTATAGCATTTAAACCAACTATACATAAAACTCTGAAAAAGAAAAGATGCAATACTCTGATTTTGGAAGACACTAAACTATTCTCCTAAGCCTTAGTATTTGGAATGGCTGGGCTTCTACTAAGCCACGTATTTATTTCACAGCCAATGAGCATCTCCCACAAACCCTGTTTCCCTGTGTCTGCTGGGAGCCTCAGGCACATTGATGCTGTCTATCTTATAAGTCACAAGGCAGACGCGTGTGTCTCACGCTTGCAACTCTCACACAGGCTCAACTCCTAGCCTCACTGTATGAACTTGGCCCCATTTTCTCACCTGTTTATTTGGTATCTGTTCTTCTGTAAGCTGCCTGAAATGCTTCTTGGAACAAGTCACAAGAATGAGTGGGTAGAGAAATGGACAGATGGACAGGTGAGAGATGGGCAGACAAACAGAGAGTCTCCAAGAGAAGGGGAGCAAACAAAATTTCCTATGCAAAACCCTCTTCTAGTCAGGGAAGGAAACCACCACGGAGAAGTGTGAAGAGGCAGGTAGCTTAGGACAGTTTCCTGGATTCCATGAAACGTCACACAAAGAGATGAGAGGGTAGAACTATAAATAATAAAAGAAAAACAGCATGCATGTTTGAAAAATATATCTACATTATGTACTTTCTAAAGGATAGAGTCAAATCAGCAAGGCCCAATAACACAATCCTTGGGTATTTACAGAAGTGAGAATCCCATCTCCAATCCGCAAGGCATCCCTTCGGAGCACGGAGAGTCTACACGGTGCGGTCATAAAGCCGTCACCACAAAAGCTATGCTATCCTGCACTTATGAGGAACGAGTAGCTGTGCTCGTTCTGCCTACACGTGTCTTTTACACCCCTCAGCACCTCTACGGGGGAGGGACCCTTAGCGAGCCCCATCTCTGCAGGACAGAAAAGTAGTCCAGGAGAGGCTAAGCCGACCTACCAATTCTCCATTTCACAGGACTTGTCACTCCAAACCAGGACTCGAACTCGGACCCACGTTTGTAACCACAGTACTACCGTACTTTATGTGCTTTTTGTGTGTATAATACATTTGTTTCTGGCATGAAAGGGTATTTAATAAATGATCGGTTGTGTTGTCTATCTCATTAGCTCACAATCTTTATATTTTTGAATTGTACTCTTCCCCTGGAGAAAGGAAAGGAAAGAGCGGGGGTCAGAATGAGGTGGAGCTCCATTCTTTATCTGTTACCTCATCTCATCCAAGTCCCCAAACAGGGAGAAAGAGCAAATGTTCTCTTCATCATTTAAAGAGAGGGCTCCAGTGATGGTGACTTACTCAACTCCAAAACCAACTCTGGGGGAAGGGCACATGCAGCAACGAGAGCAGTATCACCTGTAGGAAGGCAAAAAGAGCTCAGGGGATGGCTCAATGGGTCAGCCTGATTTAATTTCAATCGATAATACAATAACACACTCTAAAAAAACTAGCATGCAATGGATTTGCTCTTTCTTGACATCTAGCAAGTTTCCACATCTCACATGTAACATTACCATGAACTAGTGAAAGGAAGAGTCCACAGACAAGGAAAATCAATGCCACAGGCAGGCTGAAACCCAGGCTGGAGGAAAGGAAGGGAAAGGGCATAGTTAAGAAGAGGGGAAATTCTGGGAAAAAGACATCAACACAAGGACTCTCAAGCATCATCCAGCAATCATATAATCATTCTTTCAAGAGAGAGTTACTTAGGTCCTATTTTGTGCAACATTGTACAGTGGGCGAAGCAAGAGCACAGCGTCCGGTGGCAGCAAGTTGCGGAGCTCCAATACACTTCTGATCCCGGTACCTTGCACAGTTGTCCTCAGTATAAAGGCAAAAAATATAGTAAAATAATCCAATGTAAACTCTATGCAATGCTGAAAAAAAATTAAAGAAGACCTAAATACCTGGACAGACACACCACGCACATTCCTGGATCAAATGACAGCATTCTTGGGATGGCAGTGCTCCCCAGAGCGATCCATATATTCAACGTGGACTCGATCACAATCCCAGCGGTTTCTTCTGCAGAAACTGACTATCTGCTGCTACAATTCATATGGGAATTCGAGGATCTCAGTAACCAAACCGTACTTGAAAGAGAAGAACAGTTTGAGAGGACTTGTAATTCTCAATTTCAAACCTTACAACTGTATCTCCAGGTAAGATTAGAGGCCATTTTTAAGTTATAATTGTGTTTATCCTTATTTTCTAAATTCTGTACAACGAATATACCTGTTAGAATAAGAAATTTAAAAAGTAAGGTATCTTTTAAAACATGCAAACCGATTCATTCATTGGGAAAAAATATTTTGACTATAAAGAAGTAAACAAATATCTAGTGAAAAAGGACTATTTAAAAACAAGGGTGCATTTACATTTTTCGTAAATTGGAAACTGAAAAGCACAAACACATCAAGTTTCTAGGGAGAGTGTTGCAATATATTAATTGTTATTTCCAAATTTCTAATTGAACAATGAAAACTCAAGAAAGGGAAAATCTTGATTGACAGCCAACTGCAAACACATGGAGAGCAAAGGCCTAGAAATCACAGTTCCTTTAACTCTGCTACTAACTCAATAGGACAGGAAATTCCTCACAGAGGGGACAGTGGAATCCCATGCATAAGACAGGATACACAGTACAAACTGCACTAGAATTGGGGGTGATTTCCTTAGAAGAATTCTAAAGTTACAACATTGCTGAAAAACTATAAAAACACTGACAGACAGATTAAAACACACAGTCATATATATTATATAGAAAGATATGAAGTCTGCTCCCATGTTGCATAGAAATACCAACATATTTGTTCATTTATGGGCACTGATTACTTTATCCCAGGTAGAATATTTCAACTAAAATAGATAATCAATCATACACTCCTCTTGTCAAAGCTAGTTGATAAGTTACTCTGCTATGTAAGCATAATGTGTCTAAGATAGATTTAAAATTAGTGAAAAAGATTGTTGTATGGTTTCTTGAACAATTCTCAAAACACCAAGCTTAATTTTAAAATAAATCTGAGCAGTATTTCTATATGATCTTTTCCCTCGTGAAGTGAACAACACAGTCTGTTGTCAAAATTCTTTCCTTACAATGATTCACGAGCACCGTATACTCACAAAACTGCTGGACAGCAAGGCACTATCCAGACACTGTGACAAAAGAAATGAAACACAAGTAAGACAGTGACCCTATTCTGCAGGGCTAATAATCTGTTCCAACACCGGGTTTTTATTTGATTGGTTTGATTGGTTAGAAAAATAAAACCACTCAAGTATATTCTTCTTTGAGCATTATGTAAATCATGACTCTCTTTTTAGTGTCATGAGCAGGAAAGACTTGAGCATGAATTGATTAGATCAACTAGGCACAATCATCACTGGAGCCTGAGTAATAAATAAGTACATGAGACCTAAAATAAACCTACACAGATCTCTACAAGGAAAATGAAGAGGAGAGTTCCCCAATGAGAAAACAAACAATCAAGAAATCAAAAAAGGAAAACTTTTTCATTAACGATTCCAGGCAGTAGTGGAGCATGGTGGTGAAGATCACAAATGCTGGGGACAAACATGAGGGTCTGAAATCCCACAGCACTGGGTAGCTGTGACACTGATATTTCAGTGAAATTTTCTGCACCTCAGTCTCCTATCCATAGACTGTGGACAACCACAGCACCCATCTCCTAGAACAGTCTTAAGAATTAAGTTATTTTTTATATAAAAATTTAAATAAAATACCTCAGATTTTAAATATTACCCCAAAAGCTCAAGGAACAAAGAAAACAGTGATAAATTGGAGTTCATCAAATGTTAAAAATTTGCTTCAAAGGACACCATCCAGAAAGTGAAAAAACAACAGAGAGGAGAAAATTTTTTCAAATTATTTATCTGATTAAGTATTCAGATAAAATAAAAGAAAAAACTCCTACAACTCAACAAGAAAAAGAGAACTCAATTAAAATGTGAATAAAGTATCTGAAAATGTATTTTTCAAAGAAAATATACAAATGGCCAATAAGCACAATCAAACGATGTTCAATATCATTAGCTGTAAAAGAAATCAAGTCAAAACCACTAGGAAAAACCGCTTCACACTCACTACAATAGGTTATAATAAAAATATGTGTAACAAGCACTAATGAAGACACAGAGGAAGCGGAGCGCGCAGCCCTTACTGGTGAGGATTTAACACAGCATGGCCACTTTAGAAAACAGCCTGGAAGGTCCTCAGAGAGTTGAACATTTGGTTTATGAATGACCCAGCATTTCTGCTCTCTGGTCACACAAGTAAGAGAACTGATAACAAATGTCCACATAAAAACTCCTACAGGAGTATTCACGGCGCCATTACTCTTCACACACAAAAAGCAGAAACAACACAAATGACTATCACCTGATGAATGGGTAAACAGTGGGGCCCGGATATACAGTAGAATATAATTCAGCAATAGCAAAGCATAGAGTACTGACCCAGGCCACAACCTGGAAAAACATTGAAAAAGTTACTCAGTGTGAAAGAAGTCAGTCACAATAGACAGTTCCATTTACATGAAATAACTTGTTTTACATGAAATGTCCAGCACACGCAAATCCACAGAGAGAGAACAGTGGCTGCCTGGGGCTGGGGGAGGATGAGGAAGATGGGAATGACTGCTTGTGCATACAGGGCTTCCTGTTGGGGGATGAAAATATTCTAAGATTGACTGCGATACACAATTCTGGGCATTGAGTAAAAACCGCTGTACATTTTAATGGGTGAATTGTATTAAAACTGTTAAGGACAAAAGCACCTAGGGCCAGAACCTTCAAATAGTAAATGCAAATTGCTAACTTTTATTACAGGAAGAAGAAACTACCCTCAGCATGAAAGCAGGAGATCAGCAAATGTGGGTTAACAGAATTGGACAAGAGCATTTCACTTGAAAGAGTTGCTGAGTGTACACGAAATATTCAGAAATAGGAAAGTCAGCTTGACATCACGAAGAAGCATTCTGCTTCAAATGCAGATCAAGGATTCGGCAAGCCCAGCTGCTAGAAATAACCAGAGAAGAAACCTGGTTCTTAAAACAAGCACCAGAGCCAACAAGGAAATGGTGGTGAGGAAAGCAGGCAGCCAAAAATCTGGAACAGTTTACTACAAATAATTTCTCCACTGAAAATTCAAAAATAAAATGAAAGTGATGCAATGCTGAGCTGGCCTCACGTTAAAGGGCTTCCTCTGCTGCTCGACAGTTCTGTAACCCCGATTGAGAGACTCAGGAGAATCAGCATGTCTCCTGGCAGTCCCCAAGTGACTGCCCACCAGCACGCTTACCACCATCACATCTGCCAGGGTTGTATTGCAGAGAAGAGACCAACTTCTAAAAGGCACAGGAAATGTTTACCAGGGAAGAAAAGGCTGCTGTCAGTCCTGGGACAGAGGCCCTGTGAGCAGAGGCCAGAAGGCTGCAGGTGAACTGGAGTAGACCTGGGGCAGGAAGGGACCACGGAAGAGCAGATCTCAATTTTCTACTCTCTCTCCCTCGGGTAGGAGAGATAAAGCCTGCATCCTTCTCACCTGGAACTGTGGGTTCTGGCTGGCAGAAGTCTTACGTACAGGGAATGAATACTCAAGACTCTGTGGAAAAAGTCAAGAAAGCGAGAGGTTGTAGGGACCCAACTCCATGAGCCTCTCAAATGCTCCCATATTTATTGTGTATAATCAAAGGAAAACGTCATTAACAGTGGTGTGATAGTAAGCAGGAACTTGGGGAAAGAAGGGATGAGACAGAGATTGTAGAATCCACCATGAGTACAAAGGCTTAGTGTATCTTTAGGGAAGTCATGGGGTGAGGGGAATAAGATACATTCTTTAGACATGTGAATTACAAAGCAGACCACCAGACCAGCTAGGTCCTTGTTTGGGGGATAATAGAGTATCTAACTGCACACAAGCCCAGCCTTTATAGCTGAGGGCCTGGGTCATTGCTTTGCGATGAGCAGAGTGCTATCTAAAACCTCATCTGCGCAAGCAAAGCATTATCTCTGCTTTTTAAGGCAAGGAGACAGGAGTGAGGATGCACAGGGCCCTGCTTGCAAAGCAGTTACTAAGCATATGTTTTCTTCTTAAATTTGACAGGCGGCTGGGGTCTGTTAAAATTTGTTAACCCAATCATGGGCTCCCACATGGAACCATTATGGAGGATACCCTAGGGTGACAAATCCTGGCTCTGGGTCTTTTCCTGCCAGCTTCAGCCACTCTAGCAGAGTCTAGGCACATTCCTGAATAATGATCATACAGAACCACCCACACTGTTAACTCCTGGTGCTTGAAACTTAATTTTAGCTCTACACAACTTAACGTAGAAAAGTTTCAGAAATAAAAGATATTATATTTATTTTATATCTCATCATAGGACTGATTTTTCTGATTGCTCTAAGCTGCTTCTTCTTGGTAAAGCACCTAATTCTGCAGGTGAATTCAGTACTTTCTTTGGGCATAACTAGCCAGTTTGGGCTCGCTAACTTCTATTGGTCAAATACCGATACACTTAATTGATTTCATTGTTAATCAATTTCAGCTGGGAGCAGAGGGAGTGTCACTCTGTTCCTCAGCCCACCCTCAACTCTTTATCATCAGCAACTCAGGCCTCCGGAAACCAAAAAAAGCTTTTGTTTCCCTTCTACAGTTTCAACAAACCCAACAGGATACATAAGCCTGGAGAAAGAATTCAACACAAATGTTAAAACAAAAATCAATAAACCTGAAGCAACTCTATCTCCGATTCATGATACACAATGACATGAGATTAAGTGTGTCAGGCACAAAGCATGGGTGAGCCTGACCACCTGATTTCAATTCATCAAAGGAAGGAAAGTTTTCCTATTTTTATTATCACTCTGTCATTGTTTCTGATTAAGCCAAAAACTAGTTTATGAAATAATTAAGCATTGAAATAACAGATTTTTGTTGTATCAATTACAGAAGGCATTCAGAGGTGTTAGGAAAAACCACCTCTGTAAAAAATGTCTTCCACTGTGAAGAACACGTATACAAAATGCAACAGAGAATTCAAGCTCTTGTGGAGAGGAGTAAAAGCCACAGAAACAAAGCAAAGTCATTACTATGAGTCAACTCAAAATTCACTGGACAATCATGTTCAATGCATTCAATGAAATTTAAAGGCATACTGCAAACCATACACTTAATGATCTGCATGCTAGAGGAAGAATTTCTCTCTTTAACAGACAAGATTAATCAACAGGGTGCCCCACCAAACAAGGACCAAAGAACAATCAGGTTTTTAACAATTCTGATAAATCAGCATTTTCTAAAGATCAAAATCTAGAAATTTTAAACATTCATTCACACCACAATGAAACAAGCACTTAAAAAAAAGACCCCAAAGAAAATAAGCACATAGAACATGTACATAGATCAATGAGAATTTCTTGTGACGCTGGAAGAAACAGGCTATAGTCTTTTACTTGAGAAATAAAACTACTTTTAAAGATAAATGCTAAAACACATTTCATCATTCATGTTGCCTTGAAAAATCTGAGGCACTTGTATCTGATTAGAAAAGCAATTCTGAGTAATAGTGTGTTACAATTCAGTGCCAGTTTGCTTTAGAAGAAAAGAGAAAAGAAAAGCTACTGTTTCTCATATCCTGCACAAAGTGTGAAGTGTCTCACTGCCTCTTTCTCCTCCCGTTTTATAATCTCATGCTTCCCAACCCTTCTGAAACAAGTATGAGAACCTCTTATTCCCGCCAATATGCCAAATGACAAAAGAAAATCAATTTATTTGTGTAAGTATATGCTTATACCTTGAACTGGAAGAGAAAGATATCAGAAGTCTATATGGAACTTATTTCTACATTCCTGAAATCACACACACAAACGTTCACACAGACACAGACACAGACACATACCCCCTGGATTACTGGGAAATTCACAACCTTAGGATTTCCATCTTCTAGAAGATAACTTTGTAGTTAGTTTAAAATACAAAACTGTCAGCTTTGGAAAGCCTTCATCATCTGCTAAACCATCCAAATATCCAAGAGACCCAATTAGCCTTCTTGGTAGAATGTAATTTCCCATGATGGCAAAATATACCCTAAGAAGTACTGGATCCAAGTCTCGTGTTTATCACTAGCTATGATCGTTTTTAAGCACATTAACAGATTCAGAAATGTATGTCCCAACAACATTTATTCCTATTGAAATAGTATACGTGTTCAATTGTCTATACAGTGACTAGGTCCCATGATGGGGTTTAAGAGCTATTTTGTGTATTGCAATATTTATTTTTAAGTGCAGACAAGGAGGGTGGGTATTACTCAGTTGTAGAGCACCTGCATAGCATGCACAATGTTCTGGCTTCAGTCCCCAGTACCTCAAAACAAATAAATAAAATAAGGGCATATTTAAAAATGAGTAAAGCTATAAAAAATGCAGACTAAAAACCACTGCAATCTAGGAGACACAGTTACAATAAAAAAACAAGAGTTTCTATCAATTATTGGATATCTGCCAATCACAGAGACAACCAGAAATCACACCTGACAAGCATCACGTGTGATTCTCAGCAACCCTACTAAGTAGACACGGATGAGAAGCCAGGCTCTGCGGATGAGGAGACGGAGCTCAGAGGAGCCGGGGACGCTGACCGTCCTGCTTCCCGTGACACCACATCAGCCCAGGGCAAGCGCTGACGGAGCTGCAATGAGGGGACACCCAGCTGCATGGAACCTTGGGGCACTGGGGAGTCCCAGAAAACACTAAAAACTGTTCAGTGAAAAACGAGCTCAAATATAATACACTGTGCCACATTCATTAAACAGGGAATATGACTGAGACCTTTTTGATGCCTCCGTGTCCTTTCTGCCATCGTCAGTTACTTGCCCTCACAGCGTGACCAGTGATGAACTGGACCCCATATGAAGTGCACTCAGATGGCAGAGCATTTGAAGCTGTTTTATGAAGTTTGTAAGACTCTGTCTATGCCTCACACAGGCGGTCATCCATCACTTCTCACCGGTGTGGACGTACCACCTGAAATCACTCCTTTCTGCTTTTTAAAATCCCTTCATCTACTCCAGACTATTCAATAGCCAAGAAGCAGCTAAACTACAGACAGTGGACAGCTTTTCACCAAATTTCTCGAACAGCCCATCAGACTACCTGGAAGCCCTTTACTTTTATTAAACCCACTTCCAGGTACTTCATCATTTTCTGATTGGTGGACTTGGCCTCTGACTGAGCTACTCTGAGAGCTCCCAGCCTCACATCCGTGAGAGGACCCTGCTGTTGGGAGAAATCAGTGAGAAAGGCGTACATCCCCCAGTCAGGTCTGCACGGCTAGAAGTGCCACAACGTGCTAAAAATTTATACCGTCATAACCCCTGGGCTCCCATGGACTGGTTTCACATTAACCAAACTCATGAGACACTGATGCAAGAAAACCAGAAATTTAACTTATTAATGTAACAGAAGACGTGAAACTATGAACCAGACTGCAATATCAGAGTGCAACCATGAGTTTATGTTCTCCTCCACGGCCCAATCACGGGCAGGCAGTCACATGGCAAGTGTGGACAGAAGCAGAGCAGGAAGGATTTCTAGATTAATTCAATGGACTAAATTTCTGTTATACCAACAGATCTGCTGCCTGGAAAACAATTAATGCTAATCACGGTGCACTCTTCGTGGACATTTGCCGAGACACGACTGTGAGCACCTGTGTAACTCTACTTTCCCTGTCCTTTCTGGGCTAATTGATGCACAGACATACAGAAATCGAGGGATGCAGATACATCTAAACACCCAAAGCCCATTCTGGGAGCCACAATACCATACAGCCAGGGTTAAAATACTTCCTCTGCCACTTACTAGTTCTGTGACCTTGGTCAACTTACCCTCTGTGTGCCTCAATTCCCACACTGTAAAACTGGGATAACAATCAAACCTTCCTTACTCGCTTGTTGAGAAGATTGAAGGATTCATTTCTGTAAAACGCTCAGAAAATAATGTAGCATATTTTTGGTGCTCAACAAATGTCAAATTAATATTACAGTGGTTTACAGGTCTCCTTCCTAATCATCTTCTGTGTTTCCTGGCTAGACTAATACCCAAAGGAAATTCTTATTTCTCCTTTTATAAACTCTTGGGATGCACCCTTCTGTTCCATCCCACCACCTGTTTAAACTGATGGAAGGGATACCACCTCCCCACTCCTCTGGGCCATGCAGAGTGCTACTCCCTTCACAGCCCTGACCCCTGGCCCACAGCTAGCCCTCCTCACATTAACAGATTGAGTTGTGATTCCAGGGAGACAAGCAGGGCATGTGAAACCCTTTCTTTTGTGTTTCATGTGAAACACAAAAATTGACTGTAGGATGAGAAACGAGAATCAGATAACTAGAAGCTTATGTAGCATATACTGCACTTTGCTTCAGGGGAATGGAGGCGTATTCTGTATTTAATCTGATATTGCTAATACTCCTAAATATAAACAAAAGACATAGGCTCATGGAAGCTCATCTTAGAAGAGGAAAGTATCCAGTCCAGCCACTTCATTTTACACGAGGGGAGACTGAGACCTGAGATCTGTCCTCCTGGCAATCAGCAGCAAAGCTCTACTAGGTCTCATGTCTTGCACTGTAGTAATAACCAACAGAACTGTACTACGCCTATATTCATAAAAGTCACGTCTGTATTCTTCCAACAGTAGGTAATCTAAGTATCTTGCAAAATACTTCTCAGAGCTAGGAAATCATACAAGTTTGTTGAAATACAAAAACATTTATTTACATATTAAAAGAGCATGAGCATTATTCTCTCTATTAAAAAAGTGACATGTCAAATCAAAATTTTGAAATTTTAAAATCTGAAAAGATTGCAGAAAAAAATCAAAATTTTCTTTAATCACAAAAGAGAGAAGCTTATTCACTGAAAATAATCAATGTGGATTTTTCTAAACTTAATGGTTCTGGTCAGAATCCCGAGAAATTAAATGTCTGATGGATGGTTGCACGGCAACATGAATTCTGAGCTGTAACAATACACATTCTGTGTAAATAATCTTCAAGGTCGTCTGCTTAAGGCAATTTAAGTAGTCCCTGTCTCACTAGAATGACACAGATTTCATTAAAGCTTCATACTGCACTTAAAAAAAAAACTGAATCCTAGTTACTTTAAGCCATATTAATGTATGTCATATATATACATATTGAATATGCATCAGAAATAAGCTACCTTTTTTAGTATTCAGAGTTGATACTTCTAAACTATCAGTCACCGTGACAGCACATTTTTATTAAGCACCTCTACGGTGCTTTGTATACAAGGCGTCCAGCTCTCACAGTCAGGCAAGGTAAACCATATTACTCAAATTTCACAAATGATGAAATATACTTAAGCCATTTAAACAACTAAGATATTCATCATCAGGAAAGAAAAGAGTAAGGATTTTACTTACAATACTCACTGACAAAGTTTTCTTTCATACTAAGACTACATAAAACAAATTCAGTGTTTGGAAATTTTTCAGTAAATAAACACCACTAGAAAAAACAAGTAACATCATTAGCAACAGTTGGACTTTCAAAGACCACTTCTCTCTTGCACAATAATTATTTTAAATGTTTTGTTTTTAGTTCTCACAAAGCACTAAATTAAAAAAATATTACCTTTAAAGTCATTACCTGAGAATAAAACATTTGTGAAAATGTGCAATTTTAATTTCTGCCACTCTGCCTCACATTCTCACTGGTGTCTCTCCTTTGAAGACCTCATCAGGCTGAGATAGCTAAAATCGGTCATTTATGGACTCACAGGACTTCGGGATAACACTCAACGGGAGGCTGATTAGAGGAGCAATTGAGAATTCATCCTGTGCAGCCTGGATTCCAGCATCGAGCTAGCCACCGCCAGCTGCGTGTGATTTGGGGCAAGCTGACCCCTCTCTCAATCACTCAGCTACAAAAAAGGAGACACTGACACCTACAATCAAACACCTGCTATGAATTAAAACATGAGCAAAGCATTTTAGCCTCAGTTAGGCGTCCACTCACAGCTAGGTTGGTCATTATGATGATGAGGATGGCAGTTAATAAATTAAGCTCGACCAAACAGGAGAAATTACCTTAAAGGAGAAACATTTTAAGTCCATGAGCATTTCCTTTTGGATGGACTGCAGAATATTCTATAGAATTTTTTTTAATAAACCAAATTTTGTCCATTAATTGTAGATTTACAGGTTCATGGACAAGTCTCCAGAAAAGGAA
This sequence comes from Vicugna pacos, assembly GCF_048564905.1. NCBI lineage: Eukaryota > Metazoa > Chordata > Mammalia > Artiodactyla > Camelidae > Vicugna > Vicugna pacos. Next base: position 22,334,652 of record NW_027328742.1, on the reverse strand, counting down.
TTATAGGCCTCTAACCTCTGAAAATTAAGAAGTAAATTTAAAAAAAAATCAGGCAAGAGATTACACCTCATTTGGGAGAGTATGTGCTTAGCATGCATGAGGCCCTCAGTTCAGTCCCCAGCAACTCCATCGAAAAACTTTGTTTTTTAAGAAATAGAGAATTAAAGCAAAAAGATGGAGGAATACGGAATTTTTTAGAGACTCATCTCAGATTTAAGATGGGGAAGAAACCATCCAATTCTCAGAAGAAATCTTGAGGACTATGTAAACTGGATCTGAGATGTCTAGTCCTTTAACATTATTCATGAATTCATATTACCAAGACTTTAAAATACCTGATAAAGCACAGTGGTGATACTCATCATAACAGCTACCATCACGGTTCGAGCTCCGGCTAGGAATGCTCTGTTCTGACATCTCTGACCCTGAGGCCTCACCAGGCGGAGAGCACTAAATTCGGTCATTCATGAGCATTTTATGTAAGTCCTCCATTTGTGCTTCTGACTCTCCCCTCACCAGCTCCTCTGAGGGAAGCACTGTTATCATCTTCCCCACTCACAGATAAGGCCACTGAGGCACAGAGACTAAACCCGTTCCAGGCCACATTGGCATTAAAGGACGTCTGTATTTCTGCTGTTTTGCTTTTCACAAAGGAATCTGAGATATCAATTCAAGGCAGACTGTTAAATAATCAAGTCTGTCAGGTCTTCACCTCAAAGAGCAGATACTATAAATTCCTGATGTAGGATGAGGCTGCCGCCACAAACTGACTCAGCTTGAAATTAATATCCAAGATGAAGCAGCGGATACACATAAATATTCACGACTGTCAACTCCGCACACGGGTCTGGGCCCTTCACTGCCTGAATGGGGGTGAAATCCCCACCCGTGTCTGGGAGGGAAGTGCGGCTCTTCCCGGGGTCACCCAGGCTTCACGGGGTATTTCCCCCCACAGACTGGCCTCAACGATTAAAATCTCTCAAGGTTTTTACACCATGCAAATCTAAAAGACATTTCTGCAGATGGAGCACTTTCTCAGGCTTAAATTTTTTTGCCAACACTCAGCCAGAGGGAGAAAAGAAACAGGACTCTACAAAGTAAGTCTCTGACCCTCACCACTCACAGGAGTAGAATGACCACAGCAGAAGATGGCCCTTCACATTGCAGGATGAGAACAAAATAAAGACGCCCCAACAACAGGCACTCCCAGAGACAGCGCTCAGCAGTCTTCTACACAATCACGGTTGTGCAGCCCTCATCACCTTCTATTTCCAGAACACTTCATCACCCCAAAAGAATCCCCCTATCACTAGCATTCACTCCCTAATCCCCGTCCACCCAGCCCCTTCCAACCATCACCTGCTCTCTGCCTCTGCATGTGCCTTTTCTGGGCTTTTCAGATCACTAAAATCAACAATATGTGGCCGTTTGTGTCTGCTTACTTTCAATTAACATGCTGTTATCAAGGCTTGTATATTTTGAAGTGGTATCAGCATCTCTTTATTTTTTTTTTTTTGGAAACTTTAAAGATTATTAGAAGGTGGTAAGTATTATCAAAAAGAGTAGAGTAGAGCATAAGTGATTGGGTTTCAAACGGAAAAGTGTGTGTTGAACAGTCAGGGTGGACTTCACAAAACAGGTGGCCTTTTTCTTTTTCCTCTTTTTTTTTTCTTTTTTATTCACTCTTACGTGTGAATAATGTTCCACTACATGGAGATACTACATTCTGTTCATCCATTCAGCAGCTATTTATGGACGAGTTCCAGAAGAATGAGTGTAAGGGGTGACTAGCATGGATGGCATTTAAGCAACGGGCAAAATGTGCTTTCAAAAAAAAGCCAACAAACAGAGGCCCAAGGAAATTCAGTGCGTTTCTGAGCAAAGTGCTTGCTTGCTTTGGCAGGACTACCGTGCAGGGCTGGGGCGGATATTGGCAGGAATCACGGTGAGGGAGTCACCTGAGAAGACACCCCACTGCAAGTAGCTCAGCCAATCCTCCTCCCTCATCCTGTATTGTTAGAGCAATGTTTCTAGGTTACTCTTATTTCAATTAATAGCACTTTAACTGCACATCTGATCTTCACCATCAGACCACATTACCTCCAAGTCACAGAAAATCATTCACTGAACGGATCAGCACCAGGACATAACGGTGATGGATCAGGGAGTCCTGCAGCATTCCAGCTTGCAGGCACAAACCCCACATGTGCCCTGGTGATGTCCAGAAAATAAAATGCATGGAAATATCTCACTGCTGTTACACGACATCTGCCCTCAAATTGCCCGAAAATCATGCTGGCAAAGCACTACTCAACCTTCTCAGTCCAAAAAAAAAAAAAAAGCTAAGAAGGCAAATTTAGGCTCTTCCATTGAAAACCAGCAGCCACCACTGCCAGTATTTGAGCTGGAATGCTCCTGATTTGAAAACCACTGCGTAGTTACTTTTCAAACGTGAAACTCATATATATATACCACGTAGATGATATTGCAGTAGAATTTTTCTTTTCAAAATTTCCCGTTGCAACATTAGCACAAGAAAACTTATGTTTAGGCTTTAAAAAAAATCAATTATCCTCCACTTTCTTAATTTTGAACTTATTATTATTTTATAAATGGAGCTATGGTGCGTATTTAAAACCTTTTGATTTCTGAAAACAAGACCTTTATGACCTCACTATTTCAGAGCAAACTTTAACGATTCTTTGAGAGGTGGGGCCTGGGGCGCTCACTAACAGCTCTTTAAATACTGACAAGGACGTGCTATTAAGTAGTGCAAAGGCTCTAACTCCACATTAGCTCAGAAAGCAAAGAAACCACACCAAAGACTTCCTTAAATATTTTATATATTCTTATTCTTTTGAATATTAAAGTTCTTAAAACATATGATTTTTTTGAAAAAGACAACAGCTGTATTAATTTTCCTCTCACCAAGAAAGCAATCTTTATCAAGAATAAAAACCCCTATGGAAATCGAAATGACAGGACGTTTCTAGCTAAGTGAACATCCAGATATGAACACAAACATAAATCCTATCAAATCTCACTTGAAGGAGCTCAACAAAGGCCTGGGCAACCCTGGAGATTAGCTCTTTTGTTCCAAATGTTGGCTGAGCTAAGATCATCACACTAGGCAGGGAAGGAGAGAAGAGGAATGTCCACCTGGCGGCCTCCATCAGTTTTCTTCCAGCCACAAGGTGCCTCTAGGGCAGCCCCGCTAACAAGCCCCTCATAAGGAAAGCCGGCGTCCACACTGCCCCTGCCGTCCCGAAGTAGCCCTGATGCCCATATCCCAGCCTGTGAATGGTCTTCTAATGATCCCCCAGTTTGTGGCACCCTCCACCTCTTCCCCGCTACACACACACACAGAGCCACGACAGCCTTCCCAAAGCACAAATTTGATTACATCAACCCCACTTCAAACAGTTCAAAGGCTCCCTTGTAGAATTCTAGCCCCACCCCAGACCCTGATCGCCCAGCCTCATCTCAGTACATAGGTCCCCAGTGACCTCAGGAGCCCCCTGACTTGCTCCTACTTCCCACTTGCCTCCAGGTTCATTTTGACTGTTTCCCAAGGAAGCCTTCCCTCCCTCCAACCTCCACAATTTGTTCCTCTCTTCCTAGAACATTCTAGGCTAAGTCAACTTCTGACAATGCTAAGCTCTCAAGAAGCAAATACATTTTGCTTATTAATGTGGCTACACTCTCTCTCCCCTAGACTCACTGAAGTGCACATGCTATGAATAAATGAATGACGGGTTGTGTCTCAAACGGACAGACATACCTGCTCTCACCCGTCCCGACCCTTTTGTCTGTAGTATATCAGAAGCAAAACCAGAAGTACCTTTCCTTAGGGTCACTTTCTGTTGAAACCCTTCACTGCCTACTGTGTCAGTTCTAGTAAAACTCAACTTCTTTCTAAGCCCTACACCCCGGACTCTCTCCAGTGTCCTCCCCAGCAGGGGCTCCCTCCACCCTGGACCGCACAGGGCACTCTCCCCGGGTCCCCACGCCAAAAGCCTCCAGGCCTCTGCCCGGGCTGTACCTGCGACCTGAGCCACATTCTTGACTCCTTCTCCTGGCTGGCACTTACTCTGTCCTCACAACTGAATGTAGAGCCCATTTCTTCCAAGAAGTGCTCTCTGATAATGTCCTTTAGGTCTTGTCTGGGCTCTAACTATAGCAGCAGTACATGGTGACCAACTGGGTGTTTGCCCGCTGCTTTGATTCCACGAACCCTTGGGGGCCACGTGGGAAGGAGTGAGAGATTACAAGACGGGTGGGGGAATCAAAAAGCAAAAATCACAGCCCAAGTCCCAAATTCAAGGATACTTTCTCAGAAAAAAGTATAAACTATTTCACACGGGTCCAATTTGGCTACTATTTTTGTGGCTTGTGGACAGCAAGAACTTGGTGTTCTAGTCCAAAACCCAGGTTACATGCAAAGAAATGTATATATTCATATCCAAAGGAAACCAGAGCTGCTCAACAACAGTCTGCAGTTAGAACTGAAAGGAAATTTGATAAAGGCAATCTCTCTCTCTCTCTTCTTCCTTTTCTAGCATCATATAATTTTAGAAGTATTTGCGTGACTAACAGATGGCTACAGCCCGTGATTCTGCACTGAAGTGTTTGGGGCTGAGGAAGCCCAGATTACATTCACTCTGTAAATGCAATCACACCAACACACTGATAGGTGCCGTGAGTGGTGCAGCTGATGTTCCAAAGCAGGCAACATTATTCTGTAAGGGAACTCTTAATAGAAAGTACGAAATGCAATGTCCTGTACTCAATTTCATTTGTTATATGGGCCATTAACTGATAGTATATCTTGACGAATGAAATCCAAAAATAAATTGTCAACGTCGATTTTCTTCATCTGACCGTTTTATGCTATCATCGGATATTAAATCCTCACTCCATACGGAAAGCTCAGGCCTATGCTGCAGCACAGTTACATCCCGTGGAAGAAAGCCGACCAAGGGAGAATTGGAGAGTTTCCCTTCAGAAGCTGCAAAGTCTGGTTTTGCACCTGTACATCATTTGCAACCATGTCATCATCAAAGGAGTTAGACGTTACTTCTGTGGGGCGAAAATCACTGCGTGGCTCAAAACCATCAAAGAACGCTGAGCTTTGTGAAACAGTCCAGAGGCGCTTAAATCATACTTTTTCTGAAAGGCTCCAAATCTGACCCACTTCACCATTCCATGTATAACAGGGAAGTACTGGAAACAGTAGAGAGAACATGCCCTTGAATTCTGACAAGGCCCTGCTTGAATCCTGCTACAGCATTTGCTAGCCGCTAAATGGACCAATTCCTTAACCCCTCTGAGAAGGCTTCCCAATCCGCAAAAGGGGGCTGCCACCGCCCACCTGGGAGGCATGGATGTGAATGCAACACGCAAGTAGGGCGGCCGACTGGTACCTGACACGGGGCCTGGCTAGTTTCCCTCCGCTGCCCTTCTGCCCCTTTACACTTGCACTGTTCCCCCGGTAAGTGTGAAGCCCCCGGAACTTACTGCCCATATCTTCTGTGTATCCCTGGATACATGCCTTACCCTTAGGAGGCCAGAAAAACAACTGCCTCCTCCCAAGTCACTAACAATGTTCTTAAGAGTCTGGGTATTTTTAACTCTATTTTTCAGGGAAACTATTCCAGAATTTTCCAAGAACCATTCTCCAGGTTGGCTCCCCTCCCAGTGCCCATCCCTTCTCACCTCAGATCCTCTGTCTAACTGCCTTCTGTTCATGGGAAGCGAGTCCGGTACGGTGGGGCTCCCTAGGCCTCCCTCCCTCCCTCACAGCTGATTGTGACTAACTTCTCCCCACTCCTCACTCCAACTCTAGCTTCTGTGGAGTCTACCCTCCCGGACCCTGCAGACTCTGCACCTTCACAAGACGCACACGTGGCCACGACCCTCCCTTCAGATTTCTTCCTGGCTGGCCCTGCCTAGCCCCCGGCCCCTTAAGGATAACTGGCATTGCTTTGACAATGGCAAACACCACTGACTGACACACCAAAGCTGCATGGTCTGGGCTTTCCTCCAACCCAGACACAGCCCTGCCCCACCTCAGCCTCAGTCTGCAGCCCTCGAGATGATCTAATTCACATGCAAGGCTGTGAACAGCAGCTAAGAATGACGACTCCCAAAGTGTATCTCTAGTCCGGCTCCTTCACCTGAGCCCCAGGCTCATCGACCATAGTGCCTCTTTGAAGTCCTAACTTGGATGACAAATGGCATCTTAAAAATGCCTCATGTCCAACATTTACTCTGGAATTCCATTCCTGGCAGGTATCTCCCAGACTCCCCATTTTAGTAACAGCCTCAGCACCCACCGAGGTGTCTGAGGTCACATTCAATTTCCACTGTTCCCTCCCCCTGGCCCTGCCCTGGAATTAGTCCTGTTATTTCCGTCAATAAGCCCATCTCAAGTGTGGTTCTGCAGGGACCATGGCCTGAACCACACAAACTCACAGCATGGTGCACTAACAGTCCTCCGTACGGTGCTCCCTGGAGGGGGAGACATCTCCTGCCGCTGGTCACCTCAGAAGGCACTGGATTCTCACACAGGAGGCCCAGGAGAAGGGACTCAAGGTTCTCCCGTGGTCTGAGCTTTGAAGGGCCCGAGGTCTGGGGGAGCTCATAATTAGCAGACACACTTGTCAGTGAGCAGATGAGGATGGGGGAACCCAGGCAAGGCTGTTATCACTCCAACTCATGGGCTCTCAGGAGCCATGGGATAGGCCTGTGTCCAGGGTACAGCCTGGCCATCACAGATCCCAGCCTGCATTTGCCAACCCGGACAGCCTAGACTCCATCTACTTGCGACACTTACTTCTGTTCTGTTCCTCAACCAGAATGTGATGGACTCATTCAGATATTCTGGCCTGACTCAAGCGAGACAAATTCAGTGAAAAATGTAGTGTCCACATTTGGACCAGAGCATGAAAGGAGAAACAAGGCCTCATGGTCAGCATGATGGTGGTGGCCAAACAATTCCACCAGGTGAGATGAACCAGGGTAGGGGTGAGAATCCAAGGTCCTAGTTCGGCCAAATCATCTTCCTTCATGGTTGACTGGGGTGTTGGAGACTGACTAACACAAACTAATGACACGTCCGTCAGTGGTGGATATCAGCTGCAACAGAAACGGATTCAGCTCTTTACTGCCAACATGGGTTAAAAGTAAAGGCCGAGGCAGGGAGTTCTGCACGGCTGCTGAGGCAAACCACAGACCCAGCTCTGAATGCCCACTGGCTGGAGCAGAGAGGAAGCTACGGCCCTTTTAGCAGTCCCTGTGTCCAACAAATCCAGGTGAGCCAGCTACTTAGGAGAAGGCCATTTTGTCCTGACACTCAGAAAAACCAGCCTCGTAAAGGGAACAAAATAGTGGCATGGATTTTAGACCCAATCCTGACCCTTTATGAAGGCAAAGTAAAGTAAATGGCACGGGGAAGGTGAATGCAAAGAAAACCAAAAAAATTAAAGAACCAAATGGTGACTGCTTCCTCCAACAGCGTCCCCTGCAGCTGTCACCTCCGTGGCGTTCACTTCCTCACCAGTGACCGCTGGCCAGGAAGCGCCGTCACGCACGTCACACAGCGACAGCCAGGAACCGCGTGCCGAGCACGTTTGTGTAAAAGAAGGAATCGAGCGAAATGCTGCAGAATTTGACCTTAGAAGTTTAAATACTCCATGAAAAGAATCCCTCAGCAGCCGCCTAAATCAATTCGCATCTTACTTCTTCAAAACAATCAAACAAATTTAATAAGGGCGCATTTGTCACCAAATAAAATTAGAACCAAACATGTTCCTCAAAAGCAAGGATTTCAACAGGTATCAAACACCAGTGGGTGATGAGCTAACAAAGCAAATATTCCAAAAAATTAGAAAATAAAAAATGACTAAGATAATCGATGGATCAAAACAGCCGTTAAGTTGTTGCTTTTTAAAGCGATGGAGACAGTACGGAGGGCAATCTGGCTATTTCCAATGCAGGGTGTGCACAGCCCACATTTTCAGAAGCAACAACATGCTCACTGGGCAGTACAAGTGAAAAAGGAATAAAGAAAAAGGAAAAGAGGAACAAGAGAAAATTAGAAACACACAAGAACAAAAATGATTTTGACTGCATGTACAAGAATTTACGTGAGTGTGTGAGGCCAGGGACGTGGGGATGGTGAGGCCCACCCTCACCTTCTGCTCCAGGGAAAGCAGGGGTCTGAGGGGAGCGGCGCTGCAGGGGGATCACAACGTGTTCAGCGCCCATAACCAAAATTCGACCTACAAGCGTCTAGGCAGATTTTGAGCTACAAACTGTTGTCGCATTTCATTCTGGACAGATTTACTCACTTCCACCAAGAGTAGCAGGAGAGTATGAGACTCTGCTCCTGCACCAAAGCATTGTTTAAAAAATTAATGACTGTGGAATAGTAAAAGCACAATGGAGTAAAAGTGACTGGAGGAGAATGTGCTTGACCCTAACTCACCGGCCGCGTTATCTCAATGACGTTCAGATGCTGGCTGAGCCCTTATGGTACCAGAATAGACAGACCCACAGGGAGGGAGGTTTAATGCGCTGAACCACTGTGGGCTAAGTACACATCCGGCTACTCCGCCAAGTCCCAAGGGCAGACTTCAAAAGGCAAAAACAATCTGGCATTCTCTGGTGGGTCTTCAGACTCAGAGACAAGCATTTGTTGAGCAAAAATGTCACCAGTGCCTCCTATGACAAAAGAAGTGGCACTGGCGTGGGGGCTGGGGCAGGGCTCCAGGCTTCCACTGCTCACTCACCAGTCTGTCCAGGGGGAGAAGGTGGTCCCTGCTTAGGTTTCGCCGATGCACCTACCTTAACAAATGTCTGGGGCCTCAGCAGGTGTTGACAGGTGAGGTGAACGGAGCCAGACTCTTGTAGCACGGTGCTGGCAGCTATGCCCTCAGCAGTGCCCAGGCTCCTAAACATGCTAGCTCATCCCCAAGAAGCAGATGGGCAGTGTGGGCATGTAGATCACAGGGCCCTGAGAGGACAAGTACAGATCATGGCCACGACATGCCTCTCTCCTTCCTTAAGCCATTGAGGTATTACTGGGAGGAAAAGAAAATTCATCCAGAACACGCTAGGTTGTCTCTCGCAGGTGGGACTCGTGTCCCCTGTGCATCTCACTCACAGGGCTGGTCTAGACATTCTTTTTATCAATTCTCTAGCATCTTCTCCTTCAACTTACCAACAACCAGAAAGTAGGATCTGATCTTAGGTAAGTTCAAGAATCACAGAGCACCGCCTCCAAAGCGGGCCCGGTAGCACATGCCAGGTCCTCCGACCGTCACCTGTGGGACCACCATGAGCCCTCTCCAGACTCAAGGACAGAGGCCGTAGGCCAGGGGGACACAGCTTCCCTCACTCACCCCAGCAAAGGGGGACCACGTCTCGGCAAAGGCATCTCACCCTCTTCTGCCCGAGGGACAGCACGATAGATACACGGGGAAACAGAGCAGAAGGTGGGGGGGTAGGCAGCCCAGAAGAGCTCGTCTGTACTTCCGAGGCAAAGTGGGGCCATTGACTTAATCACAGGAACAAATTGGGAATGAATATTTCCCTGTTCTGTCCCGTACACCGTGATACGCCTTTCCCTGCATGAGGAGTTCATTCGGAAGTCCCTGGCGGTGTTTCTGATATCCTAACTTGGCATGGTGGCTGTCGGGCAGGAAGAGAGGGCCTGAGCTGAAAAGGTGCTGGGCCTGGGAGGCAGGAGACAGCGGCTCCAGCCGCAGCTCAACCAGCGCTTCGTTCTGCCTCTCGGGGTTCAGCAACTCATATATAAGCAAAGGGATGAGACTGTTTCAGGACAGGCTGCCCAACAGAAATGAAATGAGAGCCATGTAAAGAAAGTTTCCCAGTTGCCACGTTTAAAATTTTAAACAAAGAAACAAACCAACAAACAAAAAACAAATACTAGAATGTGATTTTAAGAACAGATCTTACTTAATCTACTGTATGTAAAATATTATCATTTTGACATGTAATCAATGTAGGAAGTAAAGAGATAGTTTATGTACTTTTACTAGACAAGCCTCAGCGTCTGATGTGCATTTGACCTACAGCATAACTCAGCTCAGTCCAGCCTCCTCCCCAGTGCTCCTAGCATCAGTGGCTTTGGCTACTTTATTGGACAGCAACTCCAGGGGTCCCACCATGGTCCTGGCTGTAAAGCGGGAGTAAGTGTCCACACTAACCCTAAAAGAATCTCTCTGAAACAAAGGAGGATTCACTTTGAAATGTCTGTAAACCGGCGGGCTGCACCACCCTCCCCCCTTGGCTACAAGACAGACTTCTTCCTTGCTGATCCCTTTCTGGATGTAGGGAAGCAATCCAGCACACAGCCAAGGTGGATTGGCTTCCAGGTAAACTTACCTGCTCTCTGTGTCCAGTCCCATGAAGTCCTCCTTCTCAAACGGGATGCAGGGGAGGGGGATCTTGTCCCTAGAATTCTTGGGGCCACCATCCAGCCACTTGGAGTTGAGCAAGATGAAGAGTGACTCAGTGAAGTCCTCGATCCTCTTCTCCACCACCCTGCAGTCCTCGTAGGTTGAAGGCAACGTCGGTGCGCGGCTGCTCGGCTACCTCCCCATGCTGCACAAAGACAAAAAGCTTAGAGTCATTAAACGATGTGCCATACGGCTCCTCTGCACGTGGAGCTTCTCGAAGGCCTTGGCAGAGAGACAGTCGGTAATGGTGACAAGGCACACGAACTTGCGGTGGGTCTGGGAGATGCTCCACCCATTGTCGGGCACATAGTGTTGCCTGTAGTGGATACAGAGTGTCCACTGGGAGCCGCATGGGCTGATATGGCTCACCAAGCTGAGTAGTTGATAGATGCAAAAGAAATTCTCCTCTGAGATGATCTGTATGGATTGGACCACAACGGGACGAGTCTGGTGGTCCTCAGCACACTGCACGTAGTCAGGGATGCTCATGTTGCAGGCCCTGCCGAGAGGGGAGAGGAGATCGAGGTACATTCTCTGCTGTGTGCTACGGGCCCATCTGGGTTGCGGTGACCTGGTGTGTACCAGCCAGAAGGAAAGGGAAGCCAAAGCAAATCCGGGGGTACAGTTTGTCCTCAGAGTCTGCATATGGCTACTGTAGCTCGGATCACATTAACCAGCTTTTGGTCTAGGCTTCCTGCCTCTGCAGAGAAAGGTCATTTCTTATTTTCTATTTCCAAGCACCTAGCAAGGCCCTGATGCAAAGTCACTGCTCAAAAATGCTGAATAAAGAAATGAACAAAGGAAATGCTTTCCCCAACCCCCTTCAGCAGAATATAAAGAAAAGGACCACAGTAGGATCAAAAGATCTGGATTTCTATTCAATTTATTTGAACCACTTAGCATCATAATAATGGATAAGAAAACTTGCCTTGGGGAAGAGGGTACAGTTCAGTGGTAGAGCACATGCTTACCATGTACGAGGTCCTGGGTTCAAACCCCAGTACCTCATTTTAAAAATGAAACAAATAAATACACCTAATTACCCAGCTGAAAAAGTATTTTTATTTCAAAAGTCAAAAAACACCTTGCAATTGACACAAAATTGTAAACTTGACTATAATTCAATTAAAAAAAAATCCTTGCCTTATAAGAATATATCTGGATTAAGGATGTTTGAAAATGTAAAATGCCTAGGGTACCACCTGCATAAAAGGAGGTGACTGTACAAATGTTCTATCCCTCCTTTATGAGCTATACTTCCTTTTGGGGGGGTTATAACCTCTCAGAGCTAATTTTCTCAGATTAAAAAATATAAATATTACCTGATTCTCAGTACTGCTGAAGAATCAGATAACCCTAAGAAAGCATCTGACCCACAGAGTTTACACAATAAATGTTTGTTGAATGAATGAATAAACAAGCAAAGTGAATGCTGCTCCCTGCCACAAACCATCATAATGGTACTGCCTGGAAATCCCAAGCCCAACTTCACCCGACTGTGCACTAAAAATGTGGGTGACCTGGGTAAGGCCTTTGTGCTTCTCTAAGCCCCAGTTTAATCGTGAATAGAAATAAGGGCAATAACACAAACCTCAAATTGTTAGTGAGTCAGTAATGAATTGAACCCCAACACTGCAAGATGGAACCATTAAGAAAACTGGGCAAAGGGTCCATATGCCCTCTCCATATAATCTCTTACTACCACATGGGAACCTACATTACATCTCAAAATTAAAGGTCTAATATTTTAAAGAGGTTATCGAGGTTAGGTGAGCTCACTGTCTCAAATAAGGAACACACAGTACAAATAGGACAATGCCCAGCCCATGAGATACACTCAGTTAACATTCCCACTGAGCCCACTAGTCCCTCCAACTTCAGAGCAAGAGGATGGGTCCTCGTGGCAACAGGCCACAGCACCTGAAGCTAACAAAGCTAATGGTGTCCACTTAAAAGAGCCCCTGTCACCACCCTTGTTCTAATTTTCTATTTGTAATTTTTTCTTTTCATTAAATTGGAACTCCCAATTGCATAGAATTCTTACCAGATATCATGATGGCAGCCCTTCAAAACCTGACCACAGAGATCATGATGGCAGCCCTTCTTGGTGAAACAATAAAATGAAAAGCCATTTCCACAAGACCTCTGTGTAAATCTACTAGAGAACTTCATCCTGGACTGAGGAAGAGGACTGGGGAATAGGGGGTAAGCTGGGGCACGGAGAAATATGGGCCACCTGTCCCACAATGGACTTTAGACGTACCCTCACCCCCCAGGAACTTCAAAATACACACAGACAGAGTGATATGGACAAAAATTTTTTTTAAACAAATCCCTGAATCTCTAGCAGATCTTGTTTCTACCGAGACACAAATGTCTTATTTGTATAATGTTTCACAGAAGCCTTAAAATATTATCACTCCAACTTGACACATCAAGAAACTGAGGTAGAGAAGTTTATCACATTCTACAAGATTAGAGAGAGGCCACGTCAGACACCGTATATAAATCCAAGTCCCTGCTCCATTGCTCACCCTAGAAAGTGTCACATACTGCCTCTTTCCTGCCCTCTCCCTGCAATAAATCTCTGAAGAGTCTTTTCTGTGTCACCTGGAATCAAAATCACATCAATTTTTCACAAAGAGCTATGTCACTCCTTGGAGGACATACCAAAATCTAAAGGGTTGGGTTGAGAGGAGAAATTTACATTTTCTTTTTCTCAAAGGAAACATGGCTTTAAAAGAAACTGAAAAGTACTTATCTAGTCTAAGCCCTCACTGTGCACAGAAAGAAACGGAGGCTCAGAGGAGAAGAGGAAAGGGTGTTATTAACAAATATTGCCTCAGCGCAGCAAAAAGCCAGTCCTGGGCACTTCTGGGGGAAGATCTGGAAGGCCCAGGAGAATGAGTGTTAGAAAATAGAAAGAGAAGAAGCATATAAGGCCCCGTCTCTACACCACCATGCCATGAATTTCCACCAAATTACCCAGTATGGGTGCAGCCAATATTAAGGTTGTCTAAACAGGTTATTGAAACCTGGAATTCTCAACCATAGTGGAAATCCCAGCATTTACTGTGCTTTTTTCCCAGTTCAACCATCAATTCAGTGGGCACTCTGTACCAGGGACTACACGAGGCCTGGAGTTCTCCCAAATAAAGATCTCTATTACCACATGTGCAAACCACATAAAGGTCACCAGAAGAAAAGCGCCCACAGATAAGATGGAATTACTGAAACTGAAAGCAGCAAAAGAGCATATATTACTAGGAAAAATGGTGCTCCTAGAAATGCACTCATGGACACAGAAAGCAAACTGTATTTAGCAGGCAGGAAAGGGGGGATTAACAGATACAAATTAGTAAATATAAAATAAATGACAAGGACCTGCTATATAACACAGGGAACTATATTCAATTTCTTGTAATGAGTTATACCAAAAACAATCTAAAACATATGTATATACATATGCATATGTTTATAACTGAATCTCTGCTGTACACCTGAAACTAACATTGTAAATTGACTACACTTAAATAAAAAATAATTCAAAAAATAAGTAAAAATTAAAGCAACGCCATTAAGAAAAAATAAAAGAACACTCTAATCCCCTTAGCTGTAGGTGGTGGAGAATTCTGGTTGCAAGCACCAAGTCCATTGGATCACTCCAGCACTGGCTGTCACTCTTTCTGACCATCAGAGAGTCACTTGCTTCACTGAGGTTTCTTTTGTCTTCTGTGAAAGGCTACAGTTGCAACTAACGATGTATAGAATCTCATCATTCACAAGTACAACAAGTAGTGAGGACTTCCCATGGGCCAGGCTCTGGACAGAGGAAAAGATAGGGTCCCAGATATATTCATGGGTAGAAGAAGTTTATGCCATAAAGACATTAATTCTTCCTGTTTTGATAGACAGATTCATTGCAATTCTGATTAGAATTCCTACCAGATTTTTCTTGGAACATAACAAGTGAATTTATGGTCAAGAATAGCCAAGAAATTTCTTTAGAACCACCACTGGGGAGGGGTGGATAGGTCATTAATTTCCACTGCTCTTTCTGAAGTGATAAAAACGTTCTGGAATAATAATGGTTGCACAACTGTGAATATGCTAAAAGCTGCTGAATTGTACCATTTAAATGGATGGAATTCATGGTGTGTGAACTATACCACAATAACGCTGTTATATGAAAAAATATTTCCTGACAAATATTTTTCTTTTTATACCACTAGTCTGTCCCACAATTTAAGAAAAACAAAAAACCAATACAAACCAAACTGTTCCAGGAGCTCTTTAGGACTGCAATATCCCTGGGTCTCCAAGGCCTCTGGTGGTGCTGTTCCTGTTAACACACACTAGCTGGCCTGGGCTAGTTAGGGACTGTAACTATCTTTTTAAAATCTACGGTCACACGTTTCACCCTTGGAGAGGGAAGGAAGGAGGATATCACAGCTTCATGCCTTCAGCTCATTTTTAACAGAACCAAGCCCTGCTGTCACCACTGTAATCCCTCTCACTATAAAAACACGTGACATCAACAAGCACCGTCATAACACCTGAAAGTGTTCAAGGTACTTACCTGCGGCAGAACCACTCAAGGAGGAGACAGAAGCTCGCTCAGCACTGATGCTTCCTTTTCCTGACTCCACCAGGTGAAGCTGGGCGCTACAGCCAGAGGCTCTCAGCCTGGGGAGCAGCATACACGCCACCTAGCTGGTCCTGAGGGAGGGTGAAAGGGAAAGGAGGGCAGCCCCGGGGGGGAGGGAAAGCAGGGGGGGGACGCGGGCTGCAGCCCTGCTCAGAAGCCAGCCCCAGCACCAGCATAAGCCGCCCACTCCCGTCCAGGTCCGCAGACAACGCCCGCCCGGGACACAGCCCGCGCATTGGTGGGGACTGGCAGGTGGCCAAGGAGAGGAAGCCCGGGAGGAGAGGACTCGCGGGCGGGAGAGGGGAAGGGGACGCCATCCGTGGACTGAGGGGATCCCGGCTGGGTGAGAGGTGGCAGGCGCACACCTGTACCTGGACAGCTGTGGCCGGGGCGCCGGGGCAGGTGGCACTGGCAGAGGCGTCTGGCCTGAAATTCAGCTGAACACGGGCTGATTGGCGCCCTTGGGGGCTGTGAAAGGCGGATCACCCTCCCGCAGCCACCTGACCCCTTTCCCGGGAGCCCCCCACCTTGCACTTCCACAGCCAGAAGCCCCGGCCCCAGGCAGGAATCAAAGGCCTAACGGGCGACAGAGTTGAGAAGCATTTGGGGCCAATCCCCGGCTTGGACATGGAGCTTCGAACCAGCGGACCACCTGGCACCGACTGCGCTTGCGCAGGAGGGCCATCGATCTTCTCTGGGTTCTGCGAGAGAAGGTGGGACAGCGAGGGAGGGAGAAGATGGGAGCAGGTGGAGAAGAGGGGAAAAGTGGAGGGATACAGATGGACAGGAAGAGCAGAGAAGGGATGGGTCTGGATAGGGGAATGTCTTAGCGGAGTTGGAGAGAAAAAGCTTTACCTCTGGGGCACCCCGAGACGGCAGACCTGCCTCTGTACCCTTCTGTAACCGTTCAAGTCCTGCAGCTCATGTTTTACCTCCCTGATCCAGCCCTCTATCAGATGCTTCTGCAGAAACACTACGGGGATAACACCCGTTGCCCCCACGCGGAGCTGGGTTTTCTGTTGCTCTGAGAACCAAGCACCTGCATGTGTTGTCGCTCAGAACTTCGTTGGGAAGAGTACATATTCCCCTTTTACACGCTGGGAAACAGGCAGGAAGGATCTCTGCCTTAGCTCCACTGTCCCAGGTGTTGGGCTGGCGGGGAGCGGGGTGGTACAAGATCAGAGCCCCAGACAGAGCAGACTGCCTGAGTGTTGGTGCATAGTCCCCATCCCTCCTGGGTAAACCATACCCCACCCTAGTGGAAACATCAAGGGCTCACAGTAGTTCCCTGGGTGTGGGAGAGCTGTCCTCATGTGAAGGAAAAGTCCAGCTGGGCTAACAAGCTAAGTCACAAATCTAAGTGTGATAAGTGTCGGTTTACTGATCTAAGTTCTGCTGGGCTATCTCGTAAATCTGAAGTTTAGTGTCAGTTTATTGGGCTAACAACCTAACTCGTAATTCCAAGCTCAACAAGTGCCATTAACGTGATCTATTACAAATGGATAAGATCCAGTGTACTGATTCCTTGCTTTTTGTCCTTTGAGCCTTATTGGCTAATACCCCCTTACTTGTATTTAAGCCTTTAAAACCTCATATGCATGTCTTGGAGGTGCTCAGAACTTCGGAGCAGAATCCCCACTAAGCCCGCCGGCATAATAATTCTGAGTACTCCAGCACTCCGATTGGTGCTTGTTTCTTGGCTGGCCTGTTTCCATAACACTCAGCTCCAGTGCCCAGATTTCTAGGTAGATAGGAGTGTTACCAAATCCAAATTCATTCTCCTCAGTGCAGGACAGGCCAATAAGTTTGGAAACCAGATGTTGAGGCATGGAATAGCAAGTTTCTGTAGACCTAGTTGGCAAACTAATGTCCTGGAAAACCATCTCCCCAAGTCACAATTCAGGCTCCTTTCCTACGTGCTTGGTTGTTGCAAACTTCTTAGTGTAGGAATTCCTTATTGTTAGAATCCTTTGTTCTTACAGCTATCTGCGTGGGTCAGATCCCTGTAAACCTCCAACAAAACAAACGTTATTTTCTATTCTGCAATTTGCTATCTTTTAATGAATGAAAAAGTGTTAATTACCCTTAAAGGTCAGAGCCTTCAGAATAAGCTCTCCTGTGTATTTCAGGCTCTAGGCAACAATTTTTTACAAGCTAGATGAAGCCTAGGAGACAGAGCATATGGTTAAAATCAAAGGAACAGATCTAATGTGGAGTCGGATTTGTTCTGTTCTATTACCCGGGCAGAAGCCACTTGAGGATTTAAATCTCTTTAAGTTAAAAATAACTAAAATTTTAAAGGAATTTACATACATAGGTGGGAATGTGCAAAGCATATCTGGAAAAGAACCAAAAGGATAGTAAACAGTGGCATCTCCAGACAGGGCTGAAAGAACAGAGGATGAGGGAAAACTTCTTTCACTTGTGTATTTTTGTGCTCTGTTTGAGGTTTTTTTTATCCATTTGCTTGCATTTCTTTTTCGGTTAAAAAAATGTGTAATGGAGCAAAGGAGCAACTAGCTTAGCAAATAAAGCAGCCATGGAATCACTAAGTCATCACTTTTGATTTAAGCCAGAAAGCATTTATTGACTCTCTCCAATGTGCTCAGTCCTGTTTTAAGACTTCTTTTATTATTATAATTATAATTATTATTATTATTATACTATTATTATTTCTAGTACTATTACTATTATTACTATTATTTTATGAAATAATAACATGGTATACCTCACCCCTGCCCATGGCTGGTGGAAAACCAACTGAGTTTTTATTGAGTTGTTTTCCAAGGAGTAGAGATGAGTTTATAAACAGAACACATCTTCAGGGCAAAACAGGCAGAGTGCTTTACCAGCACGCCAGACAGCAATGAAGGGTTTTCAACAGAGGCGCCCAGAAGCTGAGAGAGAAAGCCTACAGGACACTACAAAAAGCTGCCCAAACTGCCTTCTCCATGGTACTTCTGAAATAGGAAAGAACAAATCTGACTCCATATTTGATCTGTCCCTTTGACTTTAACAAAGCCAAGTTAATATGCTCCGGTCTTTTCATGTGTTATGATGTCACAGAGGAAACGGACAGGTCAACAAGGAACCACTCTGCCATGATCACGGAGCCGGGGAAAGGGATGGGATGCAAGATGTATGAAGCAGCCGCAACTGTGCCCGTGCTTCTAGGTAGGTATCCAAAATCGCCTCAACAATTTGTCAAACATTTGTGCCCACGTCCTCATCAACAGACATGTATTAAAGACAAATGGAAACATATAAAAGGCCAAAACCCTTGCTGGGTACACCGTCCAAAGAACAAAGTCTCAGATTGACAACTGGCCATCTTGGTTCCTTGGGATTCATTCTCGGAGAACCTTAAAAACCACACTTCTGTCCTCATGAATTGTTGCATATTTGTCCTATCTTTGGCTCAGTGATGCAGCACGTTCAAGTGAACTTTAATGTCTGCACAGATTTGACTGTCTTTCTCCAGGTTCACTTGTCCATTCTGAAGAGGCCTGAGCTAAGTCCATCCTCCGTAAGATCTATTCCCTCCAGGGACAGCTCATTGAGCCTGCAATTAAAAGCCAAGTGAACAAGACTGTCCTCAGCTAAAAAGTTCACCCACCCTTCACTGTTTTCTTAATCTCCTCTCTTGTCTGATTGCAACAGACTAACACCTCCCTCCACCAAGATTACCAACTATGTCATTTTGTCTCCCCAAAGAGAAAGTAAGGTCCAAAATAGAGGAGACAACTACATAGTCACCTCTGAATTTGTAGCATATAGAAATGTTAATAAATAGAACTATGATTATGGCTTCTTTCCTTTAAAACCTTTCTGGTTATTTGAATGAAACTTTGGAAGGGAGGTGTTTGCTGTCCAGTATCTTGATCCACAAGACTCTGGAGGCCTTTTTCGGAATGGCTGTTCACTGATTCATTCAAAACACAACTTATCAATCAAGGAGTAGCTGTGCTTTTCTGCCAGGTGTTTGTGGTCACTCTAATGCCAGAAAAAATTTAAACTATATCCTTACTTTGGATTTGTTATTTTTCCCCTCTTCCAACAAAATTGACTTTCCTTACTTTCTTGCCTTGAGGAATTTTTTTTTTCCTATTTCACCCTTTAGTAAACCAAGATCCTCAGGATGGGCTTGGCCCATAATATGATTCCCCATCCAACTCCTAGTGTGAGAGGCCTGGGGCTCACATACTGCCCTCCTGTCAAGGCAACTGAAAATCAGTGCAGGAGCGAACCAACACCCGAGGGATTCTAAGGCTCGCATATCTCCCAGAAACCCTGCTTTCTCGTTTGTCTTGGCTTCTGAGAATTTCCCCTCACTTTCTTGACAATTAGTTGTGCAGCTTGAAAGATGAGGAAGGAAAGTTTTATTTCTTAATCAGCATTTTAAGGAACTTGTGCAATGAAAGTTTTCACGAGTTTCTAGAACCCTCCTTTGCCGAGATAGAAAACACACTAGACATTTTCTAAATTTAGCTCTTATGTTCATTTTTTCTTTGCTTTTGTTTTCTTAAATGCTTATAGAAATTTTTTAATTAAAAATAAATAAGGCCCCAAAAAGGATAGAAAACTGAAGGGGCAAACAAAATTAAAGGACAAAGACAGAAAAATGATAACTACTCTACAAAGTTAATATAATACATACACTATGTATCAGATTAGCAATTCTCAGTAACAGCTAATTGAAACATGACCATGAGGTAAAATTTCTCTCCTGTCAGGACATGGCCAACAGAAAATACAGTTAAACCAACAAACTAATATCCTAAGTCTGACGAGGTACAGAAGGCTACAAGCTAAATGTGTCTTCTTCTGGAAAAGAGGAAGACACACCAGCTCTTTTCTGTGGAGCCTGAGCCCACGGGAGGATGGTGAAGTGAGCTCTGTAAGTACCCAATTAGCAAACTGAGTGATGAATAAATAGACGTGAACTTTGATGACAGAGGTGATACTACTATTCATTTGTCCTGTAAAGTATGACTTCCGTTCAGTGATCAATACTTCGGTGTCCTCAGGAGTTGACATTATGGGAAAATGCACAGCCTGGGCCCAGACCTCCTCTTTCAGCTCGTGACACTGCACTTAGATGTCACAAGGGCACCTCCAACTCCACCTGCAAAGAGCTGACTTCACGGTGCTCCTCACATATCCGTCCTGCCCAGGGCCTCTGGTCGGGGGGTAAAGTCTCCGTGCCTCTCCCAACTCAGACCCATCACTCACAGATGTGAATGGACCCCTCCTTCAGGGCCCAGATATCCTCAGTCACCGAGTCCCACCACCCACACCTGACCTACCAGATACTCACTGGCACTCACTCAGCACTGACACTGTGCTGGGACCACGCTGCACACTGCAAACGTTATCTCACTGGATCTCCACAACAGTCCTGGGAATTGGGTACATCGCTGCTTCAATTGATTAGATAAATTGTTTCACTTCCTTGAGTGCATCATTCAAACTGAGACGGCTACTGAGCCACAAGCCTGGGCCTGAAAACAACTTGAAAATTGAACACTGCTACACCTTGCAGCCACCCTACTCTGACTCATCACATCACCTCCTGCCAAGCCTTCTGAATCTTTCCAAGCATTCTACAAGACAAAAGTGAACTACGAGAGCACCCCACTCTCCTACATAAAATTTGTCAATGATGGTCCACTGCTTTTAGGAGAAAGCCCCACCGGGCCTGAGCACAGCCCAACGGCCCAGCATCCGCGTTCCCTGCGCGGCCGCGCCGCCTCACCCACTACGCAGCTCTACACGTGCCTTCTCTAGGACAGGGATGCTGACTCCGCACAACCCAGGGCTTGTCTCACTTGAACAATGATCACCTTCTTCAGTGTTCATCTTCTTCTTTGCTGACCCTCAGAAAAATGTTTTCTCATGATGAATCAATATCTTTTTCCTTATAACTTCCCATCATTGATAATGAGCTCCCCCAAAAGAGAGAAGACCTAATTGTCAGTCTCCTTATCTGTAAAGTGAGATTAACAATGAAATATGTGAGGTTTTATGAGAAATAATATTCATGTGAGGCTGAGGGACAATTCCATCATACAATAAGCACTCAATATGTGCTTTATTAATATTAATAAGAATATATTGCATTCCAGCAACATTCAATCAATGTTTAATGACTTTGTCCAACAGACTACTGACAAACTGTTGGACGAACCACTTTGATCAGATCAGCACAAGCGTACTGGGAGAGGTAAGCGCTGACTTCAGTTGCAGCTGCAACCACCCAGCACTACGGGGCGGGGGCAGTTTGCTCAAGCTCTTACATGTTGCTTGAGCATTTAGTTGTCATTATTGATTAAAGACAGGTGTTCTTTAGTCAAAGCCCCTGAGACATAAATCTTCAAAGATTGATGCAAATTAGGTTTCAAGAACAACACTCTCACTAGAAATTATTTGAAAATCATAGTCTTAGCTACTCCGCACATCAAAAGGGCATGTTCTGAATGTATCTGACTAAATACACCGAAAGGGTTGTTTAAAAGAAATTACGATGAAGCCATCCTGAATAAGCTCCAGTATCATCTGCACAAAGCCCCACCCAAGGGTCTCATTTCACATTTCCACATAGGTGTTCAGGTAGCTTAACTTGGGTCTTGGTTTCTTATTACACGGGGCGGGGAATAGTTGTGGATAGATTTAAGTAGCAAATATATAACTAGGGTAATTGCTGTTAAGGAATTCTAGAAATAAGAAGATTGATATATAGTTCCACCCATAAGAAACTCAGCATGTCCAAGTTCAGCAGCATTAAAAATAAAATGAGAGATACATTTAACAAAAGTTTACAAGATTTGTACATTGAAATTTTTGAAGTATCACCAAAATAAATTTTAAAAGATCTACATATATGGAAGACATCGCATTTTCATGGAATGATAGACAATATTATTAAAAATATTAAGACTCCTCAAAATGATCTACATATACAGTGGAATCCCTATCAAAATTCCAGCTGACTTCTTTGCAAAAATTGAAAAACTGATCCCAAAATTAATATGTATGTGCAAGGGGCCCAGGATAGCCAAAACAACCTTGCAAAAGAAGAGTAAAGTTGGAGGACTCACTTTAAAGGGTACTAAAATGCTATAGTAATAAGTCAGTATGATACTGGCATAAGTTTGGATAAATAAATCTATGAGACACAATAAAAACCCAGGGGGAAAAACTTACATTTACAGACATTTTTCCACAAGGGGGCCAAAAACACCCCATTGAAAGAATAGTCTATTCAACAAGTGGTGCAGGGACAGCTGGGTATCTGCAGGCAAAAGAATCAATCTGGAATCTGAACACCCATATTTTATATAACAAATAAAAATTAAAACAAAGTAGATCACAGACAGAAATGTAAAAATTAAACCTATAAACTTTCTAAAAGAAGACACAGTATAAATCTTTGTGGTCCTAGGATAGGCTTTGGTTTCCTGGATACAATACCAAGAGCACAACTGATAGAAGAAAAAGCAGATAAACTGGACTTCATCAAAATTAAAACACTTTTCTTACAAAGGACATCATCAAGAAAGTGAAATGACAGGGGAAATGGGTATCTCAAGTCAGAGAGTGCGTGCTTAGCAAGAAAAATAAAATAAATCATTACATCTAACTACCTCCCCTGTAAAGAAATTGTTTTAATGTTTAAAAAAAATATAGTGAAAGACAATGTGCAGAATAGAAGAAAAATTTTGCAAAGCATGTATCTAATAAGAGAGTAGCATCCAGGATATATAATGAATGCTTACAACTGAACAATACAAGAATATAGACCCAATTTTTAAATTTACCACGAATTTAGATACATATACAAATGGCCAATAAGCATATGAAAAGATGCTCAACATCACTAGACAAATCAAAATCAAAATGAGATCTCATTTTGTGAAGGAAAAGCCCAGCTGGGCTAACAAGCTAAGTCACAAATCTAAGTGCAACAAGTGTCGGATTACTGATCTGAGTTCATAAATCTGAAGTTTAGTGTCAGTCTATTGGGCTAACGAGCTCAGTCACAAATCTAAGTGTGATAAGTGTCGGTTTACTAATATAAGTTCTGCCGGGCTAACTTGTAAATCTAAAGTTTAGTGTCAGTTTACTGGGCTAACAAGCTAACTCATAAATCCAAGCTCAACAAGTGTCAGTAACGTGATCTGTTCCAAATTGATAAGCTCCAGTGTACTGATTCCTTGCTTTTTGTTGTTTAAACCTTATTGGCTAATAGCCCCATACTTGTAATTAGCCCTATAAAACCTCATGTGCACGTCTTGGAGGGGCTCAGAGCTTCGGAGCAGAAGCCCCTCTGAGCCCGCCGGCGTAATAAATCTGAGTACTCCAACCCTCCGAGTAGTACTTGTTTCTTGGCTGACCTGTCATTTCCATAACAATTTTACACCCACTAGGATGGTTATTACCAAATCATGGACAATAACAAATGTCGTTCAGGAGGCAGAGAAATCTCATATGCGGCCAGGGGAAAGGGACAATGGTGCAACTTCTTTGGAGAAGTCTGGTATTTCCTCAAAAGCTTAGAGTTATATGGCTCAGCAATTCCACTCCTACATAAAGAGTCATCCCTCAGTATCCTCGGGGGGTGGTTTCAGGAACCCCACACCCTGGATACCATAATCCAAGGATGTTCGAGTCCCTTTACAATCAGCCATCTGGATTCATGTAGTGGAAAGTACAGATATGGCGGGCCAACTGTACAGCCAATAGAATGAAAACATATTCTCATAAAAAATTTCACATCAATATTCATAGCAGTATCATTCAGAGTAGCCAAAAGTTACTAACAATATCCATCCATCAATGAACAGATAAACAAAATTACCAAGAATAGGCCCACAAACATTTGGTCATTGAAACTTTGCCAAAGGAGATGAGAACATACAATGGAGTAAAGACAGCCTCTTAGGCAAATGGTGCAGGGAAAACTGCACAGCTGCATGTAAATCATTGAAGTTAGACTACTCCCTCACAGCATACACAAAAATGAATTCAAAATGTGTTAAAGAATTAAACATGTAGACAAGACACTATAAACCTCTTAGAAGCAACCATAGGCAAAACATCTGACATACATCTCAGCAATGTTTTCCTACAGCAGTCTACTCAAGCAATAGAAAAACAACCAAAAATATACAAGAGGGATCTAATTAAACTTACAAACTTTTGTTCAGCTAAGGAAACACTAATCAAAACAAAAAGACAACCAACCTATGGAATGGGAGAAAATATTTGCAATAAATGAAACTGCTAGGGGCTTAATTCCCAGAATATGTAAACAGCTTTTACACTTAATAAGAAAGAAAAACAAACAATTCAATTCAAAAATTTGCAGAAGTCCTAAAGAAACATTTCTCCAATGAAGACGCACAAATGGCCAGTAGGCACATGAAAAAATGTTCAATATCATTATCAGAGAAATGCAAATCAAAACTGCAATCAAGTATCACCTCTCACCAGTCAGAATAGCCATCATTCAGAAGTTCACTGACAATAAATACTGGAGAGGCTGCGGAGAATTGGGAACCCTCCTACACTGTGGAGGGAATGCAGTTTGGTGGAGCCATTGTGGAAAAATGTATAGAGGTTCATCAAAAGACAAAACCTTGACATCCCAGATGACCCAGCAATCCCACTCCTGGGCATATATCCAGAAGGAACCCTAATTCAAAAAGACACCTACACCCCAATGTTCACAGCAGCACTATTTACAATAGCAAGACATGGAAAAAACCGAAATGTCCACTGACAGATGGCTGGATAAAGAGGTTGTAGCATATTTGTCCAATAGACTACTATTCAGCCATAAAATAATAATAAAATAGTGCCACTTGCAGCAACATAAATGGACATGGAGAATGTCATTCTAAGTGAAGTAAGCCAGAAAGAGAAAGTAAAATACCACATGAGATTGCTGACATGTGGAATCTAAAAAAAAAAAAAAAAAAAAAAGAAACAAAAAGATAAATTTATCTACAGAACAGAAACAGACAGAGTCAGAGAAACCAAACTGTGGTTACCAGAGGGGGGAGGGTGTGGGAAGGAATAAATTGGGAGTTCAAGATTTGCAGTTACTGAGTATGTAAAGAATAAACAGCAAGTTTATACTGTATAGCACAGGAGAATATATTTAATATCTTATAGTAACCTACGTTTAAAAACAGTATGAAAATGAATGCAGGTATGTTCCTATTTAACTGAAGTCTTGTGCTGTAGACAAGAAACTGACACAACATTATAAACTGACTAGACTTCAATGAAAATATTTTTAAATAGACTAAAACCAAAAAAAATGGAAAAGGATATTATCAAACAAAAAGAATAAAGTACTGATTCAGGCTACAATATGGATGAACCTTGAAATTTTATGCTAAAATAAGCCAGACACAGAAAGCCAAATAGTGCCCTTTAAGGTGAACTGTATCTAAGCGTTTATTGTACTACTCCTGTAAATTTTCCAGAGGTTTGAAATCTATCAATATCAAAATAAAATGTATTATGCATTAAAAACTCTTCCTCACAGGAGGGCTTTAATTATTAAATGCAGAAACGCATATAAAGCTCTTGGAAAAACAATTTGCACGTCCACACACAGTCACTGCTGTCACTGCCACTCAGAGGGTGGTGCCAGCGCTGATGAGAGCTGCCTCCACTGGCTCCCCTGCAGAAAGGAGTGAAGGCCTGAGCTCTGACAGGCAGGGTGAGCGTGAAACTGAGTCATACACAGCCACGTTCCAGACTCTGCGTTACCCAACTTTCTTATACAAACTGCAACATGTAATGTAAACACGCTAGAGGGATGTATCTTACAACACAGGGAATACAGACAATGTTTTACAGTAACTATAAATGGAGCATCTATTGTACACCTGAAACTAATATCATATTTTAAATCAGCTATATCTCTATAAAATATTAAAAAATATTTTTAAAATGTTATCACTTTAGTATTCAATTCGGTTTTTAAGTAACTACTAAACAGCTTAGAATATATAAAAGCATTTAATTGTGCTGTTTGTTTACATATTTATTTACATTCAGCCTCTTGCTAAAAGAGAATTTAAACAATTTTTTTAAACACAGCTTAACAACCATAACAACAAAAAGGCAAAACGGAGAGTGAAGAGAAAATGGAGATTCAATACTTAAATGAAACCAGGGGGAGATAAACTCATAAAAATGGATTCCATGAAGTCAGGGTAAGTGTTAAAGGCCGACTACAAATTCAGCTGTAAGATTCTTGGCAGCTAAAGCAAAAAGAAAAAGATGAAGGGGTGGGTGGTAGAGCATGTGCTTAACGTGCAGGCGGTCCTGGGTTCAAGCCCCAGGGCCTCCACTAACAGATAAATACATCTAATTACCTCCCCCCCAAAAGATCCCCAAAGAAAAGATAAAGAGAAATTTCTTTCCCAAAAATCCCTGATATTAAATTTGGGTTAAATACTTAAAAAAAGATAAAAAGAAAAATAAAAATGATAAGTGACACTGTGAAGGAAAACCCCAGATGGGCTAACAAGCTAAGTCACAAATCTAAGTGTGATAAGTGTCGGTTTACTGATCTAAGTTTTGCTGAGCTACCTGGTAAACCTGAAGTTTAGTGTCAGTTTAATGGGCTAATAAGCTAACACGTAAATCCAAGGACAACAATTGTCAGTAATGGGATCTGTTCCAAATTGATAAGCTTCAGTGTACTGATTCCTTGCTTTTTGTTGTTTGAGCCTTATTGGCTAATAGCCCCATACTTGTAATTAATCCTATAAAACCGCATGTGCACGTCTTGGAGGTGCTCAGAGCTTTGGAAATGAAGCCCCTCTGAGCGTGCCAGCATAATAAATCTCAGTACTATAACTCTCTGAGTTATTCTTGTTTCTTGGCTGGCCTGTTGTTTCCATAACAACACAAGCAATAATGCCCGTGAGATAAATCTGCGGAGGTTGCTCTCAGGTCCCCATGTCTCACGTAGAAAAATCTGAAACATCTTTCTCACCATTCAGGGTCATCATAAGCCCACCCCACACCTCCCGCCTTTAAATGCAGGAGCACAGGTAGGGCCCGACCTTTGCTGTCTCTGTGTCATCACAGTGAGACAGGATGGAAGGGGGAAGAGCACAGCCATTCAAGGAAGGCCACAGCAATTAACATCAAAATGTTAAAGGATTCAACCCCCAATAGGCCTTGAGGCTCAGGATGAAGAGATTTAACTCCTAGCAGATCTTGAGCTTCAGTAAACATCCATTGTAATAGTAACGTGGTGAATAACATGCCCCAGGCAACATGGCAGTCCCAATGCTAGCCACAAAAGGTCAAAGGGTGGGAAATGGCCAACTCCCTGGGAATCCCAGCCCCTTGCCCTAGGGCTGGTCCTTCTACTTATTAGCATATGAAACCACCAAGCCCAAGAAAACAAGCAACACAGCGCCACCTCGCGGTCACCACTCTCTCTCCCTCTCTGGGGAAGGCCCACAATCTGTGGAGTGTGTACCTACTTCTAATATGAGCATCAAACCCCCACACATCTTCACGTTTCTCTTGCATTTCAATGTATCTCTCTGAATAAATCTACCTTTACTCAACACTGGCTTGCTCTTGAATTCTTTACTGCATGAAGTTAAGGAACAAAATCTGGTGGGGCACATCCCAGGGGCTCAACGAAAGCCTGGGACACACCCCTTCTCATGCCCAACGTTTTCTATTCTTGTATCAACAGGACTGGGCTGTGAAGGGAGGTCTGAGGCCACAGCTAAAGGACAGAAGCAGCCTCCAGGGCTCCAGTTGGTGGGCAGTCTCTCCCCCAGCAGGGGTCTTGGGGTCTGCCTGGTTCTCTGTGTTTCTCTGTTGTGCTGACTCCCCAGCCAGACAGCGTACTCCTAGGCCTGTCCCCACAAAACCCTTCTCTCCAAAATACAAGCACATCAATTCACAATCCTCCTGTTCAACCAGGAAATGTTCAGCCCACTTTTTTCCTCCCCAATAAAGTACCCAACTGTCCTCGCTCCCATCACACCACTCTTTTCTTAGTGAGAACTCTGCACTCGCCACACCCCTTCCTGAACACAGGTGCCTTACTGGCTGTGACCGAGATGTTTCTTTCTCACACAGCCTGCGTCCTTTCACTTTCCCCTTGTTACCTTAAAAAAGCCTTTCCTGAGTCACTCACCCCTCTGATTCTGAACTCAAAATGTGCTGAGGTTGCAGTCACTATGTGCATACATCCCAGTTTTGGTTAGGTTTCCATCACAAGATCTTCATTAAGGAGCTGCATCAAGAAGTTTAAAGAGGCTATTCTTACATCTGAGTGGAGGAGCCTGCAAAAGAGTTAAATGGCTTTGAAGAGAGAGTTAACCAGGGACAGAGATGTCGCGGGTCCTAGTCAAAAGTGTCATGAGGAAAAATGTTCTCCCAAGGCTCAGAGTGGCTTCTGAACACGGAGTCTTCAGGGAGGAGGTGACAGTCAGTGAGTAGGGTGAATGATACAGGTTACGCTCCCCCAGCTGGGGAAGAAAAGGTTTTTTCCAGTTTTCCAAACAATTTCTTACTACCTTTTTCTATATTGCCACATACTATTTCCAACGAATTAAGCATATCAATGTCAGTCATTTGGGCCACTTGGGAGAAGCTACACGATGCCATTCACAGGGCTGGGACATGACAGGCACACCAGTCTAGATTGAAAGAACAGTCGGGGTATTTGCAAGGTAATCACGATCATGCAGCAAACTCCCCAGCTTCAATGACCTCATCTCAAAGCTGGGGCCAATAAAACTACCAAGCAAAGTGCGTGATGATTATGGCCCACATCTGTTTACTAGGTAAGTGCCCGTGACAGCTGCCGCTTAATGGGGAATGAGTAAGATCAACGAGGCCCTGTCTACCTGGCCACACGCGCCCTGCCTTCCTGCCTTGATGTAGCAGCAGAGCTTGTTTAGCTGAGATGAGCGCCCCCAGAGCAGCCCCGACGGGAAAGCTCCCAGCTCTGCACGGCGAGACGTGTTCCTTTCCTTCTCAGAGCTGATCACAATTTGCTGTCGTCTGTTTTTATGTTTATCCCTTTTGTAGCTGTCTCTCCTCGGAGTTTTTGCTCAAGCAGCACAGGGCCAAGTGTGTCTTGCGGCCTGCCGGATACCCTGGGCAGGGAAACAGCCGACTCCATATCTGGCTCTGGTGCTGAAAAGAGAGGGGAGAAGGCCCAGGGGCCCATGCTGAACCGAGGCCACTGAACCCAAAATTATGGTCTGATTTTGGGCAAATTATACAGTCTTTTTACCATGAGATTCCTCATCTGTCCATGAAAATAACTGTCCATGGCACATAGAGTTACAAGGATTAAAGGAAATCACCAAATTCATAACCTAGCCAAGGGGCTACAAGTGCATCCTCAACAGACAAATGCTGCCTTTACGGCTCTGACACATGCTAAGCGGGGCGGCCCCACACAGTGAACGCTGCTAACTGCCAGTGGGTTAAGTGCTTCATGTGTGCTTTAATACTCTTTAGATATTACAACAATCCCAGGACGAAACGAATATTATGCCCATTTCACAGATTCACCAACAGGTTAAGAGATTTTGAATTCTATTCCAAGGCCCTATGGTGAAGAAATGACAATTTAAACCGGAATCTGGGCCCAGGCCTTGGCTCCATCTCTCTCCAATCCACCTGACCACTTGCCTTTGAATTCCACCTCTCCAATACACAAGTTTCAGCC
This sequence comes from Vicugna pacos, assembly GCF_048564905.1. Classification (NCBI taxonomy): domain Eukaryota; kingdom Metazoa; phylum Chordata; class Mammalia; order Artiodactyla; family Camelidae; genus Vicugna; species Vicugna pacos. The sequence continues at coordinate 22,304,783 of NW_027328742.1, read as the reverse complement.
GGCCAGCTCTTAAATGCAATTTGTGCAGTTTGTCAATGTTGGTTAATTACCATAAACTGTTCTCAGAAACCACTACAGTAAAGAAAGGTGGACTTAAGGAATTCTGCATTGCGTTCTCCTGTAATGTGCAGAAACCCTTCCCTGCACCACCAAATCCAAGTGTATGCTTCCTCCATGTTTATGTTTGCACACGGCTTATTAAAGCAGAAGGTACCTGCAGTAATTCCATCTCGGTTGCTTTACAAGGTTGCAGATTATCCATAATCAGTCTGTGAACGAAAATACTACAATGTGAATGAGAATACTGCAACCATGACAATAAACAAAGAATACTGAAACCAAGTCATTAAAGGCTGCCGCCACCCCCCAGCGAGGACAGGCCTGCAGCCCAGCTGCTACAGCAACTCACAATGGTGTCGTCTGAGCAGACTCAGAATAAGAAAGGACAGGCTACTGGCCCGAGATAGCTAGGTGCTTGTCTAAAAAATGAATTCAGTGAGTCCAAATATTTGCTTCTTCTCATACTTACAAAAGTACTAAATTCTTGAACTTGAGATACCTGGCTTTCTTTAGATAACAAGCAATCTTTTATTGTTCCAACAACCTGGTCTTTGTTGTAAAGCTCCTTTATATCCAAGCTCTGCCTCAACCTCTTGGGAGCAGTCCCTCAGAGAGTTCTGAGAGGTTGTCATCCCGGCTCGAGTCCTCCCGCCAAATAAAACATAGCTCTTAACTTTTAGGCTGCACATGTATTTCAGTCAACAGTTTTGGACACCATGAAGCACCACAGCAGATTTCTCTCCACCTGAACTCTCCGAGTAACCGGAGCCTTGGTGCCAGCAGTGGCCCTTTGTGCCCATCCACCTCCTCGGGGAGTCCAGATGAATTTGGGTGAGTCTCTCCTGGTTCTCGAATCTCACATATTGGTTGATGATCCTAAGATTTATCAGGCGGTGTATCCAGGTACATGGCCCTCCAGTTGAAAGAAACTGAGGTGAATTACCCACCCAGTGGAGACATACTGGGTGGGGCCTGGTTGAAAGGTAATAGGAAATACCCACCTTGAGGATATGTCCAAAGTGGGGCTGGTGGAAACATATGAGGAAAATACTCACCCAGTGGAGACATCCCGAGTGAGTCCAAGTTGAAAGACACTGGGTTCAGGACTGAGTGGTTAGGTAAGAGTCTGGTCTAATATTTTCCTCAATTTGGTTACCTCCATTGAATTTTTCAGGATAAAAGTAAAACTCTTATGAGGAAACTTTCAACTCCAAAATTCGGACCATCCTCCTGGCTGGTAACAGCTTTCTCGGGTGACAGAGAATCTTCCAGGGGTGGTAGACACAAATACTTCATGACACAGAGTTGTCCCTGTGGGAAATGTTACTAGCAAATTTATTTTGAGAACCCGACCTTACAATGGGGAATAGAACTTTCAAAAAAAAATAAAGAACAGAAAATAAAAGAAAAAGAAATGACAGATTGCCAGTCTCCAACTATTACCCCAGCCAGGTTTATGTACATACAAAACTTACAACATTAATTGGGAATAAGAAAAAAATAAACTCACTCTGAAAATTACTAACCAGGCCTGATAAAAACATTTTTTGTAATTCTGAACTTATAAAAACAAAATCCCCTTTAGGGGTACTTGGATTTCTCTTCCTGTGTCCTTGAAATGTAAATGTTTTATCTTTCTCTGGGTGTTTTAAGTGTGTGTATATATGTATATGTATGTTTAGTTTATTTTTTAAAGGAAACCTTGGACTCCGCCATACAAAAGTTTCAAGTATTGTGTACATACGGTGGCCACGCAAATAAATTGGGATTCTAAGCAATTCTTTGATTGTACCAATTTTCAGATATTTTGCCATCTTAAACTTTGTTGCATCAGCCTGGACCACAAAGGCTTTTAGCTTTTGGAGAGTAAACCTTTGAATTTTATTTAGGCAACACCCCAACTCTCATGTGGAAGGGCCTCTTCATCTTATTGGTTTAAAATCACTATATATATATTTGTATATAAATTGATGGTCATATGATGGATTTTTTAATTTGGAAAAACTTTTTAATTGGTGAAAGTTTAAAGAGATTTCATTATAAACAGCTGTTTTATTGGTATCTATTAAAATCAAGTTTAAATGTAGAAAAATATATCTAATGGTTATCCTAAGAACTTAGTTAAAAAAATAAAAATGGTTTGAAAAGCTACATTTGTGTTTTTCCTTCCCGATAAATGTTTCTAGATATGCTAATAAAAATTTAGGATAATTAATGTTAATTAGGTTGAATAACTGGAAAAATGATTGTAAAAATGTCGAAAAAAAAATAAGTGGCTTATCCCAAAAGGATAAATATTTTTATATGGTTATTTTGAATCAAATAAATAAAATGGACATTTTTGGATTTACATACAGGGTTTTGATACTACACAACGAAAAGTTAAAAAAAAAAGGGCCAAAGAGTTCACCTACTCCCCCCCAAGATTAAAGTTCCAACAAGCCCATTTTACTTACCACAGTTTGAAATATATGTATATATAGACTGAAATACTTGATCAATAATTGGGATAACAGACCAATTAATGAAATTAAAAACTGAGAAGTGCCTAAGCTCTTTGGCTGAAACTTGGGCATCCTAGAGACTTCTAAAAAATTATATACAATGCACACACACACAAAAAAAGGTTTCTGGCACTCCTTCTAGAAATAAGAATTAATGATTAAACTTAATAAATATAAAAATTAAAGGTATAAGATTTAATAAAATTGAGATAAAAGTTTGTGAAATTGGTATATTTAAATGGTCTTTATACAAAACTTTTGCTTATGTTGTGGGATACATATGTTTCAGAGGAAAAACACTTCCCCTTCTTGGTATTATAAGGCTAGGCACATATCTGTCCCTCTGAAAATATTAATTGAACAAATTAAAATAAACCAATATTGTTACACAAGCTGTCCAATATAATGTAAAACTAAAAACTAATTTGAGTGGCTAATAAAAAAATACAGGTTTACCCTGGGTTTAACTTATAACACAAGGAAAAGACACCTTACTAAATGCCTTATGCAAGTTTTGGAAGACATATTTAAGTAAGCCTTAAAGTTTTAAAACATGGAATTCTTTGTTTACAGCTCTTCTCACTGATACAAAAATGCCATTTAAGGAGATAAAATACTGCCTGGGTGACAGAGCAGTTCTCTGGGGACCTGGAAGACAGTGTCTTTGTCTAGCAGATCAGAAATATAAATACAACAAACAGTGACCTAGGACTGAGTCTAATTAGCTCAACGAAATAAAACTTAAGGCCAAGAAATTTTTGGCATATTAGAACTCAGAACTCTGAAGGGTCCTTCAGACTTTGTGAAGAAATTTTAACTGTCTGTTTCATAAATAGTAAGCCTTAGTGATTTGAGCAAGCAAATTCAGCTTACTCCAACTATTATTATACCTATCTTATAAGTAAGTTTTAAAGTGAAGCTATGAGATCTCTAGCTCTTTTCTGATTATAAGCCTGTGTACACATTATAGAAGTGAGATATTTCTACTACTAAAGAAAAAAATTCAAAGTAATAGAGCTCTGCTTAATTGACGTAAAAATATAAGAGCTTAAACATTAAGTATTTTTAAAATAAAAACTTAACAAATTGACTTTCAGCGTCATGTGAAATGGAAAATATTCAATATTAAGATAATATTTGATATTGTTTAGTTTATGTATGTTCTAATTAATATAGACATCTTTAAAGTCATCAATATTATGTATAATACCTTTACTGTACCCAGGTTTAATGAAAGTCAAATAAGATCCTGTTATATCTGTTGCAGATTTGTCAAAAAAAAAATAAAAGTAATGTGCTGTGGTAAAGTTTTAAGTAAATTAAATGCAAATGAGATGAGAGCTTTGGGTAAATATTTAAAATATATTTTTAAAATGTATGTTTAAGATAATCTCTAAGTGTTTGGTATCTTTAAATTCTAGTATTGTGCTAAATTAAGTTAAATTACAAGATTTTATTAAATAGCTATGCCATTTTCAGATAAAATAACATTGAAATACGAATTACTTAACATTTAACTTCCTCTTACAGTGAAACTAAAGGTATATAGAAATATTAATAAATGGTTGGTGCCACACTGAAATAGTCTCTATTAGTAAGGGAATGATCTCAGTATCCTAGGAAAGTAATATAAATATGTAAAGGAAGATATAAGAATGGAATTATATTTTGTTAATGAAAAATAGTGACTTTCTCCTGAACCTGGTTACTTCTGAATGGAAGAAAAATAAGGGACACACTAATATAAGTATAGAAAGCTGTGGAAAGCTTGTGGAAAAGGAACCCCGAGGAAAGAGTTTTGTACATGGTCAGAATTGGCTAATTTTAGAAACAAATTGGGCAACGTAAATGAATCTTAGAAGTAAGCTGGTACAAGGTTAGAATTGTTTTTCTCTCTGTTAAGAGGAAAAAATTTTCTTAAAATGTTAATCCTCCTTCAGTAACAGATTGTAAAACTTCTTATACCACTTAGCTGATCTGTTCTGCCTTTAACTTTGACGTATTTTCTTGTTAATGAATTAGTACTACTTTACAGTGATCTATATGTTTATCTGACCAAGTGTTCTGAAATCTTTCAAAAAGCTCCCCAAATATAAAATTCTAATTAATTAAATAAAAATTAATTTAATTAATTAAAATTCTTTTAATCTCCAGTTAAGTTTGGGATGCTACAGAAGGCCCCTGAAACATCCCAAAGAGAGATTTTAAACTATAAATTTTCATTTGGCATTTTAAATAACATGGAATTGTCAAATGAATCATAAAACTTCTAAGGTTATATTGAATGAGACAATATTATTAATATAGATATTTTAGAAATTATATGGACTCCCTAAAATTCTGGTATATCTGAAATGTTACCAGTGATAATTATGGGTATAGTGAACAGGTTTCTTTATTGATTATAGTGTAACGGTGTTTAACCATGCTTTTAAATCTTTTCTCATTTATAGACAGTTAATTGTTTTCTTCTGATGGTTTTGCAAAATGCTTTCTCTTCAAGGAGATTTACTGATTTCTAATAAATTTCAAACTACAGCACTGAACTAAACTGGGTAAGACATTTTAAAGTTCTAATGATAACTCTCATTAAAAGAATTAGTTACATGGGACTGATTAACCTGCTGAATATGGTTATAATTTTTGATATTGTTTGAAATACTACTGGCTTTTAACCTGTTTCCCAGACATAAAGGATCTCTTCTCCTTAAGCTAGTTATGGTTCACAGCAATTTGATAAATTATACCTATGTAATCACACTCGGAAAACTTATCTTTTCTCTCTATCTGATCCATCAAGAGACTAAAATCACTTAGGTCCCCAGTGGCTCTATCAGACAAATTAGGGAGATCATCTCCTAAGAGATATAGGAGTAAAAAGGTATTTTAAGGATTTTAAAGAGAAAAGAATTTACCTAAATCTGTAAGGCAGAAACCCATGAAAAGCCTTGACGTGGCTTTCTTGGCCTTAGCAAACCTTAACATTCTACCCTGAGACTCCGTATTAAAACTTCCAACACAGCCAATTTAAAAAAGCCTATATGATCAAATAATCAGACTTAACTTGTAAAAAATTAATCTTGATTTGGCTATATTTGAGAAAACTGAGGGTAACTTAAGAGAGAAAATAAGTTATATTTGAGTGGATATTAAATTCTAGTTTTGTTAATTGAGGTCCATATTTACTAAGACACTTCCCAGATCATTCCTTGCTGTTATGTCACATTGCTGTACAGTTTAATTGAATTATGCAAAGAATACTCTAGGTTTGTTTCTGAAGCTCAGAAATCTATCCTTGGGTAAAGTTCCAATGCCCCATGACCTGCAGCCAGGGGATTATACATACTGCAACAGGCATGACTTAAAGAACTGTCTCCAACCTGAATGGAAGGACCCTTTTTCAGGTACTCTTTACCAGACCATACACACCAAAGCTGAAGGAAACGGACTCTCGGATTCATTTCCTATCTGAAAAATCCCCTGCAGTGCACTGGCCTATCGAGTGCTGCTCACCTTAAAACAATGCCCAAATGGAGAAAAAGCAACCAGACCAGGATGAGAAGAAGACGACATCTGAGCTAGACAGCTGACCCAAGACACCGGACCAGGCCTGTATACCAATTACTTTGATAATTTCTCCAACCTTTGATTATGAACTACTCCAATTGTTAAGTTTATGATAAATTACCTATGTCTAGTACTTCTGTGTTACCTTGGTGGGATTCCCTACTCCAAGGCTCTAACTAGATAGCCCTCAGAAACGTTATTCTAAAAAGAAATTATAGTTCTGTTTAGGCCACTGTTGATCTTACAAGGTGGGAGATTTCAACTGGCCAATTAATACCTGCTCTGACCCTGACCATAAATATGAACTTTCTCATAGGATCAAACTCAGAAACACAAGCAAAATTTTAACCCAAAAATACAACTTCTCGACTATTAAATTCTTACTCGTGACTTTATTAACGTTACTAGCTGTATTACTTATATCCTGTCTATTTTATAAAATTGTTGTCTGTTACATTTCCCAATGTGTAACTAGGCCCACAAGATTGATGATGGCTAAACATCTTGAAGAAACAGATAAAATTTATAACCCTGAATAAAATAAATATAATAGTGTGATTCTAGGTATGGGAATGAGCAAAGATGGGTAAACACTTTCTGTATCATAATAGACTTGTAAGACAGGTGATCCAGATAACTTTTAGTATCAACAGGGCCTGATAAAAAAACTTACACCTTGAATGGCAACTTAGAAGATTCTTCACCTGAACTAGGAATGAGCCATCCTAGCACCGTGGGACAAAATTGGTCATGAAATGTCTCTCAAAATATTGGTCGAATTTAGGACCAAGGGGGAGCACTGTGAATGAAAATACTACAATGTGAATGAAAATACTGCATCCATGACAGTAAACAAAGAATGCTGAATCCGAGTCATCAGCGGCTGCTGCCAACCCCCAGCGAGTACATGCCTGCAGCCCGGCCTCTCAGCCACTCACAGTGGTGCCCTCTGAGCAGACTCAGAGCAAGAAAGGACAGGATACTGGCCCTAGATAGCCAGGTGCTTGCCAAAAGAATGAATTCAATGACCCAGATGTTTGCTTCTCACCATACATAGAAAAGCAGTAAATACTTGAACTTGAGATATCTGGTTTTCTTTAGATAACAAGCAATATTTTATTGTTCCAATTACCTGGTCTTTGTTGTAAGCTTCTATATATCCTAGCTCCTCCCCTACCTCTTGGGAGCAGTCCCTCAGAGTGATCTGAGAGGCTGTCATCCCGGCTCGAGTCCTCCAGCCAAATAAAAAAAGCCCTTAACATTTAGGCTGAACGTTTATTTCAATGACGTTCCAGAATAGACACAACTCATCAATTCTGTAATGGAACACACTGAATCAGGAACCAAAGCGTGTTTTTGTCCGGAAAATCTCTGGGTTCCTATTTCTTCCTGTCATTATACAATCCCTCCAGAACTCATTAATTTGCTGTCTGCTCCTCTGGCAACCAAACTCAGAGAAGACTCAACTCAGCAGAGCGCCCTGCTGGGGAGAATACCCCGCAGAAGCACTGCAGGCTGCCTGCCCTCCTGCACGCTCTGCTCACCCTTGGTGTCCTCCGTGGAGACCAGGCCAACAGAGCTGTTCCTAACAGCTACAAAGTCGCACACGTTAAATAAATCATTTTATTTTATATGATATTTTACGTATATACACATCTCTGAAAACAGCTTTGCAGAAGCTCAAATCTTCAACATCAATCCCCAAAGGCAAATCCGGTCCCCAAGGGGAAACAAGACTTAAGACGACGCTAAGGCCTCCAAAGTCCTCTCAAGGACCGTCAACCAAACTGCCTGCAGGTCTGCAGCTGCAGGCGGTTACATGTCTGCTTTTAAAGCAACCCCTTCCTGTCCTCGGGTATTACAATGTCCCTCTAAGCCCTCCCGTCTCAGGGTAAAAGCAGCCGTTGCAGAACCTTGCAGGGAAGCACTGACAGGACTGGACAAAGAGGATCAGAGCTAAGCTAATACTTCTGATGACACGACCTTGTCACTGTGTCACTTTACAGATGAAGATATATATAGAGAGAGGTGGGGTGATATTGCTCAAAGTCACACAGCTAATAAGTGGCAAAGTCTATAACTCTGCTCTTCCCTTCGGCGTGACGCCCCAGCTGGGACGCCCACAGGGTTGTCTCGTGCCTGCCTGAACAATCCTCTCCTGTCACCCATAACCCACAACACGGTCTGACCCTAGCCTGCCTTTTCAGCATCTATTCCCTCCAGTCTCTCAGGAACAAGGCCGTTTGGGCCACTGTATGACTTCCGGCTCCCGGAAACATCAGTGCTCATGCTGGTCTTGCCTGTGCATCCGGCCCGCTGCTCAGAGGCTCTTCCTCCCCTGCAGGAGTACGTTTCCACTCTCCGCAGGGACACCCCCTCAGGGGAGCCCTCTTCTCGCTCTCAGCACGGCAGGGGTCCCAGGCCACATCCTGAGCTGCCCCATTAGGACAGTGTGCACCCAGGTCTGTTAATCAGACCAGCAGCATCAGAACCAGGGATTATGCCCGGGCTACCCTGCAAAACTACTGCCCGCCACACAGCCCCCAGCCAGCAGGTCACCTGGAAGTCACAGCAAGTGTCCCACCCAATCCAGAAGCCTCTTCATTTGCCAGCATCGCTGATGACTGTTTTCCAAACTTTGGTCAGTTTCACACAAAACAGCACCTTCAACTGTGAAGCAGAGGGTTTCGCTTCTGCTCCCCATCCTTACTGGTAATGTCAAGGAAAACAAAGAGGCCTTTTCTCAACACTTTTATAATGACACCCTCCCACCCACAATACTCATATGCTCAAGAGCTTTGGATCCACGTGATTTTCTTTCCCTTATGATAAGCGGCTCAAAACACTGCAGGATTCCTTCTATTTAGAGGGTATTTGTACTCAGTTTATCGGCTTTAATCTGTTTTTGTCTCTCTCTTCAGTGACCCTAGCCGTTGCCACCTCTTACTCCCTTCAGCAGCCTCCCTCCCAACATCTACTCTAGGAAATCAGCTGTGATGAGGGGCCCTGGGGCAGTCACAGACGATGCAACTAAGGCAAAGAGAGGGTCCATAATTTGCCCGAGAAGATCAGCTTCAACCCCCAACAATGTGTGTCACGTCCCTGTGTTTAACTCTTATGCTAAGCAAGATAACTTTTTGTAGATTATGGTTATAAACAGATGAGGTATAAAAATACATACAAGGACACACATCTACTCTAAGATGCTCACTAACTCCACTATTTTGTTTCTACTTATTTCTATTAAAAAATATTAAGAACCTCTGCAGTCAGTATAGCAAAATGTTACTGGGCTTTAAATCCAGAATATAGAGGTGTTAAATGTGTCATTACTCATACTTATTTGTATGTTCACAATACAAAATTATTTGAAAGTCCCTCTCACCTCCCCCTACTCACTACTGGCTCTCACCTGAGCTCCCAGACCACACATCTAACAACCTTTCACTTTACCCACAGCTGAACTCATCAGTTTTGCGCAGAACTCCCTCTGCAGCTTTCCCTCCTCAGAGCACAGAAGGACCATCATTTACCTCATTAATCCACCCAGAAACCTGGGCCTTACTCCATCCTGCATTCACAGACAGCCTTCATCCTTTCCTTTTTACCATCTAAACATGCCTTCAATATGTTCGCTTTTAAACACTGACCGTCCCACCGCTCAAGTGGAAGCCACCAACACTGCCCACCTGGACTCATGAGTCTCCTAAGTGACACCACAGCCGCTCTCCCCTACTTGAGACAAATGGGACTGTGTCACTCCCGCGCTTTTTGCACTCTTTTCAGACCCACTCTTCTTAGAAGAAACTCCAAGTTCTTCACCAGGTGAAAGTCTTTTCCATGAAATTGTCACCTCAGGGAGGGCAGGACCCGCCCTCTCCCCTCGGCCCCGCCCTCTGGCAGAGCATCAGCTTGGGAGGACCTGCTGAGCTACACCAGCCTGTATTCTAAACCTGGTCTGAGTTCTTAGCAAACTGCTTCACTTATCCATACAATTCCAAGGTAAATTAGAAAGATTTTAGATGTTGAGCTAGACTATTGATTTTGGGATTTTGCACTAGCAACCTGCAAGGACATGTTCTAAAGATTCTGTCTTCTTAAAACCACACCCAGGTTAAAGGAGTATTTGTGGAATGTCTTCGGAGGAAAAGGGACTGTACTTTTACAGGCTTTATGTTTTATAACATGAACAACCCGGACAGGGTCACAAATGGAACCGCCTCACAAGTGACAGAAGACAGGTGAGAGGCACAAAGCAACAGGTTGCAAAGATGGTAAGAGCAAACATGATTCTCCAACCCCCCCAAAAATTCCTGAAACAACCAAAAATTCTGAATTTTAAAAGTAAAAGAGTATCATATAGAGAAATGAAATAAATAATGCTCTTCATCAGGGTTTCAAGATCTCACTCCAGAGTTTTTAGCAGGCCATACTGAATCCTAGCACAGAAAAATCAAATGGACTTGTAGTGAGAAAGTTCCAGGAAAACTGCAGTAATTCCTCCACTTGTGTAAGGACATACACTCACCTGCTGAAGGTGAATGTAAACCGCATTCTGGATAAATTCGAAAGCTTCCAGGCTCCGCTTCTGGATGCCAAGGACATGGACAGCTTGGAAGCATGCTTCTAACTCAGTCACCGGCATTTTTACCCTGCAGGGGAAACGGAGGCACCCAGTCAAGAGCAGAGATGTTCCTGTCGTGTCTCACAGGCCGTGCCTCGGGGATTCAGTGCCCTGCAGCAGCCCGGCCCCAGGCAAGGACCAGCAGCGTTTTCCACCCAAGCAGGAGGGGCACTGTGCTTGAGAAAGCCCATCTCCGATGGGGGCAAGAGGGGCTGGTGGGGTTCAGTGAACCTATAAATGCCCACAGAAATATGCCTGCATTCATTCAAGTGATGCAAACAACTGTAGCAGGCTATTTAACAAAATTTCAATTGTCAGTGGAAATTTTGCCATTCCTTTCCGCTTGTCCCCTGCACTCTGAGACAGGCTTAGGCTCTCTTACACCTGCAGCTCTGTGCAATAGTTGTGAAGTCATTTTACTTTACAGATACCACGGTTCTGCCCAGGGTGATATCCAGCCCAGAGAGGTGGCCCAGGCCAATTTAAAGCTATGTGGCTTGGGCGCGGGGACAATTACAGGAGCTGGTTCTGGAGCCAGGCCCCTCCCCACCTCTGCTCCCCTCTCTCCCGAGGCCCCGCTGCCAAGCACTCAGGCTCCGTGATCTTATGTCCTACTCTTCTACTCTACTCCAAACCCTTTTCCTTTTCTTTTTTTCCCTAATTATTCCCAGCTGGAGTGATTTTTCAATCTCAATATCTGAAAAAAATTCCTGCAGCTGAAAAAGAGGTCTCCAGAGGTCAATGCCCATATGCTGGTTCCTGAAGAGAGCCCCTGGCTACGGGGACCCTCACCAACACTCACGGGGCATCAGAGATGTTGCAGGGTCGGCCACCCCCAACAAGAGTTTGCTGTCACCCCAATGCCTGCACAGCATCCCTGCTCACAAAATATAGTTGGTAAACTTATCGGTTATTAAGAAGCAAAAATACAAAATTGCTCATATTTCTTACTAAAATTATCTATGAAGCTGGAAAGGGAATTGTAATAAAATATAACAGTTTTTACCCTATGTTAGATCTGTTCCTTTGAGTTTAAACCTGTGCCCTGTTTCGTAGGCTCAGACTTGGTAGCTCTGCACCATTTGAAAAAGAAAGTTGCCTTTAGCCTGAAATCTACAGGAAAGCCTATTCTCCTGGCCCTGATCTTTAAAAATGTTAGCTCATCTGCACTTCTGTAGAGATGGCAAGTTGCATAATAGAGAATAGCCTTTGTTTTCTTGGAGGTTTTACAGGGGTACCATGATTTGATCCACATGGACAGCTGCAAGAACAGCGGATTCAAAGGACAAACAATTCATAAAGCAAGAAGTATGCAACAACCAACCACAACCCCGCCCCTTTTTAGTATAAAAGGAGACTGAATTCTTACTTGGGGAAGATGGTTCTCCAGGACATCAGTCTGCCGTCTTCTGGGTCTGCCAGCATTGCAAGTGAAGTCACTATTCCTTGCTCCAACACCTCATCTCCCGGTTTATTGGCCTGTCATGCGGCGAGCAGAACGAGTTTGGACTCGGTAACAAAATGACTGCATTGGAGGTAGTATGTCTCCAATGTTTCCTCGTTTCCAATATGTAACATGCACATCATTTATGATCTAGTGCAAATAATTCATCAAAGACAACCACAAAAAGAAACTATACTCACCTAGCTATGAACACTGAAGTCACAACCTGTTAATTTTATATGCTGTTGAACAACACAATGGAAAAACCTAACATAGGGAGTTGATTCCACGGAAATAAAATTATTTCTACTCCTTCAATACTTTTTCTTTTCTTTTCTTTTCTATTTTATTTTGTTTTGCTTACTGAAAGGAAAATAAAAGTCAAGTCATTTTATTTCACGTATTTTTGTTATAGCTACATTCTTTAAATACTACAAAGAGATTTAAATTGCAAAAAAAATTGTTCATATATTAGTATAAAGATATATACTCAATCAATGGGGATTAGGAAAGGAATGGACATTTACTAAAAATCCACTGCAATCCTGTCTTTTACAAGCATATCCTGGAATATAAGCTGTATGATCCAGGGGGCCCCACCCCCATTCTCACTGTTGAGTCCCTTAGTAATCAACTACTAAGGCACCAGCATAGAACCTTGTGATCAGTATTTTAGGAATAAATTAGGGAATTAGCGCATTCAATTCTAAAACAAAAACCCTAAAATAAATACTGAACTTATTTACAGATAAAGAAAATTGGAACCAAAAAAGTAGTTATTTCCCCAAGTTCACCAAGCTAATAACTGGTAAAGACAAGATTTGAACTCATCTGCCTGATTCTAAAAACTAAGGTGGGAATCCCATTCGACAGGGAAGGGTCCAGCAGCAGAGCCTATCACCCTATCTTTGTTCAGATCTAGCCTTAGACAGCCTGAGACAGCACCCCATTCCTATGGAACTCGAGGGCAAATGATAACAATAAGGATTTTATATCCAGTAGTTTGTTAGGTCTCATTTATATAAAGTGTCAGCAGGTCAGCAGAAAAACTCTGGAAAATATGAGTGGGTCCAGAGCTTTCTGCTGATTAGTAACTCAGTCTCTCAGGACATAGTGACCTTCCCATGAGAGGCCTCATGGACATAAACTAAAGGCAGCTGAGCAATGAAAACTAACAAGAACCTGGAACTCAAGCAAGAAGGTTCCCTGCCATCCCCCACACAGTTGCCTCTTCACCCACGTGGACACGATGGCAGGAGACCCAGGTTCTTGTCCAAGTTACATCATCATGGATTCTCATCCATAATAGTTTATGACTCTATGCCGTCTTATGTCCATTAAAACTCAAATATGATAACACCAATATCTCAGCAGAATATCTATGTCTCCACTTCCTGTCTTATAATAGGAGAATATTTTTATGGACAAAAAGCAGAAATCCAATTTAAAAAACCATGCATGAAGCCAGGTGAAATTCTGCTTAAGAGACTGCTCTCATGCTGAGTAAATGAAAACTCAGAAAAAGTGGTCCTTCTCCCTCAGCAAATGGGAGGTAGCCTGATGTGTGTGTGTGTGTGTGTGCACGTGTGTGTGTGTGTAAATCAAATACAATGAATTCTGGGATGTGTACAGTTTTTTTAAGTCACTGTCATTTCATGGGAATGAGCCAACATTTAAATAATTTGAATCTAGTGTTCTGAGAGAGTCTCGGGCTCTTGGTGGAGGAGGTGAAAGGGGAGAGTGAAGGAGGAAAGAGGTACATGAAGCAAAGAAGTAAGAATACTGCCAGGGAAAGGCAAGACGTTAGTTTTGTTCTTCCTTGCACCACATACAAATTAGGGACTCGCTTTCTGCTGATGACTTATCGAGCCCTGAGTTGCAGGAGAAGAGGGGACAGCTCATTGCTCACTGAGCTTGTGACTGTACGTGGCATCTTATAGACACAAATCATTTACCCTGATCAAACACTCTAGCAGCAGGCTGTAATTCTCCTGTTTTGAGAGACAACAAAGCAGGAGTTCAAAGAGGATGCATAACTTGACAAAGGTCAGAGGTCCAGTAAACTAAAGAGGATTAATTCAAACTCAGATCTGAATGCAGAGTCTGATCTTCCCACTCCCAGGACTGGAAAATCCTTAACACAGGCTCCCCAGCTCCCTTGCATTGTTCCTGGCACCAAGCATTTCCCATGGCAATGGTCACCATTTCTCACAGACACAGCGCTCTGTGCAGCAAATGACCTTGATCAGACCTTGATCATCTACCTGCCACGCCCACCAGGCTTCACCATACAGGCAGGAAAGCTGGCTTTCAAGTGCATACAAAGCCATTCCTTGTCTAACCTGGGCTCTTCTGTGGTTTCTCCAGCCTAAAGGCAGCCATGAAACTGCTCACAGTTTGTACATGAGCCACACTACCTCTCTCCATCTGTCTCCCCACCTATACTACTTAGCTATGACCATTTTGAGAATCTTCGACACAAATTTTTAAAAGCAAAAAAGAAAGGATTCTGGAACAACTACTTAATACTTACAATTTTAAATGACAAATTACAAAGTGAGTATTTACAAACCGAATCTTCCTTTCTAAATTTCAGTTTTAAGCGTTTAAAAATATAATAGCAAAAAATTTTCACTTACAAAATTGACAAAAACATAAACAATAATCTGGAATAAGTTAAAAAATAATGCCCATGTTCTAAATGGAGAAACTTCAGGGCTGTACTGAGGGGTAAAGTAAGAGGTGAGAATGTAGAGACATCAACAAATTGCATGGAGGAAAGCAGTTTTGTAAAGATGTAAGTTCTCATCAGAATAATTCAAAACTTACTGAAAACTCCCATGACAACTCCAATCTGATTTTTTTTTAACTTGAACAAAATATTTTGGAATTCTTCAGGAATAATAAAATCATAATACTAGACAAGAAAATTTGGGATGGAAGAAAAGAATGAAAAAAAATTCAGACTGCCAATTATTAAATAAATTTTTACAATATGTAAGTTATGGTGCTGGAGTAAGAAAGGCAGATTGACAGAAGGGAACCATGAGCTCAAAAAGAGACTCTAGTGTACATAAGTATTTTGTAAAAGTGGGATTTCAAATCAAAGAGAAAAGTATGACATCAATAATTGTCCTGAGACAATCAGAGAATCACCTGGAAAGAATAAATACTATTCCTCTCATAAGGACCACAAGATAAATTACAGACAGTGATGTAAATATTAAAAAGTACTAATAACAGCAAATACAACACTTTGCTCTTATTAACTCAACTTACCCTTACACTAACAAGTACTATTATCATCTCCATCTTAGAGATTAAAAAAGACCTACAGAGGAGATTTATTCCAGTATAAGAAATTATTTTTAAGAATAATGTCAAAGATAAAACCCATAAGGAATACATTTATTATCATAAGAATATTTTGAGACACTACCAAAATAAAAATCCTCCTAAACAAAATGAAAGGCAAGAAATGACAAGAAAAAGCTCTGTGATACATGTTGTTGAAGACAAGAAGCTAATGTTCATAACATACAAAGAGCTGTCACAAAGCAACAAGAAGCTCCCCCACTTAAATGTGTGCAAAGGATAAAAGGAATCATTCATTTTAAAAAAGTCAAATGGCTAATGAGTGAAAAATGCTCAATACCTCACTGGTCATCTAATGCAAACTAAAACAATAAAAAAGCACTTTTGCTCATCATATTGACAAATATTTTTAAAAGATATTCTAGCTAGTGTCCATCTGTGGGAGAAGAAACCATGAGCGACATTTTCAGAGGACGACATGTCAATGGATATGTAAACTCTGAAAAACGTACGTACACACTGACTCAACACCACTTCTACGAATCGTTTCCTTTAGGAAAAAACAAATTTAGTCCAAAAAGATGTACCCATCAGGGCATTTACACAGCACTGTTTACAATGGTGGGAAGAAAAACTGAAGTGAAATCATATCCAGCAATAGAGAATTGGTTACATAAGTAATTGTGCATCTTTTCATTCCCCTATGGAAGGAATTTCTAGAGTTACTTGAAAGGAGTTTGTGATGAATGTAAATGTCACATCCAGGGACTAAATTTCCAGAAGCCTTAACTAAAGGAATACTCATACAAGATCACAGGAATGTCTGTACAAGGATGCCAGTCAAATATCATTTCTGACAGTGGAAAATGGAGAAAACTTAACTGTCCACCATCAAGACAATGATGCGGTAAATCACGACAAGCTGCGAGCAATGAGGGAGCCGGCGTTTCACCGTGGTCCAGGGCCTTGTCCACAGCATTCTCTCACCAAAGTTGTGCGTGGGAAAGAGACCACACCCGCAAATCAGGAGACCCCTCCACTCTATCTGAAAAGACCGTGTGAGTCTGGAGTGGGAGGACGTCTATGATATACACCTGAGTGATTAAAGCGAGCTGCAGAAAAACATATAGTATGGTCTCATTTTTAAATAAAGCATATATACGCACACGTATACATGGAATTCTCATATGTGTGTATATATGTATGTCATAGGCATAAAGGTCATGAGATATATATACCAAATTTTCAACAGTTTTTACTCTTCGGAAATAAGGGGAAGGGAGGTAGGGACTTCCTGTACCACCACAGTTCTCTTTTCAGTATTTCAGTTAAGTATACTTGGAATTTAAAAGTTTATTTAAGTCCGAAGTAAAATGGACGATGCCTCCACAAGACAGAATGCTATACTGGTCATCAAAAATCATGCCAGAGGAGATAGAATATTGTAGAAAAACATATAAAAAGCCGAATGGAAAATGGAGGTATCCACACAGTAAACAGTCACAGAGTGCTCTCTGGTTTTTTATGACAGAGGTGATACACACTGACGAAAATATACGTTAACGTGTTAATTATTATCTTTGAATAGCGGGACAAGGATAGCCTCTTTTGCCCACTTTTTCAGACTTATTATTTTAAATGCACATTCTTTTTCATCTGAAAAAAGCATTTTTAGGTGTGTAGTACTACGCATTGGAGAATAATACAAGAATACTTAGAGAAACAAGTAACTAGGAGATAAAGCAGCAGCATCACACATTGTAGGACGGGCGATCCTGATTAACACCACGCAGTTACATAAGGACCCACAAAGTGAGAGCACCTGCTGTAACAGGGCGTGGCCCCCTTCTATTTGTCAGCAGTGTCTTCAGGGCTGAGGCAGTTCTGAGCACGGCCAGTGTCAGTGCTGGTGTCTTGATTGATGCTACTGGGGGTGAGGGCACCTGCAAGCCGAGAGGAAGAACAGAAATCATCCTCTGCCTTTTCTGTCTTGTTTCTTTGTTACTTTAAAAGAGAGGCATATATAAGATAAGCTGTGTATCTCCCCAAATGAAATTTCAGTAATGAAACCGTTTTTAAAGACTTCACAGCTTATATTCTGCCTATAACTGTCTTTTCAACAAAGATCATATTTATTAAATGTTAATTAACTCCCTGTTGAAACATTCTAGTAAAGAACATGAAATGCAGTATGTAAAAGAACCACACCTGCAGTGACTAGCTCAGCTGTCTTGACGGCAGTGCAGTCAGCCCCCACCATCCCGTGGCCCTGAGCTCCTGATGCTGGTAAGAGATTACGCTGCCGCCTCAGATGGAGAGAAACGGTGAAAGCATTTCTTGAACCCTACAGCACTGACAAAACATAACTGACAAATCCCGGGCTCCTTTGAGGCTCTCATTTTCTGTTTCTGGCCAACCCCCGTCAATGAGCAGAACCACCCAATTCCCGAGCTATGGGACTCACGTGGGAAGGAGTTTTGGAGAAATTTCCAGGTATAGAATGTAACCAACTATACATAGAACTCTGAAAAAAGAAAAGATGCCATACTCTGATTTTGGAAGGCACTCAAAATATTCTCCTAAGCCTTAGTAGCTGGAAAGGCTGGGCTTCTCCTAAGTCACTTATTTATTTCACAGCCAGTAAGCATCTCCCTCAAACCCTGCTTCCCTGTGTCTGCTGGGAGCTTGAAGCACACTGCTGCTTTCGATCTTATAAGTCACATGGCAGAGGCATGTGTCTCACGCCAGCAACCCTCACACAGGCTCACCTCCTAGCCTCACTGTCTGAACTGGGCCCCATTTTCTCACCTGTTTATTTGGTATCTGTTCTTCTGTAGGCTGCCTGAAATGCGTTTTGGAACATGTCAGAAGAAACAGTGGGTTGAGAAATGGACAGATTGAGAGGTGAGAGATGGGCAGACAGAGAGAGAGATTCCAAGGAAAGGGGAACAAATAAAATTTCCTATGCAAAACCCTCTTCTAATCAGGGAAGGAAACCATCACGGAAAAGTGTGAAGAGGCAGGTAGCTTAGGACTGTTTCCTGGATTCTATGAAAAGTAACACCAAGAGATGAGAGGGTAGAACTTTAAATAGTAAAAGAAAAAAAGCACGCATGCTTGAAAAATATATCTACAATATGTACTTTCTAAAGAATAGACTGAAATCAGCAGGGCCCAATAACACAATCCTTGGGTATTTACAGAAGTGAGAATCCCATCTCCAAACCACAAGGCATCCCTTCAGAGCACTGACAGTCTACATGGGGCGGTCATAAAGCCGTCACCGCAAAAGCTATGCTACCGTGCACTTACGAGGAACGAGCAGCTGTGCTCAGGCTGCCCACGTGCGTCATTTACACCCCACAGCACCTCTACGGGGGGGACGCCTAGCGAGCCCCGTCTCTGCAGGACAGAAAACCAGTCCTGGAGAGGCTAAGCCGACTTACCAGTTCTCCATCTCACAGGACTGGTCTCTCCAGAGCAGGACACGAACTCGGACCCACGATTGTAACCATGGTACTACCGTGATTTGTGTGCTGTTTGTGTGTATAATACATTTGTTTCTATCATGAAAGATTATTTAATAAATGATCGGTTGTCTTGTCTATCTCATTAGCTCACAATCAATCTTTATACTGTTGAATTGTACTCTTTTCCCCTGAAGAAAGGAACGGGAACAGCGGGGGTCAGAAAGAGGTGGGGCTCCATTCTTTATCTGGGATCTCATCTCATAGAAGTCCCCAAACAGGGAAAAGGAGCAAATGTTCTCTTTATCTTTTAAAGAGACGGCTCCAGTGATGGTGACTTATTCAATTACAAAATCAAGGCTGGGTAAAGGGCACATGCAGCAACTAGAGCAGTATCAGCTGTAGGAAGGTCAAAAGTGCTCACGGGAGGGCTCAGGGGCAGCCTCATTTAATTTCAATCAATAAAACAATAAACTCTAAAAATACTGGCCTACAATGGATTAGCTCTTTCTTGACATCTAGCAAGTTTCCACAGCCCACATGTAACATTATCGGGAACCAGTGAAAGGAAGAGTCCACAGACAAGGAAAATCAATGCCACAGGCAGGCTGAAACCCAGGCTGGAGTTTAGGAAGAGAAAGGGCATAGTTAAAAACTGGGGAAAGGCTGGGGAAAAAAATCATCACAATGACTCTCAAGCATCATCCAACAATCATATAATCATTCATTCAAGAGAGAGTTACTGAGGTCGTATTCTGTGCAAGATTGTACAGCGGGTGAAGCAAGAGAGCAACGTCCATGGTGGCAGCAAGTTGCGGGGCTCAAATACAATTCTGATCCTGGTACCTTGGACACTTGTCCTCAATATAAAGGCAAAGATAATTAAAGTAAAATAATACTCTGTAAACTCAAAGCATTGTTGAAAAAAAAGTTAAAGAAGACCTAAATACCAGGAGAGACACTCCACACACATTCCCCTATCAAAAGAAAGTGCTCTTGGAATGGCACTGCTCCCCAGAGCGATCCGTATATTCAACGTGGTCTCGATCACAATCCCAGCGGGCTCCTTTGCAGAAACTGACTATCTGCTGCTACAATTCATATGGGAATTCGAGGATCTCAGTAACCAATACGTACTTGAAAAAGAAAAATTTGAGAGGACTTATAATTCTCAATTTCAAACCTTACAACTGTATCTCCAGGTGAGATTAGAGGCCATTGTGAAATTATTACTGTGTTTATCCTTATTTACTAAATTCTCTACAATGAATATAACTGTTACAATAAGAAAAATAAAAAGTAAGTTATCCTTTAAAACATGCACACCGATTCATTCATTGGGAAACAATTATTCTATCAATTAAGAGATAACTATCTATTGAAAAAGGACAACTTAAAAACAAGAGTGCATTTGCATTTTTCATAAATTGAAAACTGAAAAGCACAAAGACGTCAAGTTTCTAGGGAGACCAATGCAACATATTAATAGTTATTTTCAGAAATTCTAATTTAACAATGAAAACTCTGGAAAGGGAAAATCGTGACTGAGAGCCAACTGCAAACACATGGAGAGCAAAGGCCTAGAAATCACAGTTCCTTTAACTCTGCTACTAACACAATAGGAGAGGAAATTCCTCACTGAGGGGACAGTAGAATCCCATGCATAAGACAGGATACACATTACAAACTGCACTAGAATTGGGGGTGATTTTTTTAGAAGAATTCTAAAGTTACAAAATTGCTAAAAAAACTATTAAAACACTGACAGAAAGATTAAAACACACAGTCATATATATTATATAGAAACATATGAAGTCTGCTCCCATGTTGCATAGAAATACAAACATATTTGTTCATTTAAAGGCACTGATTACTTTATCCCAGGTAGAATATTTCAACTAAAACAAATAATCAATATTACACTCCTCTTGTCAAATCTACTTCATAAGTTACTCTGCTTTGTAAACATAATGTGTCTAAGATAGATCTAATATTAGTGAAAAAAATCTTTTTATGGTTTCTTGAACTATTCCCAAAATTCAAAGCTTAATTTTAAAACAGATCTGAACAGTAATTCTATATTACCTTTTCCGTCGTGAAATGAACAACAGTCTGTTGTCAAAATTCTGTCCTTACAATGATTCACGAGCACCGTATCCTCACAAAACTGCTGGACAGCAAGGCACTATCCAGACACTGTGACCCAACAAATGAAACACAAGGAAGACAGTGACCCTATTTTGGAGGGCTTATAGTCTGTGTCAACACCAGGGTTTTATTTGATTGGTTTGATTGGTTGGCAAAATAAAATCAATCAAGTACTTTCTTCTTTGAGCATTCTATAAATCATGACTCTGCTGTTAGTGTCATGAGCAGGAAAGACTTAAGCATGACTTGATTAGATCAATTAGCAACAATCATCACTGGAGAGTGAGCAATAAAGAAGTTAACTGATAGCAATGCTTCTTCCTACATGAGACGTAAAATAAATCGACACTGATATCCGAAAAGAAAATGAGAATTTGAGGTCCCCAATAAGAAAAAAATCTAACAAGAAATCAAAAAAGTAAAGATTTTTTCATTAACGTTTCCTGGAAAGATTGGAGCATGGTGGTGTTGAGCTCAGATGCTAGGGAAAAACATGAGGGTCTGAATTCCCACAGTACTGGGTAGCTTTGACACTAATATGTCAGTCAAATTCTCTGCATCTCAGCCTCCGATGCATAGACTGGGGACAACAACCGCACCCATCTCCTAGAACGGTCCTAAGAATTAAGTTATTTTATATATACAAGTTTTAATAAAATACATCAGATATTAAATATTACCCCAAAAGCACAAGGAAAAATGAAAACAGAGATAAATTGGAGTTCATTAAACTTTAAAACTTTGCTTCAAAGGACACCATCCAGAAAGTGAAAAAACAACACTCAGGAGAAAATTTTTTCAAATCATTTATCTGATAAGGAATTTGTGTATCAAAAAAAAATTCCACAGCTCAACAATAAAAAGTCAACTCAATTAAAAAATGAAAAAAGAATCTGAAAAGATATTTTTCAAGGAAAATATACAAATGGCCAATAAGCACAATGAAACGGTGTTCAATAACATTAGCTCTAAAGGAAATCAAGTCAAAACAACTAGGAGAAACCGCTTCACACTCACTACAATAGGTTAATATCAAAAAAAGATTAACAAGCACTAATGAGGACACAGAGGAAGCGGAGCCCGCAGCCATTGCTGGTGAGGATGTAACACAGCGTGGCCACTTTGGAAAACATCCTGGTACGTCCTCAGAGAAAAGAACATTTGGCTTCTGAATGATCCAGCAATTCTGCTTCCTGGGCACACAAGTAAGAGAACTGAAAACAAATGTTAACATAAAAACTCCTACAGGAATATTCACCATTACTTTTCGCCATTAATTTTCAGAGCCAAAAAACAGAAACAACCCAAATGTCTATCACGTGATGAATGGGTAAACAAAGGGGCCCAGCCATACAGTGGAATATTATTCAGCAATAGCAAAGCATAGAGTACTGACCCAGGCCACAACGTGGACAAACATTGAAAACGTTACTCAGTGTGAAAGAAGTCAGTCAAAATAGACGGTTCCACTTACATGAAGTGACTCGATTTGCATGAAATGTTCAGCACAGGCAAATCCACAGAGACAGAAGAGTGGCTCCCTGGGGCTTGGGGAGGATGGGGAAGTTGATAATGTCTGCTTATGCGTACTGGGTTTCCTGTTGGGGGGATGAAAATATTCTAAGATTGACTGGGATGCACATTTCTGGGCATAGAGTAAAATCTGCTGTACATTTTAATGGGTGATTTGTATTAAAACTTTTAAGAGCAAAAGCACCTCGGATTAGTACCTTCCATAGTAAATGCAAATTGCTAACATTTATTACAGGAAGAAGAAACTGCCCTCAGCATGAAAGCAGGAGATCAGCAAATATTAGTTAACCGAAATTGGACAAGAGCATTTCACTTGAAACTGTTGCTGAGTGTACAAGAAATATTCAGACATGACAAGGAAAATCAGTTTGACATCACGAAGAAGCATTCTGCTTCAAATGCAAATCAAGGATTCATCAAGCCCAGCTGCTAGAAATAACCAGAGAAGAAACCTGGTTCTTAAAACAAGCACCAGAGCCAACAAGGAAATGGTGGTGAGGAAAGCAGGCGGCCTAAAATCTGGAACAGTGTGGTACAAATAATTTCTCCACTGAAAATTCAAAAATAAAATGCAAGTGATGTAATGCTGTGTTGAACTCATGTGAATGGGCTTCCTGCAGTGCTTGACAGTTCTGTAACCCCGAATGACTCAGGAGAATCAGCATGGCTCCTGGGAGTCCCCAACTAACTACCCACCAGCACGCTGACCACCATCACATCTGCCAGGGTTGAATTGCAGAGAAGAGACCAACCTCTGAAAGGCACAGGGAATGTTGACAAGGGAATAAAAGGCTGCGGTCAATCCTGGGACAGAGGCCCTGTGAGCAGAGGCCAGAAGGCTGCAGGTGAACTGGAGTGGCCCTGGGGCAGGAAGGGACCACAGGGGAGCATATCTCAATTATCTCCTCTCTCTCCCTCGGGTAGGAGGGATAAAGCCTGCATCCTTCTCACCTGGAACTGTGGGTTCTGGCTGGCGGAAGTCTTACCGACACGGAATGAATTTCTCAAGACTGCGGAAAAAGGAAAGAAAGCGAGAGGGATTAGGGAGCCAACTCCACGAGTCTCTCAAATGCTCCCATATTTATTGTGTATAATCAAAGTAAAAAGTCAATAACAGTTGTGAGATAGTAGGCAGGAACTTGGGGAAAGAAGGGATGAGACAGAGATTGTAGACTCCACCATGAGTACTAAGGCTTAGTTTACCTTTAGGGAAGTCATGGGCTGAGGGGAACAAGATACATTTTTTAGACATGTTCATTACAAAGCAGACCACCAGACCAGCCTGGTCCCTGTTTTGGGGATAATAGACTATCTAACACCACGCAGGCCTGGCGTTTATAGCTGAGGGCCTGGGTCATTGCTGTGCAATAAGCAGTGTGCTATCTATAACCTCAGATATGCAAGCAAGGCATTGTCTCTGCTTTTTATGGCAAGGAGACAGGAGTGAGGATGCACAGGTGTTTGCTTTAAAGCAGTTAATAAGCACATTTTTTCTTCTTAAAGTTGACAGGCGCCTGGGATGTGTTACAACTTGTTAACTCAATCATGGGCTCCCACATGGAACCATTATGGAGGACACCCTAGGGTGACAAATCCTGGCTCTGGGTCTTTTCCTGCCAGCTTCGGCCACTCCAGCAGGGTCTAGACACATCCCTGAATAACGATCCCACAGAACCACCTAAACTCTTAACTCCTGGTGCTTGAAACTTAATTTTAGCTCTACACAACTTAACGTAGAAAAGTTTCAGAAATAAAAGATATTATATTCTTTTTATATCTCATCATAAGACTGATTTTTCTGATTGCTCTAAGCTGCTTCTACATGGTAAAGCACCTAATTCTGCAGGTGAATTCAGTACTTTCCTTTGGGCATAACTAGACAGTCTGGGCTGTCTGACTTCTATTAGTCAAATACCAATACACTTAATTGATTTCTTTGTTCATCAATTTCAGCCTGGAGGTGAGGGTCTGTCACTATTTTCCTCAGCCCACCCTCTACTCTTTTCTCATCAGCATCTCAGGCCTCCTGAAAACAAAACAAAGCATTTGTTTCCCTTCATCTACACTTTCCACAAAGGCAACAGGAATCATCATGCCTAGAGAATGAATTCAACACAAATGTTAAAACAAAAATCTATAAACCTGAAGCAACTCCATCTCAGAATCATGATACACAATGACATGAGAGTAAGTGTGTCAGGTACAAAGCATGCGTGAGCCTGAACACCTCATTTCTATTCTTCAAAGGAAGGAAGGTTTTCATATTTTTTCTTATCATTCTTTGTCATTGTTTCTGATTAAGCCAAAAAAATTTTTATGAAATAATTAAGCACTGCAATAATAGATTTTCGCTGTATCAACTACAGAAGGAATTCAGAGGGGATAGGAAAACCCACCTCTGTAAAAAATGCAAAATTCCTTCCCCTGTTAAGAACACGAATACAAAATTCAACAGAGAATTCAAATTCTTGTGGAGAGGACAAAAGCCACAGAATCAAAGCAAAGTCATTATTATGACTCAATCCAAAATTCAGTGGACAAACATGCTCAATGCATTCAAATAATTTTTAAGGCACACTGCAAACCATTCACTTAATTACCTACAGGCTAGAGGTAGAATTTCCCTCTATAACAGACAACATAAATCAATAGGTTGCCCCAACAAACAAGGAACAAACATCAGGTTTTTAGCAGTTCTGATAAATCAGCAAGTTTTAAATATCAAAATCCAGAAATTTTAAACATTCATTCACACCAGAATGAATCAAGCACTTAAAAAAAAAAACCCAAAGAAACTAAACACATTGATCACGTACCTGGATCAATGAGAAATTCTTGTACAGCTGGAAAAAAAGAACAGGCTATAGCCTTTTACTTGAAAAATAAAACTACTTTTAAAGATAACTGCTAAAACACATTTCATCATTCATGTTGCCTTGAAAAATCTGAGGCACTTGTCTCTGATCAGAAAAGCAATTCGGAGTATTAGTATGTTACAATTCAGTGCCAGTTTGCTTTAGAAGAAAAAAGAAAAGCTACTGTTTCTCATCTTGCACAAAGTTTAAAGAAACTCCCTGCCTCTATATCCTCCCATTTTCTAAGCTCATGCTCCCCAACCCTTCTGAAACAATTATGAGAACCTCTTATTCCCACCAATATGCCATATCACAAAAGAGTATCAATTTATTTGTGTAAATATATACCTACACCTTGAACTGGAGGAGAAAGGTTTCAGAAGGCTATATGGAACTTATTGCTACATTCCTGAAATCACACACATACACGTTCACAGAGACACAGACATATACAAACTGAATTACTGGGCACTTCACAAGCTAAGGACTTACAACTTCTAGAAGATAACTTTGTAGTCAGTTTAAAATACAAAACGGTCAGCTTTTGAAAGCCTTGAACATTGCAAAATCATCCAAATATCAATGAGATCCAATTAGCCTTCTCTGTAGAATGTAATTCCCCATGATGGCAAAGCAGACCCTAAGAAGTAGTGGATCCAAGACTCGTGTTTTTCACTTGCTATGATCGTTTTAAAACACGTAAACAGATTTAGAAAGGTATGTCCCTATGACATTTATTCGTATTGAGATGGCATATGTATTCAATTGTCTATGCAGAAAATAGGACCCATGATGGTGTTTAAGAAATATTTTGTGTATTGAAATATTTATTTTTAAGTGCAGACAAGGAGGGTGGGTATTACTCCGTTGTAGAGCACCTGTTGTGCATGCACATGTTCCTGGCTTCAATCCCCAGTACCTTCATGAAAATAAATAAATACAAGTGCTTATTTAAAAATAAGTATAAATTTGTATAAAAAAATAAATGCAGACTAAAAACCACTGCAATCTAGGAGCCACAATTATAATAAAAATACAAGTGTTTCTATCAAATATTGACTATATGCCAATCACAGACACAACCACAAATCACACCTGACAACCATCACGTGTGATTCTCAGCAACCCTACTAAGTAGACACGGATGAGAAACCCGGCTCTCCGGATGAGGAGACGGAGCTCGGAGGAGCCGGGGACGCTGACCGTCCTGCTCACCGTGACACCGTGTCAGCCCAGGGCAAGCGCTGACAGAGCTGCACTGAGGGGACACCCAGCTGCATGGAACCTTGGGGGATTGGGGAGTCCTAGAAAATACTCAAAAGTGTTCAATGAAAAACCAGCTCAAATATATTACTCTGTGCCCCATCCTCTAAACACGGAACATGTCTGGGACCTTTTTGATGCCTCCGTGTCCTTTCTGTCATCATCAGTTACATGCCCTCTCAGCGCGACCAGTCATGAACTGGACCACATACGAAGTGCACTCAAATGGAAGAGCTTTAAAAGCTGTTTTATGAAGTTTGTAAGACTCTGTCTATTCCTCACACAGGCGGTCATCCAGCACTAGTCACCGGTGCGGATGTACCACCTGAAATACACCTTTCTGCTTTTTAAAATCCCTTCATGTAATACAGACTTTTAAACAGCAAAGAAGCAGACAGACAGTGGACATCTTTTCACCAAACGGACTCGAACAGCCCATCGGACTACCTGGAAGCCCTTTTCTTCTATTAAACCCACTTCCAGGTACCTCATCTGATTGGTGGACTCGGCCTCTGAATGGCCTACTCAGAGAGATCCCATCCTCACATCCGGGGGTGGGAGAGGACCCTGCTGCTGGGAGAAATCAGTGAGGAAGGTGGACATCCTCCAGCCATGTCTGCACGGGTAGAAATGCCACATGCTCAGAAATTATACCGTCATGACCCCTGGGCTCCCATGGACTGGTTTCACATTAAGCAAACTTATGACACACTGATGCAAGAAAACCAGAAATTTAATTTATTAATGTAACAGGAGATGTGAAACTACAAACCAGATTGAAATATCAGAGTTCAACCATGAGTACAGATTCTCCTCCACGGCCCAATCTCGGGCAGGCAGTCACATGGCAAGCGTGGAAAGAAGCAGAGCAGGAAGGGTTTCTAGATTAACTCAATGGACTAAATTTCTGTTATAAGAACAGATCTACTGCCTGGAAAACAATTAACGCCAATCACGGGGCACACTCCATGGACAGTGGCTGAGACACGACTGTGAGCCCCTGTATAACTCCACTTTCCCTGTCCTTTCTGGTCTAACGGATGCAGAGGTACAGAGATCCAGGGATGCAGATACCTCTAAACACCCAAAGCCCATCCCTGGGAGCCTGGAAACCAGATAGCCAGGGTTTAAGTCCCAGCTCTGCCACTTACTAGCTCTGTTACCTTGGCCAAATTACTTACCCTCTGTGTGCCTCAATTTCCACACTGTAAACCTGGGATAACAATCAAATCTTTCTTACTCACTTGTTGTGAAAATTGGGAGGATTCATTTCTGTAAAACCCTCAGAAAAGAATGTAGCACATTTTTGGTGCCCAACAAATATCAATTTAATAAGAAAGTGATTTACAAGTCTCCCATCTAATCATCTTCTGTGTTTCATGGCTATTCTGAGTCCCAAAGGAAATCCTCATTTCCCCTCTTATAAACTCTTGAGGAGCACCCTTCTGTTTCAAGCCACCACCTGTTTAAACTGAGGGGGGGATTCCCTCCTCCCCACTCCTCTGGTCCATGGGAGACTGCTTCTCCCTTCACACCCCTGACCACTGGCCCACGGCTAGCCCTCCTCACACTAACAGATTGAGGTGTGAGTCCGGGGAGACAAGCAGGGCATATGAAACCTTTCCTTCCCCTCCAGTGTTGGCCACCCTTAGGAATCAGCCGGGATGCTCAGCTCCATGGCAAGACAGTCCTGTGCATTATGGGTCAGATCCTCTCAAGGGAATGCTTGCTGTGGCCCAGAGTTACCTGGGACTGCGTGAGTCTCTAATTCTGGGACATAGTGTCATGACACTCACTCTCCCACAGCCCTGAATTTCATGGAGAACGTGGCTTCATCAGTAATAAAGGAGACATTTATTGCCTGCCTGTTCTTCTTTGTTATTTCTCAGTTGGCTGCTGGACACAACATGTGTATAAGTATTTGGTCACCTTAAGCCCCAATATATATGAAGTAACAAAAAATTCTGTGGCTTAACATTGGTTCAGGGCGACTGTGTAACGGTCCTGACTCTGCTGATGCTAAATTATGTGTATAGGAACTATGGAACCTCCTCAAATATCTTTCATCATAAAACCACCTTTTCTTATTTTCCTGTTTCTCAGTAATTGCCAAAGACTATCAAATGATGGCTTCACACCAAACAGCAGTTAAGATTATGAGCCCTCTTGTCATACACACTGTGCTAAACACTTTACATAATTTCTAATTCTCATAATTCTACAAAGCAGAAATGAGTGTCCCCATCTCACAGACGAGGGAAAAACTCCGAACGAACTGACTCAGGATCACGTAGCTCAGTGGCAGCGCGTGCACGCAAACCCAAGTCAAAACACCACACCCCTTTGTATATGTACCAAATCTCCTACCACCCATTGACACACAGCGGTGGGGATAATACTTAGGGAACTCAGTACACTTTTCAGCTTTAAGGTGCTCCAGAGGCCGCTTCTAGCTCTTTTATAAAATCCCGGCTCACTGGTTTCTAACACTGCAAGAAAAGTCCGATGTTGCAACTGTTTGCACAGGAAGTCTGAAATGTTCACAGCGAGATGATAGAATAAAACTAAGACATAAGCAGAATAATATTTCCAGGTAGTCAGACATAATGGACATTGTGCTACCCTGAAGCACTAAGCAAGGGAATCAAAAAAAAAAAAAAGTTTAAGACTTCCTTTACAAACAGGAAAGCTAAGACTGTAAGAAGGTGCAACAGCGCCACCTATGGCTTAAAAGGCCTTCCTGGTTGCCTGGAAAGGTGCAACACAAAAATTGCCTGTGGATCAGAAACAAGAATCAGATAACTAAAAGCTTATGTAGCACATACTGCCCTTCGCTTCAGGAAAAGGAGGGGTATTCAGTATTTAACCAGATATTGCTTATACTCCTGAATATATACAAAAGACACAGGCTCATGGAAACTCATCTTTGAAGAGGAAAGAATCCAGTCCAGCCACTTCATTTTACAGGAGGGGAGACTGAGATCTGGGATCTGTCCTCTTGGCCATCGGCAGCAATGCTCTCCTAGTCCTCATGTCTTGCACTGTAGCAAAAACCAACAGACCTGTACTAGGCCTATATTCATAAAAGTCATGTCTGTATTTTTCCAACAGTAGGTAATCTAAGTATCTTGCAAAATACTTCTCAAAGAGCCAGGAAATCATAGAAGTGTATTGAAATACAAAAACATTTATTTACATATTAAAACAGCATGAGCTTTTTTCTATTAAAAAAGCTGACATGTCAAATCAATGTTTTGATATTTTAAAACCTATTAAGAGTGCAGAAAAATAAATCAAAATTTTCTTTAATCACAAAAGAGAGAAGCTTATTCCCTGAAAATGATCAATGTGGATTTTTCTAAACTTAATGCTTCTGGTCAGATTCCTACGAATTTAAATGTCTGTGTGTATAGTTACACGGCAGCATGAACACTGAGTTGTAACAATACACATTCTGTGTAAATAATCTTCAAGGTCGTCTGCTTAAGTCAATTTAACTAGTCCCTGTCTCAATAGAATGATACAGATTTCATTAAAACTTCATACTGCACGCACACACACACACAAAACCCTGAATCCTTGTTACTTTAAGCCATATTCATATATATCCATATTGAATATGCATCAGAAACAAGCCACCCTCTTTAGTATTCACAGTTGATCCTTCTAAACTATCTGTCATTGTGACAGCACATTTTTACTAAGCAGCTCTTGGATGCTTTGTATACAAGGTGTCTACCTCTCACAGTCAGACACGGTAAACGGCATCACTCAAATTTCACAAATGAGGAAATATACTTAAGCCATGGAAACAACGTACATATTTATCATCAGGAAAGAAAAGAGTAAAGATTTTACTTTCAATATTCACTAACAAACTTTTCCTCCATACTAAGACTACATACATAAAACAAATTCAGTCATTGTAAATTATTCTGTCAATAAGCACCACTAGAGAAAAACAAGCAACATCATTAGCAATGATTGGACTTTCAAAGCCCACTCCTATTTTGCACTATAATCATTTTTAATGTTTTGTTTTTAGTGCTTACATAGCACTAATATAAAGAAAACATAAACTATTTAAGTCATTACCTGAGAATGCAACATTTGTGAAAATGTACAATTTTAATTTATGCCACTCTGTCTCACTTTCTCACTGGTGTCTCTCCTTTGAAGGCCTCATCAGGCTGAGATAGCCAAAATCGGTCATTTATGGACTCACAGGTGTTCTGGAAACCACTCAACAGGAGGCTGATCAGAGGAGAAATTGAGAATGCATCCTGTGCAGCCTGGGTTCCAGCACCGAGCTAGGCACCGCCAGCTGCGTTTGATTTGGGACAAGCTGCCCACCTCTCAATCCCTCAGCTGCAAAAAGGAGACATTGATACCTACCGTCAAACACCTGCTTTGAAGTAAAACATGAGAAAAACAGTTTAGCCTTTGGTAGGTGTCCACTCATAGCAAGCTTGGTCATTATAATGATGAGGATTACTTTTAATAAGTTAAGCTAGACCAAAAATTAGAAATCACCATAAAGGAGAAATATTTTAACTCAATAAGCATTTCCTTTTAAATGGATTGAAAAAAGTTCTAATGATTTTTTTAATAAACCAAATTTTGTCCATTACTTTTAGATTTACCGGTTTATGGACAAGTCTCCAAAAAAAGAATTAGAGGCCTCTAACCTCTGAATACTAAGAAGGTAAAGTTTAAAAAAAATTATGGGGGAGAGTATACCTCAGTTGAGAGAGTATGTGCTCAGCATGCATGAGGCCCTCAGTTCAGTCCCCAGTAACTCCATTTAAAAACGTTTTTTTAAAAAAAAGGAGAATTAAAGGAAAAAGATGGAGGACTACGGAATTTTTTTAGAGAATCCACTCAGATTTAAGATGGGGAAAAAATATCCATTTCTCACAGGAAATCTTGAGAACTATGTAAACCGGATCTGAGTTGTCTAGTCTTTAACATTATTCATGAATTCATATTACCAAGTCTTAAAACTACCTGATAACCCACAGTGGTGATAGTGATCATAAAACCTGCCAATGCGGATCGAACTCTGGCTAGGACTGCTCTGTTCTGACATCTCTGCCTCTGAGGCGTCACCAGGCTGAGAGCACTAAATTTTGTCATTCATGAGCATCTCGTGTAAGTCTTCCATTTGTGCTTCTCAGTCTCCTCTCACCAGCCCCTCTGAGGGAAGCACTGTTATCATCTTCCCCACACGCAGATAAGGTCACTGAGGCACAGAAACTAAACCTGCTCCAAGTCACATCAGCATTAAAGGACGTCTGTATTTCTGCTGTTTTGCGATTGACAAAGGAATCTGAGATATCAATACAAGATAGACTGTTAAATAATCAAGTCTGTCAGCTCTTCACCTCAAAGAGCAGATACTATAAATTCCTGATGTAGGATGAGGCTGCCGCCACAAAATGACTCAGCTAGAAATTAATATCCAAGATGAAGCAGCGGATACACATAAATATTCACGACTGTCTACTCCGCACACGGGTCTTGGCCCTTCACTGCCTGAATGGGGGTGAAATCCCCACCCGTGTCTGGGCGGGTAGCGCGGCTCTTCCAAGTCTCACCCAGGCTTCACAGGCTGTTTCCCCCTACAGACTGTCCTAAATGATTAAAAAGCTCACAAGATTTTTACACCAGGCAAAACTGAAAGACATTTCTTCATATGGAGCACTTTCTCAGGCTTAAACCATTTTTGCCTACACTCAGCAAGGGGGAAAAAAGAAACATGACTCTGCAAAGTCTCTTAGCCTTACAGGAGTTGAATGGCCTCAGCACAAGATGACCCTTCACATTACAGGATGAGAACAAAATAAAGCCGCCCCAACAACAGGCACTCCCAGAGACAGCGCTCAGCAGTCTTCTGCACACTCACGGTTGTGCAGCCCTCACCACCATCTATTTCCAGAACACTTCATCACCCCAATAGAACACCCCTGTCACTAGCAGTCACTCCACAACCCCCCTCCACCCAGCCCCTTGCAACCATCATCTGCTCTCTGCCACTGCATGAGCCAATTCTGGGCATTTCAGATCACTGAAATCAACAATATGTGGCCGTTTGTGTCTGGTTCCTTTCAGTTAACGTGCTGTTATCAAGGCTTTCCCATGTTGAAGTGGTATCAGCATGTCTCTTTTTTTTTGAAAATGTTAAACTTTATTAGATGGTGGTAAATACTATCAAAAATAGTAGAGTGGGGTATAAGGGGTGGGGTTTCAAAGGGAAAAGGCCGGGTTGAGCAGTCAGGGTGGACTTCCCAGAGCAGATGGCTTTTTTCATATTCCCCTTTATTTATTTTTTCTTTTTTATTCACTCTTATGTCTGAATAATATTCCACTAAATGGAGATACTACATTTTGTTCTTTCATTCAGCAGCTATATATGGACGAGGTCCAGAAGAATGAGTGTAAGTGGTGGCTAGCAGGGATGGCATTTAAGCAAAGGGCAAGATGTGCTTTCAAAAAAAAAGCGAACAATCAGAGGCACAAGGAAATTCAGCGCGTTTCTGAGAAAGTGCATGGTTGCTTCAGTAGGACTGCCGTGCAGGGCTGTGGGGGAGAGTGACAGGAGACACAGTGAGGGAGTCACCTGAGAATATTCCCCACTGCAAGCAGCTCAGCCAATTCTCCTCCCTCATCCTGTATTTTAGAGACATTTTTGCTAACTTTTCTCTTATTTCAAGTAACAGTACTTTAGTTACACATCTGATCATCTGCATCAGACCACATTAGCTCCAAGCCACAGAAAATCATTCACTGACTGGAGCAGCTCCAAGACATAACATTGATGGACCAGGGAGTCCTGCAGCATCGCATCCTGCAGGCACAAACCACACATGCTCCCTGGTGATGTCCGGAAAGTAAAATGCATGGAAATATCTCACTGCTGCTGCACGACATCTGCCCACAAATTGCCCCCAAATCATGCTGGCACAGCACTACTCAACCCTCTCACTACCCAAAAAAAAAAAAAAAAGAGAGAGAAAAGGAAAGAAAAGAAAAGAAAAGAAAAGAATAAAGCTAAGAAAGCAAATTTAGGTTCTTCCATTGAAAACCAGCAACCATCACTGCCAGTATCTGAGCTGGAATGATCCTGACTTCAAAAACCACTGTGCAGTTACTATTCAATCGTGACAGACATATATGTATTTCACGTAGATGATATTACAGTGGGATTTTTCTTTTCGAAATTTCCAGTTGCAACAATAGCACAAGAAAGTTTATGTTTCATTTTTTAAAAAAAATCAATTATTTTCCACTTTGTTAATTTTGAATCTATTATTTTTTTATAAAGGGAGCTATGTTGCAAATTATAAACCAAATATCTGGCTTCTGCAGACAAGACCTATATGACTTCACTATTTCAGAACAAGCTTTAATGATGCTTTCAAATTAGGGGCGCTCACTAACAGCTCTTTAAATACTGTCAAAGATGTGCTATTATGTAATGCAAAGGGTCTACCTACACATCAACTCAGAAACCAAAGAAACTACACGAAAGCCTTAGTTTATCATTTTAAAATATTCCTATTATTTTGAATATTAAATTTCATAAAAGATAAGATATTTTTTGAGAAAGACATCAGTTGTATTAAATTTCCTCTCACCAAGAAAGCAATCTTTATCAAGAATTAATACCCCTATGAAAATCCAAAAGATGGGACGTTTCTAGCTAAGTTAACTTACAGATCTCAACACAAGCCTAAATCCTATCTGCTCTCACTTGAAGGAGCCCAGCAAAGTCCTGGGCTACTCTGGAACTTAGCTCTTCTGTTCCATATGTTGGCAGAGCTAAGATCATCACACAAGGCAGGGAAGGAGAGAAGAGGTAAGTCCACCTGGCGGCCTCCATCTGTTTACTTCCAGCCACAAGGTGTCGCTAGAGCGACCCCGCTAACAAGCCCTCCACATAAGGAAACCGGCATCCACTCTGCCCCTGCGGTCCCCAAGCAGCCCCGACGCCCCTCTCCCACTGGTGGCCTCCGAGCCTGTGAATGGTCTTCTAATGACCCTCCCAGTTGGTGACACCCTCCCCCTCTTCCCCGCTACACACACACACACACACACACACACACACACACACACACACAGCCAAGGCAGCCTTCCCAAAGCACAAATTTGATTACATCTCCCCCACTTCAAACCCCATCAGAGGCTCCCTGTTAGAGTTCTAGCCCCACCCCCGACCCTGATTGCCCATCCTCACCTCAGTACCAGTCCCCAGTGACCTCAGGGGCCCCGTGACCTGCTGTTACTTCCCACTAGCCTCCAGGCTCATTTTAACTGTTTGTCGAGGAAGTCTTCCTTCCCTCCAACCTCCGCACTTTGGATTAGGTGCCCTGCTGTGTTAATAGAACATTTTAATCTAAGTCAACTTCTGACACTGCTAAGCTCTCAAGAAGCAAGTACATTTTGCTTACTACTATGGTTCCACCCCCTCTCCCCTAGACACTCAGAATTGCGTGTGTTATGAATAAAAGAATGAAGGGGTGGGACTCAAAATGACAGGCAGAGCTGCTCTCCTAAGGGTCACTTCCTGCTGACACCCTTCACTGCCTCTTCTGTGTCAGTTCTAGTAAAAACCAAGCTCCTCCAAAACCCTCCACCCCTAGGCCCTCTCCAGTGTCCTTCAAAGCAGGGTCACCCACCACCCTGGACCACACAGGGCAGTCTCCCCGAGTCCCCACCCCACAAGCCTCCAGGCCTCTACCCGGGCTGCTCCTGCCACCTGAGTCACCCTCTTGATTCCTTCTCCTGGCTGACTCTTACTCTGTCCTCAGAACTGAATGTAGAGCCAATTTCTTCCAGGAAGTCCTCCCTGATGATGTCCTTTAGCTCTTGGCTGGGCTCCGTCTACAGCAGCACTGCTTGGCGACCAACTGGTATTTGTCCACCTGCTCCTATGAGACCATGACCTCTTGGAGGCCACGTGGGAAAAAGGAGTAAGGTGACAAGAGGGGTGGGAAGAGCAAACAGCAAAATCACAGTTGAAGTCCCAAATTCAAGGATTCTGTCTCAGATAAAAAGAATAAACTGTTTCATACGTGTGTCATTTGGCTATGATTTTTGTGGCTCATGGAAAACAAGAGCTTGGTGTTCAAGCCTTAAATCCAAGTTACATGCAAAGAAATGTATATATTCATATCCAAAGGAAACCAGAACTGCTCAACAACACTTTGCAGTTAAAATCCAAAGGAACTTTGATAAAGGCAATCTCCCTCTCTCTCTTTATTTTTATTTATTTATTATTTTTGTATCATATAGTTTTAGAAGTATTTGTATAACTAAGTGATGGCTACAGCCTATGATTCTGCACTGGAGTGTTTGGGGCTAAGGAAGCCCAGATTACATGCACTGTGTAAATGCAATCACACCAACACAATGACAGGCACCCTAGTGGCTGAGCTGAAGTTCCAAAGCAGAGAACCTTATGTTGGAAGACAGCTCTCAGTAGAAAGTAAGAAATGCAACGTTCTGTACTCAATTTCATTCGCTTTATGAGCCATTAACAGA
Source organism: Vicugna pacos (assembly GCF_048564905.1). Classification (NCBI taxonomy): domain Eukaryota; kingdom Metazoa; phylum Chordata; class Mammalia; order Artiodactyla; family Camelidae; genus Vicugna; species Vicugna pacos. Next base: position 22,268,460 of record NW_027328742.1, on the reverse strand, counting down.
TAGTATATCTTGTCTAATGAAACCCCAAAATATACTGTCACCTTCGATTTTCTCCATCTGACTGTTTTATGCTAAATTTGGATATCAAACCCTCACTCCATACGGAAAGCTCAGGCCTTAGCTGCAACACAGTTACATCCCGTGGAAGAAAGCCTAGCAAGGGAGAACTGGAGAGTTTCCCTTCAGAAGCGGCTAAGTGTGGTTTTGCACCTGTACGTCATTTACAACCACGCCATCGTCAAAGTAGTAAGACCTTACATCTGTGGGGCAAAAAGCACTGCGGTGCTTCCAAACCATGAAAGAACACTGAGCTTTGTGCAACAGTCCTGAGGCACTTAAAGTGTACTTTCTCTGAAAGGCTCCGAAAATGACTCACTTCACCATTTCAGGTACAACCGGAATTAGTAGAGAGAACATGCCCTTGAAGTCTGACAAGGCACTGCTGGAATCCTGCTACAGCATTTACTAGCTGCTAAATGAACCAATTCCTTAAACCTCTGAGAAGGCTTCCCAATATTCAAAACGGGGCTGCCACCGCCCACTTGGGAGGCATGGAAGTGAATGCAACACGCAAGTAGGGCGGCCGACTGGTACCTGACACGGGGCCTGGCTAGTTTCCCTCCGCTGCCCTTCTCCTCCTTTAAACTTGCACTGTTCCCCCGGTAACGATCAAGCCCCTGAAACAGACTACCCGTATCTTCTGTGTATCCCTGGATACATGCCTTACCATTAGGAGGCCAGAAAAACAACTGCCTCCTCCCCAGTCACTATCAATATTCTTAAGAGTCTGGGTTTTTTTAACTCTATGTTTCAGGGAGACTATTCAAGAATTGTTCAACCACCTTTCTCCAGGTTGGCTCCTCTTCCAACGCCCATCCCTTCTTACCTCAAATCTTCTGTCTGATTGCCTTTTGTTCGTGGGAAAGAGAGTCCGCTAGGGTGCAGACTCCCTAGGCCTCCCTCCCTTCATCACAGGAGAGTGTGACTACATTCTCCCAACTCCCCACTCCGACTCCAGCTTCTGAGGAGTTTCCCCTCCTGGACCCTGCAGCCTCTGGATCGTCCAAAGACGCGCACACGTGGCCAAAACCCTCTCTTCAGATTTCTTCCTGGGTGGCCCTGCCCACCCCCCAGAACCTTAAGGATAAATGCCATTGCTCTGAAAACCACAAACGCCGCTGACTGACACACCAAAGCTGCATGGTCTGGGCTTTCCTCCAAACCAGGCACAGCCCTGCCCCCCCTCAGCCACAGTCTGCACCTCTTGAGATGAGCTGATCCACTTGCACGGCTGTGAACACTAGCTAAGAATGACGAATCCCAATGTGTATCTCTAGTCCGGCTCCTTCACCTGAGCCCCAGGCTCATAGACACGAGTGCCTCTTGGAAGTCCTAACTTGGATGACAAATGGCATCTTAAAAATGCCATATGTAAAAAAAAAAGCCTTATGTCCACCATTTACTCTAGACTTCGATTCCTGGCAGGTACCTCCCAGGCTCCCCATTTTAGTAACAGCCCCAGCACCCACCTAGGTGTTTGAGGTCACATTCAATTTCCACTGTTCCCTCCACCTGGCCCTGCCCTGGAATCAGTCTTGTTATTTTTGTCGCTAAGCCAGTCTCAAGTCTGGTTCTGCAGGGAGCACGATGGAAACCCACGAGCTCACAGTAAGGTGCACTGAGTCACAGACCTCCGAAGGGAGTTCCCTGGAGGGGGATGCATCTCCTGCTGCCAGTCACCTCAGAAGACACTGGATTCTCACAAAGAAGGACCAGAAGAAGGGACTCAAGGATCTCCCGTGGTCTGAGGTTTGAAGGGCCTGAGGTCTGGCGGAGCTCCTAGTTAGCTGACACTCCTGTCAGTGAGCAGATGAGGATGGTAGGAACCCAGGCAAGTCTGTTCTTGCTCCGACCCCTTTTCTCTCGGGAGCCACGGGAAAGGCCAGTTTCCAGGGCACAGACCGGCCATCACAGATCCCAGCCTGCATTTGCCAACCCGGACAGCCTAGACTCCTACTTGCGACTCTTACTTCTGTTCTGTTCCCCCCCCCCCCAGAATGTGATGGACTCTTTCAGAAAGTCTGGACTGTCTCAAGCGAGACCAAGTCAGTGAAGGATGAAGTGTCCACATTTGGACCAGAGCATGAAAGGAGAAACAAGGCCTCATGTCCAGCATGACGGTGGTGGCCAAGCCCTTTCCCTGGGTGAGATGAACCAGGGTCGGGGTGAGAATGCAAGGTCCCTTCACGGCTGACAGGGGTGTTGGAGACTCACTAACGCAAAATAACGACATGGCCGTCAGTGGTGGACATCAGCTGCAACAGACACAGAGTCAGCTATTTACTGCCAAAAAGGGGTAAAAGTAAAGGCCGGTGCAGGGAGGCCTGCACGGCTGCTGAGGCAAACCACAGATCCAGCTCTGAATGACCACTGGCTGAAGCAGAGAGGAAGCTAAGGTCCCCTTTAGCGGTCCCTGTGTCCACCAGATCCAAGTGAACCAGTTACTTAGGACAAGGCAATGTTTTCCTGATACTTAGAAAAACCAGCCTCATAAAGGGAACAAAAGAGTGGCATGGTTTTAGGCCCGCTCCTGCCCCTCTATGAATGCAAAGTAAAGTAAATGGCACTGGGAAGGTGAATGCAAAAAAAAAAACCAAAAAACAAAAAACCAGTGACTGCTTCCTCCAACAGCGTCCCCTGCAGCTGCTCACCCCCGAGCCGGCCACTTCCTCACCAGTGACCGCCGGCCAGGAAGCGCCATCACGCACGTCACACAGCGACAGCCAGGAACCGCGTGCCGAGCACGTTTGTGTAAAAGCCAGAATCAAGCAAGGTGCTGCAGATTTTGACTTTCCAAGTTTAAATACTCCATGAAAAAAATCCCTCAGCAGCCGCCCAAATCAATTCGCATCTCACTTCTTCAAAACAAATAAACAAAATTAGTAAGAGAGCATTTGTTACCAAATATAAGGAGGAACAAACAGGTTCCTCAAAGCAAGGACTTTAACAGTTATCAAACTCCAGTGGGTGATGTGCTAACATAGCAAAAATTCCAAAAAAGTAGAAAATAAGAAGATGACTAGGATAATATACGAATCATGGCAACTGTTAAGTTTTTGCTTTTTAAAGCGATGGAGACGGCACAGAGGGCGATCTGGCTATTCCAATGCAGGGTGTGCACAGCCCACATTTTCAGACCCAACAACATGCTCACAGGGTGGTATAAGAGAAAAAGGAAAATAGAAAAAGGAAAAGAGGAACAGCGAAAATTAGAAACACACGAGAACAAAAATGACTTTGACAGCATTTACAAGAAATTACGTCAGTGTGATGAGGACAGGGACGCGGGGACGGTGAGACACACCCTCACCTCCTGATCCAGGGAAGGCAGGGGTCTGAGGGGTGCGGCGCTGCCAGGGGACCTCAACGTGGTCAGCGCCCCAAACCAAAACTTCACCTAGATGCGTGTAGACAGCTTTTGAGCTACAAAATGTGGTCGCATTTCAAGCTGGACAACTTTACTCACTCCCACCAAGAGGAACAGGGGAGAATTAGGTTCTGCTCCTGAACCAAAGCATTGTTTAAAAAATTAATGACTGTGGAATAGTAAAAGCAACAATGGAGTAAAAGTCACTGGAGGAGAACGTGCTTGACCCAAGCTCACTGGCCGCGTTATCTCACTGACGTTCAGATGCTGACTGAGCCCTTATGGTACCAGAACAGACAGACCCAAGAGGAGGGAGGTTTAATGCGCTGCTGTATTTTGATGCCGGCAGCCATGCCTGGTACACGAGGTTCTGGGTAAACAATGGTGACAGTGTCAACCACTATGGGCTAAGCACACATCCAGCTACTCCGCCAAATCCCAAGGGCAGACTTCAAAAGGCAAAAACAAGCTGGCATTCTCTGTTGGCTCTGCAGACTCAGAGCCAAGCAGTTGCTGAGCAAAAATGTCACCAGTGCCTCCTATGACAAAATAGGAGGCACTGGCGTGGGGCTGGGGCAGGGCTCCAGGCTTCCACTGCTCACCCACCAGTCTTTCCAGGGGGTGAAGGAGGTCCCTGCTTACATTGCACCGATGCATCTACCTTGAATGACGCCTTAGGACTCAACAGGAGGTGACAGGTGAGGTGAACGGAACCAGCCTTGGTGTAGCACGGTTCTGGCAGCTATGCCCTCAGCAGTGCCCAGTTTCCTAAACCTGACACCTCATCTCCAAGGAGAAGTGTAGTGTGGGCATGTAGATCACAGGGCCCTGTGAGGACAAGTACAGATCATGGCCACGACATGCCTCTCCCCTTCCTTAAGCCATAGAGGAATGTCCGGGGAGGAAGTGAAAATTATTCCAGAGCCCGCCAGGCACCACACGCAGGTGGGACACGGATCCCCTGTGTCTGTCATTCACAGGACTGGTGTGGATTTTCTTTTTATCAATTCTCTGGCATCTTCTCCTCCATCTTACCAACAACAAGAAAGTAGAATCTGACCTTAGAATCACAGAGAATCACAGAGCCCCTCTTGCACAGCGGGCCCGGCAGCACGTGCCATGTCCTCCAACCGTCACCTGTGGGACCACCATGAGCGCTCTCCAGACTCAAGGCCCGAGGCCGTAGGCCGGGGGGACACAGCTCACCTCACTCTCCCCAGTAAAGGGGGACCACCTCTCGGCAAAGACGTCTCACCCTCTTCTGCCCGAGGGACAACTTGAAAGATACACAGGGAAACATAGTAGAGGGTGAGGGGTTAGGCAGCCCAGAAGAGCTCGTCTGCACTTCCAAAGCAGAGTGGGGCCTTTGACCTAATCACAGGGACAAAGTGAGGACGAATTTTTCCCTGCTGTGTCCCATTCTCCGTGACACGCCTTTCCCTGCGTAAGGAGCTAATTCGGAAGCCCCTGACAGTGTTTCTGATGTCCTAACTTGGCATGGTGGCTGTCAGGCAGGGGAGAGGGCCTGAGCCGTGCTGGTGCTGGGCCTGGGAGGCAGGAGACATCGGCTCCACCCCGAGCTCAACCAGCACCTCGTTCTGCGTCTCGGGATTCAGAGTCTCATTTATAAGCAAAGGGATGAAACTGTCCCAGGACAGGCTGTCCAACAGAAATTAAATGAGAGTCATGTAAATAACGTTTCCCAGTTGCCACGTTTAAAATGTAAAAAAAAAAAAAAAACCAAGTAACTGATTTTAAGAACAGACCTTACTTATTCTACTGTATGTAATATACTATCATTTTGACGTGTAATCAATATAGAAAGTAACAAGATAGTTTATATTCTTTTTACTAGACAAGTTTCAGCGTCTGATGTACATTTGACCTACAGCACATCTCAGCTCAGACCAGCCTCCTCCCCAGCACTACTAACATCAGTAGCTGTGGCTACTCTATTGGACAGCAACTCCAGGGGTCCCCCCAAGTGTCCTGGCTGAAAAGGGGGAGTAAGTGTCCACACTAACCCTAAAAGGATCTCTCTGAAACAAAGGCGGATTTAGTTTTAAACGTCTGAAAACCGGCGGGCTACACCTCCTTCCCGCCTTGGCGGTCGGTCTAATATTTTAAAGAGGCTATTGAGTTTAAATGAGCTCACTGTCTCAAATAAGGAACACACAGTACAAATAAGACAATGCGCAGCCCATGAGATGCACTCAGTAAATATTCCCACTGAACCCACTGGTCCCTCCAACTTCAGAGCATGAGGATGTGTCCTCGTGGCCAGAGGCCACTGCACATGTAGCTAACAAAGCTAATGGTCCCCACTTTCAAAAGCCCCTGCCACCAACCTAGGTCTAATTTTGTATTTGTAATTTTCTTTTCTTTTTATAAAATAGAAATCCCCAATTTCATAGCCTTCAGGTCACCAAAACCTGACCACAGAGATCATGATGGCAACCCTCCTTGGTGAAACAATAAAATGAAGAGCCATTTCCACAAGACCTCTGTGTAAATCTACTAGGGAAATTCATCCTGGACTGAGAGGAAGAGGACTGGGGAGGAGGGGGCAATCTGAGGCACACAGACCCATGGGCCACCTGTCCCACGATGGACATTACACTCAACCCTCACCCTCCAGGAACTTCAAAATACACACAGACAGAGTGCTGTGGACAATATATATGTATTTTTAAAGAAATTCCGACTCTCTAGCAGGTTTGTATCTACCGAGACACAAATGGCTTATGTGTATAATGTTTCACAAAAGCCTTAAAACATTACCACCCCAACTTGACACATTAAGAAACTAGGGATAGAGGTTTATCACATTGTGCAAGATTAGAGAGATGCCACATCAGACACTGTATTTAAACCCAAGCCTTTGCTCCAGTGCTCACACAAGAAAGTGTGACATACTGCCCCTTTCCTGCCCTCTCCCTGCAATAAATCTCTGAAGAGTCTTTTCTGTGCCAAGTGGAATCACAATCACATCAATTTACCACAAAGAGCTATGTGACTCCTTGGAGGACGTTTCAAAATCTAAAGGGTTGTGATGGGAGGAGAGATTTGAATTTTCTGTTTCTCAAAGGAAACATGGCTTTAAAAGAAACTGAAAAGCACTTATCTAGTCTAAGCCCTCATTGTGCAGAGAAGGAAATGGAGGCTCAGAAGAGATGAGGAAAGGGACTTATTAACAAATATTGCCTAAGTGCAGCACCAAGCCAGCCCTGGGCCCTCCTGGGGGAGTACCTGGAAGGCCCAGGAGAATGACAGTTAGAAAAAGGAAAGAGAAGAAGCATACAAGGCCCTGTCTCTACACCACCATACCATGAACTTCCACCAAATTATCCAGTATTGGGTGCAGCCAAAATTTAGGTGGGCTAAAGAGGTTATAGAAACCTGGGAAGTCTCAACCATAGTGGAAATTCCAACATTTACTTTTTTTTTCCAAGTTCAAGCATCAGTTCAGTGGGCGCTCCATACGAGGGACTACACGAGGCCTGGAGTTCTCCCAAATACAGATCTCTATTACCACGTGTGCAAACCACACACAGGCCCACCAGAAGAAAAACGCCCACACATAAGATGGAATTACTGAAACAGAAAAGAGCCAACCAGCATATATTGCTAGCAAAAACGGTGCTGCTAGAAATAGACTCATGGACATAGAAAGCAAACTGCTGTTAGCAGGCAGGAAAGGGAGGATTAACAGATACACATTAATAAATATAAAATAAATGACAAGGACCTACTATATAGCACAGGGTACTATTTTCAATTTCTTGTAATGAGTTGTACTAAAAACAATCTGAAAAACATTTATATACATATGCATAAGCTTATAACTGAATCTCTGCTGTACATCTGAAGCTAACATGGTAAATTTACAACACTTCAATAAAAAATAATTTTATATAATAAGTAAAAATAAAAGCAACGCCATAAAAAAAGTAAAAGAACACGGTAATCCCCTTAGCTGTAGGTGGTGGAGAACTCTGCAAGCACCAAGTCCACTCGAACACTCCAGCACTGGCGGTCACTCATTCTAACCATCAGAGAATCACTTGGTTTCTACGAGGTTACTTTTCTCTTCAGTGAAAGGCTACAGTTGCATCTAATGATGTATTGAATCTCATCATTCACAAACCCAAGAATTAATGAGGATTTCCCATAGGCCTGGCTCTGGACAGATGAAAAGATAGGGTCCCAGATATATTCATGTGTAGAAGAAGTTTATGCCATAAAGACATTAATTCTTCCTGCTTTGATAGACAGATTCATTGCAATTCTGATTAGAATTCCTCCCAGATATTTCATGGAATGTAACAAGTTAATTTATGGTCAGGAACAGCCAAGAAACTTCTTTAGAACCACCACTGGAAAGGGGTGGATAGGTCATGCATTTCAACTGGTCTTTCTGATGTGATGAAAACGTTCTAGAATAATAATGGTTGCACAAATGTGAATATGCTAAAAGCTGCTGAATTGTAACATTTAAGTGGGTGTACTTCATGGTGTGTGAACAATATCACAATAAAGCTGTTATATGAAAAAATCCTTCTTGCCAATTATTTTTCCCTCTATACTACTAGTCTGTCCCACAATTTAAGTAAAACAAACAAACAAACAAAAAACAAAACAAACCAGATTTTGCCAGGAGCTCTTTAGGAGTGCAATGTCCCTGGGTCTCCAACGCCTCCGGTTGTGCTGTTCCTGTTAACACACAATAGCTGGGCTGGACTAGTTAGGGTCTATAAGTATCTTTTTAAGATCGACGGTCTCACGTTGCACCCTGGGAGAGTGAATGATGGAGGATGAGACAGCCTCATGCCTTCAGCTCATTTTTAACTGAACCAAGCCCTGCTTTCACCACTGTAATTCCTCTCAGTATAAAAACACGTTACATCAACAAGCACCGCCATCATAACACCTGAAAGAGTTCAAGGTACTTACCTGGGGCAGAAATACTGATCCAGGGGACAGAAGCTCCCTCAGCACTGTCGCTCCCTTTTCCCGACTCCACCAGGAGAAGCTGGGCGTTACAGCCGCGGGCTCTCAGCCCGGGGAGCAGCGCCCACGCCGCTAATCTGGACCTCAGGGATCGGGAAAGGGAGAGGAAGGCAGCCCCGGGGTCGCGGGGCAGGGAGAGCGGGGTGGGGGACGCGGGCTGCAGCCCCGCTCGGAGGCCAGCCCCAGCCCCAGCCCAAGCCGCCCGCCCCGTCCGGGTGTGCAGACCCCGCCCGCCCGGGACACAGCCCGCCCAGTGGTGGGGACGGGTCGGCGGCCAAGGAGAGGAAGCCCGGGAGGAGAGGACTCGAGGGAGGGAGAGGGGAAGGGGACGCCAGCCGCGGACTGAGGGGAGCCCGGCTGGGTCAAGAGGCGGCAGGGGCACACCTGGCCCTGGGCAGCTGTGGCCGGTGCGCCGGGGCAGGTGGCGCGGGCAGAGGGGCCTGGCCCGAGCAATCCAGCTGAACACGTGCTGACTGGCGCCCTGGGGGGCTGTGACACGCCGACCGCCCTCCCGCAGCCGCCTCACCCCTTTCCCGATATCCCCTCACCTTGCACTTCCACAGCCAGAGGCCCCGGCCCCAGGCAGGAGCCAAAGTCCTACAGGGCGACAGAGCTGAGAAGCAATTGGGGCCGATCCCCAGCTCGGAGCTGGAGCTTCCAAACCGCGGTCCAGCTGGCAGCGACTGCGCATGCGCAGGAGGGCCAGCGATCCGCTCTGGGTCCTGAGAGAGAAGGGGAACCGAGGGAGGGAGAAGAGGGGAGGAGGAGGGGAGGAGGGGAAAAGTGGAGGGAGACACATGGACAGGATGAGCAGAGGGAAGGCAGTTATCTGGAATTGGGAGAGGAGTAGCAGAGATGGGGAGAAAGCGTTTTACCTCTTGGGGCACCCCGAAGGAGGCAGCAGTCCTGCCTATACACCCTTCTCTAACCCGTCATTGCCCACAGCTCATATTTTACGTCCCTGGCCCAGCCCTCCAGCTAAGGTCTCTGCAGAAACCCTACGGGTATCACATCCATTGCCCCCACAAGGAGCTAGGTTTACTGTTGCTCTGGGAACCAAGCACCCGCAGGTGTTGTTTCTCAGAACTACCTTGGGAAGAGTACATATTCCCCTTTTACACGCTGGGAAACAGGCAGGCAGGATCTCTGCCTTAGCTCCACTGTCCCAATTGTTGGGCTGGCAGGGAGCGGGAGGTAAAATGTCAGAGCCCCAGAAGGAGCAGACTGCCTGAGTGTTGGTGTATAGTCCCCATCCCTCCTGGGTAAACCACACCCCAACCTCGGGGAATAATCAAGGGCTCACCTTAGGCCCCTGTGTGTGGGAGAGCTGCCCTTAGTCCCAGTGCCCAACTTGCTAGGTAGGTAGAAGTGTTATTGAGTCCAAATTCATTCTCCTCAGTGCAGGACAGGCCAGTAAGTTGGGAGACCAAGTGTTGGGGCATGGAATAGCAAGTTTCTGTAGACCTAGATGGCAAACAAATGTCCTGGAAAACCATCTCCCCAAGTCAGAATTCAGGCTGCTTTCCTATGTGCTTGGTTTTTGCAAACTTCTTGGTGTAGGAATTCCTTCTTGTTAGAATCCTTTGTTTTTGCAGCTATCTCCCTGGGTCAGATCCCTGTAAACCTCCAACAAAACAAACGTTATTTTCTATTCTGCAACGTGTTATCTTTATATGATTGGAAAAGTGTTAAATACCCTTAAAGGTCAGAGCCTTCAGAATAGGCTCTCCTGTATATTTTAGGCTCTAGGCAACATTGTTTTACAAGCAAGAAGAAGCCTAGGAGACAGAGCACAGGGTTAAAGTCAAAGGATCAGATCTAATATGGAGTCAGATTTCTTCTTTTCTATTACTGTGGCAGAAGCCACTTGAGGATTTAAATCCCTTTAAGTTAAAAATAAGTAAAACTTTAAAGGAATTTACATACATTGGCGGAAACTTGCATAGCATATCTGGAAAAGCACACAAAGGATTGTAAACATTGGCATCTCCAGGGAGGCGTGTAAGAACAGAGGATGAGGGAAAACTTCTTTCACTTGAGTATTTTTTGCTCTGTTTGAATTTTTTTAACCATATGCATATATTTCTTTTTCAGTTAAAATAAATGTGTAATGGAGCAAAGGAGTAACTAGCTCAGCAAATACAGCAGCCATAGACTCACTGAGTCATCACTTTCGATTTAAGCCAGGAAGCATTGATTGTCTCTCTCCTATGTGCCCAGTGATGTTTTAAAACTTCTTTTATTTTTTTTTATAAAATAATAACATGCTATCCCTCACCCCTGCCCAGGGCTGGTGGAAAACCAACTGAGTTTTTATTGAGTTGTTTTCCAAGGAGTAGAGATGAGTTATAAACAGAACACAACTTCAGGGCAAAACAGGCGGAGTTGTTTTCCAGCAGGCCAGATAGCGATGACGGGTTTTCAATAGAGGCGCACAGAGGCTGAGAGAGAAAGCCTCCAGGACCCTACAGGAAGCTGCCCAAAGTGCCTTCCCCATGGCAATACTGAAATAGGAAAGAACAAATCTGACCCCATATTAGATCTGTTCCTTTGACTTTAAACCTGTGCCCTGTTTCCTAGGCTTAGTCTTGTTGTTTCTGCACCTTTTGTGAAACAATGTTGCCTAGATCCTGAAATATACAGGAGACCCTATTCTCAAGGCTCTGACTTTGAAGGATATTAACATTTTTCCATTCGTATAAAGGTAACAAGATACAGAATAGAAAGTAACGTTTGCTTTTTGGAGGTTTACACGGATCTGACCCAGGTCAAAAGCTGCAAGAACAAAGGATTCTAACAACAAAGAATTCATACACCAAGTTTGCAACAACCAAGCATTCCCGCTTCCCCTTTTTAATATAAGAAGAGCCTGAATTCTGACTTGGGATGATGGTTCTCCAGGACATTGGTCTACCATCTTCTCCGCTGGCTTTACAAATTAAAGCCGATATTTCTTGCCCCAAATCCTTGTCTCCTGATGTGTTGGCCTGTAATGCACGAGTAGAACAAGCCTGGACTCGGAAACACAAACATACATTGAAAGTACGCATTTGGTATATTAAATGACATGCTTCCACTCGTATTCCTGAGGTTTTCTTCTCTTGACCACTCCTACTATATTTATGAAAAACCTGTCATGTGGACACATTTCCATCTCTAGCCACTACCTTTCCAGGTAAGAACTGATGCCAAGAAGACAATGAAAGTTGCAAGAAGGTATTACCTGGCCAAAAAAGAGCAGAAGTGGGTTCTGGCTGATGTTCAGGAGCAGGCCGGGGCACCTGACAAGATGTCATAAGTACGGATAGACATCTGGGCACCAAAGGAGAAGCTTCTAAACTTCCATGAGGGACTTGTTGGATAGGAAGGAAAAGTCCCAGCCTATAGCTCTGATCCCACCACAAGCTTCCTGGGCAAGGCTGGGCAAGTCATTTAAATTCTCTAGACCCGTGCTGTCCAACACGGGAGCCACCAGCCACATGCAGGATTATGATGTTATTCTGTAGCCAGACAGAATTATAAATAAACATTTTATTGCAAAGGGTCAGCAGGTATAATATTTAAAAACATTATTGGTTATCTTGCCCTAACAAGTTATTTTTGTATGTCTAGCTTTCTGTGGTTTGTAATGCCTGGACACAGTACACTCAAATCACAGTTGAAAAAAACTGATCCAAATAAGCAAGGTGATCTGGCTTAGTAGTTATGAGCAGGGACTCTGGGGCCAGCCTGCATAAGTATTAATTCTCACTCTCCCTCCAGGGAGTTCTTGCGAATCTTGGACAAATTATTGTTTTTGTTGTTGTTGTTGTCGTTGTCTTTGTTATTATTTGTGCCTCTTTTTCCTTACCTTTTAAATAGCGAGGAATATGTAGACTCTATCCCCTACTGTGTTGGCAGGATTAAATGAGTAAACGTCTGTGCTGCCCACTTCCCTGGGTTTCAGCATTCTCCAGGCAATCAGTGCCAAACTCAGTGGCATTCTCCACTGTCTTTGTCAGTCTGGGATGCTGTAACAAATTACCGTGGGTCGGGTGGCTTAAACAACCAGCATATTCCTTACGGTTTGGAGGCTGAGGCTTTCAAGGTCAATGTATCTGGGAGAGGATTGCCAGCTCGAAGATGGCTGTCTTCCCACTATCTTCATGGCCCAGAGAGCAGAGAGAAGCAAGCACTTTGGGGCCCTGTATAAGAACACTAATACCATTCATGAGGGCTCTACTCTCATGACCACATTTTGTCCTACTAATCACCTCCCAAAGGCCCCGCCTCCCTATACCATCACCCTGGGAGATGGGGTTTTGACATATGGATTTTGAGGGGATGCAAACATTCAGTCCACACATCAGCTAAATCTCCCCAACATGCAGTCATCAAACCTGTAGCTAATTTCAAAATAAAGTTTTTATCTCTCTGCCCAATTGCATTCCTACATCTACTAACACTGAAGTCCTGTTACATTTTATTTCTTATTTTTCTTGTAGAGGTTTAATTGATTCCTCTAACTCCAAGGCTTCGCTCGCTCCAGTCTGCTTGACAGCCCTGCCAGGTAGGTCTTCCTTAAACACCTTCCCACTTCACCTGGTTGTTTTTTAGGTGTAAATGTCAGAATTCTCTCCACACCCCATCCTAGACCTTTAATCCCTTACACTACCGCTCACTATGTTATTTTCCTATTACCACTGTAAAAAATTCCCATAAGCTTAATAGCTTAAACTAGCACAGAATTTTCAGCTTATGGCTGTGTAGGTCAGAGATCCAACACAGTTCTCATTGGGCTAAATTCAAGGTACCAGCAGGGTTCCTTCCTTCTAGAGGGTCTAGAAGAGAATGTTTCCTTTTTTTTTCTCCAGTTTACAGAGGTCACCCACCTTCCTTAGCATGTGCCCCTCAACTTCCTCCATTTTCATGGTCAGCAGCCTTTCTGAACATTGCTCCATCGCTACACCTCCCTCTGGTTTTAAACTCAGCTGGGAAATATCCTCCATTTTAAGGACCCCTGTGATTACATTCAGCCCACCTGGACAATCCAGGCTACTCACCCTATTGTCTCATCTCAGGATCCCCTTGTCCCAACCCATTCAGGCAGTATGTATGTGGCTGTGACATTCACCTTGTGTAACATTTCCTCTCATGAGCAATTTATGGTTCAAGGCACTTATAAGTGACTGTTTTTCTTCCTTATCTTTCTACATTCAGTATGTCTGGTGAGATTACATGAATCCTTTTTATTTGTGCCCCTGCACTAATCTTTAATAATGTATCATGGGTTTAAATGGCTAGCTAATAGACAATTTAGGAGACAGAAATCCTCTAAGATTTTTATCCTAAAATATATGTCATCCCTTTTGCCATGTACAGTAACATGTCACAGGTGACTACCCTGTGGCCGGGGAGGGACATGATTCTGCCATCACACTCCCCTCATTCTCACCAATGTGCTGATCAACTAACCAAGGAACTATGCTCTCCACTTCACTCACTTCCTCCTCCTTTCCATTGACTATCCTGTTCCCACCGCTTCCTTCATTCACCACATCAGGATTTCATGACCACATTCTTCCCTAAATGAAATGGGTATCTTGCATCTAATGTCTGACAGCTGTTCTTATTGTATATGCACACACTGACCTACACATAATCCCGTCCATGTCTTATTTTCCTAGAATATTCCAGAAGAATCTGTTCCATGATGATGATTATGATATTGACAATGATGACAGGGGCCTCTCAAGGATTCTGATAAAGAGGGAATCGATAAAGGGAGGGAATCATTGCAAAATTGCCCCAGAAACAGGCTTAAAGTTAAATAACTCTTATAGTGTTTAATGAAATTGACTAATATTTAACTATTTTTAAGACTTTATATCACTGAATTTAAAATTTTAACAGGAATTTTCATTCACCACTAACCAAGATTCAACTCTAGGACCAAAATCTAAGGATTTCTGTCTTCTAAAAAATTGTCCACTAGCCTTTTAAACTCGTGATCCTTTTAAAAAGCTTAGTGCTGGGCTGAAAGTAAGCAGGATTCATATAATCTCACGAGACACAGTGAAAGTGGAAAGACTAAGGAAGAAAAACAAAAAGGCATTCATAACGTCTTGAACTATACGTTGCTCACGGAGAAAATGTTAGCCAAGGTGAGTGTCACATCAACATGACGACTGAGTGGGATGGGGAAGCTGATCTTCCTCATCAGTCATTTATGCTGATTTGTTAGATGCCAAAACAGTTTCCTCATTGGATTTGCTTCTAACAAGTATGGAAGAATTTAGGTTCTACCAAAAGCAGGCTAAACATTTTCCCCTGCTTTCAGGTCTCTGGACTGAATGTCCCCACAAGAAGGACATGATTATGTTTCATAGGGAAGTCTTCCTGAGAAGCAACAGGCTTTTCTAGGGCAGAACTGAAGGGCCCCCCATGGAGGGCTGGAGGAGGGCTAGAGGGGACACTGGAAAAACAGCAGGAGTGAGTTCAGATACTGCTGCTCAGGTCGCCAAAGTCAGCATTGCTATCTCTAAGGATATGACATTCTCCCAAATGTTCCATGAGTGAAGGAGCCTGTGAACACTAAGCAGGTTGTTAAGACACAGCAGCACATAATTTGTGTGACAACACAATTAGACTATGATTTGATATTTGGAAAATAATTAGCCCATTGTTCTTTGAAACTGCAGCAGTAGCAATAGAAATAAAATAGACTGAGCCGTCTTGGAGACAACAATCAATAAACAATTCTAAATCTGCAGGATTCCTTGACAATATTCAAACAATGAGGTAGATGTGATCTGCAGATACCTCTTACTGCAGGGCTCACTCCTGCAAAGCATAGAACTAGTTTCTCAGCACACAGAGGGAACCAAGTCAAGATTCCTAATCTTTTGAGATTTACTATATGGCTGGAAAGATCAGACAAGTACGTACAGCCAAATATGATTAAATGTAATCAAATATTATCAAATGTGATTGGAGCACAGACGAAAGAGAAATTCCTTTCACCTGGGATCTAGAGAGACTTCTTCAGAAAATGTGGCTTTGGAGATGGCCAAAGACATGGGTGGAATTTTGGCAGAACAGGATGTAAGGAATTTAAAAACTTATTCTAAAATTCATATAAAAATTCAAAGGATCCCAAATATCCGAAACAACTTTGAACAGGAAAAACAAAGTTGGAAGACTTGCACTATCTGATTTTCAGACACTTTTTATAAAGCTACAGTAATCAGAATGTATGGTGTTGGTGTAAAACAGGAAAATAGAATAATGGAACACAATAGAATGTTCAGAACTAAATCAACACTTATACAGACAATTGATTCTCAAAAAGGATGCAGTGGAGAAAGGGTCTTTTCAACATGTAGTGCTGGAACAATTAGATAGTGATACGCAAAAAAAAAAAAAATGAACCTTGATCCACACCTCATAAAATATACAAAATTTACCTCAAAATGGATCATAGATCTTAATAGAAATCTAAAACTATAAAACAGCTAGGAGAAAAAGCATAGCCTTAATATTTATGACCTTGGGTTTGGCAAATATTTCTTTGCTATGACAGCAAAAGTATCATCTATTATAAAAAGAACCTGATAGAGTGAACTTTATCAACATTAGGACTCTTCAAAGCTCTTCTAAACACTGCTAAGCAAATGAAAAGACAAGCCATAGACAGAAGCTATTTGCAGATCATATATCTGATAAAGGTCTCTCTTTGTATCTGATCCAGAATAAAGAGGTCTCAAAAGTCAATAATAATTCAAACACCTGAATGAATGAATGAATGAGGCCAGAAAACACACTTCAGTAAAGA
Organism: Vicugna pacos; assembly: GCF_048564905.1. Classification (NCBI taxonomy): domain Eukaryota; kingdom Metazoa; phylum Chordata; class Mammalia; order Artiodactyla; family Camelidae; genus Vicugna; species Vicugna pacos. The sequence continues at coordinate 22,252,210 of NW_027328742.1, read as the reverse complement.
TATCCAGATGGATAATAAGCATATGAAAAGATGCTGATCAAAGATGTCATTAGTCATTAGAGAAATACTTTTAAAAACCACAGTGAGATACTAGTTCACATACATACTAGAATGAATACGATTAGAAAGACCGACCTTACAAGGTGCTGGCAAGGAAGTAGAGCAACCAGAACTGATACACACCACGAGGAATTTACAATAGTACAACCATTTTGGAAAAGTCTTTAACAGATTCTTTAAAAAGGTAAACACCTATCTACCATATAACCCAGATATTCCTCATCTGGTGCTTTAGAAAAGAAAAGCATATGTCCATACAAAGACTTGTAACCAAATATTCACTGCTATTTTATTTATAATAGCTCAAGTTGTAAATAACCCATGCATCCATCAAGAAGTAAATGCAGAAAGAAATGATGGTCTATACAAACACTGCTCACAATAAACTTTTCAGTAAAAACTCAGCACTAAACAATACTCTACTATAAGACAAATAAGCTATTAATACAGCAACACAGATGACTCTCAAAATAATTACACTGAATGAAAGAAGTCAGACAACATAGAGTAGATACTGCATGAATCCATTCATATAAGGATCTTGAAAATGCAAACCAATATGTTGTGATAGAAAGCAGATCAATGGTTCCCAGGGGAAGAGACGGGGAGGGAGGGAGGGACAACAAAAGGCAGGAGAGAAGCTTTGTGGGTGATGGGTATGTTCACTGTCTTGAGTGTGGTCATGGTTTCTTGGGGATATACTTACATCAAAACGTATTAAGCTGTACACTTCAAACGTGTGAAAATTATTTTGCCAAGTATACCTCAAAGCTGTTTTAAGAAAAAAGGCACTTTAGTCCTGATCCACTTCAGCGCCTGATTGGAGTGACATGATGAGTCCCTCACACTGTCTGCCTAACGGGAAGGTAGAAAACCTCTCACAGAAGATAACATATGGATTTTTCATTTGCAATGTCTGCCATGTAATAAAGAATTTCTAGACATGCAACATGTCCAGACTATATGACAGATAACATGAGAATATGGAGCATTAGGCAAAGGATGCAAACCCCCAGGTGATGTAGGCATCAGAGTTACCAATAAAGGCTATAAAATACTTTTAATATATTCAAGAAAATAAGGAAATGATGGGAGAATAGATAACAGGGTAGAGACTTTCACCAGAGAAATATACTGGAATGTATTTTTAAGAAAAATCAAACAGATACTCTAGAACTGAAGCTTTCAGCTCTTGAAACAGGTAAACAGAGCTAATTAGGATCCCTTTTAAGTAAAACTTTCAGTAATGCCAGGTAAAATACAACAACAAAGTAACACAGAGCTAACTATGGAGAGATAATTTCCCAGGTGACAATACAAAGAGGACACTTAAAGCCCAGAGTGGTCATCTTGTGAGCTGATGTCACCACACCCTGGAGGAAAGGGGTTTTCATCTGCACATAAATAGGGATACAAATGTCCATTTAGGAAAAAGGGTCCATACCAGATGTAGAAGACTCTTCCTCTATATCTATATAGTCAGACACAGAGATGTAAAGTGGCAGCAGAAGTCACAGTGACACAGGGCACTGGGCCAAGGAGTGTGAGCACCTCTGCAAGCTGGGAAAGGTAGGAAGACGAATCCCTCACAAGAGCCTCGGTGTGGAACTTAGCCTTGGCCACTCGTTGGTGTTAGCCCACTGACATTGACTTTGCACTTCTGCACACTAGAAGAGTGAGAAGATGAATGTATATTGCTTTAATCCACTGAGTCTGTGGTCCTTTGTTACAACAGCAATAGGAAAGGAACTCAGGAACCAACATGAACATGAACCACAGGCTGCCTCCTGTGCTGGCAGGAAGTCCTTTGTCTCTGATCCTGGGGGAGTGTCCTGTTTTCTGGCAGCATCCACAAACTACCTCATGCTAACTTGGCAGTTTGCAGAGGGTTAAATCTTAACCCTGCCGAGTTCTTGTTATTTAGTTAATAAAAATGATGGTGTCATCATGGGTATTTTTCCATCTTTTAAATACCCTTCAGTCTTCTAATAAAGCTACTTCTAATTAAGAGACCGTGTAAGTAGTTTTCAATCTTCTAATAAATAACTGTGGTTTTATCTGGTTACTTAAATTATGAATAATAATATTCACATTTGTAAAAGTTATTAAAATCAACATTGTTTAATGAAAATATCATTTCTTTTCGCATGAACATGTATTAACTACAAGAAATGTTCCATGCTTTGTTCTACGATTTACTGTTAGAGCCTTAAAGAATAATATTTTCCTCAAAAGATATTACGGCAAAGGGATTTCGTTTGGTGGAACAGTTCCGGCATCAAATCTGGTGCATGTCTCAGGCCACTGGCAACAAAGCGATGACAGAAATTAGGAGGCATTATAAACACAGTATCATTTTTAAAGGAATTAAAAAAACTGGATGTGTGTAAACAAAGAATCAGAGAATATTCTGGTGAAATAAATGTATTTTTCAGCTTAAGCAAGACACGGGGTGAATAAATCTAAAATGAAAAAACCACCCAGAGATTAGCAGCGAGTCATGCATGCAGTGTGAATGATCAAAACCAAGTTGTTTCCAAACCAGTGTGCTGGCTTGATGCCTTCATGAATCAAATCTGTGTGGCACCTTGCCACCTCGAATACATGTTGATGAGGTATTTATAAGCCCTTCACCATCCCAAATCAAAGCCCACGCACGAGCCACAAGACCATCACCTACACATTTGGAAAACACACAGCATGGTGAATAGCACTTTTCTTGTTCAGTAGCCGGTGGCAGGGAACTGTGAGCAGAGATACAGGGACACAGAGGCACCTCCCCTCACTGAGCTGATAAACTTCCGTGCATTCCTGGGGACAGGATTGTCATAAAGTGCACCATGGATTGATCCTCCTCCTAGGAAAGGAACCGTAGGGCTGTCATTAGGTTTGAACAGGGGTGGGTGGAGGTTCTCAGAAGAGTTGTTTCAGCACAACCAATAGAATTCTTGGCCACCGTGACCACGAAAGACAAGTCCCCTGCCATCCTGTTAGGCACTTGGGCTGCTGAAAAAAGCTGGGCTCAGTAAAGGGTTGAGTAGAAGGCACAGACCTGAGGGGTGCCCCAGTAATAGGCAGGAAGTAAGGCCTGGTTTATACTGCTCTGGGTGTATCCCAGCCTCATCTGAATATGAAATCAGAAATTTGCAAAACAGCAGAGCTGGGGTGGATCATCTACTCCAGACTCCTCACCTTACAGTTAAAAGGGTGGCAACCCTGACAGGCAAAGCAACGTGCTAAAAGCAGAGCGTGGAATTGGCAGCGCCAGATGAAACGCAGCGTGCAACCCCCGTTCAAGGCCGCTGACTCTGACGACGGGGCCAAGGTTTCCAACGAGGAGAATAAGACAGTGTAAATACTTTGTTCCCCCTAAAACCCCAAATGTTTTTTAAAGGCACAAAAACTCACCTTAACTAGCTGTCTTCTGAGGGGGCTCTCCTCTGCTTCTTCGTCTTTCTGTCTCCATTTCCATCTCTCAGACACAAACACATTCAGTTTTGTGAAAGGGGACTTCCTGTCATACAAAGACAGACTTCACATCTTCAGAAAGATACCTGAAAAAGCACGTTTCTCAATTCAAGTCTTTGTGTGAGTTCTGGGCAACTGCCTTATTTTCTAGAACAATCGGTAGTTACAAAATCAGGAGATCATCTTCCACAAAGGAAGAGTTCTGGTCCGTGTTGATAAAGTTGGGGATGACACATTTCATGAGTCAGTTTGGCTCCTCCTCTGGCCACCTGCTGCATCTGATGGCTTCCTGGAGCCGAATATCACTGTAAAGGGCTATGGTAGGGATACCAGCTTTGCCCTTGTCCAAGTGGTCCACGTCATTGATGTAGCAGTGAAAGAGGGACCTAAATTCGTCATTGTACTGCCAGAGAACACCTTGGGCAGCAGCGGTCTTCCAAAGTCTGACACAAAGCTGTTCAGTCTGAATCTCTTCTCGGGAGAGTCTGCATTGCTATAAAGAAAACCAAAATAAAATATCGTTCACACTGTAGCTCGGTGACCTGAAGAATCATAGTTTTTGCCATCTACTGAGAGTAAATGTCTGCACAGAGCATGCTGACAAGCACTGGAAGTGAAAGACATCACTTCTGAACACATACAATTAAACCCAAGGCAAAAGTCTAAAGTGAGGGCCCTTGGACCGTCCTGAAAACACATCGTTCCCTGAGAATCCTCAACATTGGTGCCTCGCACACCAGTGTTTCTCCGTGGGACACTCAGATCTCTTCATCAGGATTCGTTAAAATGCTTCTTAAAATGCAGTATTCTGGGGTGCACACCCTCAGAGTCTCCAGAGTTAGCGACTGGTAGTCTGTATTTTCATAGCCACCAGGATCACTAAACATGCTCAGGTTTAGCACCGCGGTCTACATCGGGTCACCTGAGCATCGACAATTCTGTCTCACAGGATGGGGGGGTGTCATGTGTGTCAGGGTGCTGTCCTACCCACGTGTCTCCCCTGATTCTCAGAACTGACAGTCCTGCCCCATTGGGCACGAAATACCACCATTTCACAATGCATACGCAGGGTGCCCGACTGACAGATACAATCAGTGATAGGAGAGGGGACAAAGCTCAGCTTCCTGATACCTTGTTTCTCTTACTGTGGGACGAGTGATCAATTCAAGGGTAATAAATCAGTGAATGAGTGAATAACATGACTCTCGTTAGTCCCACGAGTGCCTGGAAGAGCAAGCCTGGGCACACTGAGAACCATAACAGCCCATCTACTTAAATGTCATCCTCCACAGATCTATGTAAAGGTTACTTCCACCCAGGCAGTGACTCCAGAAGGGCAAGAATCATGTATGAACACACTCTCAAATCCAGAACAGAACCTGACAACAACTAGGCTCTGGAGTCTGTGTTTAGCGAGTGTGGAATCTCAGTGATTCCAGCTCTTACACCTTGCCTTCCCATCCCACCCCTCATGATATGGCCCTTATGACCAGTTCTCCCGGGGCTGGGGCCACGGAACCCATTTACAGGACTGGAAGAATCTGATCATGTAAACCATCCCCCAGATTATCATCAAGACTCACCTGCATTTCAGGGATCAGTAATCCCAGAAGCTTTGCAATTCAGGCAGCTGAGGGATTTTTATATCAGCTCTGTCTTCTACTGTGACTGCCTGGGTGACATCAGACAAGGAATTCTGAAAACCCTGAACTTTTCCTTTCAGGACTAATCTAATTAACAAATCTCGTTGACCACTCAACAAATGTGATGTGAAGATCAATGACTTACACAGGAGTACAACATTCACTAGGTCGTGGATTTAGAATCAGAGAAAAATCATTTGAGAAAGATTGACAGAATGTAGCTTTAATGCGAATTTAAGTATTCTTACCTTTCAGTAAATCATCTTCCCCTACTTATCACTTCACCCAAGTTTAAAAGATGTTTGAGAACAAGGATGAGTGTGCCAGCAATCTGTGGCCCAGTAACCTAAAATGTCACCTAGGAAAAAGAGGGGAGTAACACATTTTTAAAAAGCATGGTGAGGATGGCAGGGCCATCCCCAACCCCAGACTAAGAAGCTCTGAGAAATAGCTTTCCTGCCTGCCTGGGGCATCAGCTGATGTGAAAATCCACCCAGAAAACTCACTGTCCAGCAGCTCTTCCATAACACAGGCTACACTTTCTCAGAATTAAGAATTGCGTCCAGTAACCACTTCGCTGAAGAATAAAGACAAAGTAGAACAAGAGAGTTCTGCCCCTCCCAAGGGGAGAGCCCAGACCTTGGGCTGCATGCACTGCGCCCACTTCCCAGGAGAAGAATAAACTGTAGAAGGGCGTTCTGCGAAACTGGGGCAGCAAAGGTTGAGATGGGAACAAATTGACCAGCTGGCCAGGGACAGCCCCCTCTGTCGCTGCCTTGGCGGCTGCCTCAGCCCCCTCAGCCCATCCTGCCCACCTCCGGTATCTAAGCTGTCAGGGAAACTGCTTTGCAACCTGGAGCAAGAGAGGCTGCCCTCAGGCCAAGCTGCGGAAAAGATGGGAGCTAAAGCACCAGCTCCCAAGCTGCAGGCTCCATACCCCCGCCAACACCCCGACGCCCCCGCACCCTACCGCAAACCCGGGGAAATATGACCCGGAGAAGTGTGACCTGGGAACGAGGGGCAGCAGACGCCGCCCCCAAGTCAGGCCTCCAGAGAGATTGGAGCTTATCCTCCAACTCTCCAGGGGCAGCCCCCTGTCCTCTCCACCCTCTGATCTCACCGCGGGCCCAACTCCCAGGAGCAACCAGACCGAGTGTGGGGTGTCAGGCGAATCTTGCGCGGGAGAGGACGTCCCCAGGCCAGGTCAGTGGAGAGGAGAATAAGTGACAACATTAGGCGGGGCAGCCGGCCGTCGCAGCTGCCTCTGCCCCTCGACCACATCGAGCCCGTCTTCCAAGAGCAAGCTGACCTGGAGACGGGCATCCGGCTTCTTGGGCAGCAGAGGACGCCCCCAGGATTGGCCGCGGGGAAGAGGAGAGCAAATTGACAGGCTCCGCGCTGCAGCTCTTCTACCCCCGCCGTCGCCACCCCCGCACCTTTAAGGCACCGCCCAGGGCGCCCCTCCCCCAGCAGGCTGAGTGGGACAGGTGCGTCTGGTGATCTGGGGCAGGAGAGGCCACTCCCACACCAGGCCATCGGGGAGACGGGAGCCAATCCATCAGCTACCCAAGGCAGACACTACCACCGCAGCAGCCACCACTCTTGCCCCTGACCTCACAGTGGCCTCCTCTAGGGAGCAGGCTGACCTGCAGATGGACGTCCGGCGAACTTGGGACAACAGGGACCGCCCCCATGGCAAACAATGGGGGGAAGTGGGAGCAAATGCACAAGCTCCATGGGAAAACCTGCCGCTGCTGCCACCACCCCCAAAGTACCAAGTCCAACTCCCGGGGTCAGGCCGACTAGGATACACGCGTCTCGTAACACAGGGCAACAGCGACCGCCCCCAGGACAAGACGCGGGGAAGATGGGAGAAAATGGGCCGCTCCCCCGCTGCAGGCCGCCGACCACCGCCACCCCTGCACCCTGACGACCCTGCCTCCCGCCCCCAGCAGGCAAAGTGGGACAGGGGTGTCCGGGGACCTGGAGCAGCAGAGGCCGCCTTCAGGCCACGCGGTGCAGACATGGAGCTAATCCACAATCTCCTCCGGGGCAGCCTCCCTATGCCCGCAGCCATCACCTTACCAGCCCCCTGACCGCACCGCACCCATCTCCCAGGAGCAAGCTCACCTGGAGTCTGACCTCAGGCAAATCTCTGGCGGCAGAGGTCGCCCCCAAGCCAGACCGCGGGGGAGAGAAGAAATAGAGCAGCTCCCTGGAACACATCCCCTGCCCCTGCCGCCTCCGCCGCCGCCTCCCAGGAGCAAGCTCATCTGGAGACCGGCGTCCCGCCTCTAGGGCAGCAGAAGCCGCCCCTGGCTCCGCCGCCGGGGAGAGCGGAGCGAACTGACCGGCTCCCCAGCGGCAGCCCCCCTCCCCCCGTGGGCCCCGCACCTTAACGGCGCCGCCCCCATTCCCCACTCAGCAAGCTGAGTGGGACAGGCGTGTCCGGCGCCCTGGGGAAGCAGAGGCCGCTCCCAGGCCCAGCAGCCGGGACAAGGCAGCTATTTCACCCGTTCGCCATGGGCAGCCTCGCTCCGCCCCTCTGCCGCTGCCGCCGCCCGCTGACCTAACCGCCCCACCTCCCAGGAGCAAGCTTACCTGGAGTCCAACATCTGGCGAATCTCCGCCGGCCAAGCCCCACCCCAGGCCAGGCTGCAGGGAAGAGAAGAAATCGACCGGCTTGCCCGGGCAGCCTCCCAACCGCCGCCGCCGCCGCCGCCGCCGCCTCCGCCGCCCCAAAGCATTGCAATAGCCTCCAGGGGTCAGGCTGACTGCCAGGATGTGCACTTGCCTTCTGATCCTACCCAAGTGCCTGAGCACCTCCCTGCATTCCTACACTCCCTGCACCTCTGCACCCCTGCTACTCTCTGCAATTCTGCATCCCTCCATCCCCGCATCCCCTGAAATGCCTGCGCCCTCCACAGCCCCTGCACCCCTGTCACCAGTTACACTTTTGCACTGCCTACACTCCTGCACCCCTGCATGTCCCACACACCACCTCTTGGGCCTTTGGCAGAGTCTCTGCTGTTAGACCAATGCACAGGGACTCACTCTTTGCCAGTATATGATGCATCAGTGGACGACAGGGGTTGCCTTCAGGAAGGTACATGTTCCCGGTCACTAGCCTGGGCCACTAGGGTGATCTCCGTGAGGTCACTCAGGACGGGCTCAGAGATGCTATTCTCTGGGAAGAGAGGAGTTGAAACCGGTCTTGAAGGGCAGAGCTGTGATCACCAGGCCGTCCACACTTCATGTTTTACACAGGGCTTCGGAGAAGTGAAATGGATCCGGCCAAGTAAGACTGGCCTGCTGTGTGCCCACCTCAGTCCTGGGCTCTGAGTCAGGCCGACTGGCTCCCACCCTCAGGGCCCAGTTTGAGCACCTGAATGGTCCCTTTGAGGCATCCCATCAGTTCTCAGGAAGAAGTCTGTCTGCTTCCACCCCATGGCCCTCCCTCCTACTGTGCTGGCCTCAGGAAGGTTCCTTATTTGGGGAAGAAGGCAGCCCACCCCCTACCCCACCCCTCACCTTTCTCTAACCCAGGCTGGTGCTCTCTCTGCCCCTCAGAGTCTGGGAAGCCATCCCTCTTCAGTTATGTTCCTTCTGAGATGGACTTGCTTCCACTCAATTCTAGGCGAGAATGCACCATGGAATGCACTGGGTAAGAGAACCAAAATAATTTCTTCTGTGAGGTTGTCTGTTTATCTACTGGGGCTGGGCTGTGTGTAGTTTGCTACAGCTATTGGTGTGAGAGACTAAAACAGCCTGTGTGTCCTTGTTTTCATCTCCGCGCTGTCTTTGGGTTTTCCCTAGACACTCCTGAGACATTTACTTCTTTTAGTTTTATTCCTGTTATTACACAGGGGCCCTACTGACATGGAGGTAAGATGTTGGGGGAGCAGGACAGAGCAGGGCATCTGCAGTCCTGTGATTAGTTCTCATTGAGTCTGTGCCCTGAGCTGTGACCTCCACAAGTGTGTCTCTTTTCCCCACCCCAATTTGGGTGAGACAGAAGGGATTTCCCTTCTCCCAGGTTGGTTAGGCTCTGGTAAAATAATTTTTCATTAAAAAAACAAACAAAAAACAACTACCCCCAATGAAACAGAATGTTCTGGGTGTATTTCAGTAGAGTTATTTTCTCCTTTCCAGGCAGGAAACATGAGGAGTTTTCCTCTGACCTTCATTCTGAGAACAGGGTAAGGCCCTGGCGGTAAAATGCATGAAAAAGGGCAGGGGGTCCCTCTGACTGGCCCCCTGGAGTTGTCACACTCAGATTTCCCCACGCTGAGACTCCCGCTGGCCTCAGGGACCTGTTAAATCTGCCTGCCCCCGGGGTTCTTACAAAAGCGGGTCCTTCCCTGGGAGCTGTGACTCTCCAAGCCTGCCCGGCTGCCTCTATGGGTTGGGAGCAGCTTTCCCCCTCAGTTTCCTTATGGATCTAAGAAGAGCAGTGGGTTTTCAGCTCCCTCAGCTCTGGTATTTTTTTAAGGACAGAAGGAGCAACTGCTGAGCTCCTCACAAGCTGGACTAGAGGCTGCAAGCCTCCCCTCCTCTGCCTCCATGCAGACAATCAGTTTCTGTGGTTCTAGCCGAGTTTCTGAAGATCTGGATTTAAACACAGACATCCCAGCCCCCACAGGATCACACAGTCCAATAAATCCCTACAACTTCCACTGGTAACTACGGAGCTTATGAGGACATGGGTTTTGGGGCTCAGGGGCCTGACTGCACGACTTGCTCCGTGGACTATTTATGTGGTTGTTCTGGGCCTTGTCTGAAGTGGCTTGCTTACTATATCTGGTACTTGGGAAATATAAAATAAGTATTAGAACCTCCACTGTTTCTCCCTTTTGGGCCTTCCAACCTAAAAAGTAATAAGTGAACTCAGACGGTATAGTCACCATAATGAGGTCAGACCACCCTGGCTCTCCTGAGTGACCGGCACTGACTTGCACCTTAACTCGGAACAGTAGGGGAACCGCCTTCCTCTAACAGGGCCTCCCCCCACACCAGGCACGCCCTCAGCTGAGACGGGGCCAACTCCCCCACTGAGGTGTGTGCTGGTGGCTTCAGTGTGACCTGGCCCTGTCGGGACACGAAACTGCATTGAGGTGGAGGGTCAGGAGGAGGGGGGTCCCTGCTGGGGCAGCAGGGGGCCTGGTGACACCCTGCCCAGCCTGGTGCCTAGGGCTCCTCAACATCTCCTACGGCCCCCGGGTCGGCTCTGGTCTGGGCAACTGCATGCACCCTCCCAGTATCTTTTCATTAAGTCCCTTTTTTGCTTTTATCAGACAGAGGTGGCTTCTGTTGCTTGTTAAGTGAAACAGTGCATCAGGAAACCAGACTATTTCTAAGGTCAGTAAAATACCAACTTCCGTCAGTCCGCCGGGCAGACCGTGCTGCACAAATTCCCGCACAGGGCTGTGCAAATGCCTTACGTGAAGGGTCCTCATCATCTGTCTTCAGAGATACAGAAGATGGTGGTTCAGGTAAAACCTCACGGAGGGATTGAGGAATCCAAAGCTGGTTGGTTTCAGAGACTAACCGGTCGGACCAGACCAGAGTTGTGGTCAGAAGCCTGGCTTAATGTCATGCAGCCTCAGCGCCCTAAGTGTCCTGTGGGGCCGGTGCTGTTCCCTTCACAGGCTCTTGTTGGGGAGTCACTGTAGCCCCTTACACTCAGCAGGGAATCCAGCCCTGTTAGCCCCCACCCTGAGTGTTCCATGACACAAATCTCGGGAATGTTTAATTTTCATCTTTGTTTAGGAGGATGAAGGTGGGGCAAGAGGAGACATAAATTCACACTTAGTGACACCAAGTCACAGCCAGTACATCCTCCTCGGAGAGCTATGTGCTCCCACAGTGGTGGCTGGGGGGCTGGGCAGAGCCCCTGCACTGGTCACAGAGGGACTCTCTCCTCTGGCTGCAACTGATGGGTTGGACAACAAATCAAGAGGGGACAGAGCATCTTTCCCGGGAATTTGGAACTGACACACAGAAATTAATTTCACTCATCTTGGGATTGGGAGGAAGGTGGGAATCAAATGAAACCAGAGCAGGAGAGAAAGTTACAAGTGAAAGAAAGAGAGACAGAGAGACTGAGCTTGTAACAGCAAATACTGGGAAGGAAGGAAAACAATCGGGACAGAGGAATTCCAGCTCCAGGTTGTCTAGTGTGTCCCAGCCCATCAACGAACCTGCGGGATGGTTAACGTCATTCCAGTTTTGCAGATTGGGAAACACATTAAGTGCCACTGACCCCTCACTTCCCACTGCCTGAAGGCACCATGATCCTCACATGGACCCTGCTGTGCTGACAGCCCAGCACCCTGATCAAAGGGACCCGGCGGGAGTGGGAACCCCTCTGAGTGTGGAGAGTTCCCTGCACCGAGATGCCATGCATCAGCAGGTTCCCGATCACCCCAGGTTAACATCTCCCCAGCTGTGCAGTCTCCCGACCCGCTTCCCTCCCTGCCAGGCACCTCCGTTCTTACCACCGAGTGTACTGCAGGAATTCAGGCACAGGGATGCCCAAAGCAACACGAGCCCACTGGCAGTACAAACAGCAGACTCCCAGCCCCAAATGGGCTCCATGGGGATAGTAGGTGTCTTCACCGTTCATGTATCTAAGGCAATCTGTTTCTTCAGCTGGAGGCTATAGAGAAAAATAAAAGTTCCAAAACATCGTTCAGTGAGGAATTCCTCCAAGGACCTGACTCCAGAGTCTACAACCAGTTGTGCTGGCCTCTCCTACCCCCGGAATTTAGGTGAAGTGGATTATTGATCAGCACAATCGCCGGTGGCCCAGCTCCTGGGCTTGGCTGCCCAGAGGGGGCTGGGGGAATGGGTAAAGCCAGGGCACTCAGGAAGAGCACAGAGGACCTGGCCTCTCCCCTCCGCACTTGTAAACCTTTCCCCAAATCTCAAGGCATCGGACAGAATGCAGCTACCACAATAATGAGATGCTCCCAACTCTTCACTCACTCCTGTCGTTTCACTTACGTGCTGAGCATCCAATGGGTCACAGGACATGACACACAGGATGGCCGATGGGACAGGCTTGGTACTTCCCCCTGGATCCTGTTCAATCTGATGGAAGAATGATCACTCATAAACGGTTTCTCAAAAGGATACATAGACAGAAGACAAACTGCAGAGTGAATCAAATTTTAAAATATAAATGAAGATCCCCCAGTCTCCTCGCCTAAGGTTAACAGCATAAAGAAAATAGATCTTGCCTTTGATCATCAAGGAAGTAGTCACCCCCTCTCAGGAGGAAAGGAGAGTTATTCTTTGAGCAGGACACACAAGTGCTCCATCGGATTGGACCAGGACCTCTGCATTCATTCAGCAAATCTGTATAAGCTCCTACTACATATGGGAATCTAGTAACTATACCCATTCCAAAGGGTCTTGGGCTTTATTAGTCAACAAATTAGACACGACTCCCCATCACTGGGGGCTCAGAGTTTTAGTAGAGGAAACAGGCATCATGTTGGGGGTAGCAAGAGCTTGGGGAAAAATAAGAGTGATATGAGCAAACTCAGGTGATGGTGGTGGGGTGCAAGGCAGGCAGGAGGGAAGAAGTCAATCCTGGCAGATCTCACGGAGTAATGAACTTGAAGCAGCATAGATCCGGAGGAAGAAGGAAGAGCCGGAGCCAGAGGCCCACAGAGTGAGGGGGAGAGTGTGGGCGGAGAGGTAGAGCATGCCTGGTCCTGGAAGACTTTGGGACGACTTTGGCTCCTAATGAAATGGTGACCCTTTTAGTGAGTTTTGATGGGATGGGTGATGTCCAATTTATGCTTTTGTTTTGGGTTTTTTTGGGGGGAGGGTAATTTATTTATTTTCGTGAAGGTGCTGTGGTTTGAACCCAGGATCTCATGCATGCTAAGCATGCACTCTATCACTGAGCTGCACCCACCCCCTCAATGTATGCTTTTATCGGCTCCCTCTGACTCTGTGCGGATGAGATTGTAGAAAAGCAAAGATGGAAGAAGGAGGCTATTTGGTGTCCAAGAAGGGGCAGAAAGTGGCTCCTAGGAGGGTGGGGAACAGGGAGTAGGTGGTTAATGAAGAGAGAGGGGCCAGAATTTTCTAAGAAGCTGGATTTGCTGTGTGTGTGTGTGTGTGTGTGTGTGTGTGTAAGAGTAAGAGAGAGAAAGAACATGATTCCAACATATGAACCTGGAAAATGGGATGGATGTCCTCTCCATCCACAGGGGATGGGACAAGATGGTGCTGAGCAGGTGGAAAGGGGCTGGAATCAGCTCAGATCTTCAATGTCATGGTTAAGGAGTCTTACATATTGCCACAGAAATGCCTAATAGGTAGAGGAGTCTGGGTTTTTTTTTTCTTTATTTTTAACATTAAAATATAATTTAAATGATTAATTTTATTATGTGAATGAATCTGGAATTTTATTTCATGCCAAGGTGTATGTTATAATAGCCAAATGGATAATATATCAGAAAAGGTGAGAAATGAGGGCTTTCACATAAACTGACTGTCCATAACGTAGATAAAATTTCAATAAAACCAGTCTTCAGTACAAAAACCTCATCTTGATGTTACATAAAATTAAATGAAAAAGGACTATGTTGATGTATCATTATTTCATGTTACATAATAGCTCCAAACAAACACACTGTTTAACTATGAGGCTTGTAGAAATACTATTCACTTTATTGACATAAATACAGAAATGCAGAAAGGTTCTAAGGTAGAATAAGCATCTTAGTGGAAATAATAGAGATCTGAGCATTTTACATGATATGTATGGACTGATTCAAAATTTGGAAAAGTAATTTACGCAGTAGAACATATGTATGAATGTGAAAGCAAGATGAATGAAAGAAAAAGAATATGAGTATCAGGGAGAGAGTTCCAAATGGAAAGGGCCAATCAGGGAGTTTTGGACAAATCGAGAAATTGATGGCATGTCAATTTCCAAGTCTGGTTGCTTCCACCAAACTTATAGCAGAGAGATAGTGGAGAGATCCAGGACCCAACTCCGGAGCACATTCGCAGTAAATGTTTGGAAAAAAGAGGAGACGTTGGCAAAAGACCAGCCAGTGGATGGAAAGCAGAGCGATGGGCTGGAGGCCAAGTAAAGCAGGAACACGGGGGTGGAGGCATGGAAGGGCTGGGTCAAATGCTGCCAAAGGGCCACGCATGATGAAGACTAAAAACTGACCACTATATTTAGCAACGTGGGGTCACTGATGGCCTTGACAGAGCAGTTTCCATAGAGTGAGGTATCAGGGGAAAAGCCAGAGTGGGTGCAAATGGGAATGGCTCAAGAGAATATGCAGACAGTGAGTTTAAACTACTCATTAAAGATTTGCTGCAAAGACATGGGGTGGCAATTGGTGGGGGCGAATTAGGGTCAAAGAGTGCTGATTGTTTCTTTTAAGAGGATGGACTTTTATATACTGAAAAGAGACAAGTAGCAGGAGAACAAAATAGATGAGGTTGTGACAGAAAGGATGGATGTAGGAGTGACAGCCCGGAGAAGATTGGATGGATGGCCCCCCTGGCGACTTTTGGATGATCTGGCTTTTGATGTCACCTGTAATAAGAGGTGGGGCAGCAAGAGTGAGGTCACAGACCTCAGAAGGCTAGCGGATGTGCTGGGAGTTGCTGGTGAAAGTTCTCTTCTGTTGGCTTCAGTTTGCCTGGTCAAAGTAGAAAAGTAAACTTACCAGCTGAGGAACGAGGAGTAAGAGTTACTGGAGTCATGAGCAGAAGATACAAAAGAGCCTTCAGGGACAATGGGACAGTGAAAAGAGCAAGGGGAGACGGGGGAGTGTGCTCTCAGAAAGTTACATTTTATCATTGAGGTCCCCAAGTGTTGGATGTGTGATTTCTCTTCCTGCTGTCTATGAAATAAAAATTGAATATTGTTCAGGGAAAATGCTATTTCATTCTAAGAGGCTGCCTGTTTCTCAGGAATGGTCATCTTAAACTGCAAACATTACAAAAATGTTGAAAAGAAGAACTTGTGTACCCAATGACCCACAATTTTCTTAAATTTAGTTGCTATTTATTCCTTTATCGATACCACAGAACCGATACTGCCTAGAATGGAGATACATCGATGCTTAAATGGAAATGAAATCTGTATATTTTTCCTAAATTCCGTGGCTTCCTTAGCATCCCATTCCCCTTGGAATTTAGGGGTGTCCGGTATAAGAAATGAGAAACAGTTTGAGAAAATCCCGGCTCAGAATTACACAGCACAACCTCAGCTCAGAAGTATACAGCCGTAAAAATGTTTAGAAAAAAACTCCGTAACTACTCTTAAATTATTTTGCAAACCTAGGCCTGCCCAGATGTTTCCAAACTGGAAAGGTACTCCAATCACTTGACCGGTCCAGGAACCAGAGGCTGGTCAGCCTTTTCTGTAAAAGAGAGAGAGTAAATATTTTCAGTTTTGCAGATCACTTTGTTGTAACCATGCAGGTCTGCAATAAGAAAGCAAAGAGCACTGTGAGACAGGAAACAAATGGGCATGCCCACACCCTCCCTTCCACTCAGGGCAGCTTCTCTGTGGTGGGGAGCTTTGCCACAATAACTTGTTTCTTTGTTTCCATTGGTTTCTTTGTTTCCACTTTACTGCTCAAGCTCAGAAATTCAAGTGAGACTGGTCCTTCAGCATCCATGCAGAGAGAAGGCTGAGCGGGGTTGGGGACCCCACCTGACAGAGAAGAGAGATGGCTTGTCACCATGCCATGAGACAATCACACCTTCCGGGGTGAAAGGGAACTAAGATAAGGGAGGGGCACAGCAGTGGGACTCCTGGGTCACCTGCCAGGCTTGCTCTCCCTCCACGGCCACCCTGGGGGCCTGGGTGGTGTTGGAACTCAGCTACAGTGATTAGGCTGAGGGGACTCAGGATAAAGGACCCTCCATCTCCACACCGGGTTCCAAGCGCAGCCCTTCCAAGTCTACCCTCTGAGTTTCTGGAACTCACCTGGAAGAACACATGATCAGGCCAGATCCAGAGCCGAAGCCACACAAGACAGGTGTCACGTGGGGTTGTAACCCCTTGCTCAGTGGTCGGGGTCTCCTTGCAAATCTGCAGAAATCCCTGTTCTGCCTCATTCCTGGGAGAAACCCCACATCTCCTCCTACTCTGTCTGTTCTTCTCTTGAGGCTATTGTCCTGGAGGGATGCAGAGTCCTTGAACCTGGCCTTCCAAACGTACATAAGCAGCCTGTTCAATGAAACAAATTATGCAGTTTTTCACCTTTGCCAGTTTTTTGATTCCAGAAAGGCTGCGGGACTCTTTCTCACTGTCTCCTGTGCCCCCACCACTTGGTGGCCCTCTCCTCATGGAAACACGATTTCCCACAACTGCACCCTGCCTCCCAGCTTGTCAGAGGGGAGTGACCCACAAAGACACAGGTGTTTGTGAGGATCCTGTCCCCAAGCAGAAAGCCTACTCCTGGAGCCACGGACAGGGATCTGGCTTCCTGAGCGGCTCAGCTCTAATTGAAAGTCTAAACTGGGGATCCCGAACATTGCTGAATGACTTTCTGAGTCACCTTGGCTGGAGGGGCCTGATTTTTCTTTCTAGAAATGGATGTAGCGTAGCCTCCATTTTCAGGGCTGACGTTCATGATGGATCTAGTTCCCCCAACTGCACCCCAGGAAGGAGAGGCCCTTCCATCCCACTGGTTAGAAACCCATCCCAGGGGAGTTCCGAAGCACCACATCGCTGTCAGGTCCAGCATCCCTGCAGAGTGGCCCCTGCCCCTGAATGAGCCCCTTCTCTGGGCCTTCCCTGCCCTGACATAACCACACCCCAGGTGGTGCTGGGGAAGGCAGGGAGTGCAGTGAGGGGTGGGGGGGAGCAGAGCCCCTTGCTCTGGAGTGAGGGTTCCTGGGGAGACCACAGAGCAAGGCACGCACCACCCCCACCCTATACCCCAAACTCTTAGCACCGCCAACACAGGGGCCTCTCTGTGCCCTCTCACCATGGTTCTCCTCTGAGACTGCACCCAACCCGGCATCTGGCACCCCAGCCCTACCTCCCCTCTTATGACAGATCCCGTCTTCTTGGAAACTGCCTAGCAGCGCTTATTCAAGGCCGGCAGCAGGCCTGGCGGATCTGCATTTCAGGTGCCCTACCTGGCCAGCGTGCGTGCCTGGGCTCAGTCCTCTATCTTGCCCACCGGTAGCCTGGGTCCACGTCCGGCGAAAGTGGAGGCCGCGGAGCCCAGGCTGATCCCCACACATGGACAGGTGAGGGTGCCCCCGCCCCGCTGCCCCGCTGCCCTGCTGCCCCACTGCCCCGCTGCCTCGCTGCCCCTCTGCCCCGCCCACTGGTGGCAGCACAGCCCCAGCTTCCGGCCGGCGCCACCTGTAGGTCAGGAATTCCGCGCGGCCCCGCCCTGCCCGGCCCCGCCCAGCAATCCCATAAGCCTCCCCCCACCGAAGTTCTGGCCGCGCCCTGTCTCCCATTGGCTCCGCAAGTTCTGCCTTCCCACATCTAGACTCGGGAGGACGCACGACGCAAGCGCTAGGGGAGGGCACCGCCGCGTTGCCATGGTTACAGGCGCCGCGCGCCACGCGGGCCGGCGTGCGCTTCTGGGGAGGCGAGCGGGCTCCGGAAGTGTGTAGCTGCCAGGGACCAGGCGGTGCTTGCTGCTGGGGATGATGGCTTGCTTGGCCGGGTGACTAGTTCTGGCCTGGTCAGTAGGCGGCCGACATCCTGTCTGGGGCGGCATCCCACAGATGGTAAACGTACTTCCGCGCCGTTGGCGGGGCCGGTGGACATGAACCGGGGTGGGATCGGGGTTGGGGTGGCGGCCGGGGAGGGCTGTGGTGCCGGGAGCGTGTTGGGGTGGGGCGGGGCAGGACTTGGGCACAGCCTCAAGCTTTCCTCCCCCTCAGGCCCTGGGGCTGGGGCCGCGAGTCTGGGTCGCCATTGGTGGCCGCGGCCTCCCAGAACCCCCCGGGAACGGCAGGCGGAGGACACATCTTATATGAAGCGGGGCCTTACCCGGGTTTTGAAGAGCCCCAGAATCAGATGTTGGAATGGGGTGGTTTATCAGCCTTGTTTATCTGCAGGGAAATTTCAGTTCCATCCAGATGTTGGTTCCTTCAGTCGACCTCAGGAATAAGACAAGGGTCAGTGCCGAGAAGCAGTTATCCAGGGCTTGACTCAAAATAAACTATGCGGGGTGTAGGGATGGTAGATGGGTCCCTCTCTCTGAAGTTAGCAGTCTTCTGGGATTAGAGGCCCCGGCTGAGGATTACATCCTCATCTGCATTAATGGAGGTTGTGAGAGACACACAGAGAAGGGAGGGGTGTGGTGGTCGTAACTCATTACAGAATCCAGGACCCTTGCCTGGCTCTAGTGCAGAAGAGTCTCGCCTAGGATAGGGCAGCAGTAATCAAAGTGTATCCAAGGCCACTGAGGTGCAAGACCATTTTCATAGAAACGCGGGGATGTCACCTGCCTTTTTCACACTCTTGCTCTCCCGAGTTCCTGTGGGGTTTTCCAGGGAAAACCTGGCCTGTAATATCACAAAACTGGGACTGCAGAGGTAGATAGGAGAATTCAGCTCTCACCAGTCCATAAGAGATTTGCAGAAATTAAAATCACTGCTTTTCTTCTCACTAATGATTTTTGTTTTGAAAAATAGAATTATATTTTGTTTAAGAGTATTAATGGTACCATACAGTAGATTGTTAATATTTTTAAGTGAATTCATACAGTTTTTCTAACTTCTTATTCAACTTCTAACACAGGAAATATTGATAGATTTAACTCACATAAATAACAGCCTTTTGGAGTTCTCAGTAATTGTTAAGAGTGCATAGGGTTCTGTAGAACAAGAAGTTTGAGAGCCCCTGGAGAACGGGTGCTCAGGTGCTAGTCAGGTGCTTAGTGGTGTTAGACAGATGCCAAGATGTCTTCCGCAACTGTTCCCGGACTTGAAGTAATTGGCCACATGGAGATGGGTGGGCAGTGCCTCCACTCTACAAACCAGAAGCTGCTGAATGTGTCTGGAGTCTAGGCCATGGGCTATGCAGGGATTCCCGTTGTATCTGTTCTATCTAAGCCGGGATTCCTGTGCAGAGGCCTGGCCCTGAAGACCCGCTCTCCTTTGCTCCCTGCCAGGTACCTTCTGTGTGACTTGAACCCTCCAGAGGGCATCAGCCTCCGTAGGAACGTCTGCATCCACATTGCCTTCCTCCTGAAGACCCCCAGCTGAAGATGGAGGAGCCGGTACTGGTGCTATCCCCTTGGGGCCACCTCTACCACTGGCAGAGCCCTGACATCAACCAGGTCTGGATTCCCTGGTCGGATTCCTTTGACCTCCCAAGTCTCAACAGAAACATCCCTGACATTGAGTACGAGCAGTTCATTGCAGGTGAGGTGGTGGTCATTTAACTGGGGCCAGGTGGTCGTTGTTCTGGTTCCGATCTGAACATTGGGCCTTCTTACTTTGGGCTTGTCGGTCTGCTTAGGGGCCATGCTCATGTTTTCCACACTGCAGGTGAATTTGGTTTTTCCATAGTTTTTTCGGGAAATCAGTTTGAAGTGTATGAGCTCTATGTCCCCTCACCTCTGAAAACCCTGGCCTCCTGGTGAGATGGAGCGGTGACAAGGAGGCCACTGCCACAGAGGCCTTGTCCCAGAAGGACTCACTCCCTGTGCACTCAGGGCTGTTCTTACCTGTAGGAATACACGATGCGTGTGTAGCTTGGGCCACGTGCTGGAGAAGATATGTAACTGCCCATCCAGTATAATTTGGTCCTGCTCAAGCTACCCATTTTAAGTTTTGTAAGAAGGAAGAGTTCAAGATTTTCTTTGAATAAAGGTATTTAGAGCTTATCAATTTTTTTCAAATTAAATGTGATTGATTTACAACGTTTTGTTAGTTTCAGATATACAGCTGTTTTGTTAGTTTCAGGTATACAGCATAGTGATTCAGTTGTACATATACATACCCTATTCTTTTTCAGGTACTTTTCCATTATAGGTTGCAAGA
Organism: Vicugna pacos; assembly: GCF_048564905.1. Taxonomy (NCBI): domain Eukaryota; kingdom Metazoa; phylum Chordata; class Mammalia; order Artiodactyla; family Camelidae; genus Vicugna; species Vicugna pacos. The sequence continues at coordinate 22,232,027 of NW_027328742.1, read as the reverse complement.
TACTGAATATTGTTCCCTGTGTTCTACAGTGAATCCTTGTCGTTTGTCTGTTTTACATATACTAATTTGTATCTGTTGATCCCAAACTCCTAAGTTTGGTTTATAAGTCTGTGAGTCTGTTTTTGTTTTATAAATAAGTTCATTTGTATCATTTTTTTAAAACTTCACATTTAAATGATATCATATGATACTTGTCTTTGTCTGACTTATTTTATTTAGTGAGATAATCTCCAGTTCCATCCAAGTTGCTGTAAATGGCCTTATTTCCTTCTTTGTTATGACTGAGTAATATTCTGTTATATCTAAATACCACATCTTTTTCCAGTCATCTGTCAGTGGACGTTTAGGTTGCTTCTATGTCTTGGCCATTGTAAACAGTGCTCCTGTGAACATTGGGGTGCAGGTATCTTTTGGAATTAAGGTTCCCTCTGGATATATGCCCAGGAGTGGGATTGCTGGATTAGGTGATAAGTTTTTTTGTTTTTTATCTTTTAAAGAATCTCCATACTGTTTTCCACAGTGGCTGCACCAAACTATATACCCACCAACAATAAAGGAGGGTTTCCTTTTCTCCACAGCCTCTCCAGCATTTATGGTTTGTGGATTTTTGAATGATGGCCATTCTGACTGGTGTGAGATGATAACATTGTAGTTTTGAGCTGCATTTCTCTGATAATTGAGTGATATTGAGCATTTTTTTATATGCCTATTGGCCATTTGTGTGTCTTCATTGGAGAATTGCTTGTTTAGGTGTTCTGCCCATTTTTGGATTTGGTTGTTAATTTTTTTCTTATTAAGTTGTATGAACTATTTATATAGTCTAGAAATTAAGCCATGGTCAGTCTCATCTTTTGCAAATATATTCTCCCATTACATAAGTTGTCTTTTTGTTTTACTTATGGTTTCTATTGCTGTGCAAAAGTTTATAAGTTTAATTAGATCTCATTTATTTATTTTGGCTTTTATTTCTGTTGCTTGGGTTGCTTAGATTGCCCTAGGAAAACATTGCTGTGATGTGTGTCAAGTAATGTTTTGCCTGTTTTCTTGTTAGAAGTTTATAGTGTCTTGTTTAATATTTAAGTCTTTAAGCCATTTTGAGTTTGTTTCTTTTTGGTATTTTTGTGACTCTATTGTATGCTTTTGATTTGTGGTTACCTTATTCTTCAAATATATCAACCCATTACTATATCTGTTTCCTTTAGACTGATAATCACGTAGGCTCCAACACATCCTAAGAGTAATGAAGAAAAAAAAGAAAGAAAAAGTCTATATTTTCTTGCTCCCCTCTCCCATTCCTACCTTTTTTTATTTTGATGTCCTTTTTCATATTTACATCTTTATGTTTATTCTCTTGTAACTTGTTATTGCATTTCCAACTATGGTTTTCCTGTTTCTATAGCGTCCTGCTTCCTTTCTGTTTAGAATAGAACATTTAATGTCTCTGTTAGGTTCAACATTGCTGAGTTATCTCACCTCCCCCCTCCCCTCTCCCCTCCAGGCCTCTGAATACTCAGTCCAGGAAAGCTAAACCATTCTAGCCTTCATCGGTTCTGGGAAAGCAATCTTCAGAGTGGGAAAAAACATTGAAAAATAATATTCTGTGACTTGCTTTCTACCCTTGCCCAGAGATGAGAAACATCTGAAGGTGGAGGAAAGAAGTTGGAGGTGGGGAACACATAGTCTTTTCTCCTTTTGCTTCTGAAGAAATGATTGCTTTTGTAATTAGTGATGATGCCCTTTAAATTGGTGAGATCGAGATTCCACAGCTTCAGCGCCTCTGAATAACCAGCTAGGAGAAAGCTCTCTAGGGCCCCTGCAGTTGGAAAGGCAGCCCCTCTGAGCACTTGTTGTTCTGTATACTTCCTGCCTTCACACGGGTTTGCTAGGCACCGTGCAGGACAATGCAGTTACCCAAGGTGGATGACGGGGAGACCCCTGCTGTGTGGTGAGCCACAGGAGCCCACACTTGAAGGACAAACTGTAGAGTAGTGGGGCGGTCATAGGAACAGAGGATGGTTGAGACACAGGATAGTGTCCTGGAGTCCAGCAGCCAAGGCTGGTGGGGCAGATGGGGCCCTGGGTTATGAGCAGTCAGTCCTTGAGGGATCTGAAGCAAAGATAGTAACCAAGAGACTTGATTCGTGTGGGGGTACAGCGCCCCTTGGAGGCTGCGGGGCAGCTCAGCGAGCCCAGGGAGAGCCGGCACTTCCCCAGAGCTGGGTTGACAGGTCACAACCAACTCATTGGGGACCGAGAGGCACTGAGTCATTTTTAAATTTTTGTCCCTCTTCCTGGAAAAGAAACTGCTGCCTGTTAAATAGCCTGTGTCGTTAGTGAGAATTAAAGACATGAAGCAAGATTGCCTCAAAAGTCATCCATTGTGTAGTTGTTAATAAGGGTCAAATGCAAACATGATTAGATGAAATGAAACATTCATCAGAGGATTTTAAAATCCTTTAAAATAAAAATTCTTGCTGCCTTTGTTCTTCATTTCAGGGTTCACTTGGTGATAATAATAGTAAACAAAGCAACAGCAAACCCTTACAGTACTCTGTCCTGCTGTTGCAGGAACGCTGTGTTCACGACAATTCAATGAGTTGGCACCACTATGACTTCCACTTTAAAGGTAAGGACATTCAATAATCACACGGCTAATACATGGCAGAGCTGGGACTTGAACCCAAGCTGTCTGGCCCCAGAGCCCCCTCTCAGCCCCTTCAGTGCAGCTCATCACTTGGCATGCCCGACACAGGCCAGCATTTAAGAGCAGCGTGCCCTTGGCCAAGGCTGCTTCCCTCTTGGTCTCTGATTCCTCATCTGTAGAATGGGGGTGTGGGCAGTGAACTCTGTGAGCTCAGTGGTCACTTCCTCCAGCTCTGCTATTCTACTGCTTTGAGTTAGTTTTGTAAGTATCCGAGCCCCTACATGGCCCACAAGTGGGCTGGCGCTTTGCTAGGCCCTGGGTTATGGAGAAAAGTAAGATCAGCCTGCTTCTCTGAGGAGCCTGTGTCCCTCCACAGGAAGCAGCTGCGAGGCCCAGGCTCCCTCGCTGGTGGTCGGGGGCTGGGCAGGAAAGTCTGATAAGAGAAGATGGAGACAGAGCCCCTCTGGGAATAGTGGTGGCCACACAGCTCTCAGGAGCGAGAGCCTCTGTCCAGGCTGCTGAGAGGGGGTCCTCATGAGGCCAGTAGCCCCCCCAACCTAAGCCCTCAGGACAAAGATCCAGCCATCCCTGCAGTGTCACCATAGAGCCAGACCATCCTCATCACTGTGCCTCTGTGTTCCTTTGTCCTGGGGCCTCTCTTCCCCCTACACCCAGAAGACTTTTCTCCCTCTCTTCTCTGAGTGTCCCCTCACTTCACCCGTGGTCACTGCTTCCTGGGTAACCATCTCTGGAGTTGACGCTTTGCCCCCTCACACACCTTGTATGATCAGGTGCCTGGATTGACCTTGTGCTCACTTTTCACCTTCAGATAATTGCTCCTCCTCTCTTGGGAGCAACTGAAAAACTCAGATCCTTTCCAAGCAGTGCCTGCCACCCTGGCCTCCCTGCTCATCTGCCTCAGTCAGGAGCACCTGGACCACCAGCTCTGTATTGCCTCACCTCCTACCAGCAAGACCTAAAAGTTCATTCTCCCTTCACCACCCAGTATGGTCATTTTAGGGTCTTCTTCTCCCTCAGCCTGAGCCAGCCAACCCCATTCACCCTACCCCCGGGCTCATACCCGGGCGTGTCTCCACCCCAGTTCCAGCCTCTCTCCTTTAAGTGCCCACCTCTAGCCGTCCGGCTGCTTCTCCACCAGCCTCCCGGGCCCTCCTTCACCCTCACTGGGACATCATGCACTGACTCCTCTGCTTTCCTGCCTGTCCACGTTCCTCTTACTTCCACTTCCCCACCTTCCATCTCTGCATCCAAAGTCAGCACTCTCTTTATGACAAACAAAACCCCCTTGACCCTTGATCTTTCCAGTTCCTCACCAGGACGACTTCCGTCTCAGTTCACCCAGCTCCATTTGTTCTGAGCCTGCAGGCAGCAGGCTCTCCCAGCACAGATTTCTAAGACTACAAATCAATGCCTACCATGTTGCCACTGCCAGGCAATCCTCCAGGATTTCTCTAGTGAGCACATTTCCCCACTTATCACTCAGTGGTGTCAATATTCTCTGCTCTCTGCACACCTCAAAGCTTCCCTCTGTCTCTTCCCTGACTCCCAGCAGATGGCCTTGCCTCCTGCTTCAGAGAGAATGACATGTTACTGGAAAGGATCTCGCTCACCTGCAGCAAATGTGCTCACCTCACCTTTTATCTGTCTCTCTCCCACCTGGACTCTAGCTGTAGTTGTTCTTAATTCAGTGAGTTTAGTTGGCATATATATACACAGTTAAAAGCATAGCACACTATAGGCTACCTTCTAGGGCTTACTTTTTCAATTTAACATAGAGTGTATGATGCATCCACTTCGTTGCATGTACCTGCAGTTCATTTGTTTTAACTGATCTTAAATACTGTGTGTGTGAAAATAACACAAGAGAAGGGTAAGCCAGGATTCAGGATGCTGGTTACTTCCTGTGAGAAGAGGCCAAGGGCAGGATAAGGAAAGAGGACACAGTATGTCACTGTCAATATTCCTGTTATGATGCTGGGTGATAAGTTCATAACTGTGTCTTATAATATTAATTTTAATACGTAAATACCTCTGACAGGCACCTATGATGAGAATGTGTCATGAACCAAGACATACAATGGGTAAAATTACATCATTATTGTTATGTAATCTTGTTATATTATATATTAATGATAATCTTACATTATCTGTTATGGGTTATATATTATATAGATGCATGAATTATATATTATGTATATAAACACCTGTACATGTATTATATACAATCTGCTAATAAATAAACAGAGTATAATATGCTAGTATATCTTCTATTATGTGTTATTTAATAAATAATAACATACTATATCCTGTTATATGACATGGCACATAATCTTTAATAAAATAAGAAATCTGTCAATTATATTGGTAATCAGTAAAATTTAAAAAAAAAGCCCGCAATTTTTAACGCCGACACCGCTCCAGCAGTCACTGTCTTTTCTCTTCCCTTTTATGGTCGAGGTCCTCACAGTGCTGTCCGTTCCCCCTTTCATCTCCTTATCCTGAACCTTCCTCCTCCTCCCTTCCCATGCTGCCTTCTGCCCCGGGATCCCTCTAGTCACCAGCGGCCTCTGGGGCACTGATTTGCGGGCATGGTCTCAGGCCCCAGCTCACCTGCCTGTCTGCCAACTCTGCCACCGCTGTTAGGGGCGGGGTGGGGGCAGAGTGCTCCTCTTATCCTGGAAGAGAACACAGCACAGACTCAGTGACCAGCAGCAGGTGTGACCAGGACCTGCGGGACTGGGGGGAGAGCCAGACTGTCTGCATCCAGACCAGGGGCACTTGGAGTGTGAAGAAACCCAGTCCTCACTGCCCCTGAAGTGAGGAAAACACCCTCAGGTGTGTTAAAGTGCTTATGACCTAGGTCTGTTGGCTGGAAAGGACAAACGGGCCCCTAAGTGGAGGGTAGTTGATGTTCCAGGCCCCACGAAAGCCCTAAGGGCTGGCGGGGGAACCAGGCTGGACGCTCCACTGGACCCAGTGCCCCCTTGGGGGTGGGGCCTTCGGGAACAAGCAGAAAGCCCCCGGTCTCTCTGGGGAAGGGGGCAGCGTGGGAGCATCCCTGCAGTGAGTCAAGTGAAGTCAGGGCCTGTGGGATCCGCTTTCATGGCCACATCGAGCCTCAGCAGAAGCCACAGCAGGAGTGGATTTCTGTCTCTCCAGCTGTCATCTTCGTGTCTGAGTGCCAGGCTTCAGACCCGATTCCCTGGGGCGCTAGGACAGTTATACACAGAGGTGGCTCGGGGAGGCCTCAAGAGGGCGGTACTGGCCTTCCTGCCGACACGATTACACGAAGATCAAACAATCCATCGATCGGAAGAAAATAAGAACCATGGTCACATCTGGACCCCAAGCTTAGACGTGGTGCATGGGTGACATTTATCGACAATCCAGCGAGGTTCTGGCCAGAATTAGAGGCCAGGGCAGCAAGCCGGGAGTGACACTGAGGAGCATCATTGTGCAGAGGCTGGACTGGGGGTCTGCAGGCTCCTCCCAGGAGAAGCCTTTGTGTTTGGGTGGTGGCTAACATGCCTCCTTCATGTCACCAGCAAGTGATGCCACCTGCGGAAAATCAGCTGTATTCCTGAGATGGGTCAGCCCTGGGTGATGTGATAAAGGCTCCTACAAGAGGGGGCGCCAGATGGACAATGAACCAACCAACAAGCTGAGGAGATTCCCACCTGTGTTTATCGTGCTTTCATAGCCAAGCATGAGGAGAGAGTTGAATGGCTCACCATGAATATTTTAACAACTTGAGAGGGTTCCATGTCTCACTGCATTTACGTGTCACCTTGAGGAATTCAGGCAGTGTTTAGACCCAGGGGAGGCTAACGGCCTCTCGGTTCCTCATCAACCTGGCAAACCCACCAGCCCTCTATGGCCAGACCTTGGCAAGTGCCTTCCCTTGTTATAACAAAACCCTTCCCATGCACGCCTGTGGTAAGTTTTTTTTTAATTAATGGGAATGAGGATACCTTAAAGCCTCCTCAGATCTTTCCTTAGGGCTTCTCACCTTAGACCCTGGCAAGGTGGCCCGCTGCCCTGGGTCCAGCACTGCAGAGGGTCCCCCTGGCCCTGACACATCCTCTGGCCACGCCCTCCATCGTGTGGAGTCAACAGGGCCAAGGGGACATGGTCATTGGCTCCATCCCATGCTCTAGAAAACCAGGACCCCGAATGCCCTGCCTCAGCAGCCCCTGACCCATTTCTAGTGCCTGCACCGTCTCTCCCCGGAGTTCAGATTCCCAGGATTCACAGAGAGGCCAAAGGGCAACTGTTTGCATGGAGGGTATGAGCAGAGCCCGGACGTGAAATCTGACTGTCCCCCTGTGCACATCCAAGGCCCCTTGTGGCAAGGGATGGACCCAGCATTGGGAAGAAATGGGTCAGGCTAGTGATCAGAGACTGAGAATCAGCTCTCCCCAGACGCTCACTTTCTTTGCAGGACTCCCTGAGTCTGGGAATTTTAATTTTGAACCTGGCCTTCCCCCTTATAATGAATGTATATTTGTAAAGGCAGGACCTTAGAACCTCCTGCAATTAAAATGTTTATATATATAGGATGTGAGCTCCCAGGTATGCTCTGGCCCTGCACTTCCAAAGGTCCAGAGCAGTTATGTTGGCTCTACTGAGACTGTAAGTGGCAAAGACCGTCTCCAGAGAGGAGGGGCTCCTGCTTCACGCTCCGAAGTCAGGTTCTTCTGAGTGGATAAAACGATGGACACTGAGACCCTCAATTGTAAATTGATTTAGAATAACGCCAAAGGTGTGTATGACGTGTGTGTGCGCACATACGCACCTGGGGAATTGTGTGGTACATGACTGTGAGTGTGTGTGTGGCTGTGCACGCGTGCACCTGGTGATGTATGTGGTAGTGAGTATGCTATGTGTGTGCGCCTGAGGACGTGTGTGGTTGTGTGTATGGTAGGTGTGTGTGTGGTACATGAGTCCATGTACGTGTGTGTTTAGGGAAGAATGTGGAGCAGAGTCAGTGTGTCTGCACGTGTGTTTGTGTGTACGTGCATGCATTAGTTTTAACAGTAGAAGATGTCCCTGAGAATTCTGAAGTAGTAAAATTTGTATGATGTCTTTCGCTGTATAATTCAAAATAAAAAAAAATCTTCAGTCACCAGAAATTTATTCCCCTCCGATTCTGATTTTTTTTTTCCATATTGATATGTCTTCATTTTACTGATGAGGAAAGTTAGCTTAGAGATGCTAACTGACTCAACCAAGGTCATGGAGCTCGCGCTCCCAGGGCCAGGACGCAGTCCAAGCCACGCTGCTCCAGAGGCCTGCTCACGATCACACGTGGCCTCTTGGCGGGAGAACAGATTCTGATGGGCTGTGGCCAGCGTGCAGGCTGCCCAAGCCGGGGACTCGGGAAGCCGGGCGGAGAGTACCAGACAGCAGACAAGAGTGACGCCCTGCTCAGAAATCAGATAGGTTCCTAGGTCTTGGATGAGTAAGGAGGCTTACTGCTCATCCTTGATCCCATTGCTGGTGGCCAAAACGGACCAAGGCCCATGAGAGCACTTCTGGGAGCTGCCTGCCAAAACTTGGGAAAGGACTGCTCAGGACTGGCTCTGCAGTAGGAGCAGAGGAAGGAAATGTCGCCTCTTGGTGGACATTCTTGATGATGGCAGTAGGAGGCCTAGCAGCCTTGTTATGGGGGTGGCAGGACAGGGTCCTAGTGGATGATCGTTTTCACCTCTCTTAAAAATCATTGCTTCATATATTATATGCATTAGTGGTTTATTTTAGGATGATAAATATGGTCTCTGTTACTCCATATTAGCTGGATTGATTAATTTTTTTATTGATAATTTTCTCTTCAATGATTTGGAAGCTATATTGCCTTTTAATGAAAATTCTCTCTAAATTTTTATAAATCATCTCTAAGTTCATAACTTTATATGTAATTGGACCAGTATTCCTATACCACTATCAAAAATGAAATAATCTATTAGATCCTGATCCTCAATAATGATAAATTTAGCATATTTTACCTCTCTGCTGTTCCAGATTGTGTGTGTGTGTGTGTGTGTGTGTGTATGTGTCCTCCGGTTACTACTTTTTAGACAGTTGCTTTCAGTTTGTTATATTAACAATGAAAATATAGGTATAAACTTCTTGGATTTCATTGCTCACTACCACTATTTAATACCATGTCTTTCCCACTTTTGAGTTATTTACTTAACGGGATTTTCAAATCACCTGGACACATGATTGGCTAAGTTTTTTCGAGCAGTGGAGTTGGAACACTTTCATGTCTATATGCAGCTTTATGTTCTCCTCCTCAACAACTCTGAGCTTGTTGTTGATGGCCCAAGCCTTGTTTTAAAATATGACATTTTTTTATCACCAAAAAAAAAAAAGGTTTCTTGATTTAAAGTGCTGTCTTTTTATGACTGGCTAGTCTTGTCTGGTGGATAGAGATTTCCTTAACCTTCCTCCTTCTTTTCGCCATAACTCGGATTCATTGAGATGCATGTTTTTACCATTTCTCAGATGGGATTCCGCTTTGACCTTCACTTTAAACCATCACCCCACTCTTTTTCTCCATGCTTATTCCTGAAAAAGTGAGCTCTCTATTGGATTAAAAATGGTTCCCTTCAGAGATGTGTGGCTCCCTGTCCAAAGGTCCAAATGAAGAGAAAAGGAAAGATTCCTGTTTCTGGTGGTTTCATTTGTCAGCTTAGAGATCTAGTTACCCGTGTGGCTGCGGTGGAATCTGCAATATCTTGGCTCAGAGTTTCCTTTTTCTGGCTTACAAGGGAAGCCGCATTAGCTGGGGTCATGGCGCTGTGGCCGTTGTCAGGATCCCGGTACTGAGGCAGCCCCTCTCCACCCTTATTTTGATCTTGCAAACTGGGTCCCAGCTATGCGAACCCTGAACATGGTGGCCAGGGTTGCCCCCCACGTGACGTGTCTTCAGTTCCTCGGCATCCCTCACGGCTATCAGCTAGCTCCAGTAAGGGTACGAGCTGGCTTCCAATGTGGTCCTTCCTCCTTCTTCTCCAGGCAGGCCCTGCTTTCCCACTAGTTGTCCCTATACCTTCTCTCCTGCGCTACATAAGCTGAAGGAATTCCTCAGCGTTTCCAGCAGGTAGATGGCGCTCTTCCATGTTTGGACCCCTTCAGTGCTTGCAGTGGAAATTTAGGAGGTGGAAAGGAAGAGCTTGGGGGTTCTCCGTAACTAGTATCCAGTTACTATCCAGTAAATTCAACTGTTGTTTGAGAATATTCTTGAAAAAAACAGAAAGTTTCTAAAATCAATACTTGAATTTGCCATACACTGACAACTACTTACATAGCATTCATGTTGTATTAGATACCGTGAGTAAACTAGAGATGATTTAAAGTACACAGGAGAACACAGCAAAAGAGAATATGACAATGAATGTACATCTGTATTCATGTATAACTGAAAAATTGTGCTCTAAGCTGGAATTTGATGTAACATTGTTAAATGACTATAACTCAATAAAAAATGTTTGTATATATATATATAAAGTACATGGGAGTGTGCACATAAATTCCATGCAAGTCCTATGCCATTTTATACAAGAGGCGTCAGCATCCATGGATGTTGACGTCAGGGGGGGAGTCCTGGAACCAGTGCCCCATGGTTACCAAGGGATGACTGGAATTCCAGGCTCCTTATCCCAGCCTGTCAGGTCCCCACGTGGTCTGAATCCTACCTGTACCACACTTCCCTTGTCACTCTACTCCAGCCCTGGCAGACTGCCCTCTGATTCTTCAACAGGCCACACTCACTGTGCTTCATGTCTGGCCGCTAGAAATACCCATTACTTTCTGAGCATGGCTCTGCTTCCACAAAACAGGCTGCATTGTCACTAGAGAAGACAGTGTGGAATTTCCTTTAAAAACTGAAAATAGACTTAACTCATGATCCAGCCTTCTCACTCCTGGACATATGTCAGAAGAAAACTCTAATTCAAAAAGCCATATGCACCTCAATGCTCACAGCAGCACTATTTATAATAGCCAGGACATGGCAACAACGCAAGTAACCATCGACAGTTGACTGGATAAAGATGTAGTAGTATATTTATACAAAGGAATACAACCCAGCCATTAAAGAGAACAAAATAATGCCATTTGCAGCAACATGGATGAAGGTAGAGATAGTCATTCTAAGTGAAGTAAGCCAGAAAAAGAGAAAAATGCCATATGATATCACTTATATGTGGGATCTAGAAAAAGACACAAATGAACTTAAATACAAAAGAGAAACAGACCCACAGATATAGAGAAGCAAACTTACGGTTACTAGGGAGAGAAGGGGATGGGAAGGGAACAATATGGGAATTGGAAAAGTGTCCCTCTTGGGGAGTTATGAAAATGTTAGCTTTCTTGATTGTGGTGATGGTTTCCTGGGTGTAGACATCTATCAAATTCATCAAATAGTACATGTGAAATATGTGTAATTTACTATAAAGGAATCATACCACTATAAAGGTGACTGTAAAAAAAAAAAAGTTTGGCGGCATTGTATACTACGATTTTATGTGTCTTTAGTTAGTGGGTCTTCAAGATTCTGGTCTGCCATATTCTCTGAACCAGAAGTGCCCACCTTCCCTTTTCTTTGATAAACTGTCAGTGGGTGGCATTTATTCCCGTGGCTTTAACTTCTCTCTGTCCACTGATTAACTGTCAAATCTTTTCCAGCAAGGGCATTTCATTTCAGTCCAAGAAATATACTTATAATTGACAAGTAGACATTCCTACTTCATTAGCCCATAAACATCTCAAACTCTGTGTGTTTGAATTTATACTCGCTCAGAACTAGGTTTACTTCTTCAAACAATGGCATCACTATCCCATCTGTTTTCCGTGACATACATCTGGGAGTTTTCCTTTACTTTTCTACTCCCTCGCCCCCGTCAGTACTACAATTCTATTCTTTAATGTCCCCCAACTAAGTCCCTGCTTCTTGCTTCCCAGTGCATTAATTCCCACCCCTTGCTAGTCTCCCCAGTGCTGTTCTTTAGAGTGAACAACCCACTTTGCTCACTTTTAATATGACTAATCTGTGTCACTCTCCTCCTTAAAACCCCAAAGAATTCCCCGCTGCGTGTGTGAGGAAGTCCACGCTCCTTGATTTAACGTCACACCTTCTCATCACCTCGTTGCTGCTTTTTTTCAGCCTCAGCTTCCGTTAGTTCCCCACAGCCTCTAGCCTCACTGACCTTCCTTCCCTAAGTGCAAAGTGCGCTTAGACATGACCAGGGGTCTGCACGAGACACAGAAGCTGCCGAGAATCCCGTCCCCACCACGCACTCTCCTGGTCTAGAGATTTGCTGGAATCCTTCAGATGTCAGTGCAGAAAGCATTTCCTCTCTGACACCTCCCCTACCTTCTAGAACCCTGCCCCAGTCAGTGCAAGAGTCCCTCTGAACATGCAATATATATGAAGCCAAGTGAGTCTTAACACATTGTTTTGAAAACCTATTTAAATTTGTCTCTTCCACGACACACTGTGATCTCCTTGAGGGATGGGGGGCTGTGTGGTATTTGTCTAGACAGCTAATGTCTGGCACAGACCCCGGGCCATCGGAAACAGTCTGCTGACTCATCAAAAAGAATTGTCGTCTTTGCGACGTAAGAAGGACTACATGAACTCTGATCTTACACCATCCGGCAAGGGTCAAAATAATTTCACATAGAACTACACAGGCAAGATATGTGTATTCTTTTCCTCTTTTTGAGCCCGAGATCATAGGCATCCTGGAACGTGTCACTCTAAGCTGTCTGTCCCCTAGGCTGTCATGTCCAACTTCAACATATTTTTCAGAAGTTGTAAGGATATGTGTACATCACCCAGTCTTAGAGCAAATGGCGCTTCAGCCTGACCCAGTTTAATGTCCATATGGAAATCAGAAATCTCCCAAACTGAAGCCTGAGGAAATATTTCCCGTCTCTCCTTCCAGTCTGTCTGCCATCTGCATCCCACATCCCCACTGCTCATCTGCGTCAGGCCACCTTCCATCTAGAAACATTTTCGGTGGGACACTTGGATGAAAACTAATTGCAGCAGTCATGAAAATGTTCCCATGAACGTAGGCTCTGCACAACAAGGATGCTTTGACCGGAGGCCTCAGCCATGGCCTGCAGGGTCTTTTCACGTTTTCTGCCTGGCTTCAATGCAGACATTGTGTAGAAAATGAAGCCTGCAGTTAAAGTCATAGAAGGCCCAAGAAATCCAGAAAAATAGAGTGAGAGTCAACTCCTTGGGAATATATTTGAAAACCATCCACTAATAGGAAGAAGAGCTTTAAGAGATTCATTTCAGAGCAGATGATGTCCAACTGCAGGTGGGTCAGTTTTGTCATTGTTGCCCACTAGTTGGCTTTCTGCTGCTTCTAACATTCCGCTGTTTAGAGAAGTGGCCTCAGTCGGCCCTCAGAGCAGAAAGGTGAGCTGGGTCTGGAGACAGCCAAGCTCCTCTGCTGTGTAGTGAACCGCTGAGAAGGAAGGGTTGGCCCAGGGCTTCCTCTGACTCTCTCCCTCAGTTATAAACTCTCTGAAGGGATAATGGAGTAAAAAATTCTTAATTCAGTATGGTATTGTCAAAGTATAAAAATAGTTGTCTTTGGAGGGGAGGGTATAGTTCAAGGGGTAGTATATGTGCTGGGTTCAATTCCCAGAACCTCAACGTAAAAAAATAATAAGAAAAATTCTTTTTTAAGAAAAGAAAAAGAACAAAGAAGAAAAGAGATCTCAAACAATCCAACCTTAAAAGGAAAAAAACATTTTATGCATAGTAATCAGATCGGTCTTTTGCTAGATTAGGAGTTTGGGATTAACAGGTACACACTACTATGAATAAAATAAATAACCAACTCCCAGGTCCTTAATAACCTAGTTCAACCTGAATCCTTTCTCTTTTTTCCCCTAAGCAACCCGTGGAAACCTCTGAAATTCTCAACTTATAAAAGAATTCATTTAAAGGTGGTTTGAAAGTTACTGCTTAAAACATTTATTTGTGATTCCATGAATATAGGTCTAGTAAGAAAGACAGACAATAAACCAGTAAGCAAATAAATATATTACTTACTGCCAAGTACTAATAATTGCCACAAAGAAACATAAAACATATTAGGAGAGAAAATGATTGAATAGGAAATATGTGCATGCTATTTAAATAATGTGGTCAGATAAGTCCTCTCTGATGGTAAAATAATTTGAACAAAGTCCTGAGTGAAGCAAAAGAATAAGCCACGTAGGTAACAGACAAGAAAAGCCTCCCAGGCCGGGAGAAGTGTAAGTACGAGACTTGGAGTTACAAACACAGCTGTCCTGGTGGGGACCATCGGGGCGGTGAAGATGGGCTGGAGCAGAACGGTGAGAGCTGAGGCTGCAGAGATGGGTGAGGGCCCGGATCACACGGGGCCTTGGTAGGGACTCTGGATATCCTTCTGAATATAATGGAAAATCACGACAGTATTTTGCAAAGCGGAAAGACATGATCTGATTCATACTTTAATAAGAACGCTGTGGGTAACATATAGGGACTAAACAACGGAAGCAGGGCAAGGTAAGCTGATGGAAAGCCAGTGGGAAGAGTGCTGCTGACCTGGAGAGAGACAACGAGGTTGAGCTGGGATGATGGCGGGAGACGGGCTGAAAGGGGGACACGATTTAACAGTAACGGTCACAGGCCTTAGTGCTTGAGTTGGACACAGACACAGAGTGGTACAGGGTGATGGGTATGTGATATTTGGGGATGAGCCACAGTTTTTGTGCAGAGACCTGACAGGAGAATAAAGTGGGGACGTTGACGTCGGTAAGAAAGGTTGGTGGGTTTTAAATTCCCCCTAGAGTCGCGTCTCTGTTTCTCTGTACATGACGTCAGCAGAGCAGGGTGGGTGTTCCTACTTCTGCAGAGAATTGCGTGTCCTCCTCATCGACTAATTCGAGAGGCCGACCTGCCCATCCAATTGCAACATCTTGAATCTGCTTCTTTCTATCCAGGAGGAGATTTCCAACTAAGATGCCAATCAAAAATCCCCGTGTCCAGATTTAGAGATGTGTGCCTTTGGGAGGATCTCAGAGATGCCTCCACAGAGGCTCGGTGTGCTCTCTCTCCCTCAGAGAACACAGTTCCCTTCAGTCCGCTGGGTCTCAGCAGAGAAGATTTCACACATATCCCCTCTCAGGCCCTGGGGACCAACCTCCTGCTTGGCCGAGCTCTGAAAATGAGCACGAGTTCCGGGCAAAGGGCCTTCTCCAGGGGGCCATCTGGCAGATTACATGAGGACAGTGTACAAAAGGGTGGGAGGGTTGATGGTATAAATGCACTTTAATTTTTGCTCTGAAACTGATTCTGTCCTTCCGTTTTGTTAAGCAAGTGTTCTTAGGCCAGGCATGATTCTCCTTTTTTCTTTATATTTGATCATCCAAGAGGTTTAGATAGGGGATTTGTTTTAGGGTAAGAATCTTTAAAAAAAAAAAACCTTGCAAATAGCGTCTTGTTAGGCATTTTGACAAGTGAATTCTCCAGGCAGTATTGAACCCCCTTGTTCCTCCAGGGGGTCTCCAAAGGTATACATGTTCCAAATCTGACCCAAAACCAATGAGACTTTTCTTTTTTTTTAAGAACTTCACCATGGACAAAAGATGTCACTAAAGAAGGTGAGAAAAGAGCAGGTCCCCATAATCCAGAGTCCCTCCCAAAGAGCCCACAGAAGTAAAGAGGAGATGAACGAGAGAAACGTTTTATTTATACACACGCAGGAGCCAACCAGAAAAGTACCTACCATGTTAAATGGTGAAAGTTAAAGGCTTTTTTATCAACCTAACTTAATAGGGAAAAGGGAAAGGAGAGAATTGGCTTCCATGACAGGTTTTCTTCTGCATCTTTTGAATCTCAGTTATCTTCAGCTTAAAGAGGTTTTGTATTAACCGTGGGTTCCATCTGACTTTCCATTCCTCGAACTTTGTTCTTCTTTTTCAAGATTCACTCATGTATTCTGACCCCCTGGATTTTCCACGTGAATTTTAGATTGATTGTCAATTCCTGCAAAATACCACCTGGGATTTGGGTAGGCATTCTTTGAATCCTTAGATCTATTCATGGACCTTTGTCATCTTAGTAGAATGAAGCCTTCTGCTCCATGAATATGGGATTATTCTCTTTGAATTTAGGTCTTAATTTCTCTCAACAGACTCTCTCATCTATTGTAGTCTTCAGTGTCCAAGTCGGGTACTTCTTGCTCACCTGTATTGGATGCTGATTCAGAAGAGACACGACCTCCTAGAGAACCTCTGCTTCCACTGAGCTGAAATGGAACTGAGTCCTGAGAAGACTTTAAATTCTTTTAAAAATAGGATTAATGTACTTTAATTACTCCATAGATGAGTAATGAATAGGTCACATTAACATAGGATTTTAATCCTTTTAGAATTAGTAGAGTAATACAGACACAGTATAAAAAATTGAAATATTGCCTAAAAGAGAACAGCTTTGTAATTTCGACCCTCAGAAGTGACTGTCATGAATGATTTGGTGCTTATGTCCCAGTCTCTGTGTCTCTCAGTATGTCTCTCTCCATCTCTTTCCCTCACACACTCGCAATTAGATCAATTTCCATCTATGCTGATTTCACACATATGTGGTCGTGCAGATGGGACCCTGGGTGCAGACGGTGGGCCTGCATACCTCCACCCTGAGGCCTCCCTTGATGTTGGGTTGAGACCAGGCACCCACTTTTCCAACTGCACAGCATTCATTCATCCACATGAACCAGAACGTGTGGACCCCATCCCCTCTCCATCAACATTAGTGTTGCTTTAATTCCGACTGTTTCAACCAATGCTGTGATGAACACTCTTGGAAAGACATCTTTGAATAGGTGTTTAATGGTTTTAGTGGGATGAACTGTACGGATCAGAACTTCTGGGGAAGAGATGCATCTGTGGCCCTTTGATGCGTCCTGCACACTGTTCTCCTGAAGAGGAGCGTCCATTCACTCTTCCCTCCAGGGGATCTGCTGGAGCCTCTGCCTGCTTACATTGTCACCAGGGCTGGTTGTCACCTGACTAACGACCCGCCAGTGTGATGGTGACCGGTGCTGTCTCTGCAGTGTTTCCCTCCACCTGTGTTCTCACCTGAGAGGTCAAGCATCTCTAACACACACTGGCCACCTGCATTACCTCTCATTGGAACTGCCCATGTCTGTTCTGTTTCTGTTTAGAACACTGGGTTTTGAAAGATTTTTGGAATACAGGGATGGGAAACCTTTCTCCAACCATGGGTTATGAATAATGCTTTTTCCAGGTTGTGGTTTCTCTTTCAAGCAATTTTTATGGGATTTTCTAATTTTTTTGATTTGTTTGGTTTTGTTTTTGCCACAGGAAGAGCTAAGCATCTCCCTTGTGTCTTCTGGCTGTGGTGTCACGGGGGAAGAATAGTGTCTACCCTGAGATTATGCACAGAGTTACTAAAAGGGCTTCATTTTGTACATCACATCTTTAATCCCCCTGGATATCCCCTTAAAATAATAAAAATGCTGTTTCAAGTGAAAAAAAAAATCACGAGCCCCAGGTGAATACATGTGGGTAGGCACAAAAACCCAACTTTCATAAAGTTTCATTGAAATGGAACACCCAGGAGAGGTAAAGGCACGCAGACAGAAAGAGGACTTGGGGTTGTCAGGGGCTGGGTGAGGAGGGAGGGGAGTGCGCTCTCTGGATCCATGGTTTCACTTTGAGGAAATAATAGTGTGAAACTAGATGGTAGTGATGGTCGCGCAACATTGTGAATGCCCCTAATTCTCCTGAATTGCACAATTTAAAAGGGGAAAAATCTACATTTTATTACATGAAACTCTAAAAAGAAAAATAAAAGATGCCATAAATGATGTGAAACAAACAAAGGAAACTAAAGAAAACCAAACAAAAACATCTCCAGCGGAAGGGACGTCAAGCTTGCGGGGGGATACTGACGGTGGGATTTTGGAGAAAATTTTGGAGAAGAAAGTGTGGGTGGGTGCAGAGGGGGCTCTGCCCAGGTGGTGGTGATGCCTGAACTGGTTCTCCGTTGCCCAGCAGTCCAGCTGCAGATGCAGGTTCAGGAGGAGCTACAGGAGCGGCAGGAGGGAGCTCGGGGTCTCCTGCTGGATCCAGATCGTCCAATTTTTGGTCTCTGACATCTTTCCCTGACCCTGACTCCTCTGTAACTATTGGATGTGGAGTTTTAAGTCTTGTGGAAGAGCTTATGCTGTGAGAGAGGAAAAATTTATCCACCTGCCTCCTTTTCCATGTGCCTCTTGAAAGACAGAAAACTTCCCAGAGCTTTCCAGACAGCTCCCACCCAGAAAGTGCCCACAGGATGTGTTTTGTGACTGAATTTTTCCAGACAGGTGGTCTGAGACCATTCTTTGCTCTGGTCCCAAAAGTAGCCTCTGGGGACACCTCCCTGTGTGGCCCAGCCCTCACCCCTCCCTCACCTACACACAGGCACAAGTCCTGCCTTTCTGACCTTCAGGATCTGCTTCGGGGGCTCCTGGTCTTCCACCTGATTTGCAGCGAGGTGGGCACGGTGCTCCAGGTTAGAGCTGGTTGTGCTGAGCTACCCGTCAGCCCCGGGCAGGTCCCTGGGAGAGCCCTGGGAGATATCTGGGTCGGAGGCCTGCCCCACTGATTTCTGGGCCATTTTAGTGGGGACCCCTCATTATCCACACCCACCTGGAGCCTGCACTGGCCCTTAGAAGAGTAGCACACCAGCCTTTCACTTGGGGAGGGGCCGTTGGTGTTCTTATTAATTAGCTTCTGTTCAGTATGTGGTATCTGGCTCTGCAATGACAGTGACCAGCAGCTGAACCGGCCTGGAAATCTCAGAGCCCTGCTCGGCCAGGAACACTCCTGATTCTGTCCACTCGACCCTCTGCTGCCAGATCAGACTGGGACCTTGTTCAGCTCAGACACCCGGGAGGGAAAATCATACCCGGATTGCATTGGCTGCACCTCGGTCAGCAGGACCCTTCCCTGGCTCTCCATATCCCAGCCAGACAGCTTTGACCTGGGCTGTGGATGTGACCGGCCCCCCAGGCCTCTGACCTGCTCTTGCTTGAGGCAGAAACCCATCCCCAACAACACTGCTCCACTTCCACCAGCCAGGAACGGGCCGTGGTTCTACCTGGCTGGGATCAGAGTGGTGGCCCGGCCTGGGCGGGACTGCCCTGGGCCTCCCTGTTTTACCTTTTTTTCTCTCTGGCCAAAAGGCCAGAGGCACCTTGAGTGAGACCTGACCCAGCGCCGGCAGCGTTGGTACAGCCCCTCGCTGCGGGCTTTCCGGGGGCTGCGGCCTCAGGATAATGGGATGCAGCAGAACATGCCTCTGTCTACAAACAGATGAGCTGAGTAGGGACTTCTCTACACAGTGGGTGCATGGTGACTTCGGTTCCAAGTTCTGTTGGGCTCTATTGCCAGGGAAGTGAGGTCACTTACTGGGGTCCACTTATCCAAGCTTCCTCCTGACCTAAAGCCCCCCAAGGGCCTTTCTGGGCTGCCGATCTCTCATTTTTCACTTCTTGCCATGTTCACAAAAAGTGACACCAAATTAGCCTCCCCCATAGCCCTGGGGAGGCCTGGATTCAGCCAGTGCCGCAGCTCTTAGGACACAGCTGGGTTCAGACCTGGCTCTCCCCACTCAGCAGTGCTGTCACCCTGCACAAGCTACGTGCCTCTCAGGGTCTCCCCAATCCGCCATCGGCACAGTGGGGATCATTCTGGCCCCTGCTTCCTAGAGAAGCCATCCTGTCTCTAGACCTAGAAACACCTACTGCATCTGTCACCCCCACGGGCTAGCATCACAGGGAGCTCATGCAGAAACTCCGCAAAGGAATGACCCCACAGAGGGCTGGCAGAGTGCAGAGCACATGCCACATCGGCCGGGGTCTGCCCTGGGATCTGGTGAAAGTCACTTTCCTTGCTACTTGCTTCCCAGCTCCCAGTCATGAGACTGAAATTAAATACAACTCTGACATCGTCCGCTCTGGCAAACAACCTCCTAGGTCATTCTGTCATGTTGACATACAGGTCCAGTGTCTCATCTCGGCCTCTGTGGTGGGCTGCCCCACAATGGCTTCCTATTTTTTGCCTTCTGTTTCCACGCCATTGTGTGATCCCCACACCCTCCCCTGGTGGGTGGATGGACTTTTGCACCAGGTTCTGACATGCAGACTGACTTGTGAAAATGTGCGTGAGTTCCATTCCTTCCCAGGTCCAGTGTTCCTTCTCTCTGTCTCTGTCTCTCAGTGCCTCTCTCTCTGTCTTGTCTCTCTCTCTGTTTCTCTGTCTCCCCCTGCTTTTCTGTGTTTCAGTCTGTCTCTATTCCTGTATGTATGTGTATATATATATATATATATATATATATATATATATATATATATACATATGTGTGTATTTATGTGTGTGTATTTTTCGGGCCCACGGCAGGTCACTTCTGAAAATCCCTTGATGACATATTGATTATTTTGAATTCATGTTACTGAAGAAAAATTATCTTTGAAAATTGTGTAAGAACGTTGGTGGGATCTCTTCTAAGGATCAGCACTGCTAGGGAAGGGATGCACCTGTGGCACTTTGATGTATCCTGCACCTTGTTCTGCCGGAGAGGAGCGTCCATTTGCTCTTCCCTCCAGGGGAACTCCTGGGGCCTCTGCCTGCTCACGTTGTCACCAGGGCTGGTTGTCACCGGGCTAAAGACCTACCAGTGTGATGGTGGCCAATGCTGTCTCTGCAGTCTGTCCGTCTGCCTGTGTCCTCACCAGAGAAGTCGAACATCTCTAGCAGACACTGGCCACATGCACTGCCTCTCGTTGGAACTGCCTGTGTGTGTTTTGTTTCTTTTGAGAACACTGGGCTTCAAGAGGTTCTTGGACCACAGGGATGTGAAGCTATTCTCCGACCTTGGGTCATGAGGAAAGGTTTTTCCAGGCTGTGGTTTGTCTTTCCAACTGTCTTTCTTGGCCTTTGATTTCTGTTTTTGTTTGCTTTTATTTTGACACAAGAAGAGCTAAGCATCTCGCTTCTGGCTTTGGTTTCACACTTAGAACAGCAGTGCCTACTCCGAGATTATGCCAGAATTACTAAAAGGGCTTCATTTGGTACATCTCATCTTTAATCCAGCTGGTTTTCCTCTGAAAATACAAAGATGCTAATTCACGTGAAAAACAAACAAAATTTCACCCATCCCTACTTAAGATATGTGGGCAGACAAAAAAAAAAACAAACAACACCTTTTATATGATTTCATTGATAAGGAACCTCCAGGATAGGCAAAGATATATAGAGAGAAACGGGATTAGGGTTTGTCATGGGCTGCGGGAGAGGTAGGATGTGGGGTTCGCTTTGTATACATGCTTTTACTTTGAAGAAGGAAATAGTCTGAAACCAGTGGTGTTGGTCTCACAGCATTGTGAATGCACTTAATGCTCCTGAAAATTGCACAATTTAAAATGGGAAAAGGCTAAACTTTATTCTTATTATCTTAAAACAAAAATAGAATATACTATAATAGAAAAGAAAAAAATCTGACTCCATAGAAGATCTGTCCTTTTGGCTTTAAACCTGTGCCCTCTTTTCTAGGCTTAATCTTACTAGCTCAGCACATTTTGTAAAGCAATGCTGCCTTTAGCCTGAAATACACAGGAGAGCCTATTTTCAAGGCTCTGATCTTTAAGGATATTAATACTTTTGCACTTATATAAAGACAACAAGTTGCAGAATAGAAAATGACTTTTGTTTTTGTTAGAGGTTTTACAGAGGCACTATGACCTGGTCTACGTAGACAGCTGCAGACCAAGATAATGGCAGACTTGGAGAACCATCTTGCTCAAGTCAGACTTCAGGCTCCTTTTCTACTAAAAATGGGAGGGGCTGTGGTTGGTTGTTGCAAACTTCTTAGTGTAGGATTTCTTTGTTCATGGAATTCTTTGCAGCTATCCACGTGGGTCAGATGATGGTGTTCCTGTAAAACCTGCAACAAAACAAACTTTTTCTATTCTGCAACTTGTTATCTTTATAGGAGTGCAAAAGTGTTAATATTCTTAAAGTTCAGAGCCCTGAGAATAGACTCTCATGTTTATTTCAGGCTAAAGGCAACATTGTTTTACAAAAGGAGCAGAGAAAGCAAGACTAAGCCTAGAAAACACGGCAGACGGTTAAATGAAAATGAATAGATCCAATATGGAGTCAGATTTGTTCTTCTCTATTGCAGTGACTTTTTGTGAGAGCTAAGATGATGATTCCTGGGTGGGTCCTCCACTGTCCTAGGCTGGAGTTCAGGCAGGATACCTGCCAGATTCCCCATGACTTTAGACCTGATCTCCCGCAGAGAAAGTGACAATTATTGGATTAAAATTACCTGTCAAATTCCCTTCAATTGCCTGTAAACTATACCACAGCAGGGGATGTCTCATTCACTACTCAACTGCCAGTCTCCCCTGATGCAAGGGACCAGTGTCGCGGCGGGATACATAGTGGCCTGGACAGTGCACCTTCCTACTTTACTCTCCAGTCTTGGCTTCCTAACTTTGATGCTTTGAAAGCTCCCATCCCTCTTCCCTCTGGCCTGGTGTGAATGAACAAGATCCCTGCGCCCACCTGGGCTGAGCCCAGGCCACGCACACAGCCCCATGCACACAGCCCACCATATGCTGTCTACCCCTGGGCTCAAGTGGACCCTCTGAACTCCCCCACACCAAAGGTCCGCATGCCCAGTGCCTCCGCCCTAGGGGTCCAGATCACCATCAGGACCATCAACCACCCAAGGCCCACAGGCCAGTGCCTGGCAGCCTGGGATCACCCTGACCCATTGGGTCAGAGGAGACACAGGGTGCGGGGATCAGGGTGCCAGGGCGGGAATTGGAACCGTCTTCAGCCCAGCCTGCCTCGCCCTGTAGCCTCAGACATTAACTATGAATGTGCACACTAGGCTGGGTCCCCCACTGGTGGCAGTGGTCATCATTACTGGAGCCCGGATTTCCCCACCCCAACCACAGGGTGAGGGGTGAGGGAGTGAGCTCAGGTTAGGGGTGCACTCAGAGTGAAGAGGATCCCATGGTGAGGGAGTATAGGTTGAGGAGTGTAGGGCCCACTCAGAATGGAACTGACCAGGCTGAGAGGTGAGGGGGACAGTTTCAGGATGTTGGGGGTCCTGTTGTGAGGCATGATGGTGTAGGGGCCATAGGTTAAGATTTAGCAAGACGGAGTGTCAGGGCACGGACCTCGGTGTGAGGAGAAGAAGCCATGTCTGCATGGTCTGGTGGGAGACTGGGCCTGGCCAGGGGTGGGAGGGCAGAAACAGGGAGGGGAAGGTGAGCAGGGTAAGTGGGGCTGGCGGGGTGTGGCCTGGCCCAGGACAGTCGTGGTTCTAGTTCAGTGCCAGGACCCAGTCGGTGGCTGGGTAAAGGCTCTGGGGATGGAGACCCGGCGGGACGAGCAGGAGGGGCCCCAACTGGCTCCTCCCGGCCCCAGTGGCCAGGGCCGGTAAATCAGGACTCCCACCCGAGCAGTTTGCGCTGCAGGCGGGAGGAGGAGGGGCGCGCACGCACAGACGGACAGACGCGCGGACTCCGGAACCTGCCCAGAATGCGTGGAAGCTGGCGGCAGCCCGTTGCTCCTGGACCAGCTCCTGGAAGAGGAACACGGCTTGGGGTCTGGGCTGCCGCTTGCCCGCGGCTTGGCTACCGCTGCCGGGCAGTTAAGGGGGCGCTGGTGGGGGCGCGCTGCTCGGGGAGCTGGCGGGTGACGCCTGGGCTGTGCGGCTGGGGAGGCGCACAGGGAGGGGTGCGGAGGTGATGTCCCGGCCGCTCGTCCCGTTAGGACCCTGAGGTGGGTCCCAGCCGCCGCTGAGGTTCATGGTAACCCCGCTATTAGTAGTTCCTGAACCCCGCGTTTGTGCCGCCGCTTAAACCCGGGTTTAGGAGAGCAACTACAGCCCCGGGAGGTGGGAGGGTGCCGGACGGAGCATCTTCGATTGGCCCTCAGATCATGGCCTGCTCCTGGGAGGCGGGTGCGGTGCGGTCGCGGGGCCTGGGATGGAATGGGGGCTGCCCCATGAGAGCCCCTGGATTTGCTCCCATCTTCCCCGCTGCCTGACCTTGGGGGCGGCCTCTAAAGCCCAAGGTTCATGGGACTCAGGTTGCAGGTCAGTCTGCTCCTGGGAGGTGGGCGCGGTGCGGTCGGTGTGCTGGGATGGTGGCAGCAGCAGCGGGAAATTGTTGCAACCCCCGCGTTCCCACAGGGCAGCCCCAATCCCACCATCGCAGCCTTCGTCATTCCCTGACAGCACAGCACCCACCTTCCAGGAGCAGGCTGACCTGTAACCTGAGTTCCACGAATCTGGGGCAGCAGAGGCCAAGCTCAGGCCATGCGCTGGGGAGGTTGAAGCAAATCCACGGGCTCCCATGGGCAGATCCCATAACCCACCACTGCCTTCGACCACACATCGCCCTCCTCCCGGAAGCAGGCTTACCTGCGGACCATGCCTGGAGCAGAAGAGGCCGAGCCCTGGACAGGCCGTGGGGGAGATGGGGGCAAGTCCTCCAGCTTGCCAGCTCGCTGCCCATCTCTCTGTCGCTGCCCCAGTTTCGTGGATCACTTGTTTTCAAGTCAGTGGTTTCCTGAGAGGCAGGCGCGGTGCAGTCAGGTGGCGGGGGCTGCGGGGAGGGGTGCTGCCCCAAGGGGAGCAGGTGGACTTTCTCCCATCTCCCCCAGGGCCAGACCTGGGGACAGCACCCGCTGCCCCAGGTTTGCAGGGCGCATGTCATGTCAGCCTGTCCCTGGGAGGAAGCCTCAGTGTACTCGTGGTAGCCTCAGTGGCTGACAAGGATTTTAGAAGTGGGCTCTAGCCTAGCATAACTAACTCTCCTTTCTTCACTTGCTTCCTCAGTTGGTGGCTGTATCTGCTTTCTCATTATAGGTTATTGCTAGATAATGAACATAGGTTTCTGTGCTATACAGAAGAAACTTTATTTAAAATCTCTTTTTATATATAGTGGCTAGCATTTGTAAATCTCAATCTCCCAAATTTATCCCTTCCCATCCCCTTTCCCCGGTAACCTTAAGATTGTTTACTTAGTCTGCAAGTCTGTTTCTGTTTTGTAGGTGAGTTCATAGTGTCTTTTTCTCTCTTTTTTTAGATTGAACATATGAGTGGTATCATTTGGTATTTTTCTGTTTCTGGCTGCTTTCACTTAGAATGACGATCTCTAGCTCCATCCATGTTGCTGCAAATGCTTTTATTTTGTCCTATACATGATGGAGTAATATTCCAGTGTATAAATGTGCCACAACTTCTTTATCCAGTCATCTGTTGCTACATTTAGCTTTCCTCCATGTCTCGGCTATTGTATACAGTGGTGCTGTGAATACTGGTGTGCAGGTATCTTTTCACATTGGAGTTCTTTCCAGTTATATACCCAGATGTGGGATTGCTGGGTCATAGGGTAAGTCTACTTTTAGTTTTTTCAGGGATTTCCATGCTTTCCATAATGACAACACCAAACTAGATTCCCACCAGCAGTGTAAGAGGGTACCCTTCACTCTACAGCCTCTCTAGCATTTATCATTCATGAACTTCTGAGCAATGGCCATTCTGACTGATGGGAGCTGATACTTCATTATAGTTTTGATTTGAATTTCTCAGTTTATTAGTGATATCAAGCATTTTTTCATGTGCCTATTGGCCAATTGTGTCTTCATTGGAGAAATGCTTGTTTAGGTCTTCTGCCTATTTTAGGATTGAGCTGTTTGTTTTTTTGTTATTAAGTTGTATGAGCTGTTTATATATTCTGAAAATTAAGCCTTTGTTAGTCGTATCATTTGCAAATATTTTCTCCCATTCGTAGGTTGTTGTTTCCTTTTGTTTTACTTATGGTTGTCTTTGCTGTGAAGAAATTTATGAGTTTAATTATGTCCCTTTTGTTTATTTTTTTCTCTCATTTCCATTGCCTGGGTAGATTACCCTAGGGGAATGTTGCTAAGATTTATGTCAGATAATGTTTTGCCTATGTTTTCTTTTAGGAGATTTATCACGTCTTGTCCATCTGCATCTTAAGCCTGTACTCAACATCTGTGCTTCAGTTTTGAATTTTGAGCTTCTTAGAGAAAACCTACTCTTAGCTCATACGTCAGATTCAACATGTCTAAAGCTGATTTCATAATCTTTTTTCTTGCAGCGTCTCCACTTATTCAGTGGGATAATCATTCTTCCGGTCTTGAATACACAAAGGCTTGGAGTGGTCTTTGATTTATCTTTCTCTCACCACCCTCCACATTTTGTCAGCTTCTTGAACTGTATGTTTTTGGTTTCAAGTGTCTATTCTGATTGCTGATACTCTGATGAAGAGCTTTCATCCCTGATACATGAATTTTTCCTTCTGCTGAATTCTTGGATATTCTCTCCCCCCTTTCAGTCAACCTACAGTTTTGGCGCTCCAACATCTACAGTCAAGTCAAAGACTTAACACAACCAGATCTCAGCCAGGGAGTCTCGACCCTTCATCATTTTGGACTTACCTTATTTGTTCCAATCATTATGTAACTTAGCCTCCTAGGGTAACCTGTGCCTTATTAAAAACCAGGAGTCACCAGCCTTTTCCTATCCAGTCCTCAGTTAAAACAGCTTAGAATTGCCCTGAGAACTAGTTGGAGCCCCATCCTCTTCATAGATTCTTCCCTATTTATTCCAAATACTTCTAGCTCCTCTTTGTATTCCTGTACTGTTTATGATCAGTAGCCTGTAATCTTGGCTTTGAGTACTGACTTGGTACCATTCCTGGGTGGTTTCCAATGTGTCTCCTCACTTAGCTGGTAACTGGAGAAGACTCACTTGTTCAGCCTTCTTTATACCCCTCACCCTGCTTAGCATCGGGCAATAACAGGCATCCAGGCAGTGCTTACCTTCTTTATTTATTCGCAGTGGTGGTGGTGTGGATTATAGCTAATAACTATTAATTCAGTGTTGCAATTAAAAAAGAAAGCCAAGAAAATCCATAAAACTTTATCTCCATGTTCAGTTTAGCGTTTTACCTCAATAGTTTTCTTAAGTCTGTGTTTACATTCACATAGTGTTCAGTGCTTGTACAGTTCCCTGAGGCAAGCAGGTGAGATGCCATTATGTTTGACTTTCACGTTACTTTTCATATTGGATATATTTGTGCAAGGACAAAACCTTATTTTTTAAGTAAACAGCCGGAAGCCCAGAGAGACTAAGAGCCTAACCCAGGGTCACCTGGTTAGTGTTTGACACAGGCCAGGACAGCGGTTCACATCTTCCAGCTGATCGTTTTCCAGTGCCTTTTCATTCCAGTGCTGGGAAATGTAGCCCCATCGGCCAAACGGCCAAGTCACATTCCTGCACCTTTACCTGCCATTGCTGGAAGTGCTACAAAAAGTGGCAAAGGAAAGGTCAGAAATAGGAGTGATAAAAGACATGGAAGTGCTGGAAAGGGATCCTCAACCTCCTTCTCCCTATTTGAGCGCCTCACGTGTCCCACTCTGACAGTGCTGTTCATTGTTTATAACATAGTCTTTAAAATCAGACTGATCTTTTATAGGACTTGTTTTTATCCTGGTCCCTTTCCTGCTAGTAGTCACCGTCATAGGCAGAAAGTGCCTGTCTTGCTCTTTTTGTCACGTAGGTTGGAGGGAAAGTGGGAGAGGGAGCGTGTTGAATTGAAGCCGAGATTTTTACAGCTCTGTTGTTCTAGGACCAGAGCAGTTCCACTCTTGCTTTCATCACCTCTCCACCTCCGAGTCCCAGCCACCCACTCTTGCCTGCTTCCCCACATGCAACTTCCTAGGGGAGGACAGGTGGTGGCCAATGCCCCCTCCGCCCTCTGCTCTGGGAGGTGCAGGAGTCTGCTTTAAATTTTGAGCTGTTTTGGTAATTGGGCTTTTCCAGCTTTTCTAGGCATCTCCTTTCCTGCTCTGAGAAATTGGAGATGTAACTTAACCATACATGGACTCTACTAATGTATTCAATGGCATTAGTGTGATGTTGTCCGTAAGGTGTTCTGTGACTGGATAGGAGGTTTTTAACTCACAGGATGCTTCACATCCAATTCTAAAGTCCTAGAGGATGCAGACGTAATTTAAGTTCTTACATGTCTGTAAGACAGACATGAACATTATTTGATAATATGACCATATGTTCATAGATTACAGTTAGTCCACCGGCTCTGTATCTAATGAAAGTTTAAATTCCAAACGCTTGAAGAAAATTTGCGGAACATGCCTTTTTGCCTGTTACTAGTTGCAAAAACTGAAATCACAACTCTACCACAAGCCACAGTGTTTCCCAGAAGAGAAAGCCCTCTACATTTACAACCTCTAAGTAATGCGGTGGTTCTTTGGGTGAGATGAGGGGTGCCAGAGTATTTTGTTGGGAAACTAGAGTGGCATGACAGTTATTCTGGGACTGGTTACAGTTGAATCTCTACTTCGTATATCTTGGACTGATTACACAGGCAATGTTAGTGCGGTAACCATCTTGTGAATGCAAGTGTAGCTAGGAAGACAACAGAGAAAATAGAAGGGATATAAAGTAATGGAGGGACTTCATAGAAGTTCAAACGGTGACTTTGATACCACCAGGTGCTGACGTGAACTTGGCAAGAATTTGTGAGAAGTGGTGGGTGTCACTGCAAGCAGGGGAGTCCTGCAGCTCTTGGGGTGAACAGGCAAAGGGGAGAGCAGATATGGTGGCTACCCGGGGGCTATTTGTTTCCTGAATGTGAAAATGTCTGGTCCCATGTTCAATTTTGCAGCCACAACTTCACATGACTCAGGGCATTATTTCCACCATAAAACCATAGAAACATAAACAACCTCTGTTTCCCAAAGTGTTTGTTCTCGATCTGAGAGGATTGTCCTGTGGTGGGAGGTAAGTGGGCGATGGGCCCTGTTACATCACCCCCTTTCACTAGAAGTCTACCTCGCTGCTTTTCATCCTACTCCTAGAGGTGCTGTCATTCTATTACACCTAGGCCTGTAAGACGGGCTTGCCTGAATCCTCACATGATGAGGAAT
Source organism: Vicugna pacos (assembly GCF_048564905.1). Lineage (NCBI taxonomy): Eukaryota > Metazoa > Chordata > Mammalia > Artiodactyla > Camelidae > Vicugna > Vicugna pacos. Next base: position 22,203,298 of record NW_027328742.1, on the reverse strand, counting down.
GGTTACGTGCAGTTTTAAAAAATTCCTTGGATCATGATGTCCTTTGTTCCCTCCATTGGAAATCACTATTCCAGAGCAAATAGTATGCATCTATACAAGCTATATTGTTTGTAAGATGTCTTCAGAAATTTTGCAGTAGGTTTAATTATTTGCTTGGTGATGGCAACTTGATTGTTTGAAGGAGGCAAACCTCACAAGGGGCATTGTGTGCTTCCTGTCTGAGAGTTCCTTTACTGACAGTAGAGTGTTTGTAGGCAGAGTTAGAAAGTTACCTGGTCTGAGAAGCCGAATTTGCCCGCAGCTGGGAATTGGCGGAAGAGTCAGTTATGGAAGGAAGGCTTTAGGTTTATCTGGTAGCAGATTTCTGGGATCCAAACCCTGGGAGACCTCAGCTTTTGTAAAGTATGTTCTGTAACAATAGGCTATTGGATAATTTTAACACTTGTTATGGGATGTAGAGTTGGGGAAAGACTTAAAAGTGAAAGAGCCTTAAAAGAGAATCTCCAAATATTTTAAAGAAGACAGTTCTCAGAATGAGAGCTTTTCTGGAAATGACTAGTCCCTCACTTCACAGGGGAAGCAGGGAGCAGGTGTAACTGCACTTACGGTAACTTAAAAGGTAAACCTTACCCTCCCACTTAGCTGTTTCCTGGTGTAAGTTCATCTCCCACATCTGTAGTTTTAGACATGATGTGACATTTTCTGGTACTCCTTTCTGCTTCTGAGTGAGAGACTGACACAAAGACACATAGAAATTGAAAAACTGCGCCAAGTACTTTATTGTTAAAAATGTAGACCTGTGGCAGGGTGCTGCATTTGCAAGTGACTTTCAGTACAGAGAACACTTAAAAGAATGCAGTGTTATTTCTTTTTCTATTCCTTTAAGCATTTGAATAGAAAGTTTTCTTTGCAGAGTTTCTGGAGTACATCAGAACAAACAGGAACTAAAAATAGCTTTAAGAAAGCTCCAGTATAGACGTTGCTTATAGTATGGTATCTGTATTAAAGTTAATTTTTTAAAGCAGGAAGTTGTAACTCTCAATTTCTTAAGCAAATATAAACATTCTTAACCCTTAATGACATTCTTTGTGGGGTGAAGCTGCTTTTGCTTCCATTCTGAGCATTGAAATGCCTTCTATGATACTTCTACCAGTCCTCAGTATTTTATTTTCCCTCTGTTGTGAACTTGTTATTAAACTTGAAGCAGATATAAATATCATTAACTTGCTACATATGAAGATATTCAGTGTTACATAGTCAGAAAGTTTGTGTACATCACATGTAACTACATAATTCCCTCCTTTCCAACTGTGTTCCTGATGAAAGGATGGTGGGAAGTGGCATTATGAGGCTATGTCTTACAGTATACCGTGTTTCCCCTGTTCCTTCTACCATATCTGGATGTTCTTTCATTTTTCGGCTTCTAGATTTATTAGCTCTTTTTCTTAAGCCAGGTATGTCTCATCCCCCGGTGCACACACACATGTGTACACACACACACACACACACACACACAAATTCTGCCATAGGGAGTAGCGTGCACCATCCCATTCTCCCACTCCTGCTCTGGACCCACCCACTGGAGGCAGTGTCTTGCACGAATTCATTTATAAGTTCCTTTTTAAAACTCGAGTGGTCGGGAAATAGGACTGATATCCACACCTAATAGGCAGGCCCTCAAGGACAACTTCTATGGTTAATGCCAAGTTATCTTAATGTTTGAGTACCTGGGTTTCATGTCTTCCTCTACCACCTGTGTGACCCATGATTCCCACATTTCTATCTCCCGCTAGACTTTTTCTCTCCAAATCTGAACTCTTACAATCTTCTGCTGATTTGACATCTTCACTTGGAACTCTGATATCTTTAAACCAACATGTGTGAAAACTGAGCTCTTGGTCCTCCTACCTCCCAAACTGGTCCTTTCTGCAGCCTCCCCCATTCAGTTAGTGGAAACTTAATCCTTCCAGCTGCTTGGGTCAAAAAACTTGGAGTTATTCTGACTTTCACTGACATACCACATGAATTCTGTCAGTAGATCTGGTTTAACACTGCCTTTAAAACATATCCAGAGCCCAGCCACTTATCACCATGGCTCCTGCCTCCACTGCTGCTTCCCTGCCCTGAGCCACTGTCCTCTCCTCCCGCACAGCCCTTCTCAGAGGCTTCCCTCTTTTCATCTCTGACCCGTTTCGACTATTCTCACCCGGTAGTCAAGTGAGCCCTGAAAACCTAAGTTAGATTGTGTCGTCCTTATGCAGTGCCTCCTCATTTCACTCTGGGTAAAAGCCACAGTCCTTACAACGTCCTCCAAGGCCGTACTGGATCTGCACTGACCCTTCTCCGCAGCTCCAACCGTGCCCCCATTCTGGAACATGCGAGGTGCATGCTGCCCTTGGTGATGGTAATTCCGTCCACCTGGGACTTCTCACCTCCTAGTCTTATTTCTAACCTCAGTCCTCAGTGTGGCCTGCTCTGGTACTTAATACAACATCACCCTCATCCCATACCCTAAACTCTCTTTACCTTGCCCTTTTTTGATTTTTCCATGGTTCCTCTTTCCTAACATGCCACCTTCTCTGCTGCTCTGTTATGTGAATTGTCATCTCCACCCCCCACCCCAGCTAGACTCCAACAAAGCTCCGTGAGGACAGGAATTTTGTTTTGTTTGTTGATCTATTCCAAGTGCCTAGATTAGTCCTGGGTACATAGTAGGCAGTCAAAAATTATTTGCTAAATAAATTAAAAGACTATTTTAAAAACGAGTCCTCCTTTCAGGAACGGGTGAGGAATGGAAGCTGCATGAAATAATGGTGCAGTAAATAATGATATTTGCCTGTTGTTCTTTGTGTGATATATATATATATATATATATATGTGTGTTTTAGTCTTAATTTGGTATCCAGTTTCTTAATTTAATAGCTGTATTAAGGTGTAATTTACAGGCCATAAAATTCACATATTATAATTGTATAAGTCAGCCATTTTAGCTATTTCTAGAGTTGTGCAACTGTGTCCTCACAAAGTCCCCTTCTGTCCATCCATATGCAGTTCGCCCTCCCCTCAGTGGCACTCTGATTTTATTTGTTTTTGTTTTTTTGGCAATCACATCTCAAAAGAATAATTTACACAGCAGTACTAATTTAGCTTTGTGCTTTTAGAAATGACACACTTAAATATGAAATCAGTGGTCATTGCTGAATGTAGGTAGCAGTATCAGACATTGGTGGGAAGAATGGACTTGAGTGTCAGACTGGCTGCAGTCTTACCCAGCTCCACATTTACCAAGTTACCCAAATTATTTTCTGCCTCAAGCCCTTTATCTGTTATATAGGGGTAATAATAGCAGCTTACAGAGTTGTTGTGAGGATTAAGCAAACAGGGAAACAAAATTTAGTATAGTGGCCAGCTTATGTAATTACGTAAGAAATAGCCTTGCAGGTAGAGAGCAAAATTCAAATCAGTTTCTAAAGTATGTGTAAAATATGATCCAGTTCCTGCCTGGTTTGCAAACACGTATGCCTAATGCAGAATGTAAAAGCAGGCTAATTTCCAACAGAATAGATAATTTCTTAGCATTTCTTTCAAAGGTATATGCAAAATCATTTTTACTAAATTTTCTGTGCCCATCTCTGACAGAGCTTTGACACCAGGGAGTTAATTATCTACTCTTTTGTTAAAATCATGCTGACCATCACAAAGTGTTCTCAATTATATTTTAGCCTTTATGTTGAGAAATGCTGTGAGACATCATCTAAATTAATGGGGGAGCATTCATTGTAGTTCTTGTAGCCTGATAAGCCTGCACTAAATTATCTTTTTTAACTTTTAATTAAAGTAATTAATTAATTTTTTGCAGGGGGGTGGTAATCAGGTTTTTATTTATTTTATTTTTAGAAGAAGTACTGGGGATTGAACCCAGGCCCTTGTGCCTGCTAAGAATATGATCTTTCTCTTGAGGTATACCCTCCCCCCTAAATTATCTTTAATAAGGTCTCTTTCTCTGTTTTGTTGTTTTCTTTTATGTACAGATGTACAAAGCAGGGTCATCAGAAGCCTCTCAATTCCAAAGATAATAACAGTGAAAATTATTGTGCAGTGATAGTGGATCCTTGGCATATGAAGAAAGATTGTAAAGTCCTGAATGAATTAAGAAGGTATTGTTACATTAACATACATGTAACCATGGCTCTCTTACCTTTATTTTTCACTTTATAATGAAGATACTCCCCACCTGTCAAGGTTGCTTTGTTTGATATAGGGAATATCTAAAGCCTTTTCTGCAAGTTTTTTAAATAGGTAAGAGCAGGTAATTTATCAGAAGTGTGATTGGTGTAATCTGCTGTCTAGTATGGTAGCCACTAGCCACATGTGGCTATTGTGAATTGAGATGTTCTATAAGTGGAAAATACATAATAGATTTTCAAGACTTTGTACAACAAAACTAATGTAAAATATTTATTAATAAGTTTTAAAAGTGTCAATCACACATTTGAAATGATAGTATAGTGGATATTTTGGGATAAATATAATTATAACTGGAATTAATTTCACTTGTTCCTTTTTATTTTCTAAATGGGGTTACTGGAAAATTGTGACTTGCATTATGTTTCTATTGACAGTTCTGGCTTCTAACTTATTGCAAATAATATGAAAAGAAAACTTTGATTAAACATTTTGTAATTGAGTAGTTGATTTACATCATATTATTTTCAGGTGTGCAACACAGAGGCTCAACATTTTTATAGATTATATTCCATTTAAAGTCACCATAAAATAATGGCTATATTTCCCTTTGCTGTATGATACAGCCCTGTAACCTATCCATTTTATACATAGTACTTTTTACCTCTCAATCCCCTACCCCCTTCCTGCCTCCCCTCTCCTCCTTCTCCCCATTGGTAACCACCAGTCTGTTCTATGTACTTGTGAGTTTATTTCTGTTTTATTATAGTAATTAATTTGTTCTATTTTTTATATATACATATAAGTTAATACATAGAATATTTTTTTTCTTTCTCTGACTTATTTCACTTAGCATAATAATCTGTAGGTCCATCCATGTTATTGCAAATGGCATTATTTTATTTTTTATGGCTGATCAGTATTCCATTGTGTGTGTGTGTTCATGTGTATATATGTATGTGTATATACATATTTATATAATATACCACAACTTCTTTATCCAGTCATCGGTCAGTGAACACGGGTTGTTTCAGTGTTTTGGCTATTGTAAATAGTGCTGCTGTGAACATTGGGGTGCATGTGTCTTTTTGAATAATATTTTTCTCCAGACATATACCCATGAATGGGATTGCTGGATCACACGGAAGTCTATTTTCAGTTTTTTATGGAAACTCAACTGTCCTCCAAAGTGGCTGCACAATTTACATTCCCACCAACCGAGTAGGAGGGTTCCTTTTACTCTTAAAACGTCAAAAATTCGCTACATTTATATACTTTCCTTACAGTTTAGGACACAATTTGTCAAAAGCCAGATAGAATTTGATAGAAGTAAATACAGTATTTTTTTAAATGTTCATGCATTATGGATAAATATGTTATTGATGAGTTGGTTCCCTATTTTTGTAGATTCAGAAGTTTTTATACCTTCACAGATATTTCAGTCTTGCGGAGAGAAAAATTTTGCATTTTGCTGAACATGTCCGGGTGGCTTTAGCGAATATGGTCCAGGCCTCCAGAGGTGAATACACATCCAAACCTGAAACATTTGATTGTCTGCAAGATTTTAAGAGTCTAGAATGTCAGATCTGGACTATAACTCTGGTAAATGACATCAGTGAGTTGACTCAAGAAAACTCCATTTGAGTGCAAAACCTTTCATAAGCCAAAAAAGGCATTGAAATTATGGCAAAGCCAGAGACTTTTGTTTGCCACATATGGCCTCAAACCCATGGGGACAACCACAGGCCTTCTGCAGTGCCAAGGGAATTCCATGTGAGGAGTCCAGCACTCACAGGAATCCAATAAGTGGCTGCCAGCCAGAGCACCTTCATTGCTACTGTGCTGTTTTGAGCAAATGCCTTTTCAACAGGTTAAAATTGGTTTGTTGTTTTTTTTGCCTAAAAATATCAAACAACTTATTGTTCCCTTGGTGAAAGTAAAAGCCTAACATTTTCTGATTTCTTTTGACAGAGGAAACATGAGCCTGTGGATCTAACCTCATCTGTGATGGTCTGCAGCTGGGAGCAACCAGATCAGTGTCAGTCCCCTTGCAGCCATTGGCTGGGAGCCTGCATGTTACCTGGAATGATATTTGAAACATGTCACGCTAGCCGTGCCTTCGCTGTGGGCTGGGAGACGAGTCAGTCAGAATCTGCATTATGAAATGTAAGTTTCAGATCCACAGCTAGGAGATATTTTTTTAATAGCCAGAGAATGTAGTCATAAATATATCTATTAATGTATTTATGCAAGAACTTTTTTAAAGATTTTTTATTATAAAAATTACCCCCCAAAATTGAAAATGAAAGAACAGTGGAATAAAAAATCATCTCTACCTTAATTATACATAAAGAATCTTGAAATCCTTCTAAACATTTTTTGTTCAAATGAAGATATTTTTCTCTTCCAAAAAGGAAAATTATTATTTCACATTTTTTTGCTTTCTCCTTTTATTATATATTTCATATCAATAAATATAATTCTTTTAAATCCCTTTTAATGGCTGTTTAACACTATATTGAACAGATATGTAAATTGTCCTAGGTTTCAGAAATTTATAAAATTGTCATTACAATACCACTGCAAAGAATATTTTGGTGTTTCTATTTTTAGTTACTAATTTGGACTAAAAATTAACAAGTTTGCTTTATTCGTCTAAAACACTGGTTATTTTATGAATGAACTGTGAGGATTTTAAATAACTTTTCAGTAATTTCAACAAAGAAATTACCTTTAAGGAAAAAATATATGATGGTTTGCAAATCTATTTTTATTATATCTTCACCTTTACCAGTGTCATATGTGTGTGTGTTTACACAAGTGCTTTAACTACCAGCAATGTAAGAAAAATCTGTGTACTAAAAATATGAAAATAGTTTCCCGGTTTGTGTTTTCATTCTCCCAATATAGGTTTTGGATGACAAGCTTGTATTTGCAAAAGTACATCCCCTGTGGGAGGTGCTCTGTACATACGCTGAGATACTGCACATAATATTGCCTCTGAAGCCCAATGATCTGAAAACCCGGTCCTCAGCCTTTGGTAATTTCAGCTGTTTTATGAAGGTCCTCCAAGTGGATCAAAGTATCATCAAGCCGAAGCAAGAGTTTTTCATTGCCCTATTTGAGAAGAGCTGCGTGAATGACTTTTATATTCAGGATAGAGATATATTCTTCAATCCCACCACCAGAAGCCGCATTGTAAGTCTAAACCGAGTTTAGCTTCTGTCTTGGGGGTGATTTAGAACCTGCTTGTGAATTATCAGTGATTTGATTTGGTTGGTTTGGTTTGGTTTTTAACAGCTGCCTATAAAAAGGAAAAAAGAGAAAGAAAAGAAATATGCCTACAGATTCCTGTTAGGATAGTAAGCAGTGGCTGGTTAATTACCCTGTATAAACCACACACTCTCTTAGAATCTTTTTAGGTTTATTTCATCCTTTCTCAGATCAAGTATCAAGTAAGGGACAGTGTTAAAAAAAATTTGGGATTAACCGGCTTGTGAGCTCCGGGATCTGCAAGGCAGCTTTCCCTCCCCATGGTGTAAGTCAAATGGCAAAAATGAAATAAAGCACCACATATCTCCTCCGGTGTTAACAGGAAAAGGCTATTCTTCTTGACCTTGTTTCTTCCTGGGTAAAGTGAAGATAATATGTCAGAAGGTGACAAGCTCTTTTAAGGCAGGCACCATGTTGCTTTTTTCACTGCTGAATTCCAGGCACCGGGAAGGCTGAGTTTAACGAGTGAATGAATAAACTGTAATCCCCCCAGAGTTACCATGTGGGACAGTGAGGATTAGCAGCTAAGAGCATAGACTTGAGAGGGGAAGGTAAAGCTCAAGTGATGGGGTGCATGCTTAGCAAGCATAAGGTCCTGGGTTCAGCCCCAACACCTCCTCTAAACTAGACAAATAACCCTAATTACCTCCCCACGCCCCATCAGAATTACCTTATTATCTCCCCACCACCAATAAAAAAAAAATACAAGAGGAGTGGCCAGGAGCGTAGACTCAATCTGGAACACCTGTGCTGGTTTCTCGCTGTCGACCTTGTAAATGTCATTTAGCCTCTGTGTCTATCAAGTTCCTCATCAATAAAATGGGGATAATTTTAGTACCCACCTCGTAGAGTTGCTATGGGGATTAATGAATCTGTGTCAATGTTAGAACAGCCCTGGCTAATATTAAGTACTATGCATGTGTCAGCTCTTTTCATAATTACTGTCAGATGTTATTATCGACCAAAGAAGTATTAGTTCTTTGTAAGGGAAATGCATGTTAGACCATTTTATCACTTTCTGTAATTCAGGCTTTACCCTCTGAAATACCATTTTCTGTCTGTGCACTAGAAAGCCACAGGTTTTTCCAAATTTCATCTGTCTGGTTTCTTGTCATGATGGCAATACTGCAGAGTGCTGACATTTTTTAGGGACTGTGTCTGAGATGACAGCAACCCCTCAAATTCAGGAGCGCTTCTCTAACTGATAACATCTCGCTTGAAATGAAGTTTTTAAAATGTAACAGCTTCAGACGCTTAATGAAGCCACAGATGCAAGGATGTTATATCTAAGCTCTCTAAATAAATCCTGTTATTGAAATAAAGGAAATACTATATTATAGCGCTCTATGACTTTGTTATCATTGCTATCCATTTATCGGACTCTCTAAGATCAAAGAAACAAAGACTGAGATTGATCATTCCTACTGTGTGGTCCACGTATTTGTGAATGAAGACAATACTGAAATGCACTGTTTAAGATATTAAAATGGACACTAAACAGCTGCTTGATGCACATGCATGAACAGAACAGGGAGCTGGATGCAGGGAGCAGACACTGAGCTTCCTGGATCAGAGACCTAGCATAGCAGTCCAGCCCAGCAGTCCATATGATTCATATTTATGTTCCAGCAATATTAGTAGTGAGAGTCTGAAATGAACTTTGGGGGCACTTGCAAACAGCTGTCATGATTACTAATGTGGGACACCAGGATTCTACAGTGTTTAGTTGGCTGCAGCGCACAACCAGTTTTTTTCACTAAAGCCTGTTGTAATTGCTGGCCCCACATCCAGGCTGAGGAATCATCTCATGTGTTGTTTGGGAGGGAAGTAAGTGGAGTCAGGACCCATGTTAAGGCTGGGAGGGTAATAATCTGGTGCTAGTACAGGAGAAAGGAAAGTAGGTCAGGTGGGAAGGAGAATGGATTTAAATTTTGTTTCTTGAGTAAGCTAAATATATAACATCATGTTAAGTTTCTTTGTTGTTTATAGTCCATGTGCTGTCACCGAATAACTACTGAATTGTGGGGACAAAAAAGCCTGGTTTTTAGAATTGACCCTGCCCCCAACCTGCCAGAGTCCAGGTTCCTCTGGGTGTCCAAGGAGGGGGCTGGACCATCAGTTGTCCCTCCACTGCAGCAGTTTGGGCACTTGGGTGGCCTAGTTTTTTTTGCTGTGGAAGACTGGCTCGGTTGTAGGCCATTAAGCATCTGCAAGGCTCTCACCAGGTACCCACGGTGGTCCCAGGACTGTGACATCCAAACGTTCCTTTCCACCCATGTTTGCAAATGACCCTCAAGGGGTTAGTATAATCCTGGGTGAGAATTATGAAAAATTATATGGTACCTCCATCCCTTCTGGCAAGTTAGAGCCCCTTATTTACAAATGACCATGAAGTGTTAGCACCATATTTTATCAACAGAACATGTGGACACGTGGTGACAGTGATGCTCACCTGTTTGCTTCTGCTTCCCAGTGCAACTTCAACCTCTGTCAGAGGACCTCAGTTGCCCCAGCGAACAGGGCCTTCTGTACAGGGAATGGGCTACTCCTCGAAGCACAGACAAGAAGCAGCCCTTAGATCTCCTCAGGTGAGCTGTTGTGGAGAGCACTCCAGTGGGAAGGGCTCAGGGTTGCCCTCACGGCATCTGAGTGTGACAGTCCTCCAAGAGTGTTACCAACCAGGAAGTGCACAGGATCTCTGAGCTTTGTTGCCCCAAGTTTTTACTGGAGGCTTTATTACAAAACCATGATTTATTGGGTCACTACCGACATGGCTAAACCAAACCCTAATTGTAAGTCAAACCTTTCCTTAGCCCTAACCGTTGAGCCCCTTCCTCCCCTGGTGGTCACTCACTTGTCACATAACTCAAAGCCCCACTCCTCTAATCACATGGTTGCTGTCTCTGGCAGGCCAGTCCCCATCCTGAGTCATCTCATGGACACAAGCCATCCAAGGGTCCACCATGAATAGCAAAGGCACTCCTATCTTGGGAAATTTCAAGGCTTTAGGAATTGCCGTCCAGGAACTGGGACCAAAGACCTTCTAAATTCTACATTAAACAGGAGTAAATGTTCGATTTCACTTAAATTATAAAATAAGAGAGAAATCCTCACTGCTTTGCTGTATCTGATGTTCGACACCGGTTCACTACACCGCGTGACTGTATTGTCGCCCTCAGCATGTGTCTTCTCAGAGCACCAGCGCCGGCTGCTCCCCGGGAGCTTATGATGTTTGGGCAAGGCTGCTGGGGGGAGGGAGGTCAAGGACAACCGAGCAAACAAAAGTAATCGGGCAAATAAGAAAAAATGTCAGATTGAAATGAAGGAAATAACACAGTGTTGAGATGGGAGACTTGGGGGGAAGTGAGTCAAGAAAGCTATCTTTGAGTAGGTTACCTGTGAGCTGAGATGGTGATAAGGAGGCTGGACTTTGAGGATCTGGGAAAATTCACCCCAGGAATAGAGGCAGCTTGTCCATTGGCCCCGAGGCACAAATGTGCTCAGCAGGATTGAGGAGATACTGGAGCCAGCGCTGGTGAGAGTGCTGAGACGCGAGGTTTAGAAGGGCATCAGGAGCACGGAAAGGAGTGTAGACTCTAAGTGCAGTGAGAAGCAGTCATGATAGTTTAAGCACTAAAGTAATTTTCTCTCACTCACATTTTGCAAAGATAGTGTAGATAATGAATGGCAGGGACCCAGGAAGCTGGGAGGCCCGGTAGGAGGCTCTTGGATTTAGACAGATGAGAGATGGTGGGAGACAGGGAGAATGCGTTTGGGGAGTGGAGCTGACAGGATGCAGTTATGGGCTGGCTGTGGATGGTGAGGAGAAGAGGAGGGTCAAGGTAGCCCCAGGTCGGCCTGTAGCCAGGTGCCTGTTCTTTCTCATCTCAGTGCCTCATGCAGGTGCCCACCTACTTGGGCAAACCTCTTAACCTTCAAAGTGAGGGTTTTATAACACGGAAGTTTTTGTGTTTGTTTCACATTTTTTGGAAAGATTCAAACATGTACAGAAGTAGAGAGAACAGCACAGCTAGCCTACATGTATCAGTCACCCAGCTCCAGAATTATAAACTCAGAGTCACTGTTGTTGCATCTTTAATCTCCACCTTCTCCCCTCCCCCACTACGGGATCATTTTGAAGACAATCCTACATAGCTTAACCTTTCATTAGTGAAATTACAAGATCTCTTTCAAATACAATTGGAATATTCCTTTTTTTTTAGGGTTACAATATAATTCCTTGATTGTCACAAAAATACACTTTTAAGTAGTTTTGGGGTTGAAATCAAGAACCAGACTAGGTTCAGACATTGCAGCTAGCATATCTCTCAAGTAGGTTCTAATCTATAATTTTCCTGTTTCTCATTTTCCTTGAAATTGCTGAGAGGTTTCTCTATTTCCTGTTTGTCTGATTTCACTCTCCCCTGTGGTGTTAGACTTGTTTCTCCATCCTATGTATTTGCTTTAGCTAAGTGATTTGATCCTCCCCTAAAAGCTTGATCTGATTGAGGTTCAACTTTGTGCAAGAATACTTGTTATGTGAAGTTTTGTACTCCTGTCATAAGGTACATATTGTCTAGTTGACTCTCTTTTTTTGTGGTGACAGCAGTCAATAATGATTGTCACCCGGGATCATTATTTCATAAAGGATTTTATTTCATGTGTTCATACTCTAATTTCCTCCCTCAATTATCAGCAGGATCACAGTCATGAAGAGGCACTTTCTCCTTAACCCCGGTTATCCTGTAGAACACAGTTTTAAAAGAGGATGTTTGTACATATGTAAATATTTAAAGTTGATACATTTTTCTTTACTTTTTAAATTTTTTTTCTAATGGAGGTACTGAAGTTTGAATCAAGGACTTTCTGCATGCTGAGCACATACTCTGCCACAGAGTGTACCCCATCCCCCTTGAGATTAATTTTTATATGATATTTTCCTTCTGTTATTTTTGTTTTATGTTACACAAAATTTGATGGCAGGGCAATGGGTTTGATGGCTCTTTAATCATTCTTTATGGGCTTTTGGGGTTAGTGTGTGTGTTTGTGTTTGTAAAGAAAACAATTTTCCCACTATTTTAAGTATGTTTTACTAAGGAAAATATGTTGATCTGTTCCCTGCTCCTGGTCCATGTGTTCCCTTTGTTACTTCCCACTAGTGGCCCCTTGATCTCTTTGACAAGACTAGCATGTCGTTAATCCAGGTTGCAGGAGACCTGAAGAGATTTATTCAAGGAGATGAAATTTGTAGACAATGTATTGGAAAGTATTGAGAAAGTTATTCATTAAGAGAAGGTCTGGGGTTGAATTGTTAAGTGCACAGAAATCTAAGCTATGAACCACCAAGACAATTATTAACTCCAGGGAAAACAAAGTAGGGAAGGAAAAAGTAAGGCTAGCAGACAACTTGCTACACCTGTGAACAGTCTGTACAGAGTCCTAATAATGTAAAGCAAGGATACTGAGCTGATCAAAATTATAATGTAATTGTATCAAAAGGTTGGAAGAATGAAGGTTTGGGTGTGTAGATGAGATGGGGTTTGAAAGAGAGCTGAATCCTCATTTTCCAAAATAGTTAAATAGGTGATACATAAAGCTGAAAAAGTCTGTAGGCTGTGTTACAAGGATATTAGTCAGAGATAGAGAGTAATTATTCTAAAAGTCAGCAGTAGGAGCTGAACTTGGTTGCTTCTGGCCAGGAAATGTGGCGGTTGCTGGGAACTGCTCCTTTTTACAATCGGTGTTTGAGAACTGTTTGACTCTTTAATGAATGTATGGTATAACTTTGATAAAAAGAAGTCAAAGATGAATTTTGAAAAATTGATATTAAGAATTGGGGTGTTTATGACAGAGAGAGATAACAATCAGACAAAACTACATTTGAAGGGATCCTCATTATTCCTAGACTTTCAGCAAGGACTAGGAGGCAGACATCTGTTTAAGGTTCAAAAAGTCTTTCTGACCTTCTTGCCGACATGTAACCTTTGGAAGTAATGAACTCCCCGTCACTGTAAATATCCAGGCAGAGGCTGCCTGACCAGCTCTCTAACTGCAGCAATGTGTGTTTACCATTGGGCAGTTGGAGCAGGCAACTTCTAACATTCTTTCAGTTTCGAATGTGGCATTTTCAGGACGGATAGTTGACAAGTATGTATTACAAAAAGCTTAACAAGAAAGAGTCCAAAACACCTCAAACCCATTGCCAGGGTTTTCTCGGCCAGACACCATCCTGAGCCTGCCATCTGTGAGCCAGGCCACAAAACCCAGTCACATGAGAATGAACACAATTTGTCGCTCTTATCTGATTTGGCATCGGGCTCAGCCCTTTTCCCCATGGAATGGTCCACGCCCAGGTCTCTGACGATGGAGCTGGACTCACAGCAGCCCTGTGAGTGCTGGTCCAGCCCAAGGGGGTTCCTGTGTGAAGTTTCCAACACTGCAGGCTGTTCTCAGAGCTGAGTCCCCCTAGGCTAATCCCACGGAGCTCATCTCAGCTCCAGACTGAGCCGGAAGCCTCAGAGAGAACTCAGAGCTGAGGAAATCCACAGGTTTTACCCAGCACTGCCGAGTCAGCAGTGAGCCAGTTGAGGGAATTATCAGCAAAAGCAAGACACACCTTAGCCACCATCTCATTGTTTCGCCTCATCCCTAAACCCTCTGTGTCTGCCTGTCTGTGTCTGTCTCCCTTTCAGGACCAGCCTGGCACTGCTTCATGTCCTGCCTCCTTTCTCCTAATCTTGCCTCCCTGGCCTGTTCCATCTACTCCAGATTAACTGAGAAACATTGAAGGGTTTTAAAAACCTAGGAACAACAGACGTGCTAGATACAAAGAATACAGGGCAGTACCTTCCTCAGTCACATCCCTCCTGCCCTCTCCCATTCCCTCAATGAGTTTTTTAAATATTTTTTCAGAGAGACATTGCAATCCCAGTTGTTATCATTATCAGCCATTTCCTTATTATCTGTGGTTTATGATGCATTTGCTTCAGGGAATTTCCCGAGATAAGGCAGGAGCAGATGACTGAGCCAGTTGTTGATGTCCACTTGTGTCAAGCCTGTTAAGAATGATCTTTGGGGGGATTTGTTGAATATGCCAGACTGTCCAGTGAGTGGTGATGATCCCCTGCATCTGCTCTGGAGTCGGCCTCGTCTGTTCTCATTTATCTCTCTTCAGCAGGTGAACCAGTGATCTGTATTTCTATGATACATAAAACACTTCTTATTTCATGGTAGAATTTGGGGGCTGCTATGAAAACGCATATGTTTTAACTGTGAATTGAGTCAGAGGTTTAAACTTAAAGCCACCTTGATTTAGAATCAGAAGTTAATATGATGGAGGGAGGGTAGAGCTCAGTGGTAGAGTGCATGCCTAGCATGCATGAGGTCCTGGGTTCAATCCCCAATGCCTCCATTTAAAAAATAAATAAACCTAATTATGACCCCCCAAAAAACAAAGAAAAAAGAAATTAACATGAGGATGAAGCTACAGAGTGTTTATGTGTGTCTTCTGAAACTTCCTTCTGTCTTTCTGCAGGAAATTCTACGGAGAGAAGATCTGAATCTTCTTTGCTTGGCTGGGCTAATACACTCAGATGCTCCTCCTGGCAGCAGTCGTGGGGGTGACTTGCTTTATGTATGGATATTTTAATCAAAATAACTGTACCTGGAGGTAATTTCTCTTTATTCCTTGTTACCGTGCTTACTTAACTTAGAATGACATTCTCCAGGAGCATCCATGTTGCTGCAAATGGCCTATATATATAAATGGCCTCAGTCAGTATTTAAGGCCGAGTAGTATTCCATTTTATAAATATAACACTTCTTTAGCCAGTCATCCGCTGATGGATATTTAGGCTGTCTCCATGTCTTGGCTATTGTAAATACTGCTGCTATGAACACTGGGGTGCAGGTGTCATCTTGAAGTAGGGTTCCTTCAGGATATATGCCCAGGAGCGGGATTCCTGAGTCACATGGCAAGTCTATTCGTAGTCTTTTGAGGAAACTCAATACTGTTTTTCACAGTGGCTGCACCAAACTGCATTCCCACCAAAAGTGTAGGAGGTTCCCCTTTATCCACAACCTCTCTAGCATTTGTCATTTGTGGATTTTTGAATGATAGCCATTCTGACTGCTTTGAGGTGATAACTCATTGTATTTTTGATTTGTGTATCTCTGATAATTAGTGATATTGAGCATTTTTTCATGTGCCCATTGATCATTTGTATGTCTTCATGGGATAACTGCTTGTTTAGGTCTTCTGCCCATGTTTGGATTGGGTTATTTGGTTGTTTCTTATGAAGTCATATGAGCTGTTTATGTATTCTGGAGATCAAGCCTTTGTCAGTTTCATTTGCAAAAATGTTCTCCAATTCTGTAGGTTGTCTTTTTGTTTTACTTATGGTGTCCTTTGCTGTGCAGAAGCTTATAAGTTTCATTAGGTCCCATTTTTTTTATTCTTGCTTTTATTTCTATTGCTTGGGTAGACTGCCCTAGGGGAACATTTCTGAGATGAATGTCCGATATTTTGCCTGTATTTTCTTCTAGGATGTTTATTGTATCTTGTCTTATGTTTATCTTGCTGAAGAGACTGTCTTTATTCCATTGTATATTCTTGCTTCCTTTGTCGAAGATTAGTTGACCAAAAGTATGTGGGTTCATTTCTGGGCACTCTATTCTGTTCCATTGGTCTATATGTCTGTTTTTGTACCAATACCATGCTGTCTTGATGACTGTAACTCTACAGTATTGTCTGACGGCTGGGAGAGTTATTCCTCCAGACTCTTTTTTTTTCTTCAGTAATGCCCTGTAAATTCTATGTCTTTGATGGTTCCATATAAATTTTATTGTGATTTGTTCTAGTTCTATGAAATATGTCCAGGGTAATTTGATAGGGATTGCATTAAATCTGTAGATTGCTTTGGGGTGTGTGACCATTTTAACAGTATTGATTCTTGCAATCCAAGAGAGTGGGATACCTTTCCATTTTTTAAAGTCTTCTTTAATTTCCTTCACCAGTGGTTTATAGTTTTCTGTGTATAATTCTCTCACCTCTGTGGTTAGATTTATTCCTAGATGTTTTATTACTTTGGGTGCTATTTTAAAGGGGATTGTTTCTTTACTTTCTTTTTCTGTTGATTCATCATTTGTGTAAAGAAATACAACTGATTTTTGAACATTAATCTTGTAACCTGCTTCCTTGCTAAATTCTTCGATCAGCTCTAGTAGTTTTTATGTGGAACTTTTAGGGTTTTCTATATATAATATCATGTCATCTGCATAGAGTGACACTTTTACCACTTCTTTTCCAATTTAGACCATTTTTACTTCTCTTACTTGCCTGATTGCTGTGGCCAGGACTTCCAAGACTATGTTGAATAGGAGTGGTGATAGTGGGCATCATTTTCTTGTCCCAGATTTTAGTGAGATTCCTTTGAGTTTTTCGTCGTTGAATGCTATGCTGGCTGTAGGCTTGTCATATATATCTTTTATGATGTTGAGATATTCTCCCTCAATACCCACTTTTGTGAGAATTTTTATCATAAATTGGTGTTGAATTTTTTCAAAAACTTTTCTGCATCTATTGAGATGATCATGTGGTTTTTGTCCTTTCTCTTGTTGATGTGAAGTATTACATTGATTGATTTGCATATGTTGAACCACCCTTGTTTCCCTGAGATGAACCCCATTTGAGCATGATGTATAATCTTTTTTATGTTCTGTTGGATTCTATTTGCTAGTATTTTGGTAAGGACCTTTTGCATCTGTGTTCATCAGTGATATTGGTCTGTAATTCTTTTTTTTGGTGGTGTCTTTGCCTGGTTTTTGTATCAGGGTGATGGTGCCTTCATAGAAAGAGTCTGGGAATATTCCTTCTTTTCAATCTTCTGGAAGAGTTTGAGAAGGACTGGTATGAGTTCTTTTATGTGTGTGTGTTAGAATTCCCCGGTGAAGCTGTCCAATACTGGACTTTTATTTGTAGGGAATTTTTTTTATTGTTTATTAGATTTCATTCCTAGTGATCAGTTTGTTCAAGTGGTCAGTTTCTTCTTGATTCAGACTTGGTGGTCTGTATGTTTTGAGAAACTTGTCCATCTCCTCTAGGTTATCCATTTTTTTCCATGTAGTTTTTCATGATATTCTCATAAGATATTCAGTATTTCTATGTTATTTGATGTAATTTCTCCATTTTCCTTTCTTATTTTGCAAATTTGTGTTCTCTCTTTTTTCTTCTTTGTGAGTTTGTCCAGAGGTTTGTCGATTTAATTTATTCTTTCAAAAAACTAGCTTTTGGTTTGATTATTTTCTTTATTTTTTTAATCTCTATTTTATTTATTTCCTCCCAGATCTTTATTGTTTCTTTCCTTCTGCTGCCTTTTGGGTGTTTTTGCTCTTCTGTATCTAGTTCTTTTAACTGGTGGGTTAGATTGTTTATTTGATATTGTTCTTATTTGAGGAAGGCCTGTATCTCCCTAAACTTTCCTCTTAGCACTGATTTTGCTGCGTCCCAAAAGTTTTGTGTGGTTGTGTCTTCATTTTCATTTGTCTCAAGGTATTCTTTAATTTCAACTTTGATTTCATCATTGACCCATTGGTTTTTTTAATAGCATGTTGTTTAATCTCTATGCTTTCCTTTATTTCTCCTTTGTTTCTCCTTAGTTTATTTCTAGTTTCAATGGCATTGTTGTCAGTGAAGTTGCTTGAGATAATTTCTATCTTCTTAAAATTGTTGAGGCTTCTTTTGTGACCAAGTACATGATCAATCCTACAAAATGTTCCACGCGCAATTAAAAAGAATATATATCCTATTCTAGGGGGTTGTAGTGCTCTGAAAATATCCACTAAATCTAATTTTTCTATTGTATCATTTAATTTCTCTGTTGCCTTCTTTACTTTCTGTCTGGAAGATCTGTCTAGTGATGTTAATGTGGTGTTAAAATTTCTGACAATGATTGTATTCCTATCAATTTCCCCCTTTATCTCTGTTAGTAGTTGTTTTACGTACTTAGGTGCTCATGTTGGGTGCATATATACTAATGATTGTAATATCTTCATCTTGTATTGCTCCCTTAATCATTATAAAATGTCTTTATTTATCTTTCTTTCTGGCCCTTGTTTTAAAGTCTATTTTGTCTCAAATCTGTTCTGTTACATCTGCTTTATTGGCATTTCCAGTTGCATGGAAAAGCCTTTTCCGTCCATTCACTCTCAATCAATATGTGTCCTTCTCTGTAAAGTGTGTCTCTTGTATGCAGTGTATTGAAGGTTCTTGCTTTATTATCCAGTCTGCCACTCTGTCTTTTGACTGGAGGATTTAGTCCATTAACATTTACAATAATTAATGATCGATGAGTGTTTATTTCTATTTTGAACTTTTTTTTTGCAGTTGATTTGCTATTTCTTCTTTGTTCCTTTCTTCTTCCTTTTGTGGTATGGTAACTTTGTTTTGTATCATCTTGGATTGTATTTAGTTTTTGTGACTCACTTGTAAGTTTTTGGCTTGTGGTTACACTTTTTTGTAAGTTTGTTAACCAATTACTGTAACTGTGTGTACTAAACAAATAGAAATGTAATCTCAAACCCATCCTACTGAGAATAAAATATTTAAAAAAAAAGAAGGCTTTTCTTGCTTCCCTCTCCCACTCAATGATTTAGATATCTTCTTTTACAGTTTCATGTTTATTCTATTTGTAATTCATGGTTGTTATCACCTTTCCAGTTATGAGTTCTCATTCCTGTAGCATCCTGCTTCTTTTCTATTTAGAGTAGACCTTTCAATATTTTTTTTTGCATGGGTTTAGTGTTGCTAAAGTCTTTTAGTTTTTGCTTCTCTGTGAAATTCTATATCTCTCCTTCTATTCTAAAGGATAGCCTTGCTGGAGAAAGTATCCTAGGCTGCATCCTTTTTTTCATTAAGAACTTTGAATATATCTTGCCACTTCCTTCTGGCCTATAGTTTTTCTGTAGAGAAATCAGCTGAGAGCCTTCTGTTGTAACTCACTCTTTGTTTTTCTCTTGCTGCCTTTAGGATCATTTCTTTATCCTTCAGTCTGGCCATCTTGATTATGATATGTCTTGGTGTGGGTCTCTTTAGGCTCTTCCTGTTTGGGAACCTCTGAGCCTCCTGTGCTTGGGTGTCTGAATCCTTCTTTAGGTTTGGGAAGTTTTCAGTCATGATTTCTTTAAATACCTTTTCCATCCCCTTTGTTCTTTCTTCCCCTTCTGGAACCCCTATTATGCATAGATTGGCATGCTTTATATTATCAGATAGGTTCCTTATATTGCTTTCATTGTTGTATATTTGTTTTTCTCTCAGCTGTTCTGATTGGGTGCTTTCTGTTGTCCTGTGTTCTAGGTCACTTATTCATTCCTCTGCATTATCTAGCCTGATTTTTACAGCCTTTAGGTCAGATCTCATTTCAGCCAATTAATATACCAATTCTAATTGGCTCTTCTTTATAGCTACTATTTTGTTTTTGGCATATTTTATGTCTCTAAACACTATCTCTTTTAGTTCCTTCAGTAATTTGATCACTTCTTTTTTGAAATCTTGATCTAGTAGGCCATCAATGTCTATTTCATTGATTGTTCTTTCAGGGGATTTCTCTTGCTCTTTTAATTGGGAATACTTCTTCTGCTTTTTCATACTGCTCATATCTCTCTGGCACTGTGGCTTAAGGAGTATCAGTTATCTATTGTGGTCCTTAAAGGAGTTTATTTATTTATCTATCTAAAGCCTATGTGGAAATAAAACTTAAAAACGAGAGAGAGAATTTTAAAAGAATGGAGGAAAAGAAGGTTTGAAAACAGTGTATAATCAATAATAGAAGAGGAAGTTGAAGCAGAATAGCAGTCGAGTTGAGATGTCTTTTAAAAGCCTTAATAAAATGAAGAAAAATATCAAAACACAATATTTAAAACCTGTGAATAATCAATAACAGATCAAAACCAAGAGAATTAAAAATGAAATGAGAACTGTAAATGTATAGAACTGTTTAAAAACTAAGGATTAAAAAGTTAACAGAAAATAAAACAGGTATAAAAAGATTTAAAAACAAAGATGCATTCTCCTAGAGACTGTGCACTCTTAATGGTTTTATTGCGAGGTCTTTGTGTCTTCGCCCTTTTTCACGAAATCAGCTTGCTCTGTTGGCCCCCTCGTCTGTGCTACTCACAGTGTCCGTCAGCAAGAATATCGTGCACCTCCAACACTGGGTCAGGTGCTGCTCTCCTTCGTGGTGGGCAGGTGGGTCACTCCCCCTCCAGATGCCACAGTCAGTGCTGTGCCAGTTGCTCCATAGGTGGGCTCAGTTTCAAGAATAACAGCTTTATGGAGGTATAATTCACATACCATAAAATGCAGCATTTGAAAGTGTGCATTAGTGTTTTAAGTACATTTCAGGGCTTTGTAGCCATCACTCCCAAAAGGAACTGGTACCCTTTAGTAAGTCAGTCCCTAACCTTCCTTTTCCCTTAGCCCCCAGCAGCTACAACTGTACTTTCTGCCTCTATGTATTTGCCTGTTCTGGGCATTTCATATAAGTAGAACCATACAGTATGCTGCCTTATTTGATTGTCATCTTTCATTTAGTGTGACGTAGTCTGGACTCATCCATGGTGTAGCATATATCAGTACCCAAATTCCTTTATGTGTTCAAATAATATGCCATTGTTATAAATACTCCACATTGCTTATCCATCCATCAGTTGATGATGAATAATTCTGCTGTAAATGCTCATGGACAAGTTTTTGTGTGAACACATATTTTCAGTTCTCTAGAGGATATATCAGAAAATGCAATTGCTGGTATTTATTGTACTTTTAAAATTTTGAGGAATTGCTAAAGTAGTTTTTAAAGTGACTGCACCATTTTATATTTCCAGTAGTAATGTATGAGGAGTCCAGTTTCTCCACATCCTCAACACTTTATTACCGGGTTTATAGATACATATTTATATATCCTATATCATAAATATTTGTCATCCTAGTTGGTATGAAGTGGCATGTCATTGTGCTTTTGATTCTGTTTCCCTAATGCCTACTGATGTTGAACATCTTTTTATGTGCTTATTTCCCATTCGTATGTTTTTTTTGAGAAACATCTATTTAAATTCGTTGCCCATTTTAATTGTATTTGTCTTTGTATTGTCATGTTTTAAGTCTTCTTTGTCTATTCTGGATAGAAGTTCCTTATCTTGGAAAATATTGGAAATAATTTCATCCATCCTGTGGATTGTCTTCATACTTTCTTGATGAAGTCCTTTGAAGCACAGAAGTTTTTAATTTTACTGAAGTCCAGTTTACTTGATTTTTTTCTTTTGTTGTTTGTGCTTTTGGTGTCATATATTACAAGTATTTGTAATCCAAAGTCCTGAAGATTTTCTCATTGTTCATTTTCTTAAAGTTTTATAGTTTCAGGTCTGTGATTTATTTTCAGTTAACTTTCATAAATGGTGTTAAGATAAAAGTTCAGTTTTCTTTCTTTCCAGGTGTATGTGCAGGCGTTCCAGCATCATTTTTCTAAAGATTATTTTTTCCCCATTGGATTGTCATGGCACCTTTGTCAAAAATTAAATGGTTACGTGTAAGAGATTGTTTATGGACTCTCAGTTCTTTTCTCTCAATCTATTTTTCTGTCCTTTATGCAAGTACCACACTGTGTGGATTAGTTTTGTTAGTGAGTTTTGAATTTGGAAACTTCAAATCTTTGTTCTTTTTCAAGATTGTTTTGACTATTCTGGGTATCTTGCATTTCCATATTAGTTTTAGGATCAGCTTGTTCATTTCTGCCAAAAAGCCAGAGTTGCATTGCATCTGTATGTCATTTTGAGGACAATGGCCATTCTAACATTAATAAGGCTTCTGATCCATGAACACAGAAGAGCTTTCCATTTATTTTAGGTCATTTTTAACTTCTATCAGTAGTATTTTAGTTTTCTATATACATGTTTCAGACATTTTTCTCAGTATTCCACATATTTTTCTTAATATTCCTAAGTATTTTATTCTTTTTGATGCTATTGTAAATGAAAATGTTTCCTTCATTTTATTTTTAGATTATTCTCTGCTGTTGTATAGAAATATAATTACTTTTTTATTTATTGATTTGTGTCTTACAATTTTGGTCAGACTGGGTTACTAATTATAATAGGATTTTTTTTCTTTTCTCTCTTTTTATTCCTTTGTCAATTCCTTGTGATTTTAATATATAATATCATGTCATCTGGAATCAAAACAGTTTTATTTCTTTCTTTCTAATCTAGATGCTTTATTTTCTTTGTTTGCTTTGACTTGAACCTCTAGTACAATGTTGATTGTGTGAGGAAATATTTCAGTCTTTCAACATTATGTGTGATCTTTGCTCCAGGTTTTTCATAGGTGTTCTCTGTCAAATTGAGGAAGTTCTCTTCTATTTCTAGTTTTTATACATTTTTTTCTATTAGTATGGCATATTACATGAATTGACTTTTGTATGTTGAACTGCCTTTGCATACCTGGATACATCCCACTTAATTGTGGTCTATTTTATATGTTACTGGATTGGATTTGCTTGTATTCTGTTGAGGATTTTTGCATTTATATTCATAAGAGATAGTCTTTAGTTTTCTTGTGATGCTTTTGTCTGGTTTTGGTATCAGTGTGATACTAGTCTCATTGAATAAATTGGGAAGTGTTCCCAACTCTTTATTTTTAGACGAGATTGTGAAGCATTGTTTTCTTTTTTTGTTTGTTTTTGTTTTTGTCTTTTCTTTAAGTAGTTGATGGAATTCACCAGCAAAGCCATACGGGCCTAGCATTTCCTTGTGGGAATGTTTTGGATTACTATTTTCGTCACTAATTACTGTAGGATTATTTGAATTTTCTATTTCTCCTTGAATTAGCTTCAGTCATTTATGTCCTTCTAGGAATTTATCCATTTCATCTAAATTATCTCATTTATTGGCTATATAATTATCCATAATATTCCCTTATATTACTTGTTATCTTTGTAAGGGCAGTAGTGACATCCTTCCTTTCATTTCTCATTTTAGTAATTTGAATCTTCTCTTTTTTAATACTAGCTAAAAATTTGTCAATTTTGTTGATCTTTTCAAAGAACCAACTTTTCTTTTTGTTGATTATTCTCTGTTGTTCATCTATTCTCTATTCCATTTATTTCTGCCTTTAGTATTTTGATTAGAATGTTTAATTCATTTACATTAATGTAATTTCTTATCAGGTTGAAGGTACATCTGCTATATGCTTTCTATATGTCTTTTTTTTATCCATTCCTCTATTACTACACTTTTTTGTTCAAAGTAGGCATTTTCAAGTGTTCCATTTTAATTTGTTGTTTATTTTATCTTTTTTCCTCCTCCTCCTCCTTCTCTTCCTCCTCCTTACTTCTCCTCCATTGCCCAGAAGATTATAATTAAAATCTTGTTTTAAAGCAATCTAGTTCACATGAATGCCAACTTAATTTCAATAGTGCACCAAAATTTTGCTTTGGTATCAATCTTTTCCCTCCCCCTCCTCATGCTGCCACTGTCTTACAAATTACACCTTTATGCATTTATAAGCACGTCTACACAGTTTCATAAGTATTGTTTTATGCAGTTGTCCTTTACATCAAATACAACAAAACATTTACATGTAATACTCGATTTATACTGTTTTATTTTTTTACTCATGTAGTAGTGCTCTTTATTTTTCAGGTGAGTGTCCTTTCATTTACACCTGCTGGATTATCCTTAGTATTTCTTGTAGGGCAGGCCTGTTAGCAATGGATTCTTTCAGATTTTGATTTTGTAGCAGTGTCTTAATTTCTCCTTTAATTTTTTTAAAGAATCATTTTGCTGGCTATAAAATACTTGGTGACAGTCTTTTCCTTTTATCACTTTGATGATATCATCCTACTGCCTTCTAGTCTCCATGGTTTTTGATGAGAAATCAACTGTCTTACAGAGGAGCCTTTCTATATGTTGAGCCACATTACTCTTTCTGCTGTCAAGATCCTTTGTTCTTCTGTTTTGACACACTGAGTCTGATGTGCCTATTTTAGATGTCTCTATGTTTATACCACGTGGAGTTTGTTGAGCTGCTGGGATGTACAAATTAATGTTTTCATCAAATTTGGGAAGTTTTCAGCTATTATTTCTTTATATATTCTTTCTGCCCCTTTTATTCTCTCCTACCTTCTGGCGCTCCCATTATGTGTGTATTGGTATTGTTGATGGTGTCCCACCTATCTCTGACACAGTGTTCATTTTTTTTCATTCCTTTTTCTTTCTGATCCACAGACTGGATAATCTCAGTAGTTTTAATTTAACTGACTTTTTCTTCAACAAATTCATATCTACAGAGAAACCTCTTATTGAAGTTTACATTTTAGTCATTATATTTGTATTTCTAGAATTTCTGGTTGGTTTTTAATATAAATTTTATTTATTGATATTCTCTGTACAATGAATGAGATGTTCACATAATTTAAATCTTTAGGCATAGTTTCTGTTAGTTTTTTGAACATATGTGTAATTGCTTATTTATGTCTTTGTCTAGTAAGTCCAGTGTCTGGGCTTCCTCAGGGAGTTTCTATTGACTACTTTTTCCCCTGTTATGGCCAAATTTTTCTTTTTCTTCGTACATCTTGTAATTTTCTTTTGAAAGCTGGACATTTAAAATATTACAATGTGGCAGATCTGAAAGCCAGATTTTCCTCATCTCAAGGGTTAATTGTTGCTTCCATTGTCATTGCTGCTGCAGCTATTTATTTAGATACTTTCCTGAACAAATTCTGTAAAGTCTGTATTCTTTATCATGCATGGCCATGAGATCAGTGTGTTTGAAGAAAGCCTAGTTGTCATCACTGTAATAATGATTGGACAGTGATTTCTTTCAATGCCTGGAGCCAATCATTTGAGCTGTTGCCCGGTGGCTGTGTCTGTGTGCTGAGGGATGCCCTCAGCAACAGCAGGTAGTCTGCAGCTCTTCCATAGCCTTTAGTTCTTGCTTATGCAGAACCTCAAGTTCAGCCAGAGTTGAAGGCTTAAGATTATCTCAGATCTTTCCTTGCCCTGTGCCACACATGTGTACGGCCTTCTACAATTCTCAGAATTTTTTGGAGCTTTTTAACCCTACCTTCACCCCCAGAACGTCTCATTACTCAATTTTGCCTTCTAAGTTTCCTAGTCAGCACCTAGTTAGCCTCTACTGGTCCCACTGCCTCAGGCAGTTGTAATGTTAGATACTCACTGCTGATTGTTTTCCACAAACACTCTGGGGACAGGCTGTTTGCACAGCATGAGTTTGTGATAGGTCAAATAGTGACAGCTCTCTGGGGGCGGATTTTTTGGGTAATTTTAAATCACTTTTGCCCCTACCTTGATTGTGAGACTATTGCTTTTAAAGGCCACCATTTAGGTGAGGATACAGGGATGGGGTAGATCAAGTTACAATGCCACAAAACTCACTATCTTTATGGAGATTTAGCTGTTTTTTTTTCTCAAAAAAACACTCCCTGGATTGCTGGAAGTCTTGGTTTAATTTCCAGAGTTCTACAGAGTTTAATTTTGACAAATTTTGCCATTGTCATTGCTTCATAGAGGAGTAAGTTTTCCAAGATGTTTACTCAGATAGTCTAGAAGTGTATCCCATTTGCATTTGTTTTTAACTGAGTTACTTGCAAGACTAACTAATTCTACAGCTCCAGCCCCATTCACATAAGAGTCCACCTGCATGGCTTCTCCTACAGGGAGCAGTGTGCAACCTGTTGTCAGATTGTTGTTTATCTTATTAAAGTGTAGGGGTATTTAAAAATATGTTCATGAATAGCCTTTTGTCATTTTTACAAGTTATGAAACTTCCACTAGTCTGTGGCTATTTTTTCCCCTCACTTTTCATTGCTTTGATGAAGTTCTCACTTTTAAGAATTTTCAGTATACCAGTTTGTGGATGCTGATCACACGGGTGAGGCATTTAACTACTGTCTAAACCTCAGTCTTTGGTCTGATTCACTGTCTAAAGCATCTGAACACATCTACTGAACACCATATACCAATGGATGCTGGCAGCCCTAATTAAAAAATGCTTTTTAAGTAAAGCAAAAAATATTAACTTTGACACTGGAAAAGACAAATCTCAAATTTCCTTGCTGATCTTGCTTTCTGTGATCATGAGCTACATCATGTTTTTAGAGCCGACAGGCATATTGAGCTACTGATTTTATTTCATCAGATTTTAGAATGCAGAACACATTTCAGACCCACTTAATAGCACCATATGTGTATCTTTAAGGATATGTACATATGATGATGTCTTTATTATAAGTACCTTATTTTAAGTACCTACTGCTGTGCACCTCATTAAGGAAAGCTTGAAACTGCAGTACTGAAATGTTTCATACCACCATCATACCGTAGCATCTCTTATGCACTTAGATGTTGTGTGGCAGAGTATTCTTCTGCTCCCTAGAAATGATCAATTTTGAAGGGGAAAAAAAAACCCTCCTCAAATAAATATACTCCAAATCACACACTTATCTGAACAATGGCCACCATTTTAGTCCACATCAATCCATCTACTCATACTGACTCAGAGTCCTCAACATAGACAATCCACCCCTGAAGTCAGGATCCTCAGCACACTTTCTATCCCCTCCCCATTCCTTGTTGATTCTGACATACTTTTGTCCAACGCGTCCTGCCAGTCTCTTCGCTGCCTGACTGCAGTTTTTAATTTTTACCTTTGAGTTCCAGGCTGCGCCTAGTGATTTCCAGAAAAACACCAGACACCTGGCCCATCAGGAGGGGTGGGGAGGATTTCAGGAAGATGTTAACCTAACTCACTTGCAGATCAGTGAGTGGCTATTGTGAGCATTCCTCCTAGATCTCTGCCATGCCGGCTGCATCCACCCCAGCAAAATAACGTAGCTCCTCCAACCACCTCTGCCTCCATTCATCTGGGTTTCTGCTTTCAGTTACACTCAGATGCTGCTGATGGGCATTATATATATATATATTTTAATTTAAGTATAGTCAGTTACAATGTGTCAATTTCTGATGTACAGCACAATGTTCCAGTCCTTCATATTCACATATATATGTATGAATTCCTTTTCATATAATTTTCACTGAAGTTTATTACAAGATATTAAATATTGTTCCCTGTGCTATACAGAAGAAATTTAGTTCTTTTAGCTATTTTTATATATAGTAGTTAATATTTGCAAATCTCAATCTCTGATGGGCATTTTTAAAGCCACATCTGGAAGCCTTGTTGCAGAAGAGTCTGAGAAATATATTTTCAACCTCATAGCCTTTTGGTTAGGAAGTTGGAATAAAGGCTGAGCTGGCTCACCTAACTTGTCTGCCTATGTGAGTAAAGAGGTCTGGAGTTTCAAGTCCCAAAGAAATGTCCCAGCCCTTCAGTAGCAAACTCTTAAAGCAACCAAAATGCTCCCATCTACCAGAGCAGGACTTGTCCTTAGACACTGCTGGACATAACCACCGATGTTGTCTATGGCATCGTCTTCATCTGGTGCACACTTTCTTTAGATGTGTAATATCCTGATTAACAGGACAAGTTAGTTTGGATTCCCAAGGCCACAGGCAGCCTTCTGCCTGACTTTGGAGTATATATAGTCCTCTCTCAGATCAGCTAGAGCAGCCTGGTGTGTGGTTTCCCAGAGAATGTGGGTGCAGTGCTCCCCACCAGAGTCCTACCAGTTGTTTTATTGCAGGAAGAGAGAGAGCAAAAGAGACAGAACAGGAAGTTCTTGTCCAGCCTCAAACACAGTCACCCCCGCCGAGGGCTCTTGCTCTGGGACACACAGAAGTGCAGGTCAGCAGCGATGTGGCCCCGGTGTACTCCAAAACATGGTGTGGTTGTACTGGGCTGTGTCTTTCATGGACCCTGAAAAATTCTCGGCGTTGTGAAATGGGGAACTAAGGAACTCTCACCCATGCCTGTAGCTCCCAGGGTTTGCACCCTTACGGGTTTTGAGGATTTACTGGCAACTCATTCTTTTTCACCGGGTCATTTCTCGGTTACAGGGCAGTCCTGTGACTTCCTTATCAGAACTGCTCCATAAATTCGGGATTTAGTGAAAGATGCCATTTTAGCCTGTAAGTTCAAGTTCAGGGAGGAGGAGGAAGACAGCACAGATCAGAATTGCTGTTTTTCTTTTTTTATTATTGTTTTCATAAGGCATCTCCTGTTGTCAAATAGACACTGAGCAAATGAATGACTGTTACACTCCCATTTGAAGGATGAGGAAAATGACACTCAGGGAGAGGAGGCAAACTTCCTGAGGTTCCAAAGACAAAAAGGGATGAGCACAAAATAAGATCCCTGCAAATTTCTTGGCTGCCATCATCCTTTAGGTCAATGACAGAGTGCCGTGTGTAGTAGTAAAGTTGTAGCGTGCTTTCAAAAGGGTGCAGATGTTCTTGTTTTGTTGATACAATCACACTGTTTTGTCTGGGACTCTGAAAAAGAGAAATGGGTTAGAAAATGTTGATTTCTCATCCTTGGTCCTTCCTCCCCCTCACAGATATGGACCCTTCCATCTGTAGCAGGAATAAGACAGCCCCAGCCTTCCCGTCTCATGAGATCAGTACTCATTCATTTCATTCCTGCCCACCAGTAGGTGATAAAGCACAGCGAGATTTTCATGTCCTGCTTCACTGATTCTTGTGAAATTAGGTGTTTGAAGATACAAACTCATGAAAGGAAGCTGCTTTTTTTAATATATAGTGCAGTAATTTTCTTAGCAGAGAAGGAAATTGAGGATTTTCTTCATTGAAAATCAATAGAGATTTCAAGAGCATCTGTATTTCTGATGCATAGATTAAAATGACAAAATCTAGAGGGATTACAGAAATACAAGGAAGTTACCAAAAGTGTCTTTAAAGAGCTTTTCTAAGACTGGGCTTGTAAAGAGACTGTTAGTTGACAGAGACCCTCTTCTCACCCATAGTCCCTCTCCTTAGGTTGGAAAGGGCCAGCGTTTCCCCTGTGTGCAGTCCTGGTGCTTCAAGTGAGTTGTAGGGTAGGGCAGTGCTCATGGTGCTGCCTTCAGTTTGTCCATCGTAAGTAACCCCTGGCAGTCAGAGGGCGAGTGTTTTGCAATGACATGAACCATTCACCATGCTCTCCGGGGTGTGTGCTCATCTCAGCTCATCCAGGCTCAGGTGATGGCAGAGCAGAGAGTGGTGGCAAGAGGTCGGCCATGAGTAGGAGGGAGCAACTGGAGTCAGCTGGGACCCAAGTGGCTAGGAGTTCCAGGTTGAATTCCCAGGATTTTCCACAGCTCATTCATTCAGCTAATACTTCTCCAGCACCAGTGATGTTCTGGTGTTCCCTTTGTGAACAGAACCAAATCCCTGTCCTCATGAAGGTGACGTTCTAGTGGACATAAGAAATGATAAACGCAGAAGCAGATCCAGGTCAGGACACATGAGTGCTGTCTACTTTGGAGTGCACAAGGTGAGATCCTTTGGGAAGGAATGTATGATACAGGAAAATGTGGGGGAGAGGATGGCCGTATCTCAGGTCTTATTTGGGTCCCTGGGATGCATCTCGTGAAGTGTGGGTCCTTGATTTGCACAGGAACGAATCCAAGAGAGAGCCACAGTTCAGTAAATGTAGATTTATTCAGAGAGATATATACTCCACACACAGAGTGGGCTGTTTCAGAAGGCAAGAGAAAGGCCATGAGGCGTGGGGGTTGGGTGCTCCAGTTTAAAGTAAAAGTAGATACACACTCCACAGACATAGTGTGGACTGTCTCCCTCAGCAGAGAGAGCAGCCACGAGGTGTGGTTGTTAGTTTTATGCACTCAGTATCTTCATATGCTAATAAGTGGGAGGAATATTCCAACCGCTTTGGGGAAGGTGTTGGAATTCCCAGAAATTGGGCCACCACTCACCCTTTGACCTTTTATGGTCAGCCTTGAACCTGTCCTGGCATCTGTGGGAGTGTCATTTAGCATCCTGCTGTATTTCAGTGAGTGTGTATTGAAGCTCAAGTTCTACTGGGAGTTGACTTTTCCACTGTCTCGGTGCTAATGGCTGTGCCATCCTTTTAATGGCTGTGCCCTGCCCCCTTCCCTCCTGTCTCATGAAGGAGCTCTGGACTGATTGCACAATTGCAGAGCAGGAGACAGAGTGGAAAGAACTTTATAAGTGGAAGGTGGAAGGCAGTGTTGATAGTAGAATTCTCAAGTGAATCATAAAGTAAGGGTCTTCTGTTTG
Organism: Vicugna pacos; assembly: GCF_048564905.1. NCBI lineage: Eukaryota > Metazoa > Chordata > Mammalia > Artiodactyla > Camelidae > Vicugna > Vicugna pacos. The sequence continues at coordinate 22,172,611 of NW_027328742.1, read as the reverse complement.
CTGGGGGTACCTGGTGTCACATTAGGGAGCTGTGAGCCTTCGGGACTTCAGTGAGTGGGTGTCTCACTGTGTATATTGTGTTGCTTCTTAGGCGTCCCAAGGACAGTTGGCTTATAGGTGACCCATTCACTCAAGCAGGGGTCTCTATGGGGATTTTCTGCACTTGAGGCTAACATGGGTCACATGAGGGGGCAGGACCGGCCAGTCACAGCTTGGTCCACAGTCACCTAGTGCCCTCGCGGCTTTCATCCCATGGATGCGTCAACTCCCGCTCGAAGGGGACAAGGGCACAAGTGGTGGGGCAGCTTCTCAGTGGTGGACGCATTGCTCTCCAGACCCAACACTCAACAGCATGGACCCCTGGTGTTGGCCACAGTCTTGGCTAGATGAGGCTGTTGGGTAGCTGAGGTCATGAGACGTGGGTGCCATGCTTCCACTCTCACCAAGAGCTCTACTTTTGAAGGTTCTGGTCAGACAGCCACAAATACTCCCTAGCCCATTAACAAAAAACAGCCCCTTTCACTCGGGGAAGGGCACACAGAAGGAGAACGGATCATCCCGAGAGCAGGAGAGGCCAAATCAGTCCTGCCATCAGGGGTCTGACAGACAAGCCAGCTCAGTTCCTCTTACTAGTTGTTTACTTGGAGGATCTGGGGTATTTGGGTGACCTGCAAGTGTCAGGAAATTGTACACGAGGGCTTTGTAGATTTTCTGGTCCGGTGTTAACTCACCCCATTGTAGCTGTTGTGCAAGGAAACAAAACTTGGTGGACAACAGGCCATGGCCTCTGCTCCCTGGTAGAGCCTGGAGATTACAATGTTAAGAACGACTGTGGGGGCATCATTTCTATGTTGAGAGGCCAGATGGCCTTACATATCTCTCATGCTGGATGTCTAAGTTGCAATGGGAAACTGGATTTCATCCAGCTCTCCAGCCAAGGAGGAGACCACAAGTGGCCTCCCCCACCAACTGTGAGCTCTTTGCCTCCACTGACAGCAGCATCTATAGCAAAAAGCTGGGCTACCACCTGCGTTTCTGTGTAAACATCCGAGTAGCCACAGCAATGGCCTCGTGAGCGATGGTGTGCCCAAGGAAGCGCTGTGTGGGACGGAGGAGGAGTGCCGGGGTCAGACACCGGGAGGGCAGGCAGGCAGTGAGGACATCTGTGCAGCGCAGGTGCCATGGAACTGAGCCAAAGGGAGGCGGGTTTTGGAGCAGGGAGCCTGGGCAGTGCCGTGTTGTTCGTAAGAAGATCCTGGGCTCTGGATCCAAGAAGTCATTGGCTTGATTCCTGACCCCAACCCTCATCTTGGGCAAATGTTTGAAGCTTTCTGTGCCTCTGTTTCCTGGTGTCCCAAATGGGGACAATACTAGCAATTACCTCTGAGAGGCAGGAGGGCCTTTATAGATGTCATTTCATTACGCTCACAGCAGCCCACGAGCAAGGTGTTAGGTCCCCCATTTTCACGTGGCAGACAAGTAACTTTTAATCAGTAATCACGCAGCTAAGTTTGGTCATATTCAGGATTTGAATTTGATCCCTGTGTCCAGATAATTTCTATTCTCGCTCAGTATTACTGGAAATCTAGTAAAGTCACAACAAACACTGCTGGGAAGTGGGAGCTTGAAACTTTTTTGTCGTCTTCGCCATTGGGGAGTGTTGAGTTCACGTTCCTCGCAGCCCGTCCGAGGCCCCCTGCGTCTCCGGCTGCCCCTGGTGGGGTCTGCAGGGCTCTGGGCAGCTTCTCCTTGTTCTCTACCCCCAAGGATCTCTGCTCTCTACAGGTTGATTCTCAACCCTGACTGCTCGGTAGAGCTAATGTCTAAAAACAAAAAAAGGTGGGGACGGTTCGGCTCAGCGGTGTAACACGTGCTTAAATGCAAGAGGTCCTGGGTTCAATTCCCAGTACCTCCATTAAAATAAATAAAGCTAACTATCCCCCCCCCAAAAAAAGTATTTAAAAAACAATAAAGAGTACAAAGGCCCCACTCCAGGCTGTGGTGCACTATTTTTTAAAGGCTCCCAGATGCTTCCCATATGCAGGAGGGTGAGAGCTATACCTATACACCTCTTGTGAGCTTGTCCACTCACACACATTAGCCTCTTGAAACAAGAAAACTACTTGGCTCAGCCTAGAACTTTCTCCCGATTTCTAGACTCTTATTTGTCTACTGCACATCTCTCCTGGAGCCCATAGGCACCCAGCCAGAACTGAATCAGTTGTCTCCTCTCATGACTTGCCCCTCTTCCTGCTCTTCTTATTTCATGGAATAGCACTATAATTTAGACACTGCCAAAGCCAGAAAGCTGGCCGGCATCTTTGACCTCTTCCTGCCCTTCCATCACACCTGTGGCCAATCTGTCCACCTGCTGAAATGCTTTCTTCTCTCTCCTCCAGGCAGGGCCTCAGCAGGCCTTCACATGAACCTGCCAATAGGCCTCCCTGCCTCTATCTTGTCTCTTTCTAGATCACTTTGCTTGTCTCCTCTACCTTGGAGGCACACAGAGTCCTTTGTGATGTGCACTTGTGATCTCTCCACCTGGTTGCCTCACCTGCCTCCCACACCCTGTGCTCGCTTCTAGACTATTTGCAGTTCCTAGAAGGGACCTGGCTTTGTTTGGCCTCCCTCCTTTACATGCACAGCTCCCCAGGGAGAAATGGCCTTAACATTATACCTTCCCCTGATCGCTTCTAGGGCATCTCAGAACTCACCACAGTGGTTCTCTCCTCTGTGAGAGCCTTGGCTACAGTTCCGGCTCTCTGCCCCAAGCACCCTCTGCTGACTGTTATCCAAGCCCTCTTAACACGCCTCCTCAGCCATCACTTTACAATGAGTCCTGTGCTCCTAGGAGCTCCCGGAAGCAGGGACTGTGTCTTTTTCCTCTTTATTCTCAGAGCATTGTAGAGACTCAGATACAATGGTGGAGGGAACAGTGGTTATTCTGCAATTTCTCTAGAGTTGGGGCCTAGGGGTAATAGTCTGGTGGGAAGAAGGGCTTAGGGGATTTCCCCTGAAGCCACATTTTCAATTAACATTTCATGTTGTTTTTGTCTGCTATTTGAAGTTACGAGTCTTAAAACAGAATGACGATTTGTAAAAATTACCCTACCGATGATTGAGGAAAATGGCAGTTTTTCGTATTTAAGAATATTATTTTAAGTTTGTGTGACTGGGGTGGTGGAAAATAGAAATGCAGGGGCTACTAAAGCATTCTCATCCCCTTCCCCACCCTCAGGTCCTTTGGACAGAAGAGACAGAGGGATTTGTCTTTCCTTCTACAAATTTTTATAGTTGACTCCCATTTTTTCACATGCGCCTTCATTATTGCGGCCTCGTTTTCATCGTAGACTAGGTGCCCCTTTGTCTTGAACTAAGTCCCGGTCACTGCTCCCCCTTCCTGTTGGGATGTGCACAAAGAAGCATGGCTCTCATCCTAAAGTCAGAGAAAGGGTAGAAGAAGCAGGGAAACATTTGTTGAGGTGCCATCAGTGTTTGAGCAAGGCATTTTACATAATTGGAAATGTAAATTTATTGCTGCCACTCCTGCTGAAAAATTAAAAAATTAAAACTATATATCTTTGTATCAACATTCCAGAGCTATGAAAAGATGACTTCTGAGTCATCTGTATTATTGCTTCTTTCCATCAGCTGAGATAATTCAGAGCTGCTGGTGCTTGCAGTCAGCAGCAGCAGGACAGTATGTTGTGAGCATGAATAACTCTTGGGAAAAAAATGCCTTTACTAGGAGCATCTGAAAATGTCTCCAAATATAGATTTAATAAATTGAATCACAGATCTACAGAATGTTGGCACTGAAAAAGTCTGGAGGGAGCAGGTCAAACTCCTCTTTTTATAAATGGAAAAAAATGAGGTTCAGCTACCAATAGACAGTGACATTTGTCTTTTACAATGTAATAAGCTTCTAATAATCCCCATTATGAATAGTTCCCTTTGTTTACAACTGAAGATGGGGGTAAAGCATATGTTGGTGAAAGACTGTACATTCAGAGATGAAAGCTGAAACTTAGACAAAATTAGATGTTCATAATGCTTTTGAGTCCTGAAAAAAAAAACTTACCATATTGGCAGCATACAAAAAATACTGAAGAAAAGTTTTTGGTCATTTAAACTGCCAAGTTTAAATTTAAAATTGCCAGCTAATAAGTTTAAATTTTCATTGGAACATGCTTGTTGAAAAATTGAAGATGAAGACTCATTTAACTTTATTGTTCTTCCTTATTTAAAAATTTTCCTTATTATTTTTTTTTTTAGTTTTTTATTTGAAGTATTTTGCTTTACTTGTGAAAGCATGCTCCATTGTTTAGAGAGGCCAGAGTTGTGGTAGTGAGATCTTGGGAATGAAGTTGCCTAAATTCATATTTGAACACAGCAGCTTGCTTCCTGAGTGATCTTGGACAACTTAACTTCTCTGTGCCATAGTTTCCTATAAAATAAGAATAAGAGAGTTGCTTCTTCATGACAGTGGTAAGGACGGGTCGAAGTAATGTACAGAATCTCCTTGGAAGGCTTCCTGGCTCAGAGGAAGGGCCATGTACTTAGTTACAGCTATTATTATACTATATCTGGTTTTATAATACAGGTAAATCTTGAGTCTTACTGATTTCATCTCTTAAAAAATTCTAAATATAAACTCTAAAACAGAAACTCTACAACTTCATAGTTGTAGCTAATTAACACATAAACCTCAACGAAGAAACACACAGTGTTTCAGTGGAGACCAGTTAGCTGCAGACACCTGTAATACTTTCTGTCCTGCACAGACTCTAAGCTGTCACTACCTTCACTTCTGAAATCAAAGGCAAGCTAAGGAATAGAGCTTTAAATCTTGGCCTCGTCAGGTGCTCAGACCATGGCAGGGAAACAGTTTATTGTTCACATGTGCATTTTCAAAAAATAGTATTTAAACGAACACTGTACATATTTTGTTGTGTGTTTGACATTGTTAACAGAAAAGAAAAGAAAAAAAAAACAGGAAAAATCCCATGCATTTACAAATAAGGAGGCTATGTCTGAAAATTATTTTTTTTTTATATTATGTTTAGGATTTAGTGACCAGTTAGGAGAAAAATCATTTCATTGGTGTAATCCCTTGATTGACTGAACATGCTTTTTTAATTAGGAAGAAGAGCGTGTTCCATTTACCACCCGGGGAAAGTGTATACATATAAACCTTTGTGCAAGTGCTCTTTTCTGTGTAAGAACCTGCCACAGACTTTTAAAATCTAATGTGAAATGCTGAGAAAACTGAAAGTCAAGCTGGGAACTATGTAGTCTCATAGAGAAAACTTTTTCCAGAGAACATCTGAGCCAACGCAGGGCACCACTCTGGAGGTTCCACAGTCTCTTCTGCACACAGTGCTTCCCCCAATTCTTTTCACCTCATTTGTTCAAATCAGATCAGTGGTTTAGGATACTCCAGGGTCTGATTAAGAGACCAGATGGAGGCATTAAGGTTTCTAAAATTTTCCAACAGTAACAACCAAGGTAAAATATCTAAGAATAGCCTAACAAAAGGATAGTAGGAACTGTCAAAAAATAAAAGTAGAAACTACTGAAAGATATAAAAGGTGCTTTAATCACATGATTCTACATTAAAAGATCATATCTCCAAAATATCAGAAGTTATAAAATTCATTTGGATTTATTGTGACTAAAATCATATTAGTAATATAATAATTATTAAGATAATGAGACTTTTACTAGTTCAAGAATAGCCAGATTAGAAAATAGGTCAGGAAGTCCCGATATGGGCTCTGATATCAATAATAATTTAATATAAGAGGTGGAAGACATTACAAATCAGGGAGATAAATAAAGGTTATTCTGTGAATGGAACACTTTTTAGCTACTTGGGGGGAAAAGAAAAGATTGAAATCATACAGTGAACCATATATTGTGATAAATTCCAGAAACATTTAAAAAGTAACACAATTAGAAAAAAAAACTAGAAATAAATATGGATGAGTATACAACCTCTAGATGAACAGTAAGTTTCAGAGGAAAGTATACAAAGATTTCCATGCATCAGAAGCATCCTAATTTTAAACAAAACACCAGAGGATGTTATTTGTTTACAAATCTGACAAGGGGCTAATTCCTTCAATACATAGAGAGTTCAGATCACTTCAAAGGTAACATCAAAAAATCTCAGGAGCATAGAAGGCAGAGAAGATGAACACACATTCACAAAGGAAAAAATAGATGTCACACTTCAATGGTAATTCACTCAGTGCACATCAAAATGAAATAGTTTTCCACCTCTCAAGTGAAACAGCTCTGTTTATGAGGATGAAATGACAGTGATCACCAATCCCATGCCTAGGTTACTGGATAATTTTTTGTGAAGTATGGTTGATTTACAATGCTGTGTTAACTTCTGGTGTACTCCTCAAGCCTTCTTAGAAAGCAGTCTGGCAGTTGATATCAAGAGTCAAAAATATTCATATGTTTTAATCCACTAATTCAGCTTTGAAAAACTTTTAATCAGGAATTATTTCAAAATGGCAGGTAAAATTCAGTATGGATGCAAGTCACAGACATACTTTTATAGATATATATATATATATAAAATCTCAGCCAAAATATTCTTCCAACACTTCACAAAGTAGAATAGTATGCAGCCATGAAAAGTGTGTCAATGAAAATATTTTATGACATGTCAAAGTGTTATGCTTATGATAGATTTGAGAATAAAATTAATATATAAAATGATTTGTAATATACAAACAATGCACCGTTCTGAAGGAATTATGTCTATAGGTAGAAGCATTAGTCTTATATTATATTTTATTCATTTTCAGAGTTGGAGTCTTTTGATTGTAGGTGACAAAATCAATCTCCAATGTGTTTAAACAACAACCAAAAAATGGGGATGCATGGGATTTATTGGTTCCTGTAAATGAAAACCTCAGGTCTGAGCTCTGGCTTCAGTCAAGGAGAGATACCCTAGCCCAGATGATGTCAAGGGCTGCTTTTGTCCTGTCTTCATTCTGTATCTAAAGATGTCTCAGCATGATGCTTCTGGGCACTCAACATCCCAGATCATCCATCCAAACCAAGACAGGTCTCTTTTGGCAGCTTCCTCTCTTGATAGAGGAAGCTTATGATTCACATGGACACCAGCACGTATCTCCTCACATAATAGTGGCTCTTCCTGGGTTATTTGCCAATTCTCCAATCATGTGTGAGGCCAATAGAATGAGGGGTATTATTTGTCTTAAACCAACTGAGATCTACTTCTGGTGCTTCAGAAAGAGTGGGTCAATCAAGCTTAAATCACAGGACTGAAAACAAAATGGAGGTTACTTATCCTAAAGCAAGTTCTGGGTCCTCTTCTAAGACTGGGGACAGATCCAGGACAGCAGTTCTGTCCACTACTGAGTACTTTCAAATTTTCTTTAATGAGCAAATGTTAAATTTATGATCAGAAAAGATGATAAATAAGAAGAAACTTGAGGAAGGAGAATGGAAAGCTTTCCTGTTTCTTAAGAAATAGTGAACCCATTAAGTGCTTGGAAGAAAAATGGAAATGTGTCAAGTTTGTAAAAGTTCTGAAATGAATTAGAATTGATTTTACAGACCATGTAGGGGACAGTGATATACAGTTAGTGTGTCTTTGGGCTTTCTGAGTATTTCAGTACTTTCACTTAAAGTTGCTTCATTTGGGGCAAATTGCATCATCTCCACGTGGCCCTATTTCCTCATCTGTAAAAGAGATATAATATTACCTTCCCCACAGGGTGATTGTGAGGATTTTGAAAAATAGATGTGTGCTGAAGCAATAGTAAGCATTTAAGGAATCTTAACTATTATGTTTACTTAATGCATAATTAAAAAACTATTATGCAGACTTTTAAAAAATGCATACTATTTAAATGGCCTATATGTGCTGTACAAGAGAGGAAGGCTTAATATACCTTCTATAATACATTTTTCTCAGTCTTAACTAATTTTCACATTTAATCACACACACACCAAAAAGTTATTCCTTTCACAAGCATGAAGAATTAACTGTGAAGAAAAGGATGATGAAAGAGAGTAGAGGAGAAAATAAAATGCTTTCTCTACAAACTGATGGCTTAAAAACTAAGAAAAACACCTTTTTAAGACTTTGGTCACCATATTCGTAGCTAATACTTAGGTAGAGTTTTTCACATGCCTGTGGTTAATGTTCCAATTGTTTTCAAAATTAGTAAATAATTGACTCATCACAATAGTCTTATAAATTGTTATTATTATACCCCCATTATATGGGTGAGGAGATTGAAGCCCCTTGAGGTTAAGAAATTTGCACAAGGCCCCACAGCTAGCTTCGGAGCTGGGATCCAGATGCATGAGTGTGGCACCAGGAGGGGCTTGTAAACACTCCCTCTGCTCTCCCCTGCAGGTGCAAGCCAGCGGCCCACTGTTACTATAAATAACATGATGTGGTTCACTTAGTCCTGAAATTCACATTCTTTGTAGCTTTCTCTCTGGGGCAGCCATCAGGAGCAGCCAGGGACACTGAGTACATGCTTCTGGACTATGACCAAGAAGGTAGATGGAAGGAAAACAGTTTAAAAATAGGATCTTTAATGTGCATTCTTCAGTGGTCAGAAAAAAACCTGCCTAGTGAGGAACTGAAACCCTATCAGCCACGTGAAAATAATGCTTCAGACACCCCCGCTGCCCTTGGGTCCACACAGTCAGAACTACAGTGGATCAGGGACATGAATCTTGTGCAAATGCAGGGAGTAGGAATACCTGCCATTTTAAGATCTCAAGGAGTATGAAAAGCGTGTGAAGCTTTCATCAGCAGAGACCTGCTGTCACTTCCACTGTTTCCCTCAGGGCATGTCCACAGCTTCACTGGTTCTATTCAGAATGAAGACGACAGCTAGCACCTGCTGACCCCTGAATCAGTGATAGGTTCTCCCTTGAAAGGAAGCATATCCCCTTCATGGGTTACAAATAGTTCATAACCTAAGTAATTCTACAGATATAGAAGGGATACTGTCATTGGTTCTGCTATCACAGACTTCCCTCCAAAAGAACATGCCACCAGTTACCCCATTTTCACCCATTAAAATATACTTAACAGGCTTCATTCTTTAGTGCAGTTTTAGGTTTACAGAAAAATTCACAGAAAGTGGAGTTCCCATATATTCCCTACGCCCTGCACACAGCTGCTCCTGCTTTCAGCGTGTTACATTAGTGGATGCACTCATTCTTTTTGACATCTTTCATTCCTCCCCCCCTAAAATTTAACATGCCTGATATTCACGTCTCTTATGCATTTACGTGTGATTTGTATCACATCTCACGTTTATGTGAGGTTTACAACACATGCATGTTTTCTGTTTAAGCTGGGTTGGGGGCAAGTTTTCTGTGTAAAAATACGATCATTAGTGAGTCTCATGCTGCTGGGTTTTTGGGTTGTCAGGTCCTGTTGACCATTGCTTCAGTTATTGGGATCATTGTCTACGGACTTTCAGTGTTCATTGTATTTTCTGCAAAACCTCCCAAGAACCTGAATGGAACAGACCCAATCCAAAAGTACCTGACTGTGCAGGTGGGCCACGCCCATCACTGCTTCCCTCATCAGTTTTATCATCATGGTGACACTGAATGCCATATATGAGAAAGTGGCAATCATGATGACTGACTCTGGTAAGCTCCTCCTGCAGCTGAGGCCATTTCTACACCAGTTTTAGAACCAGGTCAAAACAGAGACTATCTTTTAGGCACTTCAATTCCAGTACATTACAGTCTTTAGTAATCTTCAAGTGTAAACGTATTTCCTCTAGCCTATATGAGAAGTGAATTAGCTCCAGTTTTGCATTAGTAAAAGGGACAAAGGAAGCTTTAGAATGTCCAAGCTCTGTGTAAATATGTCAGTGCTTAATAATAATTTCAATTACATTAGATAATGTACCCTATTTCTGAAAGTAAATAGTCTCTGTATTGCAAATATGTGGAAGAGTGTCGTGGTTCCAGTGGCAGATTTGCTTGTGCGTTACGGAGAGGACAGTTTTATGTGTCTTCCCCCCATGCTGTTCCTGTTAGTGTAGCTCCATTCTCATCAGCTGTGGCTTCTATAATAAATGTTTCTTCTCTCTGGCTTGTATCCCACCCAGCGGCTTAGCGGCCTAAGTTAAGTGCTTCCCACACGTTGCATGTGGCTGGGTGGTTCTCCCAGTGGTCTGCTCAGTGGTCATCTTCTGAAAATACTATGACCAATTCAAATTCTGAACTAGGAGGATGACCCGTTTTATGTTCCCCAAATGCTTCTAGCAAGTTGCCCCATGTTTTGTTTGTCTTCTTCAATAGTCCTACCTTACTGCCGTTCAGGGAGACAAGAGAATATTATTTAGCAGGATGTTTAGAAGTAGCTTTCTTTCAAATTACACCTGACAGAGGACAGTTCTTGACCATTGGATACTGTTGTGCTTATAAATTTTAAGGAACGGGTGACTTTTTTTTTTTTGCCTTGTGGGATATTGCGTTCTTAGTGGGAGAAACTCTTACAACATTGTGTACAGTTGGAAATAACATAGTGGATAAGTTAAGAAATTCAAAACAGCTGATATAAAACAGTGTGAATTGCGTATATATATATATATACATATATATATATATATATATATATACATATTTAGCGTGTTAACTCATGTGTCTGTGGCTTTGATTAGGGTTTCAAAGCCGTTCACAGATTTACAGACTTACCTTTTCTTTATTCTAGCTGCAGCGCTCCCAAGGACCAGACTGACTATGAGAATAACCCAGCCATGAAGGTGTTCTTATTTCAGTTTGTCAACTACTACTCCTCGTGTTTCTACATCACATTCTTTAAGGGCAGATTTGTGACTTATCCATGAGATCTGGTGTATTGGCTGTAAAAATACAGAAATGAAGAGGTGTGAATACAGCTTTGTGTTCTGACAGTCTAACCTGTTTCAGGATTTCTCTTAGTTGCCCAATGAAGAGTGTCTTTACTCTCTGATCCTTTGATTTTTTTGGGCATAAAATAATGACTTTATTTCATGTTAGAGCTATCTAAAATTTAAATAAGATTTTCTTTCTAATATTCCAGTGTGACCCAAGTGGCTGTCTCCTTGAACTGATGACACAGCTGACAATAATCATGGGAGGACAGTCCATCTGGAATAACATACAAGAGGTGTTGCTTCCGTAAGTACTCAGTCATGTGTTCTTGGGGTGAGAACGGCCCACCCACCCACGTCATTTTCCTGCGTGGCCATCTCTAGAACAGGGGAGACTCTCTGCTTATTAAAGCTCTCCAGATAAGATGATCCAGCCAACAGTATAAACGTACCTGCTGTTTAATAATTATGTTTAAATACCTTCCTTTTTATGTTTAACATAAATCCTCAAGTGCTATAGTCTCTGCTTATTAGCCCACCACTGGGGACTGACTGATCAGAGCCCATTGAGAGATGGCCCTTTTTGGGGCCATGAACTAAGTTTTCCCACAACTTCCTGCAAATTTCTCCTCCTTTTATATATGCATTTAAAAATCCATAACAGAAATTTGTTGAGTGCCTAGTATGTGCTAGTCACTGTATTAAATGTTGTACATATATGTATGTGTGCATGTGTGTGTGTGTACAATTTAATTACCCAAACAATCCTTATTCTTATCTTCCTTTTGCAAATGAAGATCCTGTGGCTTAAAGAGGGTAACTGATTTGCCCAAGCTCTCATTGCCAATAAGAGACCACTGTGGGACTCAGATGTAAGACCCTATCTCTCTGAATCCATGTTCTTCTAAGAACAGAGACTCTCTTGGGTTCCTAAGGCACAGGGTTACATAACGTTTTAAGAAACACTTGTCTAAAATAATAACTACAGAGATTTTGACTTACTGTTCTCTTCCTAAAAATGAGAAAAGCAGATGTTAGCCAAGGTCACACTGTCCTTTTGATTTTCACATAAGCCCAATCCCACATCAAAGTGGACAGTCCAGTGTTATCTGCAATTTCTGAACATTTCAAGGAGTTTACTGTATTCGCTTTCTGTTGCTGTTGTAACTAGTATCCCCAAACGTCATGGTAGTAGGAAGAAAAAAGGAAAAGTCTCCAGTAAACAACACAAATTTAACCTTGTAGTTTTCTTGAATGCAGAAGCCTGCTGAAGTCAAAGTGTTGACACGACTGTTTCTGAAGGTCTCAGGGGAACCTGTATCTTTGACTTTTCTGGCTTCCAAAAGCCACCTGCATCTCTTGGCCTGTGACTTCTTTTTTCAATCTCAAGGTCAGCATTGTTGTGTGCCTCTGACTCTGATCCTGTGGTCAGATCTCCTCTCCTCTCTCCCCTCTTCTGCCTCCTTCTTCCTCCTTTAACGACCCTGGTGATTACACTGGGCCCACATCTATAATCCAGCTGGTCTCTCTTAGAGTCGACTGGTTAGCAACCTTAACCACATCTGCAACCATAGGCCCCCTTTGCCAGGGAATCTGACCTCTTCCTATGTTCTGGGGATAAGGACATAGACATATTGGGGGGGAATATTTTTCTGCCTACCACACTAACCTTTTTAAGATTATTTCTGGCTTTGAGTTTCTGTTTTCATGAAACTGTTGATCTCTCTTCTGTCTTGCCTTCCACACCAGCATTCTGCTCCTGGCCAACCTAACTGCAGAGCTCGCCCCTCTCTGTGGTGTCCCCCAAAACCACTTACACAAGCAGGCCTTACTGTTGTTTGGAGCATGGGGGAGAAACTCAAACAACTTGAATTTTGAAATAAAAAACCTCCATCATTTTAAAATCTTCCATGCCACTATAAAAAATTTATTTTTTTAACTTCGTTTTTTAATTTTTAAACTATTTTAAACTTTGTAACTTTTTTAAACTTTACTTTTTTTCTTATCATCCTTCATTTTAGATTCCAGAAACCTGCTCTTCTGCCCACCGCATCCAAGTTCCCTTTCATTGTTTCTCCTCCATTCCTTAACCTTCCTTCTCTCTCCCTTCTTACCAAGTTTCTGTACATTCTCTTTATAGGGCAGTTAAATTATTTTTTCTTTCTTTCTTTCTGTTTTTGCAGAGTGAACACCTTTGCGTGTCAGTGTGTCCTTCCACATTTCTTCACAAGGGCTTCATCTTTCAGCTTCAGTATGGATAACTGGGGCCTGTCTCGAAACAAAGGCATTTCCCTTGTCCCCCAGCTCACCACGCCCCTCAAAAAAAAGATTCTGATCTTCGCTGTGAAATGAATCTTTTTTTTCCCTACTGTGCAGTAGACAACACTTACCCTGAGCTCACAGTCAGATATTTCCAGAGGAGTAAAAGTAGGTCATGTGCAAATAATACTACTTTTCTCTGTGAAAAGAAATAGATCAGATAGAGGAAATACTTAACTCAGATTACTCAAAAGCATTTCCTGAAGGAAATAAGTAAATTATTTAACACTAAATTTTGTTGAATCTGGTTATCCGTGAGCTATTTTTACCAATCAAGAAGGATATATTTCCTAAACTGGTACTGAGCAATTCATGTGAAATGAAACTTGCTCACATGAACTAGTTTAAAGTAAAGGATGCATTATAGTATCTGTGGTCTGTTTATACCTTCGCTTAAGTAAGCACACTGTTCTAGGTTCCAGTGAGCTGAACTTTGCCTCCATGTATTTCTACTAGGGGCTAAAATATTTAGGGAATTTATTTTGAATTATGATTCCCTTTTTTGAAAACCAGGAATTCTGAATTGTAGCCAAGTTCTAGGGTGGCTTGTGTTTTCCTCACTGCCTCTTCTCTTTGTTTAAGTGCAGTTTCATTCTTAATTTTTCATATAAAATCCTAACATACCAAAGATCTATCAATTACTCTTGCTGCACCAAAGCTATACCCATCCTCAAAAATACATAGGAAGGGAAAAGAAAACTTATCAAAATTAGCGACTATTTTCATGCTATTCAAATATGTCTAAAGGAACATAATGAAATGAATTTCACTATATCTCACCTGCCTCCACCCCCCCAATCCCATGTGGGTTTCTTGAGTAGGAATCTGGGAGGAAATGAAGAAGGAGAGTGATGCCGTGATCCAGGCTCCCTCTGGGGTCTCCCCAGCACTTGGATCGGCACCTGGTATAAAGTAGGTCTCAGTCCGAGGCAGCTGAGTGAGTGAATGACTCACAGGCATCGAATGCATAACATCAGTGAATCAACAGCATTCTTTGTAGGACTCAGAGAATAAGCTGAGTGCCCTGTGGCCTTCCCAGCCTCACATACTATTTTGATGTTGGGGTCATTTCTGGGAATGTTATTCTGTACTGGACAAAAGGCTAGTACAATTCCAGGGTTAAGCAACTTTCCTAGGGAAATTTTATGATAAAATATTAAGAAAAATAGTTAAATGCCCAAAATGACATAGCATTGTCCTTTGGTGTTTAGATAATGTATGTCTGTAATTTTCTTACTTTATACGTTTTCTACATTTTCCACTGTGTGTATGCACTACTATATAATAAGAAAAAGCAAATGTTTAAAAGAGAAAATCTCTCTTCTCCAGATATGATTTGGTTAGAGGATGAGTCAGAGAAATATAATAAGAGAATCTTAAATACATGTGTCCATAATTCACTCTTTAAATTCAGGAACAGGAAACTCAGGAATGAAATAGATTAAGAGAATCAAAGATACTTGTATTCAAGATTAGCAAGTAGGAGTGTCCTCAACAGAAATGGTGATAATCTATAATTCAGGGATTAAATGTGATAATGAAGGTAAAAAGACAACATGAAGTAGAAAATGCCACGTGGCAAGCACAGTGTAAAGGGCAATTTACTATGATTATGCCAATATGTGTGGTCAATTCCCAAGGAAATGATTGTGTAACCCCTGCTAGAGGAAGAAAGCTTCCAGCCTTGGCTGGAGAGGGGGGAGGATCCAGTGTCTGTATTTTTTTAAATGTCTACAGGTGCTTCTCATGTGCAAATTGATATCCCTGCACGAGAACCTTAAACCAACAGAAAACCCAAAAGACCGTGGATAATGATAGGTAGACGAGAGCCCAAGCTTTTCTGCCACAGATGAGTGGTTCCACTCAGGAAGACTGAGCAAGAGGCTCAGAGTCTTAGCTAAGGACAAGCAAGTCGGGACTTCTAATACGACCTAATGCCATCGACAGGGGAGGGCATTTCAGCACAAGAAGGGAGCGCCAGGTGATTTAACATGGAAGTTTCACCCTGGATCCATACCGTGATGGATTTGGGTCCCAGAGGGTAAAAGCCCTGCTTCCCTGTGGCATGGACCGGATTCCACAAGAGGCTGAGACAGGAAGTATGAGGCAGAGAAAAATTCCCCCAGAAGAATCCCGAGTCTGGGTGCTAGGGAGGGTGATGGACGAGTGTGGTCCCAGCGCCACCCGCACCGCAGGGCTCCGAGTGGCTGTGGAGCTGCGCGCCCCCGGCCGGACCTCAGACCTGCCTGCAGTGCTCTGGGCTGCGGCCTGGGGAGCGGCTTCAGCAGCAGGCTGGCCCCATCATTCTCGTAGGTGCTGCAGTAACCCCCAACCCTGTGGCCACGGTGATCCCAAGCCAAGGGTCTAAGTGACTTCAACCCTATTTACAGGTGACCACAGCCGGTTAGCCTGTGCTGCTCAAAAGGAAGACCCCACACGGGGTTTTGCTGTGTCAGGGTGGTTGCTGATACCTGGCCTGCTTTGAATCATTTCATCCTGACAGCAGCCTGGGCAGTTGAAGTTTCATCTCTCAATTTTATTTCAACTTTTTTGGTGGAAAGTATAGTTGGTTTACAATATTGTGTTAATTCTTGCTGTACAGCATAGTGATTCATATATATATATGTATATATATATTCCTTGTCATATACTTTTCCACTATAGGCTATTAAAAGTTATTGAGTGTAGTTCCCTGTGCTATACAGAAGGATCTTGTTGTTTGAAACAAAAATTACTAAACAAAGTAACAAATTAAGCAGACTAAACCTAGACATGTATATGACACAGTTGAGTTTATCTCAGGATTTAAATGTGGTTTTGATCTCCAGGATCTCTTTATCAAATTATCATATGTAAAGTGCCTGTGGAACACTTCTCAGAAATATGTTTTAAAATCATAAGATTTAGAGAATAAAGAAGGAAGATAATTATACTGGAAAGCAGATATCAAAATATAGAAATGGGCATTTGTGATACAGTAATATCTGAATTATTGTAAGAACGTGTTGAATAAGAGGATCCAGTGGTGGGTCTACTAACCGCAACATTCTGCCATAGCAGTGAGTGTAAATCATCTTCTGAGATCTGCAACCGTTGCATTTTGAATGTAAATAAAGTTAAATAAAAAATAAGACATGAAGTGTGGATTCAGATTCAGGGGTATCTCGAGTCCATATCCCCAGCACTTCCCAGTGCTCCCTGCTCTTCCCCTAATGTCATTGAAAGAAGTGGGGAAAGTTTGTGAAGCGAAGGGCATGTTCCATTGCAAAGAAATCTCAAAGCAAACCTGGGAGCATGGCCAGTGAAAGCTTAATGCTGAGATTAGAGGCCGTGGGAAACCAAGAAGAGGCAGCTCTTTACAAGTCACATCATATGCTTTGTGTGTGTCTACATGTGTATGCATACAGACGTGTGGGCATGTATGATGTATACACCTGCCTTTCGTGTGAAGCCGCCTCACTGTCCAAATTTGAAATCCATCCAAACGTGCAGTGCAGTCAGTCGAAGCTCAGCCAGACGCTAAGTTGTCTGTTGTTGCTCTGTCTCTTCTGCTGAACTCCACGAGTTAACCACGCGCCAGCTGTTGCTTTCAGGGACAACAGCTCTGTAGGCTACAGGTCCATGCCTTGTTTCACTGCCAACTCTGATTTCCTTTCAGGAAAAATTGCCATTTGAAAAAGGGGAAAGCATTCAGTTGCCCTACAAGCCTCTGAGTGAGGAAAAAACATAACGTTAGAGACAGCTCTGTGGGACAGCATCCGGAAGGGGGCAGAGCACTGGGCTGCGAGTCGAGGCTGTGTTTCTTTCAAGCTCTGCACTGAATTTGAGGTGGCATGCCACTTCTCTGGCCCTTGATTTGTTCAGCTTAAATTAGGGTCTTGGACCTGTTCTATCCAACGTTAGAGTATCACTTTTTTGCTCGGTGTCCCTCCATGGCTCTGCAATTCCTTCAGAGGGAAAAATGCCCACATCCTCATGGCAGCCTCTAAGGCTCCACCCCCAAAACCACCACTTATTTCCTATTCACTGTGGCCCACACCAGTCTCCATGCTGTCTTTCCAGCGTGAGAGACCTCCAGGCCTGTAATCACTGTTCCCTCTGCCCCTCCTCTGCCCACCCCTTTGTTTCCTTCTTTGCCTTATTCAAAGGTCACTGCCCCATCCCCACTCCTCCCTAGCACACATTCCTCACCCTCCTTTATTTTCCTCCGCAGCACTTATCACCGGCTCACAGACCCTGTATTTCTGTCTTTTACTTATTTTCTGTGAGATTTTCAGACTGGAAAGGCCATGGTGGATAATAGCAGAGAAATGGGGGTAAAAAAGACAAATGAGGGAAGGCATCTTCTAAAACCTAAAATGCCCACCTGAAAAGGAGGTAGGAGATAAAGTAGCAGTAGTCGTTACAATTTTGGTAAACCCAAGGTACGTGGTCAGGACTAGTTTTCACAATTTTTGAGGGTAGGGAGGCAGCAATAAAAAGAAATTTATCCTGAAAACAAGAAATTAAATTCTTGGGAAGATGATGTGTTCAGCTTGAAATGTCAGTAATACTTTAATGACCTTGGTCTGATAATATCCTGCCTTATAATTTGATCTGTTTGACAGCTGGGTCATTAATCTAATGGTGCCACAGTTCCAGAAGCAGAACAGACCACCCCACAATGGGAATGGGACAACTGTCTGTATCCCATGGGCAAACTGGGGTTATTTTATGAATACCCTGAAATGAGTAAGTCATCAGTGGAGATTTCTGTGCTGTCGGTTATACTAGAATATGCTTTGGGTCTCAGAAGCATCGGTTACCGAGCCAAACAATGACCTAGCATACCGACACGGAGCCCGCTTTTCTCCATTAGATGCAATTATGCTGTCAGGCTTTCAAATAGGGTGCCTGTGTGTATCTTTGTCAATATTTATGTTGTACAAAGCTGAAGATTTACTGCCAAGGAATGAAATGGAATACTCATTCAGATACGTCTCCAACATTGATTCTCAAATCCTTCTGGTCGTGTCGTCTAAGGATGAACTCAGAACCGTTACTAGATATGACTCAGCTCGGGCTGTAGCCCTTGTGGCACAGCTGTTGGCTGATATCCTTCTAAACAGAGTCATGTGAGCCAGCCAGCCGGTGCAGAAAGCCCACAAGAGCATCCTGCCTCATGGCAGCAAGGTTCACAGGGTCACCCCTTCCACATCTCACACCTGCCTTTGATATGGTTTCTGCCTGATTCCTTGAGTGACCTCATGGCACATCACTGGCTTGAATTCAGGATGAATTTGCTGATCTGGAGTATCGGTAGAGCACACATCCCCTCCTTCTCCAATGTCTTTGTCCATTTCTGTACATTTGCTTGGGCTCTGTTTCTCTTTGGTTGAACTTGGTTTTGAACTCTCAGTTGCCTTTAAATTGTTGCATCTCAAAATAGATTTCCATAGGAAACGTTATCTTTTCTATTATGCATGGCGCACTTTTATCTACTAGAAGGCTGATGAAGTGAACGTTTTGTATCTGAGCCCTTTCAGCTCACCACTGCCTTGAAGTAGTTTTTTTTTTTTTTTTTTTAAGCTTAGAAGGCAAGAAAGGATTTTGGTCAATAGGCTTTGCATTTATGCATGCGGGTTCATGTCTGCAAAGGCACCCCTTTGTGCTTCCTGTTTATAAGTCTACAGATAGAGGGAGTTTACTTTTTCCTAAATTACATTCTCCCTACATAACAGGATGGAGTAATAGCTATTCAAGAGAGATTGTTCAGATTTATTTGTTTTCCTATTATCTAAATAATCCCTGATGAATTAGAAAATTCAATCCATTTCTGAGAGTGGGCAGTCTGTTTTTCTGTATTCAATGCTGGAGTGAAACTTATATTGTGTTCCTTTCATTCATGGGAGGTAGAATTTCCAAGTGCTTTTTGAATTATTTTTGTTCCTCTAAAATAAATTGCCTTTGGTGGTGATCTCCTGACCTCAGTTTCCTCCTCCCAGTTTTCCCCATGATCATTAATGTCACCGCACCTGCCTTTTTAGTTATGCCTCTTAGCTGCTGAAGGGGAACAGCTACTGACAGATGACCCTGGAGCCCTCCACCTGTGCTTCGTTAGGCCTCGCACCCAGCCACCAACCCTAGTCTCCTTAGCCTGAAGTATCTTTCTCTGCTTTTCTGCCTGGAAGGACTCTTGCCAAGCCTTGGCAGGGACCCCTCCACTTTTTAGAGATTATCTGCTCTCCTGTCTAGGCATGAATTGCACTTGATTCTTGTCTTGATGGTGCATGATCGTGTCCGTGTCCATTGTGCTACATGGCTGGACTGATCCTGTCGGAGGCTGTAGTCAGGCTTTTCATCCTCCCGTCCATGTCTGGAGCACCACAGCCTGGACCCTGGGCCTCATACGTGTTTAAGTGACTTGAGCTTGGAGTTTCAGCACACTCACATACAACTGTTAGATGAGTTGGTGGTAATATTGCCCCCAAGGCCCCCACAAGGTTCTATATGGCATATGGCTTTTTCTGAGTGAAATTTCTCTATTATTTGTTTTAGTGAATTCCCCACTGTTCTTTGAGATTATTAGAGTAACCCTGAGTTGTTAACCACAATAGCTCTCCCCACACCAGCGAAAGATCCTGCTGTCTGAGAACTCAGACTTGGGACATAAGAGAAATAATCTATCAGTCTTAAAATCTGGAAGCCATAAGATACCATTTTGTACTTAGAGCACCCACAGCACAAACACCAGTCTCTCAAAAATTTGACGCTGCCTTCCCAGAGGGCGGGCGCCATAAATGAAATGCTGTGAGGGATGAAGTGAGAGCTCTTTGTCTCTGGTACTGCCTTTTCCACCCTTGCTGTGTTAACTTGATCTTCCCTTCATATATTATGTTCTCCATTTAATTTATTGCAGTTAATATCAGTTGTTCTTCAACATCTCCTTGCACCCGAACCGTCCATTCCCTCTCTCTCCAGTGCTATCCCACCCACGCCTCTCCTGCGCTCTCCAGGACCAGGCCTGTCTCCCCCACGCCCTCACCTATGTTCTGTCTGCCCACCACCTGCACTGACATTTCCTTAACTCTGCAGAATGAACTTCCCAAAATGGCAGCTGAGTAACTGGGGGGGATTGTAGACCTCTCATCTCTTTACCGATTCATTCGTTTATCTATCCAAAAAACACTGAGCACCTGCTATGTCAAACACTGTATCAGCTGCTGGGGAGACCAAGACAGATAAGACTTGGTGTCTGCACTCCCCAGGCCAGGCGAGACTCGGCGAGTAGTTGATGGATTGCTAACCAGGTGAACACAAATTGGACTTCCTAGAGCTAGGAGTATTTGAACTGAATTTTGAAAGGTGAAAGGAAGTTAGCTCTCTAATGTGTGGTAGAGGGAGTGGACACTTCATGCAGAGAGGTAGAGACATAAGTGTACACGGCATGAACTGGCTTGGCTAGACTGAAGAACAACAAGTAGGGCTAGAACAAAGGATCCATAGGTGGGAATATCAGGTGCACATGGCCTCTGTCACGATGGGCCTTGTGTGCTTAGACTTGAATGTATCCTTAATGAAACAGGTATATATTGGAATATTTGTAAGTAAGAGAATTGCATAATGTTTATGTTGAAGAATATCTGGTTATTCTAGCAGCAGAATGGAAGATACTATTTTTGGGAGAGGCCCATATTTTGGGGGCAAAGGATGTTTCAGGAACAACCCAGGTAACCCAGACAACAAGTGGCACATGCCTGCAGAGAGGCCCTGAGCAGAGGGAGAGGGACATGTGCGGCAGAAGTGATGACTGCTGCAGTAGGGACTGCAGGGCTGGGGCGGCGGGCCGCAGAGCTGCTGAGGTGACTTTCCAGTGACCCATCTTGAAAGAGGATCTGCAGGGGCAGTGTAAGGGGAAGAGCTGATTTCGAGATGGTTCTGTGTGTGGCAGTTTGAGTGCAAAGTGTCTATGGGACATCTGAGGGGTGATGTCTGTTGTTAAGCTGGATTCACCAGTCAGGAGCTCAGAGGAGCTGTGGGTGAGGCCGTGGGGGCGATTCAGTCCTGCCAGGCGGAGGACTGAAGACGAGGCCCTGGGGAAAAGGGCCATGAACATGGCAAATGGGAGACGAGAAATCCACCAGGAGAAAGAACAGTAGAGCAGTTGGGAGAAAGCTAGTTGAGGCAACACAGAGAAGGCTGTAACCTGGCTTAAGAGGGATTTGAACACTGACTAAAGGGAGCATAGTGAGAAACTGGGGGTGTGTGGGGCAAAAAAGCAAGGGCTAAATCCCACCTTTAATTGCCGAGACTGGGGAAAGGGAGGAGGAGGACTAAGGTAGCCTGTAAAAAACAGATCTGTGTGTATCTGTGTGTGTGCATATGTGCACACACACTTTTCTGCCTGGGCTTTTTAAATTTATTTAAGTAAAACAAAAATTAAGGGGGGAAAACATTCCACTGAGAGGAAAATATTTGTCCACGGCAAAAGCTACCTGGTAATCAAATAAACAGGAGCTGAAAATGCCCACTGGTTTGAAACACGCAGCCGCCGGCAGTGCAACTCCTGTCTCAGTGCTGCGGTGAGGGCCGTGGGGGATGCAGGGCTCCGAGCCCTGGAGGAGTCATCAGTGCTGGCACTTCTCCAAGAAACCTGACTTTAAAGGGAAGAAGAAAGAGTAGAAAGTATCAGAGAGCAACACAGGGCTTTGAGAGGGTTGGGCGAGGGTTAGTTTTGTTTTACAGTGGGCGTTTCTGGCCTTGATGAGTTCCTAGGCCTTTGCTGTTATTGGTCTTTGTTCCAAAAGCTTTTTAGAAAGTTCTTCTCATTTGAATATCTGAACAGATTAAATCATCTTGGGTTATTTCTGGTATTTTATTTTTTAATTAATAAATTATCTGGAATTTATTTTAATATCAAAAGTGAGGACACTGTGCCAGGTCTTCCAATGATTTAGCTAATTACTCCAGTACTTGAATCCACTGATGTGAAGTGTCAGTTTTATAATATTACTAAAATCTCAAAAATATCCACGTCTATTCTTGAAATGCATTGTATTACATTCATACTCTCAGTGCACTATTTCTATACTTTTTCCATGACCATAGATTAATGCCTCCTAGAGTTGGTCCTATTTAATCTTTTCCCAGAATATCCCTAATACTGCAAATTCAAACTTCCCTCCTCATTATTTTATTTGTATATTTGTGTATATTTCTGGAAGAACAATACGATCACCTTTCAGATATTTTTCTTAAATCCATTTTGGATTATTAACTAAATTTGCATTCAGATTCTAAATTTACTTTGGAGAAATAATGTTCTATGTCCCCCAAGCTTGAGTCTGCCCAATGAAGAGTATGGTGCATTCTACTGCTCATTCAATCATCATATTTTTTTTCTTTTTTTTAAGTCATTTATCAGAATCATCTTAACATTTTTAATTAATTTATTTCTGAATAGTCTGTGCCTTTGTTGTCATTATAAATGATATATTTTCTGGGTTTTTAACTGGGTTGATTGCTAATAAACTCCTAATTTCTGGCAATGAGAAGGAGATCTGACAGTGTGGGGCACTCTTTCCAATATGGTGACTGTGAGCAGTGTGTTTCCTTAGGATGTCCACTTGCCAATTTGCCAGTGGCTGCACCCACTCCACACATTTCTGCTACTTACCTGCCTCCTTTAGGCAGATGAGTTCATGTAGGGTTAGGTGAGTTATGGACACAGATACTGATATCACTGCTGCCACACTGCTGACTCTGTGGCATGACTAACTCTGGTTCTTGCTCTCTGACCTCCCTGAATATGACAGCTCCTTTTGGGCTGTGGACCTACTGCATCTTTCCAGCACTGTCGGCTTTTATGCAACACACCCCTGCCTCTCAGGTCAGAAGCAAATATCAGCTCCTCCTACACATCCACCCCATCCACGGTCTTGCCGTTCCTGGCCAGAGTGGTCCCTACCCCTTGACTGATCAGTAACACTAAAGGGACTTTAAATTTGCCTCTCATCCTCTGTCTTAGTTACATACCTGTGCTAGTTTACTTTAAAGGTCTGCCAGTTAGGAGGGGAGGGTCTAAAAGTCTTTTAGATTTCTGGCCTTATCATTTCTAACTGCTCCCCCACCCCATGGAACAGCTTACCACAGATCTCTGCTGCCCCATCTGTAGCAATGCCCTGTAAACTACAGACAGAGAGAAAAGAACTTCTAAGCCACCACCATAACTTTGACTTCCTGTGACCACACAGATCATAGAAATATCAAGATAAAAATTCCTGAAGAAGGATATTTTGCTTAGGAAGACACTTTAATTGCATACCTTTCTGTGACTTGTAATAACTTCATAGACACTCTGAATGTGCTGCACTCACCTTCCCAGACTCAAGGGAGCTTGCTCACTTGCCTGTTTTCAGTGCATTTCCTCCAACATTCTCTATGCAGAGCTTTCCCAAAAGTACATTCCTTATTCCTATTTAAATTCTTATATACAACCACAGTATTCTTTTTCTTAATCCTCAATGACAAATCATCTTCCAAGATTGTATTATTTCAACACTGAGAGTGAATAATATGCTTCAAGATTCCCAAGTTTATTACGAGCAAACAACTATGGTTGGTTGAAGATTTTTAAGTATGTTATTCCTACTAAGGGTATATACGTGAAAGAAACAGTTTGTAATAAGTCTTCTTCCCAGAGATATTATATTTGCCTTTTGTTTGGATTCTTTCACTGTTAAACATTATTATTACCATGAATGTGTTTTCTCTTTGGGATTTAGTTCACCATTTGCCCCTCTCTTTTTACAGGAGTAAAGGAATTGATGTTGTCTTTCCATCCGTCCACCACTCCATGTTATGTGTCCATTCCTTAAACAGGTATTCAGTTTGGGTTCACCACATTATCTGTTGCCTCTTTCCAGTGGCCCCTCTGTTGGCTCTGGAGAACAATATATTGGAAATCAGACTCGGTACGTGGAAACTTGACTACAAAGTATAGACGCATGGTGCCAGAAAAAGCCCAGAACATCACAGCGTGGCAGTCAACCATGAAAGTAACAGCAATTCTGGCTGTGGTGGACCAGCGTGAGTAAAAAGGCTTCATTGGGTGAAGACTTAGAAGAGTCCAAAACGGCATTGGCGTTGCTTCCTAAGGAATCCAGTGATGGATATTGTTTAATATGAGAGGGAGATGCTAACACTATCATCGTTATAAACAACATAGTTGTTGTAATTGTTATTATTTTTTATATAATTTCTTTATAATAAATATTTGTGACTTACAAGACCCTTACAGAGGCAGTTGTTAAGAAGTGTGGCCATTATACTGTTACAGGAGAGTTAATTCAGTAGAAGTATGGTAATAGTATTAATGAGTACTCTTTTGATCCTCACATGAATATAAAGGTTACCCAGGAGTGCTTGTATAATGGAGATAGAAATCAATCCATTTAAGAGTTTGTAGAACCTAAAATAACAGCAGTCATTCCACCGTATTTGACTTCGTGCGTGTGCTGGAGGTGGGGAAACAGAGTCCACACATTTTCTGGGGGCACATGTGTTCCCAGGCTGGGGGATATCGGCTAAAAACCTCCGCTGCCCATAGAGAGGCACACGCCAATACTTGGCTTAGAGCCCAACCCCCACATTCCCTGTAAGACTGGCCTAGGAAAACACTCAGGGAAGACAAGCTAAGGGATTCTATTAGAAGCAAGGCGCTGCTATCAGTTGGAGGAACTTCCCCACACTCAGGATTCCGGAAAAAAGCCTTGTGTGGGGGGAAGGTGGGGAGACCAACAGCAGGCAGAAGGCTGGGGGCACACTTGTTTCCCGTTATGTAGATGTCCGCTAATAACCTCCAGAGTCAATCAGGGGGCACTCGCAGCTTCTTGACTTCCAAGCCCAGCCAACAGCTTTCCCTCGCAGCCCGGCGTAGGAAAATACAAAGGGAAGACACGCTAATGGATTCTATTTGAACCCAGGGGCAGCTGTCAGATGGAGGAGCCTCTCAACACTCAGGATAACAGAGCACGACTTCGTGTGTGTGCTGGAGGTGAGAAAACAGAGTACACGCATCTTTCTGGGGGCACAGTTATTCCCAGGTTGGGGGTTGTAAGTTAAACACCTCCACCTCCCATGGAGAGGCACACACTAATACTAGGCTTTAGAGCCCAACCCCCACTTTCGCTCACAGCCCGGTGTAGGAAAACACTCTTGCAAGTCAAGCTAAGGGATACTATTAGATCCCAGGTGCTGCTGTCAGTTGGAGGAGCCTCTCCACAGTCAGAATATCAGAACACTCCTTCGTGTGTGTGCTGGATGTGCAGAAACATAGTCCCCCCATATTTCAGGGGGCACAGGTATTCTCAGGTTGAGGATTGTAGATTAAACACCTCCAATTCCCATGGAGAAGGACTCGTTAATAGTTGGACCTAGATTCCTACCCCCACTTTGCCCCACACCGCGTCCTAGGCAAATCATCAAGGAAGACAAGCTAAGGGATTCTATTACAAACAAGGCACTGCTGTCAGTTGGAGGAACTTTCCCACTCTCAGGATTCCGGAAGCCAGACTTGTGGGGGGGGGATTTGTGTATCCCCACTCCACGTAGTTGGATGTGGGCACAGGTGTTCCCCTTTACGGAGAATTCATCTAAATACTTCCTCAGTCCATTGGGGGGCACTCACTAATATTTGGCCTCAAAGACCAACCCCAGCTTTCCCTCAGAGCCAGGACTAGGGAAACACTCAGGGATTACAAGCTAAGGGATTCTATTAGAACCCAGGCACTGCTGTCACTTGAAAGTGCCGGCCCTCACTCAGGATACCTGAACACGTCTTCGTGTGTGTGTTGGAAGTGGGGAAACAGAGTCCATGCAACTTTATGGGGGCAGAGTTTTTCCCAGGTAGATGATGTAGTTTAAACACCTTCACTGCCCATAGAGAGGCACTGGTTATTACTTGGATTTAGAGCCCAACCCCCACCTTGGCTCAAAGCCCGGCCTAGGAGAACACTCAAGGAAGTCAAGCTAAGGAATTCTATTAGATCCCTGGTGCTGCTGTTAGTTGGAGGAGCCTCCCCACACTCAGGAAAACAGAACACTTCTTCGCACGTGTGCTGGAGGTGTGGAAACAGAGTCCACGCATTTTTCATGGGGCACAGGTATGCCTAGGATGGAGGATGTAGGTTAAACACCCACATCCCATGGATATGCACTCGCTAATACTTCGTTTTAGAGCCCAACCTTCAATTTCCCCCGCACTCCTAGCAGGACAAGCCATCAGGGAAGACAAGCTAAGTAATTGTATTGAACCAAGGTGCTGCTGTCACTTGGAGGAACTTCCCAACACTCAGGACTCCGGAGACACTCTTGTGTGTGGGGGAGGTGTGCAGCCCCAATCCAAGCAGATGAATGGTGACACAGGTGTTCCCCGGTAGGGGAGTTCCCTAAATACTTCATCAGACAATCGGTTGGCACAAGGTGCTGCTTGGCCTCCAAGCCCAACCCCCAGCTTTTGCTCGCAGTCCGGCCTAGGGAAACACTCAGGGAATACAAGCTGAGTTATTCTATTAGAACGCAGGCGCTGCTGTCAGTTGGAGGAACTTCCACACACTCAGGATTCCGGATCCCAGCCTTGTGTGTGGGGGAGGTGTGGAGACCCAGACCACGCAGAAGAATGGGGGCACAGGTGTTCCACTTTAGGGTGAAATCCTCTAAGTATTTCCTCAGTAAATCGGGGGGCACTCGTTGCTACTTGGACTTCAAGCCCAACCCCCACTTTCCCCCACTCTCCAGCCTAGGCATACCAGCAGGGAAGGCAAGTTAAGGGATTCAAGTAGAACACAAGCGCTGCTGACAGTTGGAGGTACTTCCACACACAGGATTCCAGAACCCAAACTTGTGTAGCGGGGAGATATGGAGCCAAATTCCAAGTAGATGTATGGGGTCACACTTGTTCCCCATTAGGGAGAAGTCCTGTAAATACTTCCATATTCCATCGGGGGGCAGTTGCTGCTTCTTGGCCTCCAAGCCAAACTCCCAGCTTTCCCTCTCAGGCCGGCCTAGGGAAACATTCAAGGAATACAAGCTAAGGGATTCTATTAGAACCCAGGCGCTGCTGTCATTTGGAGGAGCCTCCCCACAATCAGGATACCTGAGCACGTCTCCGTGTGTGTGCTGGAGGTGGGGAAACAGAGTCCACGCATCTTTATGGGGTCACAGGTGTTCCAAGGTTGGGGAAGTAGTTTCAAACCCTCCACTGCCCACAGAGATGCACTCGCTAATACTTGGCTTTAGAGCCCATCCCCCACCATTGCTCACTGCTAGGCCTAGGAAAACACTTAGGGAAGTCAAGCTAAGGGATTCTATTAGAACCCAGGTGCTGCTGTCACTTGAAAGTGCCGGCCCACACTCAGGATACCTGAACACGTCTTCGTGTGTGTGTTGGAAGTGGGGAAACAGAGTCCTTGCATCTTTATGGGGGCACAGTTTTTCCCAAGTAGATGATGTAATTTAAACTCCTTCACTGCCCACAGAGAGACACTGGCTATTACTTGGCTTTAGAGCCCAACCCCCACTTTCGCTCAAAGCCTGGCGTAGGTGAACACTCAAGTGAGTCAAGCTAAGGAATTCTATTAGATCCCTGGTGCTGCTGTTAGTTGAAGGAAACTCCCCACATTCAGGAAAGAAGAACACTTCCTCGTTTGTGTGCTGGAAGTGAGGAAACAGAGTCAAAGCATCTTTCAGGAGGGCACAGTTATTCCATGGTTGTGGGTTGTAGGTTAAACACCCACATCCCATGGATAGGCTCTCGCTAATACTTGGTTTAGAGCCCAATCCCAACTTTCCCCCACACACCGGCCTTGGCAAGCCATCATGGAAGACAAGTTAATGTATTGTACTTGAACCCAGGTGCTGCTGTCAGATGGAGGAACCTCCCCACACTCAAGACATCTGAACCCGATGTCGTGTGTGTGCTGGAGGAGGGAAAGAGGGTCCACGCATCTTTATGGGGGCACAGGTGTTCCCAGTTTGGGGGTGTAGTTAAACACTTCCACTGCTCATAGAGAGGCATTCGTTATTACTTTAGTTTAGTGTCCAACCCCACCTTCGCTCACAGCCCGGCCTATGGGAACACTCAGGGAAGACAAGCCAAGTGATTCTATTTGATCCCAGGTGCTGCTGTCAGTTGAAGGAGCCTCCACACACTCAGGATAATAGAATACTTCTTCGTGTGTGTGCTGCAGGTGGGGAAACAGAGCTGAGCATTTTTCAAGGGGCACAGGTATTCCCAAGTAGTGGATAGTAGATTAAAGACCTCCACATCCCATGGAGAGGCACTCGATAGTACTTGGTTTTAGAGGCTAAACCCCACTTTCCCCTGCACTCAGGCAAAGGCAAGTCATCAGGGAAGACAAACTTTGTGATTCTATCAGAACCCAGGCTGTGCTGTCAGTTGGAGAATCTTCCCCACCCTCAGGATATCGGAACCCCGCCTCGTGAGGGGGAATGTGTGGAGCCCCACTCAACGCATATGAATGGGGGCACAGGTGTTCCCCGTTAGGGTGAAGTCCTCTACGTACTTCCTCATTCCATCAGGGAGCACTCGAAGCTACTTGGCCACCAAGCCCGAACCCCAGCTTTCCCTCACAGCCCGGCCTTCGAAACACATAGGGAATTCAAGCTAAGGGATTCTATTAGATAACCCAGGGGCTGATGTCTGTTGGAGGAGCCTCCCCACACTCAGGATACCTGAACACGTCATAGTTTCTGTGCTGGAGGTGTGGAAAAAGTGTCTAAGCATCTTACTGAGGGCACAGGTGTTCCCAGTTTGGGTATATAGTTTAAATAACTCGACTGACCATAGAGAGGCACTCGCTAATACTTGGCCTTAGAGCCCAACCCCAACATTCACTAACACCGCGGCCTAGGAAACACACAGGGATATCAACTGAAGAGATACAATTAGATCCCTGGTCCTGGTGTCATTTGGAGGAGCCTCAACAAAATCAGGACACCAGAACACTTCTCCGTGTGTGTACAGAAGGCAGAGAAACAGATCCCACGCAACTTTAAGGGGATACAGGTATTCCCAGGATGAGGGTTGTAGGTTAAACACCTCCACTTCCCAAGGAGAGGCTCTCGCTTGTACTTGGATTTAGAGCCCACAGTCCACTTTTCCCCGCACTCCAGTCTAGGCAAACCATCAGGGAAGAAATGCTAAGGGATTGTATTAAAACACAGGCGCTGATGTCAGTTGGAGGAATTTCCCCACACTCAGGATTCTGCAACCCCGCCTTGTGTGGCAGGGTGTGGAGCCAAAGTCCACGCCCATGAATGGAGGCACAGGTGTTCCCCGATAGGGAGAAGTCCTCTAAGTACTTAACCAGTCCTTCGGGGGACACTAGCTGCTACATGGCCTCCAAGCCCAACCCCCAGCTTTCCCTTGCTGTCCGGACTAAGGGTACACTCAGGGAAGACAAGCACAGGGATTCTATTAGAACCCAGGTGCTGCTGTCAGTTGGAGGAACGTCCACACACTCCGGATTCCAGAACACAACCTTGTGTGTGGGGGAAGTGTGCAGCCCCACTCCACGCAGATGAATGGGGGCAAAGGTGTTCCCTTTAGGGAGAAGTCCTCTAAGTAGTTCGTCAATCAAAAAGGGGGCACTCTCTGCTACCTGGACTCCAACCCAACCCCCAGACCAGATAAACACTCTTATTACAAGCTAAGGAATTCTATTAGAACCCAGGCGCTGCTGTCATTTTGAGTAGACCCCCACACTAAGGATATCTGAAAGTCTTCGTGTGAGTTCTGGAGCTGGGAAAGACATTCCATGCAAATTTATGGGGGCACAGGTGTTCCAAAGTTGGGGATTTGGTTTAAAGACCTCAACTGCCCATAGAGGGGCACTTGCTAATCCTTGTCTTTGGAGCCCAAACCCCACATTCGCTCACAGCCCTGCCTAGGTAAACATTCAAGGAAGTCAAGCTAACGGATTCTCTTAGACCCCAGGTGCTGCTGTCATTTGGAGGAAACTCCCCACATTCAGGATAGAAGAACACATCCTCGTTTGTGTGCTGTAGGTGGGGAAACATAGTCCAGGCATTTTTCAGGTGGCACATGTGTTCCCACGTTGCTGGTTGTAGGTAATATTTCTCAAATTCCCATGTAGATTCATTGGCTAATAATTGGCATTAGAGCCAAAACCCCACATTCCTCTGCACTCCAGCCTAGCCAAACCATCAGGGAAGGCAAGTTAAGGGATTCAAGTAGAACACAAGCGCTGCTGACAGTTGGAGGAACTTCCCCACACTCAGGATTCCGGAACCCAAACTTGTGTGACGGGGATATGTGGAGCCAATATCCAAGTAGATGAATGGGGTCACACATGTTCCCCATTAGGGTGAAGTCCTCTAAATACTTCCACATTCCATCAGGGGGCGGTTGCTGCTACTTGGCCTCCAAGCCCAACCCCCAGCTTTCCCTCTCAGCCCGGCCTAGGGAAACACTCAAGGAAAACAAGCTAAGGGATTCTATTAGAACCCAGGCGCTACTGTCATTTGGAGGAGCCTCCACACAGTCAGGATACCTGAGCACGTCTCCGTGTGTGTGCTGGAGGTGGGGAAAGAGAGTCCACGCATCTATAAGGGGGCACAGGTGTTCCAAGTTTGGGGAAGTAGTTTAAAACCCTCCACTGCCCACAGAGATGCACTCACTTATACTTGGCTTTAGAGCTCATCCCCCACCATCGCTCACTGCTAGGCCTAGGAAAACACTTACTTAAGTCAAGCTAAGGGATTCTATTAGAATTCAGGTGCTGCTGTCAGTTGGAGGAACCTCCCCATACGCAGAACACCAGAACAGATTTTCGTGTGTGTGCTGGATGTAAGGAAATACAGTCAAAGCATCTTTCAGGGGCACAGTTATTCCATGGTTGTGGGTTGTAGGTTAAACACCCACATCCCATGGATAGGCTCTCGCTAATACTTGGTTAAGAGCCCAATCCCAACTTTCCCCGGCACACCGGTCTTGGCAAGCCATCATGGAAGACAAGTTAAGGTATTGTATTAGAACCCAGGCGCTGCTGTTATTTGGAGGAACCTCCCCACAATCCAGACATCTGAACCCAATGTCATGTGTGTGCTGGAGGAGGGAAACAGGGTCCACGAATTTTTATGGGGGCACAGGTGTTCCCAGGTTGGGGATATACTTTAACCACCTCCACTGCCAAAAGATAGGATCTCGCTAATACTTGGTTTTAGAGCACAACCCCCAACTTCGCTCACAACCTGGCCAAGGAAAATACTCAGGGATATCAACCTAATGGATCCAATTAGATCCCAAGTGCTACTGTCAGTTGCAGGAGCCTCCCCACACTCAGGATACCAGAAAACTTCTTGTGTGTGCTGGAGTTGGGGAAACAAAGCACACACATTTTTCAGGGGGCACAGTAATTTCCAGGTTGTGGGTTGTAGGTTAAACATCTCCACTTCCCATGGAGAGGCACACGCTGATACGTGGTTTTAGAGCCCAAATCCCACTTTCAACCACACTCTGGCTTAGGCAAACCATCAGGGAAGACAAGCAAAGGGATTCTATTAAAACCAAGACGCTGATGTCACTTGGAGGAACTACCACACCCTCAGGATTCTGGAACCCAACCTTGTGTGGTGACTAGGTGTGGAGCCCCACTCCACTCAGATGAATGGTTGCTCAGGTGTTTCCCTTTAGGGAGAATTCCTTTAAGAACTTCCTCAGTCCATCGGGGGGTACTTGCTGCTACTTGGCCCCCATGCCCAACCCCCATCTTTCCCTCATGTCCCGGCCTAAGTAAACACTCTGGGAACACAAGCTAATGGATTCTAATAGAACCCAGGTACTGCTGTCATTTGGAGTAGCCTCCCCATGCTCAGGATTCCAGAAAACTTATTCGTGTGTGTGCTTTTGGTGGAGAAACAGAGTCCACGCTTATTTCAGGGGGCACAGGTATTCCCTTGTTTGGGGTTGTTGGTTAAACACCTCCACTTCCGATGGAGAGGCACTCAATAATACTTGGATGTAGAGCCGTAATCCCACTTTGAACCACACTCCGGCTTATGCAATCCATCAGGGAAGAGAAGCTTAAGAATTCTACTAGAACACTGGCACTGCTGTCAGTTGGAGGAACTTTCCCACTAAGAGGATTCCGGAAGCCAGGCTTGTGGGGGGGGATTTGTGTATCCCCACTCCCCTTAGATGTATGTGGGCACAGGTGTTCCCCTTTAGGGAGAATTCATCTGAATACTTCCTCAGTCCTTCGAGGGGACTCGCTCCTATTTGGCCTCAAAGCCCAAACCCCAGCATTCCCTCAGAGCCAGGCCTAGGGAAACACTCAGGGATTACAAGCTAAGGGATTCTATTAGAACCCAGGTGCTGCTGTCACTTGAAAGTGCCGGCCCACACTCAGGATACCTGAACGCGTCTTCGTGTGTGTGTTGGAAGTGGGGAAACAGAGTCCATGCATCTTTATGGGGGCACAATTTTTCCCAGGTAGATGATGTTGTTTAAACACCTTCACTGCCCATAGAGAGGCACTGACTGTTACTTGGTTTAGAGCCCAACCCCCAACTTTTCTCAAAGCCCGGCCTATGAGAACACTCAAGGGATTCAAGCTAAGGAATTCTATTAGATCCCTGTTGCTGGTATTAGTTGGAGGAGCCTCACCGCACTCAGGAAAACAGAACAATTCTTCGCACGTGTGCTGGTGGTGTGGAAACAGAGTCCACGCATTTTTCTTGGGGCACAGGTATTCCTATGTTGGAGGATGTAGGTTAAGCACCTCCACATCCCATGGATAGGCACTCGCTAATACTTCGTTTTAGAGCCCAACCTCCAATTTCCCCCGCACTCCTGGCAGGGCAAGCCATCAGGGAACACAAGCTAAGGGATTGTATTGAACCTAGGTGCTGCTGTCACATGGAGGAACTTCCCAACTCTCAGGTCTCCGGAGACACTCTTTTGTGTGGGGGAGGTGTGCAGCCCCAATCCACGCAGATGAATGGTGACACGGGTGTTCCCCGGTAGGGGATTTCCCTAAGTACTTCCTCAGTCAATCTGTTGGCACAAGGTGCTACTTGGCCTCCAAGCCCAACCCCCAGCTTTCACTCGCAGCCCGGCCTAGGGAAACACTCAGGGAATACAAGCTGAGATATTCTATTAGAACACAGGCGCTGCTGTCAGTTGGAGGAACTTCCACACACTCAGGATTCCGGATCCCAGCCTTGTGTGTGGGGGAGTTGTGGAGACCCAGTCCACGCAGATGAATGGGGGCACAGGTGTTCCACTTTAGGGTGAAATCCTCTAAGTATTTCCTCAGTAAATCGGGGGGCACTCGTTGCTACTTGGACTTCAAGCCCAACCCCCACTATCCCCCACTCTCCAGCCTAGGCATGCCATCAGGGAAGTCAAGCTAAGGGATTCTATTAGAACCCAGGCGCTGCTGTCTGATGGAGGAGACTCCCCACACTCAGGATACCTGAAAAAGTCTTTGTGTGTATGCTGGTGTTGGGGATACATAGTCCACGCAACTTCATTGGGGTACAGGTGTTCCCAGGGAGGGAATGTACTTTAAAAACCTCCACTGCCCATAGAGAGGCACTCGCTATTACATGGCTTTAGAGCCCAACACCAACCTTCTCTCCCAGCCCGTCCTTGGAAAACACTCAGGGAAGTCAACCTAAGGGATCCTATTAGATCCCAGATGCTGCTGTCAGTTGGAGGTGCCTCCCCACACTCAGGATAGCAGAACACTTCTTCATGTGTGTGCTGGAGGTGGGGAATCAAAGTCCACGCATTTTTCATGGAGCACAGGTATTCCCAGGTTGTGGGTTTTTGGTTAAAAACCTACACTTCCCATGGAGAAGCACTCGCTAATACTTGGTTTTAGAGCCCAACCCCCACTTTTCCCGGACTCCGTATCAGGCAACCAAACATGGAAGACAACTTTAGCGATTTTATTAGAACCCAGGCCCTGCTGTCATTTGGAGGAGGCTGCCCACTCTCAGGATAACTGTGCAAGTGTTCGTGTGTGTGATGGGGGTCTGGAAACTGACTCCACGGAAATTTATGGGGGCACAGGTGTTCCCAGGTTAGGGATGTAGTTTAAACACCTCCACTAACCATAGAGAGGTACTAGCAAATACTTGGTTTTGGAGCCCAAACCACACTTTCCCCCGCACTCCCGCCTAGGAATACCATCAGTGTAGACAAGCAAAGGGATTCAGTTAGAACCCAGGCGCTGCTGTCAGTTGGAGGAACTTCCCTACACTCAGGATTCCAGAACACATTCTTGTGTGTGGGGGAGTTGTGCAGCCCCACTCCACCCAGATGAATGGGGGCAAAGGTGTTCCCTTTAGGGAGAAGTCCTCTAAGAACTTCCTCAATCGATCAGGGGGCACACACAGCTACATGGCCTCCAAGCCCAACCCCCAGGTTTCCCTCACATCCCAGAACAGGGAAACACTCGTGTTACAAGCTAAGGGATTCTATTAGAACACAGACGCTGCTGTCATTTTGAGGAGCCCCCCCAAACTGAGCATATCTGGAAGTCTTCGTGTGTGTTCTGGAGCTGGGAAAGACATTCCACGCAACTTTATGGGGGCACAGGTGTTCCAAAGTTGGGGATTTGGTTTAAATACTTCCACTGCCCACAGAGGGGTACTCGGTAATCCTTGTCTTTGGAGACCAACCCCCACCTTCGCTCCCAGCCCGTCCTTGGAAAACACTTAGGGAAGTCTAACTAAGGAATCCTATTAGATCCCAGATGCTGCTGTCAGTTGGAGGTGCCTCCCCACACTCAGGATAGCAGAAACTTCTTCATGTGTGTGCTGGAGGTGGGGAAACAGAGTCCATGCATTTTTCAAGGAGCACAGGTATTCCCAGGTTGTGGGATTTTGGTTAATGATTTCCACTCCATGGAGAAGCACTCGCTAATCCTCGTCTTTAAAGCCCAACCCACACATTCGCTCACAGCCCGGCCTAGGTAAACACTCAAGGAAGTCAAGCTAACAGATTCTCTTAGACCCCAGGTGCTGCTGTCATTTGGAGGAGCCCCCCCCCACACACAAAGTATATCTGAAAGTCTTCGTGTGTGTTCTGGAGGTGGGAAAGACATTCCACGCATCTTTATGGGGGCAGAGGTGTTCCAAAGTTGGGGATTTGGTTTAAACAACTCCACTGCCCATAGAGGGGCACTCGCTAATCCTTGTCTTTAGAGCACAACCCCCACATTCGCTCACAGCCAGCCTAGGTAAACACTCAAAGAAGTCAAGCTAACAGATTCTCTTAGACTCCAGGTGCTGCTATCCTTTGGAGGAATCTCTCCACATTCAGGATAGAAGATCACTTCCTCGTTTGTGTGCTGGAAGTGGGGAAACAGAGTCCAGGCATCTTTTAGGTGACACATGTATTCCCACGTTGCTGGTTGTAGGTAAAATTTCTCAACTTCCCATGTAGATGCATTGGCTAATACTTAGTATAAGAGCCGAAACCCAACATTTCCCTGTAATCCAGCCTAGGCAAACCATCAGGGAAGGCAAGTTAAGGGATTCAAGTAGAACACTAGCGCTGCTGACAGTTGGAGGAAATTCCCCACACTCAGGATTCTGGAACACAACCTTGTGTGGCTGAGAGATGTGGAGACAGAATCCAAGTAGATGAATGGGGTCACACTTGTTCCCCATTAGGGAGAAGTCCTCTAAATACTCCCACATTCCATCGGGGGGCAGTTGCTGCTACTTGGCCTTCAAGCCAAACTCCCAGCTTTCCCTCTCAGCCCTGCCTAGGGAAACACTCAAGGAACACACGTAAAGGGATTCTATTAGAACCCAGGCCCTGCTGTGATTTGGAGGAGCCTCCCCGCATTCAGGAAAACTGAGCACGTCTCCGTGTGTTTGCTGGAGGTGGGGAAACAAAGTCCACGTATTTTTAAGGGGGCACAGGTGTTCCAAGGTTGGGGAAGTAGTTTAAAACCCTCCACTGCCCACAGAGATGCACTCGTTAATACTTGGCTTTAGAGCCCATCCCCCACCATCGCTCATTGCTAGGCCTTGGAAAACTCTTAGGGAAGTCAAGCAATGGGATTCTATTAGATCCCAGGTGCTGCTGTCACGTGGAGGAACTTCCCCACACTCAGAACACCAGAAAACTACTTCGTGTGTTTGCTGGGTGTAGGGAAACAGAGTCAAAGCATTTTTCAGGGGGCACACTTATTCCATGGTTGTGGGTTGTAGGTTAAACACCCACATCCCATGGATAGGCTCTTGCTAATACTTGGTTTAGACCCCAATGCCAACTTTCCCCCACACACCGGCCTTGGCAAGCTATCATGGAAGACAAGTTAAGGTATTGTATTAGAACCCAGGTGCTGCTGTTAGTTGGAGGAACCTCCCCACACTTAAGACATCTGAACCGGATGTCGTGTGTGTGCTGGAGGAGGGAAACAGAGTCCACGCATCTTTGTGGGGGCACAGGTGTTCCCAGGTTGGAGATATACTTTAACCACCTCCACAGCCAAAAGTTAGGAACTCGCTTATACTTGGTTTTAGAGCACAACCCCCAACTTCGCTCACAACCCGGCCAAGGAAAATACTCAGGGAAGTCAACCTAATGGATCCAATATGATCCTAGGTGCTACTGTCAGTTGCAGGAGCCTCCCCACACTCAGGATACTAGAAAACTTCGTGTGTGCGCTGGAGGTTGGGAAACAAAGCACACGCATTTTTCAGGGGGCACAGTTATTCCCAGGTTGTGGGTTGTAGGTTAAACATCTCCACTTCCCATGGAGAAGCACACACTAATTCTTGGTTTTAGAGCCCAAATCCCACTTTCAACCACACTCTGGCCTAGGCAAACCATCAGGGAAGACAAGCAAAGGGATTCTATTTAAACCAAGACTCTGATGTCACTTGGAGGAACTACCCCACCCTCAGGATTCTGGAACCCAACCTTGTGTGGTGGGGAGGTGTGGAACCCCACTCCACGCAGATGAATGGGTGCTCAGGTGCTTCCCTTTAAGAAGAATTCCTCTAAGAATTTCCTCAGTCCATCGGGGGGTACTCGCTGCTACATGGTCTCCAAGCCCAACCCCCAGCTTTCCCTCATGGCCCGGCCAAAGGAAACACTCGGGGAACACAAGCTAAGGGATTCTAATAGAACCCAGATGCTGCTGTCATTTGGAGTAGCCTCCCCATGCTCAGGATTCCAGAAAACTTCTTCGTGTGTGTGCTGTTGGTGTAGAAACAGAGTCCACGCATATTCCAACGGGCACAGGTATTCCCTTATTTGGGGTTGTTAGTTAAACACCTCCACTTCCCATGGATAGTCACACACTAATATTTGGATTTAGAGCCCAAATCCCACTTTGAACTGCACTCCGGATTACGCAATCCATCAGGGAAGAGAAGCTTAAGGATTCTACTAAAACACTGGCACTGCTGTCAGTTGGAGGAACTTTCCCACTCTCAGGGTACCGGAAGCCAGGCTTGTGGGGGGGGGGATTTGTGTATCCCCACTCATTTACTTGGATGTGGACACAGGTGTTCCCCTTTAGGGAGAATTCATTTAAATACTTCCTCAGTCCATCGGGGTCACTCAATACTATTTGGCCTCAAAGCCCATCCCCCAGCTTTCCCTCAGAGCCAGGCCTAGGGAAACACTCAGGGATTAGAAGCTAAGGGATTCTATTAGATCCTTGGCGCAGCTGTCACTTGAAAGTGCCGGCCCACACTCAGGATACCTGAACACTTCTTCGTGTGTGTGTTGGAAGTGGGGAAACAGAGTCCATGCATCTTTATGGGGGCAGTTTTTCCCAGGTAGATGATGTAGTTTAAACAACTTCACTGCCCATAGAGAGGCACTGGCTATTACTTGGCATTACAGCCCAACCCACACCTTCACTCAAAGCCCGGCCTAGGAGAACACTCAAGGAAGTCAAGCTAAGGAATTCTATTAGATCCCTGGTGCTGCTGTTAGTTGGAGGAGCCTCGCCACACTGAGGAAACCAGAACACTTATTCGCACGTGTGCTGGGGGTGTGGAAACAGAGTCCACGCATTTTTCAAGGAGCACAGGTATTCCCAGGTTGTGGGTTTTTGGTTAATAACCTCCACATCCCATGGAGAAGCACTCGCTAATACTTGGATTTAGAGCCCAACCCCCACTTTCCCCCGCACTATGTATCAGGCTACCAAAAAGGGAAGACAAGTTAAGCGACTTTATTAGAACCCAGGCACTGCTGTCATTTGGAGGAGGCTGCCCACTCTCAGGATAACTGTGCAAGGGTTCGTGTGTGTGCTGGGGGTTTGGAAACAGAATCCACGGATATTTATGGGGGCACAGGTGTTCCCAGTTTAGGGATGTAGTTTAAAAACTTCCACTAACCATAGAGAGGTACTCGCAACTACTTGGTTTTGGAGCCGAAACAACACTTTCCCCCGCACTGCCACCCAGGCATACCATCTGGGAAGACAAGCACAGGGATTCAATTAGAACCCAGGCGCTGCTGTCAGTTGGAGAAACTCCCCTGCACTCAGGATTCCGGAACACATTCTTGTGTGGGGGGGAGTTGTGCAGCCCCACTCCACCCAGATGAATGGGGGCAAAGGTGTTCCGATTAGGGAGAAGTCCTCTAAGTACTTCCTCAATCTATCAGGGGGCACTCACGTCTTTTTGGCCTCCAAGCCCAACCCCCAGGTTTCCCTCACATCCCGGACCAGGGAATTACAAGCTAAGGGATTCTATTAGAACCGAGGCGCTGCTGTCGTTTTCAGGAGCCCCCCCCCCACACTAACGATATCTGAAATTCTTCGTGTGAGTTCTGGAGCTGGGAAAGAGATTCCACGCAAGTTTATGGGGGCAGAGGTGTTCCCAGGGAGTGAATGTACTTTAATAACCTCCACTGCCCATAGAGATGCATTCGCTATTACTAGGCTTTAGAGCACATCCCCCACCATCGCTCACTGCTAGGCCTTGGAAAACACTTAGCGAAGTCAAGCTAAGGGATTCTATTCGAACCCAGGTGCTGCTGTCAGGTGGAGGAAGCACCCCACACTCACAACACCAGAACACTTCTTCGTGTGTGTGCTGGGTGTAGGGAAACAGAGTCAAAGCATCTTTCAGGGGGCACAGTTATTTCATGGTTGTGGGTTGTAAGTTAAACATCCACATCCCATGGATAGGCTTTCGCTTATATTTGGTTTAGAGCCCAATCAAAACTATCCCCCGCACTCCGGCCTTGGCAAGCCATCATTTAAGACAAGTTAAGGTATTGTATTAGAATCCAGGCGCTGCTGTTAGCTGGAGGAACCTCCCCACACTCACGATGTCGTGTGTGTGCTGGATGATGGAAACAGAGTCCACGCATTTTTATGGGGGCACTGGTGCTCCCAGGTTGGGGATAAACTTTAACCACCCCCACTGCCAAAGATAGAAATTCATTAATACTTAGTTTTAGAGCACAACCCCCAACTTTGCTCACAACCCAGCCAAGGAAAATACTCAGGGAATTCAACCTAATGGATCCAATTAGATCCCAGGTGCTACTGTCAGTTGCAGGATCCTCCCCATACTCAGGATACCAGAAGACTTCGTGTGTGTGCTGGAGGTGGGGAAACAAAGCACACACAATTTTCAGGGGGCACAGTAATTCCCAGGTTGTGAGTTGTTGTTTAATCATCTCCACTTCCCATGGAGAAGCACACACTAATTCTTGGTTTTAGAGCCCAAATCCCACTTTCAACCACACTCTGGCCTAGGCAAACCATCAGGGAAGACAAGCAAAGGGATTCTATTTAAACCAAGACTCTGATGTCACTTGGAGGAACTACCCCACCCTCAGGATTCTGGAACCCAACCTTGTGTGGTGGGGAGATGTGGAGCCCCACTCCACGCAGATGAATGGGTGCTCAGGTGTTTCCCTTTAGGGAGAATTCCTCTAAGAACTTCCTCAGTCCATCGGCGGGTACTGGCTGCTTCTTGGCCTCGAAGCCCAACCCCCAGCTTTCCCTCATGGCCCGGCCAAAGTAAACACTCAGGGAACATATGCTAAGGGATTCTAATAGAACCCATGTGCTGCTGTCATTCGAGGAGCCTCCCCATGCTCAGGATTCCAGAACACTTCGTGTGTGAGCTGTTGGTGGAGAAACAGAATCCACGCATATTTCAGGGGGCACAGGTATTCCCTTGTTGGGGGTTGTTGTTTAAACACCTCCAATTCCAATGGAGAGGCACTCAGTAATACTTGGATTTAGAGCCCAAACCCCACTTTGAACTGCACTCCGGTTTATGCAATCCATCAGGGAAGAGAAGCTTAAGGATTCTACTAGAACACTGGCACTGCTGTCAGTGTGAGGAACTTTCCCACTCTCAGGATTCCGGAAGCCAGAATTGGGGGGGGGATTTGTGTATCCCCACTCCCCGTAGTTGGATGTGGGCACAGGTATTCCCACTTAGGGAGAATTCATCTAAATACTTCCTCAGTCTATCGGGGGGCACTCACTACTATTTGGCTTCAAAGCCCAACCCCCAGCTTTCCCTCAGATCCAGGCCTAGGGAAACACTCAGGGATTACAAGCTAAGGGATTCTATTAGAACCCAGGTGCT
Organism: Vicugna pacos; assembly: GCF_048564905.1. NCBI lineage: Eukaryota > Metazoa > Chordata > Mammalia > Artiodactyla > Camelidae > Vicugna > Vicugna pacos. Next base: position 22,131,785 of record NW_027328742.1, on the reverse strand, counting down.
GCTGTCACTTGAAAGTGCCGGCCCTCACTCAGGATTCCTGAACAAGCCTTCGTGTGTGTGTTGGAAGTGGGGAAACAGAGTCCATGAATCTTTATGGGGACACAGTTTTTCACAGCTAGATGATGCAGTTTTAACACCTTCACTGTCCATACAGAGGCACTGACTATTACTTGGCTTTTCAGCCAATCCCCCTTCGCTCAAAGCCCGGCCTAGGAGAACACTCAAGGAAGTCAAGCTAAGGAATTCTACTAGAACCCAGGCGCTGCTGTCAGTTGGAGGAGACTCCCCACACTCAGGATACCTGAAAAAGTCTTTGTGTGTGTGCTGGTGTTGGGGATATATAGTCCACGCAACTTTATCGCGGCACAGGTGTTCCCAGGGAGGGAATGTACTTTAAACACCTCCACTGCCCATAGAGAGGCACTCACTATTACTTGGCTTTAGAGCCCATCCCCCACCTTCGCTCCCAGCCCGTCCTTGGAAAACACTCAGGGAAGTCAACCTAAGGGATCCTATTAGATCCCAGATGCTGCTGTCAGTTGGAGGTGCCTCTCCACACTCAGGATACCAGAACACTTCTTCATGTGTGTGCTGGAGGTGGGGAAACAGAGTCCACGCATTTTTCAAGGAGCACACTTCCTCCCAGTTTGTGGGTATTTTAGTGAATAACCTCCACTTCCCATGGAGAAGCACTCGCTAATACTTGGTTTTAGAGCCCAACCCCCACATTCCCCCGCACTCCGTATCAGGCAAACAAAGAGGGAAGACAAGTTTAGCGATTTTATTAGAACCCAGTCCCTGCTGTCAGTTGGAGGAGGCTGCCCATTCTCAGGATAAGTGTGCAAGTGATCGTGTGTGTGCTGGAGGTCTGGAAACAGACTCCACGGATTTTTATGGGGGCACAGGTGTTCCCAGGTTAGGGATGTAGTTTAAACACCTCCACTAACCATAGAGAGGTACTAGCAATTACTTGGTTTTGGACCCCAAACCACAATTTCCCCCGCACTTCCGCCTAGGCATACCATCAGGGAAGACAACAGTTGGATTCAATTTGAACATATGCGCTGCTGTTAGATGGAGGAACTTCCCTGCACTCAGGATTCCGGAACATATTCTTGTGTGTGGGGGGGTGTGCAGCTCCATTCCACCCAGATGTATGGGGGCAAAGATGTTCCATTTACGGAGAATTCCTCTAAGTAATTCCTCAATCGATCAGTGGGCACTCACTGCTACTTGGTGTCCTAGCCCAACCCCCAGCTTTCCCTCAAATCCCGGACCAGGGAAACAGTCCTATTACAAGAGAAGTGATTGTATTAGAACCCATGCGCTGCTGTCATTTTGAGGAGCCCCCCCCCACACTAAGGATATCTAAATGCCTTCGTGGTTGTTCTGGAACTGGGAAAGACATTTCACGCATCTTTATGGTGGAAGAGGTGTTCCAAATTTGGGGATTTGGTTTAAACACCTCCACTGCCCATAGAGGGGCACTTGCTAATCCTTGTCTTTGGAGCCCAACCCCCACATTTGCTCCCAGCCTGGCCTAGGTAAACACTCAAGGAAGTCAAGCTAACGGATTCAATTAGACCCCAGGTACTGCTGTCATTTGGAGGAAACTCCCCACATTCAGGATAGCAGAACACTTCCTCGTTTGTGTACTGGATGTGGGGAAACACAGTCCAGGCATCTTTCAGGTGGCACATGTATTCTCACGTTGCTGGTTGTAGGTAATATTTCTCAAATTCCCATGTAGATGCATTGGCTAATAATTGGCATTAGAGCCGAAACCCCACATTCCCCTGCACTCCAGCCTAGCCAAACCATCAGGGAAGGCAAGTTAAGGGATTCAAGTAGAACACAAGCGCTGCTGACAGTTGGAGGAACTTCCCCACACTCAGGATTCCGGAACCCAACCTTGTGTGGCAGGGAGATGTGGAGCCAATATCCAAGTAGATGAATGGGATCACACTTGTTCCCCATTAGGGTGAAGTCCTCTAAATACTTCCACATTCCATCGGGGGGCGGTTGCTGCTACTTGGACTCCAAGCCCAACCCCCAGCTTTCCCTCTCAGCCTGGCCTAGGGAAACACTCAAGGAAAACAAGCCAAGGGATTCTATTAGAACCCAGGCGCTACTGTCATTTGGAGGAGCCTCCCCACTGAGAGTCACTGGAGGGCGGACACCACACTCCCACCCTCCTCTTACCTTCCCACGTGAGAGCGATTGCTTCAGGGAGCCAGAGCCACTGGCGCGTGTGCTGATTTATTCAGGGGTGCGAGAAAATGGAACGTGAGAACCTATTTGCACATCACTACATGACCCCCACGGATCATCGGACTTGATGAACCTAATACTTTGATTCCAAATCTATGTTCTTTTCTGGGGGGTTCGGGATGGTAATTAGATTTGTTTGTTTGTTTGTTTAGGTGGAGATGCTGAGGATTGGACCCTGGGCCTCATGGGTGATAAGCATGTGCCTGACCACTAGTCTGTACCCTTCCCCCTGCGAATCTGTATTTTAATCTCAGGCTCCCTTTTACTCCTGAATTCTCTGTTACCTCATTTACTCCCATCCTTTCTTTCCCCTTGAGCCCTTTCTCCCCTAGTCCCACCTATCAAAGACCAGGGTTTGCTCAAGGCCCCCTGTTATGTGCTGTTTCCTGAAGACATCTTAGTCACCCTCTCCCAGGCTGGGTCCTCCCCTCCCCCACCCACTGCACTTCCTCAGCTGCCTTCACCTTTTACGTGTCTCCCCGTCTGTCTTCCCATCTGGTCCAGCTGTGGGAGCAGGGGTGGGGGCAGCCTCTCTGCTGAACATGGATGCTCTCAGATTGGATTCTGTTGAATTCCTCCAGAGTCACATATGTGTGTTAATGTGCCGATGTCTTACTTCCTGGCAACGTATTTAAATGCAAACAGAAACCTCCAGGAAACATGATATTTCAGCCATTGTTTCCCATAATATATTATGGAGATGCAAGCTTCCTGAGGTGCCAATGGGCATTCAGCAGAACAAGCAGGTTTGCCTCTGGGTTAAAGACTTCAGTTGTGCTGAGTGACAGCCCTGCTCCCAGCTTTAGCTACCAAGGATCCTCTGATAAAGACCGCCCTCCCGAGGGGAAGAAAAGGGAGTTTGGAGGTTAGGATTTTTTTGTTTAAGTTTTTTGTTTTTGCAATTTACTTGGTCTTTTTTTTCTCAGATTCGTGGGACTGATGGTTTAGTCTGAGAGAAATGTCCTCGGGAGGCTGGGGGCACTGTGCCTTGGCAGGTGGCTCCTCCTGTACCCCGAGAGTCACATCAGCTCACATCAGCTGGACTGGCACCTATCTCACTGGCATGCAGTCATCCCCAGCCTCTAATGAAGGTGACCTTTGTCCAGAGAAGCTAATGTGTCCCATCTGCACCTTCCTTTCAGTACCCACCCTCCAGGGACATAAGCTAAGCCAGCCCTTCCCCCGCACCCTTGGCTCCAGTGAAGCTAATCAGCTTACAATTTCCTGAACCCAATGTCATGTTTCTCACCGCTGTGCCTTTTCTCACACTGCTTGATCAACAGAAAAATCACACATATATGAAGATAATAACCCTAATAGACGTGAAACCTAATGTAGATGACCACACACATACATCTTTACGCGCAACCACGTATAAATGGGGTCTGAGCTGCACATACACGTGGAGATGTGTAGGAGGGAAGGAGAAGCACTGTGGACCCACTTCGCAAAACCTCACATGTCGTACCTTCCACATCTACCATGTTTTTCCTGTCAGCAAGCTCTCCCACCCTCCAAAATGACTAACCTCTAGCCTCTCTTCTCCTAAAACTGAGGCGGGAAGCCCCATAAAAAGACCGGCAGGACCCCTAGGCAGGGCCCCAGCACCGAGCGGTTCCCTGGCCCAGAGCCTCCATCTCACTTTTTGCCTCTAAAGCAGCTAACTTACACCTAGAATTCTATTGGTTCCCTGAGCTCACTTCTGATTGATTGGTTCCCTTAATTTGGAAGAGTTTGTGTCTTTTTGTTACCTCCTGACTAGTTTCAAGGATATATAATCTTAAAAGAAAGTGGTTCTTAAAGTAATATTCATAATGGATATTCCCCCCTAAAACACTTTCTCTGTTCTAGTCTTATAAAATATCCATGTAAAATAGTCTTTGCTTCCTTCAAATAAATCTTCAACCCAGTTACACCAAGATCAGAAACAAGTCAATAAAGCAAAGCAATAAAGCAAATTCTAAACTATATGGTTAATAATAATTCTTCCATATGGATAAATCAATGAACTCTATCATTATTAACTCACTTTAAGAGAATTATTTTCCAATTTTCTAATTCTAAAAAGTATACTTTTTGAAAATTGTGAAGAATGTCCATGATAAAATGTTATTTCCTATATTTTAGCCTCAAGTGCATAGTTTTCAGCAAATTATCACAAATATCTGGGAAAAAAAAGAAATTTATATTACTGCTAGATCCAGACTTTTAACTGTTGCAATAACTAAAGTATGACATAGTATGACTGATTTAAATCAGTATTGTAGGTCCCAGGGTGACTTTTTATTATTACTCAGTTTCCAAGGTATGTGGAATTAAATAGGCATGATTATGCTTATATTCCCCCCAAAACATGAAGTTTTCTTACCATAAAACCTTCAGTGCAATAATAAAATATGAACAGAAAAGGAGTATGGATTCTATATACATTTAAAACATAAAACCTGAAGGAATTTTGTTGGTTTGTTCACTATATCTAAAGATACCCAGCTTTAAATAGCCCCTTTAAATATTTTATTTTCAATTTGTAATATTTAAATAGTAGTATATACATATATACATCTATTTATGTATGATATCTCTCATTGTGCTTTGCATTGACAGTACAAAGTAATACAAGTAATTAATTTCAGACACGCAAAGTATGCAATGACTATAATTTTCTCTGTTGTGCAAAAAGCTAAAATGCATATGCATACAATTTTGTAGTAATAATAAAGCTAGGCTCTGAAAAGGATACATACAGAAGAAATGAGGATGAGAGCTCCTTGCCTTCTTCCCTGAGTATTATGAGTTTAAAACTTGAACTTGAACTAAGCCATTTAGTCTATCCCTACATTTGCTTCAAAGTGAAAGGTAAACAATAAAGTGAAGCCTTTACTTATTCCAATTTATGAGTATCCATTTTCATAGCATTTGCCTTTTTAATTGATATAATGATTAATATATTCTTCTTATAACTTAAAGCAGAATTGTTGCTTCATTGTTAATTTTTCCACTGATCCATACTTTTATTTTTAAACTATGGATTGCATTGTGTGACTTTTTAGCTGTAAATTAATTCAAAAAAACCTTGAAAGAATTATATTCTTTCAACAAATAAATGAAAATATATTGGAAGTGTCTTGTTTCTGATGAGACAGTGCACTAACAGTAGCTACTAATTCATTCCCCTGAATTCAAACCCAGGTTGATGTCACAAAAGTGAGAGAGAAGTTGATGGATCCTAGGATCAAATATGAAAATGTAAAACACCCAGAGATTTAAAATTTGGTTGGGACTTGGTGTGGGAGGGGAAATAAACAGCATTCACCAAAGAGGGCCAGACACTATGGGCAGGAGATAAGCCAGAAAAAGCTTCCTGTTTGTCTTAGTCCATTCAGGCTGCTATAGCAGAACAGCATAGACTGGGTGGCTTAAAAACAACAGACATTAATTTCTCATAGTTCTGGAGTCTAGGAGGTCCATGATCAAGGTGGTGACAGATTCAGTTTCTGGTGAGAGCCCACTTCTTAGTTAATAGATGTGGTCTTCTCACTGTGTCCTCCCTAGGCAGAGGGTGAGGGAGCTCTCTAGGGTCTCTTTTATAAGAACACTAGTCTCATTGGGAGCATCAAGACCATTCATGAAGGCTCTACCCTCAAGACCCAATCATATCCCAAAGGCCTCATCTCCTAATACCATCATAACTGGCATTAGGATTTAATGTATGAATTTTGGGGGGACAACCTGCCAAATTCAGTCTAAAGCATCATAGTTTTCTCTCCTTTACATTTACCTGGGTGGATCACTGCTATCCCTGTCACAAATATGGAGGATAAAAACAACAGAGCCATCACAGCAGCAACGAAAGTGGCTGTGTATTATCAGAGCAGTGCTAGATCCCAGCTAGAATGAAGGTGACTACTACTAATTTCAGACCAACTAAGCCTCTGAGCACTTTAAGTTAGATGGTAACAAACAAGGAAGGTAGCTCTTAGCAAAAGCAATGCTTGATTATCAGTCAAGTTATAATGCTGCTCTTCAGGGGTAGGTATTCCCAAGGAAAAAGTATTAAGCCCATATTTTAAGATTCAACACACGTACATACACATACTCTTAAATGCCAAAAAGGGGCAAAATCAGGGCCTGGGATTTCCTTCATCCCTCAGATACTATCAGCAGACAATGCAGCTCATATTCATAAGAACATAAGAGCTAACAGAAAAAAAACATTAAAAGATATCTGAGAAGCCAGAACATTATAAAAGAAATGCAGGAAACTAAAACTATGCCAGAGTAAGTAAAATTAATGGATCATTACAGTAATAATTTTAAACAAATATACTACAAATTCTCAACAACACAAAGGAGGTTATAGGAAATAAGAAGTAGAAAGACACAAATTAAAATACAGTACTGAAAAAATGGGCTGATTAACCAAGGATACTCTCAAAAAAGGAATTAGTGAACCAGAAAATCAGGTTTAAGAACTCTCCTAGGAAGCATAAGGAAGATAAAAATATACATAAAAGAACACTTAAGATACATGAGTTAAAAGTATAGGAGTAAAAGTATCAACATATGTATATTAACCTTAGAAGAAGAGAAGAGATAAATGGAACAAAGAAATCTTTAAAAAAGTCATGCCTGAGAGTTTTCCTAAATTATAAGTAGATATAAAGTCATCAGCTTGAAGGGTTGGTAGGGACCAAACATAAAGGTTTTTAAAAATCTGCATAAATAACATAAATTATGAAATTTAAGAATATCAAAACAAAATGAAGGGAGCACCTGGATAGAAAAAAGGATGTCACTTACTAAGGTTCTTAAGTGTTCTCAATAGTAACACTGGGTATAAGAACACAAAAGGGTACTGAAGTAAAGAAACTTTAAATTTAGACTTTTTTATCCATTTCTACTATCACTTAAATGTTAGCAGAGAAATAAATATGCTTTCAGAAATCTACAGTCTCAGAATGTTTACAACATTAATATACTCTTTGAAGACAATTTAAGAAAGATTATTCTAGCAAGAAGACAAACTATTCAGGAAGACAAATATGAAATATGTGAAGTGAGTGTAAATATCTATTTTAGAGAACTATTCAGGGCCAAAAAGTGATATTCCATACCTGTAGGGAGTGTGGTTAAGAATATATACAGAGCATAATGAGTACACATGCAGCTGCTGAGAGAACTCTGGGTGGATATATATAGCCAATGATCATAGTTTAAAATATGAATATATCTCTTAGAGAAACTGATAGATCAAAAAGACTAAAAACAGGCAAATTTGTAGATTAATTGAATAAGTCAATAATTTTGGATAGATTTTATAGTAAGTGTTCTTATCACAAAAAATACTATTAATAATAAATGAGGGTGAGAGGAAATTTCTGAAGGTGATGGATAAGATTATGGCATAGATTGTGGTGATGGTTTCATGAGTGTGTACTTATGCCCAAACTCATCAAGTTGTTTACATTAATTATATCATTTTTGAATGCCAAAAATAAAATAAAAAGGGAAAATTTTAAGGAAAATTAGAACTGAATGATAAGGAAAGTACTACATGTCAAAAAAAAATTCAGGCAATCTCTATTATTTATAAGTCTTTCTACTGATGAAAGGGACAATACAAAAAATTTTAAAAATGTCTGATTTACTTATAAACATTTTGTGAAAGTCCTAAATAAAAGTATTAGTTAACTAAAACCATCAATGAGTTACAGAAAAAGATTAACCATGATCAGAGTTAGGATTTATCTTAGGAAAAAAATAATGCTTCAACAAGAAGAAAGCTTATTGATATATTTTACCATATTAATGAACTTAACTGTAAAAATCATACAGCTAGCTCAACAGAAGTTCATCTGATGGATTTCAACGTCAATTATAGGTTGAACATATAGTAGAAATCCAGGTCAAGACAATGAGAAAAGATAAAAAGAAAGATGTATAAAGATTAGAAGTGAAGAAAAATTATTCTTTTTCAGTAGTCATAAAAGCCATTTGATTAAAAAGCCAACATAATCTATATGAAAATATGTAGTGTATTTATTATATAACATATAGTAAATGAAATATTAAATCAAGAGAGAGAGGTTAGCAAGGTTGCTGGATGTAAACTAAAAATTCAGAGATCAATAGCATTCTTCTACATTAACAAAATTAAAATTAAGTAGAAAATTTAATACATCACCATTCAAAATAGTTAAAAAAATCTACAAAATATCAAGGAATTAACAAATGGGGAATAAACATGATCTTTATGAAGAAAAAATTTAAACATTAATGGATATAAAAGAGACTTCAATAAATGAAAAGATACCCCATGTTCACTGAAGGAATGTCAACATTTTATATATCTTAATTCTTAAAAACTTAACCAATACATGTTTAATTTAAAAACTGCAAAATTTTGGGAAAATGCCTTTATTCTAAAACATATATGGAAAAATAAAGGAGCACGGATAGCTAAGACAGCAATACCAAAAGGAAGAAAAATAATAAATGGACTCCACCAGATTTGGAAATATATCCCCACATTGTAGTAATTAAAACACATTCAGAAAGAGAAAATAAGCCTAGGACTATCTTAAAAATCACAGTGAAAGATTTGTATACAACAAAAATGGTAAAAATCAATAAGAAAATTGCTTTGGGTTTCCATTCCAGCACGTAAAGAATTTGGAAGTTGTCACTCCATCCTAACCTCAAATAAAAAGCCGAACAAACTAAAAATCAATAGTCTTTCTTAGACCTGTCAGAGAATTGGGGTTACAGGGCAAATTTCTATCCTCAAAGTTAAAGAGACATACAGGTATACACAGAACATCACAACTTACCACAAAGGAGACCCATGAGCAAAAACCTCCACAGGAACCAGTACTGGGGTAGAAAACCTGAACTATAATTGATAAATTGGTGGAGACTCAGTGTGGACAACTCTAAGAGTTAAAAACTATGGCTGGAGGCAGTCTTGGGTAGGTAGTACTTACATTTTTTGTGAGTTTTACTTCCAGGAGCTCTACCAGGTTCCCAAAGTGAAGACTGGAGAAAAGTCTCCTTGTTCTTCCTGCAGGGAAGAGGAAAAATAGCTATTTTGAAATATGCCAGGACATTCTGTTCTTAATAAGGAGAAACTAATTTATCAGAGCCTAAACCATTGCAGTTTTATTATAGTCTAATGATCTGGGGGACTCAAAATACTCAACCTAGCCCCACTCTATCATGCCACTTGGGAGAAGGGAAACACCCAAATGCAGATCCCTCTAGTCTTCCATGTGAAGGAAGGTAAATACTCAATTCCAGTCCCCTCTAGCCGTCTAGTCCCTCCCTGGGTGGGGGAGGAATCAAGAAGCACTTGTGACGTTCACCATCTAGGGACACAGGCTCACTATGAGACTGAGACCTATCATAGGATTAAAGAATACTTCTCTTCTCCCCATGTCTTACCACCATACTACTAAAAAGTCTATTTGCTGTAGGTCTTTTACCCAGCACAATATGTCTGGCTTTCAACAAAAAGTTTCCAAGCATACTAAAAGGCAAAAACAGTTTGAAGAGAGAGAGAGCAAGCATCAGAACCAGAGTCAGATATGGCAATATTAGAATTATCAGACGAGCAATTTAAACCAATGGATTAATATGTTAATGGTTCTATAGATAAAGTAGACATCATGCAAGAATAGATGGGCAATATATGGAGAGAAAAAGAAATTCTAAGAAAGAATCAAAAGAAATGCTAAGGATCAAAAACACTATAACAGAAAGGAGAATGCTTTTGATGGGCTTATTAATTAGACTGGTCAAGGTAGAGGAAAGAATATACCAGCTTAAGGATATGTCAATAGAAACTTCCAACACTAAAAATCAAAAAGAAAAAAGACTGAACAAAGAACAGAATATCCAAGAACTGTGTGACAACTATAAAATATGTACCATACAGGTAACAGGAATACCAGAAGAATGAGAGGAAGAAACAAAAGGAATATTTGAAGCTACAGTGACTGAAAATTTCCCCCAAATTAATGTCAGTCGCAAAAGCACAGATACAGTAAGTTCAGAGAACAGCAAGTAGGGTAAATGTCAAAACAAAAACAAAAACAATTCAGCCTAGGTATGTCATATTCAAACTGCAGAAAATCAAGGAAAGAAAAAAATCTTGAAAGAAGTCAGAGGAAATAAATACTTGACCTACAGAGCAGTAAAAGTAAGAATTACATCTGATTCTTCATATCAATCCATGAAAGCAAGAAGACAGCAGAATAAAATATTTGAAGTGTTGAGAGAAATTAAACACCAACTTAGAATTCTGTATCCTGTGAAATTATCCTTTAACAGTGAAGGAGAAATAAGCACTTTCTCAGACAAACAAACACTGAGAAACTGTTGCTAGCAGACCCGCCTAGCAAGAAATGATAAAAGAAGTTCTTCATAGAGGAGGAAAATTGTTTGTCAGAAACTCAGATCTTCATAATGAAAGGAAGATCTTTAGAAAAGGAATAAGTGAAGGTAAAAGAAAAACTTTTGTTTTTCTTATTAACTAATATAACAAACAACAGTTTCTTCAAAATAATAACAGCAACAAAATATCAACTGATTTTAGTTCATGTATAAGTAAAATAAATGATAACAATGATAAAAGGGACAGGAGGGAAAAATTAGGAACATTGTTATTGTAAGATATTTTTACTCTCTGTGAAGTGATACAGTGTCATTTGAAAGTGGACTTGAATTCCTTTTAAATGTATATTGCAAAATCTAGGGATACTTAAAAAAAGCAAAAATAAGAAGTATAATTGATATACTAAGAAAGGAGAAAAAATATAATCATATAAAATGTTCAATTGAAACTACAAAAGACAGAAAAAGAGTTGAAGATCAAAATAGGAACAAAGAATAAGGACAATGAATACAAAATAATCATAAATATGATAGATATTAATCCAACTATATCACGAATCACTTTAAATGTCAATGGCCTAAATACACCAGTTAAAAGACAGAGACTGCTAGAGTGGACCAAAAAAAAAAAAAATGAGAAAACTATGTTATCTAGAAGAAACTCACTTCAAATATAAAGATACACATATAGATTAAAAGTAAAAGGATGGAGAAAGATATGCCATGCTGACAGTAACCCAAAGAAAGCTGGAGTTGGTATATTAATTATAGACAGAGCTAACCTCAGAGCAAGGGAAATTATCAGGGATAAAGAGAGACACTGAATAATGATAAAAAGGTCAATTGTCCCAGAAGACATAAAAATTCGTAATGTGTATGTGGTAACAACAGAGAGTCAAAATGTACGAATCCAAAAGTGATTGAACTGCAAGGAGAAATAGATTAATCCACTGCTGTATTTGGAGACTTCAACACCTTTCTATCAGAAATGGACAGATCCAACAGGCAGAAAAGCTGTAAGAACATAGTTGAACTCAACAGAACCTTCAATCAATTCTTAAAACTAAATAAAAGGAAATGAACAACCTGATTGAAAAATGGACCAAAGACCTTAACAGAAACTCACTGAAGAAGATATACATGTGACAAGTAAGCATATGAAAAGATGAACATTATGTTTCATTAGGGAAATGCAAATTAAAACAATAATAAGATGTCACTACAAATCTATTAGAATGACTAAAATTCAAAATGCTGACATCAAACGATGAGAAGGATGTGCGGGAACAGGAACTCTTGTTCACTGCAGGTGGGAATGCAAAATGATACATTCATTTTGGAAGAGAGGTTGATAGTCTCTTACGAAACTAAACATACTCTTACCATATTATCCAGGAATCAACCTCCTTGACATTTAACCAAATGAGTTGAAAACTTATGTCCAGAGAGAGGATAGAAATTTTGTTAAAGAAAAATATTTTTTGTTAAAATCCTGATAACATATGTTGGAATTTTTAAGAGATTTTAAAAATAGATTATAAGGAATCAGTGAAGACCAAAACACTAGGACATAACCATGAAAATAATACTAGTTGTTGTTGTTTATTTTTATTATTATCATTTTATTATTATTATTACTACTACTACTAGTACTACTACTACTATTACTTTTACTATTATTAACACAAATAGTGCTTACTCTGTGCCAGGCACTATTCTCAGTGTTATATGTATATTAACTCATACAACCGTCATAACTTTATTGGGCAGTTATTATCTCCATTTTATAAGTGAGGAAAGAAATTAAGTAACTTGCCCAAGGTCACACAGCTAATGGTAGTGTTGCTAGGATTCAGATCCAAATATTCCATTTCTAGAGTCTGTACCTTTAACCATTCAATAAATTAAAAACTATGCTCAAATTAATTAAAGAGAAAATTGTGGAAAGTTAAAGTAGAAACTAGACAAAAATAAAGTATATAAAAAGAAGATATAATAGAGATTTAAAGAACATAGGGAGACAGGTAGAAAAGAAAAAAAAAGGACAGGAATTATAACATTATCTAAGTATCACATATGAACCAAGTGGTGTTCTAGATACAAAGGACAGCTCAGGGAGAAATCGATAAGGAAAGCATGAATGTACCAGAGTTCCTGGGATAGAGACTAGTTTCCCCTGGATTGGGTACACTAGATCGATTTTTATTTGGATTGTGAGGGATTATTCTTTGCCAACAGAGAAGAAAATCCTTTCTTATTCACTTCACCCTTCAGCACTAAGCTGCCTTTAGTAAGAATTCTTTTCAGACTACCTGTGGAAACAGGGATATCGCTCCTGAATTCAGCAAATATGCACAGCTGACCTGAAGGGATGTTCAGTAGCTCTACCCTAGAATTCTTCCTCATTATGGCCAAGTATCTTTTCATGTTTGTTGTGTTTCTACAACTAGATAGAGTTGCTCACTGATACTGATGGATTTTGTTTTCTACATTTCTTTTCTTATCCCTTTCCAATAATTGATTTTAGAGTTCAATCTTTTTACACATCTAAAGGAAAGCACTAGTGTCATAAAAGATAATCTGCATATTTTCTCTTTCCCAGTGACTCAGTGATACATGATAAAACAAAAACATACTAATGATAATTGCTTTCCAACAAACCCTAAATGGTCAAAAGAAAGTAATGATATATTGAGCAAGAAGCTTACATATCCTGCCTGTTTCTGAGATGAGCAGCTGTACAAAGCATTGATGTAAGTTTCAGTAATACAATGCATGTAAAAATGAGAGTGCATTCTTTACAGATTTGATTAATTCAAAAATTCCTTTTAAACTGAGAAAATAAATGGAAACTCTGGGTCAAAAAATGTATTCAACACAAAGATCATAAATTTCATGTAGTATATAGAAAGTTTAATTGCTCACAGGGGTTCAGTTCAGATCCAGTTTAAACTTCAGAACCTTAAGGACTGATACTTAATTTTTACTAGGGAAATTATATCTCTCCAATGAAAGGTAAAAACTGTAATTTGTGTAATTTATTCATTATATAACAGCACAACCCTGTTTGCATGAGCTACTGCTATTACTTAATGATCCAATTTGTGATTTTAAGAATATTTGGGATGTGTGTTTCTTCACTTACAAAGATCCTCCTCTTCTTTGATAAATGAGAAGAAGGCAGTCCTTCATATCTTCGTAATAAAAAATAGATAGATACAACAAATCAAAAAGAAATGGAAATACTGACAGCCTAACAAATTTCCTTTTTTATCTTGAGTCACAGTTTCCTCTCTAACTACACTTTACCAGACAATGATACACACGAAATACCATGTTTCTTCCATAATAATTCCTCTTATTTGTATGTATATTTGTGTGTATATAATTTCCTTCATCTCTCCTATATCTGAAATTCTATTGTTCTTTTCATTTATCTGAACAAATGAGGCAATTATTAGATTTCAATTTGGATTTGTCATGAATCTTTTATTTTCACATCCACTTTCCCTGTCATAAAATACTTATGTTATTCCCAGGATTTTTAACTGCCTCAATGATATAACCTTTACTTTACTTCATTATTGAACTTCAAGTAAATTGTGGAAGTTGATTTTAACCAACAATTATTACTTGTGCAAACATCCCGAAATGTTTATTACTCTGTCTTTATAATATGTTAGTATCCCAAACTTACCATCCAAACTGATTATGAAAAGGAGTCAGCTACAGAAATTGTCCAGACAAGAGAGTCAGAGAAACAATTTTCCTTAACTTCATTTAACCAGAGAAAGGGATCTATGTTGCAAAAGACTTGTGCCTTCTAATTCCTGTGATACATGATATTAAGAAAGATAGAGTTGTCTAACAACCTGTAACTATATCAAACAGACTAAGGCCAATTTTCAGATTTATCTACTAGTTGTGTTTTTCTTTCCCATAGTTTTATAGAAATAAAGGCTCTGTTGCAGATTAATCATTATGGACTGTTCATCTCCTGTTTCAGGACAAAACAGATTTCTGGCTATAGGTGACTATCATACTTAATTCTAACAACCTATGGGATGCTTCTGGGAGAATGGTGATAAGTTATCTACCTATGGAGTGGTTGAAACCTCCCATTTTAAGTCTTACGGACTTGGGTTATATGCAAAGCAGCATGACCTTGAGGAAGGGAATTCTGAATACTGTGGAAAGCAAGCACCTGGAAGGATGTTCAGAGTTCCAAGAGAATCAAATATAATGTCTTAAATTTGTACTTAAAAAATAACTAGATCGTTGATAGGCAGCCTGTAAAAAGAACAATGATATATCTTGGGGTAATCATTGAAAGAGAGGCTCTTATAACCGCAATGTGGGACTGAATGCCATAGTATCCAAATCAAAGACTCTTCCACTGATACATTTAGTTAACTAAACCAAGGATCCATTCCAGAATAGAGAGGAAGAGCCCCACTAACCACAAGTTTTGCTAGTGTTCAGAATATAAATTTATTGGGATAATTTAGCTAAAAGAAACTGTACATGTAAATACCTCAAATACTATGCTTATAGACTGTCCGAGATCACTGAGAATTCAGACATGCAAATCTTGGCCCCTGAATATTAGCCACAATCGTGGCTACTGAGGATGCATATCCATTAGGGGCATTTTGTTAAATGTAAGCTAGCTCATAGGGTGGATAGGAAAACTGAAAAAAAAAAGAGTTGTAAGCAAGACAGGAATTACGGTGGAAAGGGGATAAACTCCTCAATTGTCAGGGCACAATTGCTGAGTTCAGTGAACTCCATTTCCTTTCTTTCTTGTTTGACTTGACTCAAGATCCAAAAAGTTCAGGGAGAGAGATTCCAAATGACTGAGCTTATCTCACTTGTCCATTCCATTCCCATTATAATGTAGAAAGAAGAATGATTGTGAGGAAGATTTTTTAATTACCCAATACTAAGTTTCTATGATTCAGTAATGAATGAATGAACAAACAGATTAATGAATACAAATCTTAACAAAAAAATCAAAATGACCAGAATGCTATCTCTTACATTTTCATGCTGACACAACACATTCTCCAGCAATTGATATGATCTCCCTATTTCTCATCAGGGCTACCCAGGAATCAAATTGCAGAAACATCCCTAGTGTCATCAGAGGTGTCTCGGGAGCCTACAGAGGAAAAGGAGGAAAAGTGCTGGGACTATAGATCTGTTCACTTCAACCAAAGCATCACCACTTTCATTTGTTTATTTTTGTTGGGTTCTATTTCTAAAAGTGTGTTTGAGAACCACTAATCCAACATCATAGAGCCAGTTAATGTTATAATTAAATTCTTTTAAACCTTCCTAGTGCCACCTGATTTCTACAGTAAGTCTGAACTGGAGATTTTGAAAATTTGGCAGTCATCATATTTGTTACATGGCAGATTTCTTTGAACTTTCTCATCCAGTTTTCTCTAGCTATGCTTAAGCTCAGTAACTATATGACTATTCCCATCAGTTCTTGTCAAGATGATTACAGTAGCTGTATCTTATGGACATCTTAAAAAATCAAATTGCCATTGATTCTAAGCTTAGGGGTGCAACAATATATATTCTTTTCACATATATGACCTTGTATTATGTTAAAAATAATTAATCTAATTCCCTTGTTGCCTAGCTTTCTTCTTTTCCCTCTAAGAGATTTAATAAAGAAAAATGGGGCTGCTTATGTCTTTAACAGCAAAGTCATAGGAAAAAGCTTGTAAGAGTTAACATGATAATTTTTAAAAGGTGAACTAGGACAAAAATAAATCAATGCCTTGTGTAGTAAATAAACTTCTTTCACCTTCCCTGGAATTAAAAAATATATATATTTGATAAAAATTGCACTTATGATCAGGCCTTCATCTCAAATAACAATTCTGGGGAAGACACAGACATTTCAAAATCTTTACAGTGTTTACTTTCTTGACTAATCCACAGTCATGCTGTTTCCCTACTTTAAAAATATTTCAAACCAAAATATTTCTTTCCAAAAATAATATTATATATATAAACTTTCCTTGAAAGTTAGACAATAATTCTAAAATTCTAAAATGCTCCATATTAATTTGATACGTTATCTGGGTCCCGAACTTAACCATTTAATATTGTTTCTAATAGAGTGATCCACTTAAGCAGGGCACTGTTCTGAAATTGGGAAAACAAACATAGTGACCTGTGCTAAGTAGCATGCAGTTTAAAAAGTTGGTAATAAAGGAAATGAATTACTAAAAATAGAATGTATCCTAAAACATCCATACTTGAGACAATGCTGGAAATTTTCTTTCCTTGTTAGCATCATTAAAAGTCTCAGCATTAAGGACTACCTGGTAATGAAATAACTATTAACAAATTAACTAAGCAGAACAATTATTCTCAACTTTGAGTTAGGCTATCAAATAGCAAAAAGAGCCATATTAAAAGGAAAATTATATTTAATATTGCCTGATCTGACCACTACCATTTTCCAAATAACTCTATGACAAAGTATTGCTGACATTAATCAAAAAGTTTTTGATCCAGATTTTGAGGGAAAAAACTATTTTCAAGATATGCATAGTAATGCTGTGTTTTCATTTTTTTTTAGTATAAGAAATGGTGAGATCATGTTGCAAAGGAAATATGTAAAATTTAAGATCTTACATATGAAAAAAAAAGGAGTATATCAACCTTCAAAAAATTAAGCCAACTGCTTCCAGAAATGGAACAATTTATCAAGTTTTTTTGTACAGAGTGATTTTAATGAATGCGGTTATTTATAATTTGGGCTTCAAAACTAATATGTTATAAGATGCACTAACACAGAAACAAAGGCCCTTCTACTCGCTAAGCTTCATCCTGCCACAGGACCTTTGTATTTGCTATTCCTTTTGTCTGACATGTTCTTTCCTCACTGTTTACCCAAATTAAGTTCTCTTTCTACATCACTCAGCTCTTAGTTTCAGTGACAGAAATAAAACAGTTCTCAGTGCAAGTGACATGAAATATATTATTCATTTCTTTCTTCTTTCCCTCTTTTATCCTGCTACCTGGAGATTGAGTATGAGGGACACCATCTTAGAACCTAAGAATGAGAGTATTACCCTAGCTAGAGAGGACAGAGTAATGAGTTGACAGAAGTCTGAGTTTCTAAGGACATTGTAGAGCAAAGCCACCATATCGGTCCTGATGGTCTTCATTTGGACTTTTATATGAGAGAGAGCATTTATCTTGTTTAATTCGCTATGCATGGATTTCTCTTATTCTCAGTTAGATGTCACCCTAACTGATAAACAACCACTATAGACTCTGATAAGATCACTCTTTCAAGATATTCATCCAGTTTTAATTATATGTTCATTAGTATTATTAACTTTTTTTAATGTCTGTACTCCCCTTACAAAATAGTAAGTTTCATAAAGTCAAGGACTTTATTTACCATTGTACTCCTATCGCCCTAGTAGAGTGAAAAGTAAATATCTTGAAGAAAGGAGGGAGGGAAGGAAGGAAGGAACAAATAAATGAACAAAGAAACAAATAAAAAGAAGGTAGAAAAACATAAGGATGCTAAGATTATCCTCCATATTCCTTACTCTTCCTTCTCTCTTCAGTGGTGTAGTCTCCCTTTTAAGAATACTCTATGCCTTCAAATACTTACTTTTGGAAACTTGTCGGTAGGTAATCTAATTCGATTATTACTGTGAGTCTTCTTTGAGGCATTTATATTTTAAACAAAAAAGTAATAGTGGAAGAAACGTCATAAGTGGAAGGATTTGATCGTTGATCATGAAAATCCTTGCAGAAGCTGATCCAGGGAAAATCATTTAATAATTACATGTTTCTCCTTCAGAATGTTTTATTTCAGAGACCTCGTACAGATATCTTCAAAATGCATCTTCCACTCAAAGGATATTGTGGTCAGTCAGTTTCCAGATTTGTCTGCTTTACTTAGAAAATATTGCCATAGCATATAAGTTTAATAGCTTCAGAAAAAAAAAGCAGCAGCAGCAGCAGCTAGGATAAAGGAATCCATTTTAGAAAGAATAAAAATGGGGAAATTGCAGCTACACTGTTCTTCAGACACAGAGATTGGGCTAAAGATTGTTTCCTCTCATAACAGAAAATAACAAAAAAGTTAGATTAGCCTTAATCTAGGGTTTTTTTAATGTATACATCTTCCTACATTTCTTTGATTACATATTGATGATCTTTTAATAAAAGAGCCTATTTGGGGGGTGGGAGGAGGAGGAGTTGGATGAAGGTGTTCAAAAGGTACAAATTTCCAGTTATAAGATAAACAAGTACTAGGGATGTAATGTACAACCTGATTTAATATAATTAACACTGCTGTATGTTATGTATGAAAATTGTTTTTTAATCATTCATGTATTACACAATTAAAATAATCGTAATTTAAAACCATAACATTTCTAAAAGGGAAAGGAGAATTTGTGTCACAGTTGCATTAATAAAACAGATATTGGTCTAAAGTGTAGAACTAAACAGGTGTTCTCTGTTTCCATACTGGAATTTAAAAATATTAAGAGACTAAATCCTAGGAGCTCACATCACAAGGAAAATTTTTTTTCTTTTTCTCTTACTTTGTATCTATACAAGAGGATGGATGTTCCCCAAACTTGTGGCAATCATTTTATGATGTATGTAAGTCAAATCATTAATGCTGTACACCTTAAATTTATATAGTGCTCTACGTCAGTCACACTTGAATAAAATTGGAAGAAAAATTAACAAATAATAAAAATAAAGTTTAAAAAGTCCATTTGAAAAGAAAAAACTAGAAATGCTCAGATGCTAAATTCTTTGATGCATTTATTTTGTACAATTTTTTACCACCAGGGAAGAATTAGGACTCTTTTAGCAGAATTTTTTTAAAAAATCACTTCTCATTAACTCAGAATACATGCCAGCTTCAATATTTGATTCCAATAAATTGTGGTAAAATTTTCTAGCAAAAATTTGAGACTCATAACTTAAACTAAAATAGTTTGACTAAGAAGGAGCTCACATTTTGATGCTGATAAATATATCTTATTACTTATAATAAGACCAGTAAGATCATAAATAAGATAAATAAAGTAAAGATAAAGAGATAAAATTAAGAGACACAGTGTATATAATATAACATAATAAAGTACAATGTAACATATAGTGTCCAGTAGTGACACTAAATGTTATGTGGGAAAACAAGGCAGGATAAGGGGAGAGCAAATCTGGAGCTGTTTTAAATGGAATCTTGAAGGAAGACCTTCCTGAAAAAGTGACAATTAAGCAGAGATCTGATCTGAATGAAATGAGGAAGCTTTGATGGTGATGAATGTTTCAGACAAAGGCAACAGCAACACAAAATTCTTAAGGTTGGAAAAGAACTTGATGCTTTCAAGTGACAATAAGAAGGCCAGCCTGCACAGGGTAAAAGGAGAGCGGTAGAAGACGGGGTAAAATACACAGTACACAGCTAGATCATGGACAGTTTTGGTGCTTGGAGTATGGAGTTTGGATTTTACTCTGGGGGCAATTAGCAAATTTGAGTAGCATGACTTGAAATTTTTCTAAGGATCATTCTGATTGTTGAATGGAAAACCGTGTTAAAGGAGGCAAGAAAGGTAGCAGGGGAAACCAGTTAGGCAACTCTTGCAGTAGTCCAGATGAGAAGTACTGGTGACCTGGACTGGGATAAAAATGGTGAAGGTGGTGAGAAATACTCAAATGGGATATACTTCTAAAATGGAGCTGAAGGTATTTGTTGCTGGTTTAAGTATAGGGTGTGAGAGAAAGCAAGGAATTAAGAGTTATTCCCGAGTTTTAAACTTAAACAATTAGATGGTTGCCATTTACTGAGAAGGAGTAAACCATGGAAGGAATAGGTTGGGGGGTGAGAATCAAGCGTGTGGTTTTGGACATTTTATGTTTGAACTGCTCACTAGATAGGAAAGGTCATATAAATGTATGAACAGATGGGTCTGTAATTCAAAGGAAAGGTTGGCCTGAGATAAAAATTCAGAAGTCGAGCATATAAAAGATATTAAAAGCTGTGGGAATGCATATGACCAAGGTCTGAGAATTGAGTCTTAGGATACTCTAATATTTAGAGGTGTGCAGAGAAGGAGCCATAAAAAAGACACTGAGAAGTAGCAGCTACTAATGTAAGATGGAGCCCAGGTATTTCTGAAGCCAAATGAAAAAAGTATTTCAAGAAGTAGGGAATGATAAACTCCGTTAAATAGAGTTACGAAGCCAAGATGAGGACTGATAATTGACCACTGGATTTGGCATAGCCTTGACAAGGACGGTTGTAGCTAAGTAGTGGGGACAAAATCTTTTTTAAAGTTAATCTTAAAGGATATTGAATCTTAAGAATACAACTACTACTCCTCCTACTCAAGTTTCTGAACTTCTGCTGTATTTAAAGCATGATGCTGATTACATGCATTATTTCATTTGATCAGTCCGACAAACCTCTATTATCATATCAGGATCTTTATTTTATAGATGAGGAAATGGAGTCTCCATTTCATTAACTTCTCCACTAACAGAGAAGTTAAGTAACTTTCCTCCTCACATAGCTGGTAAGAGG
Source organism: Vicugna pacos (assembly GCF_048564905.1). Classification (NCBI taxonomy): domain Eukaryota; kingdom Metazoa; phylum Chordata; class Mammalia; order Artiodactyla; family Camelidae; genus Vicugna; species Vicugna pacos. The sequence goes on along the minus strand of NW_027328742.1, from coordinate 22,110,535 downwards.
CAGAGCCAGAAATTAGATAAGGGCTCCTTGATTTTAGATCCTCAGTATATAAGCATTTTTAATACTGCTTTCTATCTCAAGTAGGCAGACTGGACATTCAATCAAAGGCTTAACCTTGACTCTGGATTTTCCTTGTGATTTCTCTTAGTGAGTCTTCCCATACTCTGTTATCTTTAAGAGAACCCTTTCTCAGCCATTAATTTCATTCATCCTTATCCTCTTTTCTGAGCTCCATCTTTGTGTTTCATATATTTATTGGACATTTCTGGATTGTCACCTCAAACTCAGCAAGTGTAAAACATCACTCTTTTCTTTCTCCCACACTCAATTAATCTACTTTACTTTCTTATTTTGGTTAAAGATTTCCTTCCATCATTAAGAAACCAAATGTTGGTACCATCTCAGATTTGCTCTCTGCTCTCATTCAGCGAAGAAGCTCTCTACCTTCTTACCATAAGATTTGTCTCTCTTTTCTGTCCGTTTTCATGTTCACCTCCTTAGTTTAGGCCTTCATTTCTTTAAGATTAACTATTGTAGTAGCCAATTAAGTTGGATCTTTGAATCAATCCATCTGTTTACCGCTATGAAATTATATTTCCTCAAACTTTGTTTTACTATGCTGTCCTCATCCTTAAATAAAAAGTAAATATACCCTGTAGGCTAAAGCTAAACTTCTTTGTCTAGTATCCAGGGTCTTCTATGTTCTGGTTCAAGTCTTTATGTCTAACAAAGACAAGCTCCCGTAACTCCAAAATACAAACACTGCACTATGTCAGCCAAACTGGTTTGCTCATGACATGTCTCCACCTGAAAAGCCTGCCCTCACTTTCCTTATCAAGAGAAGTCAAATCTATCCTTCAAGGCTCAAATCACATTCCTGTCCCACAATGCAGAGTTTATCAATTCTACCCTCCAGGAATGTGATTTCTACATCTTACCCACTCATCTAGAACTTATTTTATAAATCATTTTTTACATGTGATTATCAGACATCACTTAGCATAAGTACCCATAACAGTGCCCTATAGGTATAGAACATGTTTAGAAAACAATTATAAAGTTGGGACATTTATAGTAAGTAGTATTTGATAGTTGGCTGTGAACTTTGAATGAAAGACTTAAATCCATGTAAAGCATTTAATACAGTAATTTAAAATAGTGGGTACTAAAAATCTTAGCTATTTTATTTTACTTAATAAGTATATCACTTGATATCTCAAACTTAGAAAAATTTCCATGTCTCAGAGATCCTTAAGCATGTTTTTAAATGCTCAGTTACTATATACGTACATACACACACACACACATATATATGTATATGTGTATATATATAGTGACAGGTTTTCGAGAAACATAAATAATTTTCAAACATAATCAAATTATTTAAAAAATTAATGTTCTTGCTTGGGAAGGTAATAATTGTTAATCCCATATGTGTACATAATTTTCTTCAAAACATTGCTGTGTGTCAATTTGTCAGAATCCAAAATATCTAAGTTAAAATATCCTGAAATGTTTCATTCTATATTTTGAAACATATCAGTGAAAAGTTATTTAATAAACACATTTATAGGATATACCGTAAAATTGGTACAGAATCATTCCAAACTCCTATAGCTTCCAAATTTCCACAAACATCAAAGAGAAGAATTGATAGTTGAAACAACAGTCCTAAGCCATTTCACACATTGTACTGACTTTATAATAAAAAAATAATAAGCAATGCTCATTATAAATATTATAGTTCTTTTACTCCTAGTCTGTGAAAATTGATCATCTGAATGCGGGAGTTAATAATAATAGCAATAATAATGATGATGGTTTTCTATGAAGGTAGGGACCATGCCTGATTTGTTCATCACCATACCTAGTAGCTAACTCAGTACTCAGCATACAGGAGGTGCTAAATAAATATTTTCAAACAAATAATTATTCATTACAATCCAGCTAGCACTTTTTCAGCATCTGGTATGGGCCAGAAATTATGCTAGGTATTTCATATGCATTACAGTAATCCTTGCCAAAACTTCTGTACTGTGTAATATTATTATCTCCACTTCACAGATGAGAAACTGAAGCCTAGAAAAATCAACTAACTTGCCCAAGAACACACAACTAGTTGAGCTTGACTTCAAATGCAAATCTGCCTGACTACAAAGCTGAGCATTTCCTTCTGTCATTTTCTCTCTTAATAGAAGTTCAATAGAAGTTTACATTACTCAGTCATCAAAAACCAAGTATAAAAGTGTAGTTTATTGTTGAATATACCTGAATTATAATGGGTTATGATAGGGAGACAGGTTAAGAAAAAGAATGCTATTCTTATCACACTGTTTCTCTTCTCCCTGGAAATTTCCTTTCAGCAAAAAACAAACAAAAAATCTCTGAGATGTGATTTGTGTATCATTTTGAGTAAAACGTATCTGTCATATAAAGTGAACATTTTAGAAAACGTTAGTAAATGTCAGCACGGAGCCAGGTATCCCTGGATACCTCCACTTTCATACTTTGCCTAAACAAGCAGCATCCTTTTTAATAAGTGAAACTCAGGTCAGACATTGTAGAATGCAGAGAGGAGATAAAAGTTTCCTCAGGTGCTAAAAGCAGTAGCAACTATATTTTTATGAACCTACTTAAATAAAGAGTATATTTTCTTCTTCTTAGTTTTCCCATTCTCTGTTATTTAAGAGATAATTTTTTGTTTTCAGATAAAAACCGACTTCTCTTTGACCAGCTATCCTTTAGACTTATTTTCTGTCACAACAAAACCATTTATAAATTATAAAACATTTATAAGATTCCCTACTGGGAGGAGTGCCTAACAACTTTATACATATCTTTTTAAAATTTTTTATGTCTAATACATACTTAGCCAAGTTATTGTTACTCTAAGGATTTTTTTAAAAACAAACAAGGAATGGAGTCATTTTTCATAAAAACTTGTAGAGATCTGGAATTGTAGATGGGGAGAAGATTGTATGTAGCACTGGTAGGAATCAGAGATAAGGAATAAGGTAATAATAATAACTAACATTATATTGGGTGTTTGCCAGGAATTATTCAAAACACCTTCCACATATTAACTCATTCAATCCTATGAGGAAAGTAACATCTCCATTTTACTGATGATAAATGAGCCACAAAGAAAGTAGATAATTTTCTCCAAATCAGACCACAGTTAAATTTACTTCTCTGCTGTGTAGTTTTGTGATAAAAACCCCTATCCATTATCCTCCTGAAACTTGAGTAAATGTGTCCATACACAACAATGGATGTGAAAGACTCTGGAGAAACTGGGGAAAAGGGCAATACTTTATGTTTAGGTACATAAAACTTAGCGAAAAGGAAAGAGAAGTAAGAGGCCAAAAAGAAATGTACTGAAAATTCAGTAGCAGAGAGGACAAGAAATGATTAAAAGAAACAAATCTCATGAGAATCTTTAGATATTGGTGAATGTTGAGTATTCTATTAGTTTTGAGATAAAGACCTGAGCCATTTTAATTTAAGTATTAGGTAGGGGTTATCATAAAAGCTGAAGAATAAATCGCTAACACTAGAAGAATTCAATAAATAAATTTAGAATAAAAATCGACAACATAATGCCATTTGCGGCAACATGGATACTCCTAGAGAATGTCATTCTAAGTGAAGTAAGCCAGAAAGAGAAAGAAAAATACCATATGAGATCGCTCATATGTGGAATATAAAGACTCATGGACAGAGAATACAGACTTGTGGTTACCAGGGGGGTAGAGGGTGGGAAGGGATAGACTGGGATTTCAAAATTGTAGAATAGATAAACAAGATTACACTGTATAGCACAGGGAAATATACACAAAATGTTATGATAAATCACAGAGAAAAAAATGTGACAATGAATGTGTATATGTCCATGAATGACTGAAAAATTGTGCTGAACACTGGAATTTGACACAACATTGTAAAGTGATTGTAAATCAATAAAAAATGTTAAAATAAATAAATAAATAAATTTAGAATAATTTTCTGAAGAGGAATAGTTTTTAAATATGAGCAAAACTGACAGAACACTAATATACACAGCCATTTATTTTTAACATTTTAATGAAATCGTGCTGCAATGATAGATATAAGTTAATTAGGGATCCACTTAAATAATCAAGAAATTACACAGGATAAAGAATAATTCTACTGTGTCCTTTGGGAAATTCTCCAGGACACTATCCTCATTTTTTGTTCATTTTGTTGTTATTGTTGTTGTTATTTTACTTTTTTGTCTCACACACTCAGCCTGAGCAATCTCAAATACATCCTTCTACTTCAACTACCATGTTTATGCTAAAAAATCACATATCTGCATCTAAAACTCCCAGTTTTCTCTCCTAAGTTTAAATTCTACTTAATACCTCCTGCTTGTCCCAATGCTGTCTCATAACAAATATCTCTAAACCTGAATTTTCATCTCTTCCTCATCTATGCCCCCTTTATATATATCCCCAACTCTGCTGAATGACATCATTTTCCATCCTGTCACCTAAGCCAGAAACTATGGAATGATCCAATATTCTTCTTTCTCCAATGTCCCATGGCACACAATCAATCATCAAGTTTTGAATTTCTCCTGTACCTACCCTGTTCTTTCTATCTCCACTGCCGCTGCCTTAGGTAAAGCCCTCATCATCTCTCACTTGAATTATTTCAATAATTCCTTTCTTGCCTGCAGTTTTCACATGCTTCAATATATCCTCCAAACCATCTGTAGAATGATACTTTCAATACACAACCTTAATCATGTTACTCTTTTCTCAAAATGTATTTGGTGTTCCACATCCTCCACTGAAATATAAGGCTTTTCACGATCTAGATTGTGTATGTTCATCTATCCACATTTCCTAATATTCACTAGTCACTTCCCCTTCCTAATATACACTAGTCATCTTGAACCATTAAGATTTCCCCATATGTACTATCATGCTTCATGCTTACATGCTCCTATATATAGCATTTTCTCTGCCCTCATGTCCTTCATTTTTTATACTTATAAAGTCCTATTCATCCTCCCTAGTCTTGGCACAAATGCTTCCTCCTCTGAGAAGCCTTTCCTGACAAATCAGGCAATTAGATGCTCCATCTTCTCCATCACCAATGGAGCATCTAATTGCCTGATGTTTTTTAGCAACATCATACACCACTATTTTATCAATACAATTAAATATAATTTGTAATTTCTTGAAGTAATAAGCAAGTAATTCAAACTAATGAATCAAATATCTGTAGATATAAAAGTTAAAACAAAAACTAAACATTATTTAAAATTAATAGCTAACAATATAGGGATGAGAAACTGAAAAACAGATCAAAAGGTATAGTGTAACACAATGAAAGAGTAATCAATATTCAGCAGAACGGAAATGTGTATAAGGAATTGCATATGAACTCACAGAGAGGTTTAAGAATTATCAAGGGAAATAAATCTAAGGAAATGAATGCAGACATCAGGAGAGAAATAAATAGGAAAGAACAAAATCCAAATTTTGAACTTTGAATTTAAAAAGTGACACTTTCTTCTACTTTCCACAACAAATAGTGTTTGAAATGAACAGAGAATACCTAAAGAGAGAGTCAAAGAGAGAAAAAAGAAGACATTTTGAAAAAGTGGCTTGGGAAAGCAATCACTCTCCTGCTAGCCTTAACTGGATGGGTTATATTTTATACAGGTTATCTGCCGGCCAACACACACAGAGAGAGAATATTTAGTACTGCTGGAAGCATTGATACTGAACAATAACCCCTGCTTCCAGAAGATGTGGAAAATCTAATATTTATCTAAATTAACCATGACATCTTTACAGAATACCCTGGGTCATTGCCAAAGCATTGTTCTGATGCCCAAGAAGAGGTTATTAACAAGAATGATGACAAACAGAAGATAAATACTGAAAAGCACATGGATCCTTTTTTTTCCCCCTACAACATGAATTTTTATTAAAGCTCTTCTAACTGCATGAGCTTTCTCTCTTTGTATGATATCAGAGGAACCAGACAGTGAAAATAAACATGTTTATTTATGTAGAATGATATTCATTCACCGTTGTTTGGGAAACTGTCTTAAATGTGTAGTTTCACTTAACTCCTTCAGTTTATGGAAGGCAACCAGTGAAAAGGTTAATCACCAAGGGCATTACTAGTGAAATTAGGGGAGAAAGCATACCCTGAGAGGTCAAGTGGCCCATTTGAATTGCTGTAGCACCTTTGTACTGTTATATAAGAAAGACTTCAGCTGCTAATAGTCTACAATCATATCTATCCAATTTTGACAAAAAAAAAAACTTGCTTCCTTTGATTTCACTTATAGCTGTTCTTCTTGAAGTTTGCCTAATGATCCAGGATAATTCAAATGACTTCATCTTTTAATCACTTTTAACCTTATTTCCCTTTTTTATAGGGTCATTAAATTGATAGATGAAGGAAATTTTGTAGACAGTATATCTGTATATCGGGAGACATTTGGCAAGCTCTCAGATATTTCTGAGTATAGGATGGAAAGATATGTGATACTTGCTAATAAAAGTAGATAGATTTGTAGCTAGTTGAATGACTTTATTTAAAAGATGCTGTTTACCAAATGTTAAGAGACGTATCATATGGCATGTCAAAATACAACTACTTTTTTTCCCTAAACTTTTACCAATTGCTTGAATAAAGACTGAGGAGGCATGATTATCAAGTTTTCAGTTGACAGAAGCTAGAAAAGGGAGCAAATAACCTGGCTGATAAAATCAAGATCACAAAAGTTATTTATTATTGAGCTAGGATAATAAATTGAACCTCAGACAAATTCCTGCACTGCATCAAAAACCCTAATGTCACTTGCATAGAAGAGAGAAAACGTTAGAGACAACATGTGTAAATAAGTTTTTTGAACTTTATTCAGTTGAAATCTCCATCATGAGACAATAGTGTGTTGTGGTTGCCAAGTAACTAATTTATTCTTGGTTGTTACAGTAAAACATACACTTAAAATGAGTCATCAGAGAGAAGCAAGATGGAACAATAGAAGGATGCTTGTAGCTCACCCTCTCCCACAAATACACCAAAACTCACATCTACGGACCCACTCAGCCAACCAGAGCACCTGTCGAACTCTGATAGAATATCGCCCTATTTGAAAGACAAAAACACCAAAAATTGGGTAGGAAAGAAGAAAAAAGAAAAAGCAAACCAGTGCAGGACCAATCCCGCGGGGAGGGAGGGGCAAAGGAGGACTGGTGCTCGTTCACTGGGTCTCCACAGTCTTCCCCAAGCCCGCCTTTGGAACGCAGACCCAAGGCAGAGCGAGCAGCTGCACAGAGCAGTGGAGCAACTGGCACGGGAAAGGGAAGGCAGCAACCTGCTTTCCAGGCAGGAATGCAGCACCTGACCACAGTGCTGGGAGGGGGCGCAATCTGCCCACCTGCCTCCCCCAAGTGCATCATCTGACTGCTGCATTGAGAAGGGGAGTCACCCACCCACCCACCAGATAAGAGCCCAGCACCTGACCCAGTGTTGGGAGGGGGCGTGATCTGCTAGCTGACAGCCACTAGGAGCAGCACAGAAGAGGGCGCCAACAGAGGGCCTCTGGAAACAGCAAGCTGAGTTCGCGAAACAGGGCAAAGACACAAAGACCTCTCAATAAAATCATTAAGAGCACATCGTCTCCAGGAGAAATAGATAACTGATACTCCTTAAGCCACAGTGCCAGAGAGATATGAGCAAGATGAAGAAGCAGAGGAACCACTCCCAATTAAAAGATCAAGAGAAATCCACTAAAAGCACGATCAAGGAAATAGACACTGATGGCCTACTAGATCAAGATTTCAAAAAAGGAGTGATCAAAGTACTGAAGGAACTAAAAGAAATAGTGTTTAGAGATATAAAATATGTCAAAAATGAAATAGAAGCTATAAAGAAGAACCAAGTAGAATTAGTAAACTCATTTGCCGAGATGAGAGCTGACCTAAAGGCTGTACAAAGCAGGCTAAATCATGCAGAGGAACGAATAAGTGACCTAGAAGGCAGGACAACAGAAAGCACCCAATCAGAACAGCTGAGAGAAAAACAAATAAAAAACAATTAAAACAATATAAGGGACCTATGGGATAACATAAAAGCGTGCCAATCTACGCATAATAGGGGTTCCAGAAGAGGAAGAGAGAACAAAAGGAATTGAAAAGGTCTTGGAAGAAATCATGACTGAAAACTTCCCAAACCTGAAGGAATCAGATATCCAAGTACAAGAGGCTCAGAGGTTCCCAAACAGGAAGAACCCAAACAGACCCACACCAAGACATATCATAATCAAGGTGGCCAGAGTCAAGGATAAAGAAATGATCCTAAAGGCAGCAAGAGAAAAACAAAGAGTCAGTTACAAGGGAACCCCCATAAGGCTCTCAGCTGATTTATCAACACAAACACTACAGGCCAGAAGGGAGTGGCAAGATATATTCAAAGTCCTGAATGAAAAAAAAAAGATGCAGCCTAGGATACTCTATCCAGCAAGGCTATCCTTTAGAATAGAAGGAGAGATAAAGAACTTCACAGACAAGCAAAAACTAAGAGTTTAGCAACACTAAACCCATGCTAAAAGAACCATTGACAAGTCCACTCTAAATAGAAAAGAAGCAGGATGCTACAAAAATGAGAAACTCATAACTGGAAAGGAGATAACTGCCATGAATTACAAAAAGAATAAACACAAAACTGTAAAAGAAGACATTTAAATCATTAAGAGTGGGAGAGGGAAGCAAGGAAAGCCACTGTGGAAAACAGTATGGAGATTCCTCAAAAGACTAGGAATAGACTTACCCTATGACCCAGGAATCCCGCTCCTGGGCATATATCCAGAAGGAACCCTACTTCAAAATGACACCTGCACCCCAGTGTTCATAGCAGCACTATTTACAATAGCCAAGACATGGAAACAGCCTAAATGTCCATCAGCAGGTGACTGGATAAAGAAGAGGTGGTGCATCTATACAATGGAATACTACTCAGCCATAAAAAACCGACAACATAATGCCATTTGCAGCAACATGGATGATCCCGGAGAATGTCATTTCTAAGTGAAGTCAACCAGAAAGAGAAAGAAAAATACCATATGAGATCACTCATATGAGGAATCTAAAAACAAAACAAAACAAAACAAAACAAAACATAAATATAAAACAGTAACAGACTCATAGACATAGAATACAAACTTGTGGTTGCCAGAGGTTGGGGGTGGGAAGGGACAGAATGTGATTTTAAAATGCAGAATAGATAAACAAGATTATACTGTATAGCACAGGGGAATATAAACAAGATCTTGTGGTAGCTCATAGCAAAAAAGAAGTGACTATTTTGAAAATATATATGTTCATATATAACTGAAAAATTGTGCTCTACACTAGAATTTGACACAACATTGTAAAATGACTATTACTCAATAAAAGTTAAAAAAATAAATAAAAAGAAAGAAAGAAAACACAATGAGTCATCAGACTATCTAGAAAATTAGGTTTAGTTCCCATTGGGTATTACATAATAGTAGACTATAGGCAAGCAGGAAAACATTCAAATAAGGTGATCAAGTGAGGAAAAAATGAAGGATAAAACCACATGATCTGTTTAATAGATGCAGAAAAAGCATTTGACAAAATTTTATACTTAGTCATGATAAAAACTCTGAAAATATAAATAAAACATATCTTAACATAATAAAGGCAATTTATGACAAACCCACAGATAACATGATACTCAGTGATGAAAAACTGAAAGCCTTTCCTCTAAAATCAAGAATAGGACAAGGATGCCCATTCTCACCATTTTTATTTAAAAAACAATCAGACAATAAAAAGAAATAAAAGTCATCAAAATTGGAAGAGAAGAAGTAAAACTGTCACTATCTGCAATAAACAGAAAACCCTACAAAATACAGAAAACCCTAAACTCTCCACCAAAAACTAATAAATGAATCACTAAAGCTGTAGGAAACAAGATTAACATACAGAAATCTGCTACTTTCCTATACACTAATAATGGACAAACAGAAAGAGAAAGCAAGAAAGCAAACTCATTTATAAACGCATCTAAAAGCATAAAATATCTAGCAATAAACTTAAACAAGAAGGTGAAAGACCTATTTAATAAGAGATTAATAAAGGAAACTGAAGATGATACAGAAAAGTGGAAACATTCTATTTTCATAGATTGGAATAATATTGTTTAAATGTCCATACTACACAAAGCAATATACAAATTTAATGCAATCCTTATCAAAATACTCATGACATTTATCACAGAACTAGAAGAAATTATCCTAAAATTTGTATGAAACCATAAAAGACCCCCAAAAGACAAAACAATCTTGAGAAAAATGAAGATTGCTGGAGGTATCACACTCCATAGCTTCAGAATATACACAAAGTTACAGTAATCAAAACACTGGTACTGGCACAAAATCAGACCCATAGATCAATGGAACAGGATAGAATGTCTAAAAATAAACCCATATATATATGATCAATTAATCTAAAACAAAGGAGGAAAAAATATACAATCGGGGAAAGACAGTCTCTTCAATGAGTGGTGTTGAGAAAACTGGATAGCTACATATAAAAGAATGAAATTAAAACATTTTCTCATACTACATTAAAAAATACAAAATGGATTAAAAATCTAAATATAGACCAAAACCCATTAAAAATGCTAGAAGAAAATATAGGCAATACACTCTTTGACATAAGTCTCAGCAATATTTTTTGGATCATTTCTTTAGAAAAAAGAAACAAAGGCAAAAATAAATAAATGGGACCTAATTAAACTTAAAATTTCCACAGTGAAGGAAATCCTCAAAAAATGGATAGACAACCTATTGAATGAAAGAAGATATTTGCAAATGATATTTCTGATAAGGAGTTAATATCCAAAATATATAAAGAGCTCATATAATTCAATAAAAAATCAAACAACACAATTAAAAAATGGGCAAAGATCTGAATAGATATACCAAAAAGACATGCGTATAGCCAACAGGCACATGAAAAAGTTTTCACCATCACTAATCATTAGAAAAATGCAAATCAAAACCACAGTAAGATATTACCTCACACCTGTCAGAGTGGCTATCATCAAAAAGACAACAAATAATAAATCCTTGTGAGAATGTGGAGAAAAGGGAACCCTAGTACACTGTTGGTGGGAATGTTAATTGGTACAGCCACCACAATAAATAGTATGGAAGTTCCTCAAAAAACTAAAAATTGAACTATCATATGATCCAACAACTCTACTTCTGGGTATGTATCTGAAAAAAGAAATAAAAGCACTGATTCAGAAAGATATATGCAACCCGATGTTAGTAGAAGCATAATTTACAATAGCCAAGATATGGAAGAAACCCAAGTGTTCATCAACAGATGAATGGATAATGATGCTATGGTATATACACAATCGAATATTACTTAGCTATAAAAAAGAATGAAAATTTGCCATCTGCGACAATATGGGTGAATCTGAAGGGTATTATGCTTAGTGAAGTAACTCAGACAGAGAAAGACAAATACTGTATGCTTTCACTTATATGTGGAATCTAAAAATAAAATGAATGAATATAACAAAAGAGTAACAGGATGATAGAGAAAAAACTAGTGGTTGGTTACCAGTGGGAAGAGTGGCAGGGGAAGGGCAAGATAGGGGAAGGGTAAAAAAGAGGTACAAACTACTAAGTACAAAATAAATAAGATACAAAGATGTACACCATAGGGAATATAGCCAAAAGTTTTTATGGAAGTATAGTTGATTTATAATATTACACTAGTTTCAGGTGTACAACACAGTGATTCAATATTTTTATAGATTATACTCCATTTCAATTTATTACAAACTAATGGCTATATTTTGGGTAGTATGGACATTTTAACAATATCAATTTTTCTAATCCATAAACATGAGATGTATTTATATTTCTTTATACCATCTTCAGTTTCCTTCATTAATGTTTTATAGTTTTCAGAACACAGGTTTTTCACCTCCTTGTTTAAGTTTATTCATAGGTATTTTATGCTTTTTGATGTGATTGTAAATGAGTTTGTTTTCCTGATTTCTCTTTCTGCTTGTTCATTATTAGTGTATAGGTAAGTAACAGATTTCCATATGTTAATTTTAAATGCTGCAACTCTGCTGAATTTATTTATTGGTTCTAATGATACTAGATATTTTAGGGTTTTCTATATATTGTACCATGTCACCTGCAAATAGCAATAGTTTTAATCCTTCCCTTCCAAATTGGATGACTTTTATTTCTTCTCTTGTCTGATAGCTGTGCTAGGACTTCCAATACTATGTTAAGTACAAGTGGTGAGATTGAACATCCCCGTATTGTTCCTGGTCTTAGGGGAAAGCCTTTCAGCTTTTCACTGCTGAGTATGTTAGCTGTGGGTTTATGATAAATGGCCTTAATTAAGTTGAGATACATTCCCTCTATACCCAGTTTGATGAGAGTTTTTGTCATGAATGGATGTTGAAATTTATCAAATTATTTTTTCTGCATCTATTGAACAGATCATGTGATTTTATTCTTTCTTCTGTTAATGTGGTATATAACACTGATTGATTTGCAAATATTGAACTATCTTTGCATCTCTGGAATAAATATCAACTGATTATGGTGTACGATCCTTTTTGCTTATTGCTGAATCTTTGTTTGGTTTTGTTATCAGGGTAATTGTGGCCTCAAGAATGAAACTGAGAGTGATCCATCCTCTTCAATATTTTGGAACAGTCTGAACATACAGGTATTAGCTCTTCTTTATATGTTTGATAGAATTTGCCTGTGAGGCCATTCAGTTTTGGAATTCTGCTTGCTGGGATATTTTTTAAATTACAAATTCAATTTTAATACCAGTGATCAGTCTATTCAGATTGTCTCTTTCTTTCTGATTCAGTCTTGGAAGGTTGTTATGTTTCTAGAAATTTGCTCATTTCTTGTAGGTTGTCCAATTTTTTGGCATATAACTATTCACTGTATTCTCTTGTGATTTTTCTTATCTGTGATATCAGTTGTTATTTCTCCTCTTTTATTTCTTATTTTGTTTATTTGGGTCCTCTCTCTTTTCTTTTTGATAAGCCTGGCTAAAGGTTCACCAATTTTGTTTATCCTTTCAAAATACTGGCTCTTGAGTTCATTGATCTTTTCTGCTGTGTTTAGTTTGGTTTTTTTTTTTTTGGTCTCTATTTACTTCCTCTCTGATCTTTATTATTGCCTTTCTTCTTATGATGTTGAGTTTTGTTTTTTGTTCTTTTTTCTAATTCCTTTAAATAGTAGGTTAGGTTATTTGATATTTTTCTTGTTTCTTGTGGTGGGCCTGTTTTGCTATAACTGTCTTCGTGAAATTTAGTGTAACAATTACATATTGTTCTCTTGAAGGGGTGTCCTTGTGTGGAAGTATCCTTATACAGTCTGTGTGTGCCTACTGGATTTGGTGGGAAAGCTGGATCTGACATGGGTATGAGTCACATCTTTCCCCAGGGTATGCTGGCAGCTATCATCTTTTTTAGGAAGTTGAGCTGGAGAAGGAGGGGCTCGGGCCAGAGCCAAGTATGAGCTAGGGCTTCTCCTCTATTCACCAGCCAGTACCAGCCTACTGTTGGCAAGGGTGGGCTCCAAGTTACTAGAAAGGAAGCCTCAAGTGTCAAGTCTGAGCCAGCTCTGCTACTATTAAATGTATGCTCTCCTCTTCCCAGTAGCAGCACCCTCACCCCAGAGGGGAGCAGTGTTACAGTAAGAGGGGCTGGTACAGTTGCTCAGCATGAGTCTAGGTACATGTTGTGGTGGCTCTGGCCACACTCAGAGAACTGGACTGCTTCTGCCATACTGCCTGCATAAGCACCAGTAATGACCGCCCTCACCCTGCTTGGATGCTGCTATAGGTCAGAGCTGCCTTTGTCTCTCACAGCCTTGGCAATGGCAGTCCTCACCCCAGTGTGGAGCTGCATCATGAAGCAAGTGGGGCTGAAGTGGGCACTTGGCTCAGGCTGGGGCACATGCCAGCCTGGCCCTGGGAAACCAGCTAGTGTTCTGAGCCATTTCAATCTGCTCTCTCTACTCTGTTTCAGGAATAAGCAAGTGTGTTCATGCTCCCTACAAGTGGAGTCCAGGCTTCCCACAGTCTTCCTGTTAGTCCCATTGGTCCTCCAACCAGCCAAGTGGACTCTCTTCCTGGTGTTGGAACCCACAGCTGGGGCACCCAATATATGGCTCAAACCCCTTACTCTCCATGGAGGATCATGGCCCCTATAATTGCCCTCCTCTTCAGTGTCCTCTTCCAGGGACACAAGTCCTGACCTGATCGCTTCTCTTCCCTCCTACCCAATTCTGTGTGGATCTTTCTTACAATCTTAGTTGTATAGGAGTCTTTCTACAGTCTTCAGTTAGCTTTCAGTGAGAATTGTTCCACTCATAGGTATATTTTTGATGTGTTTGTGTGTGTAGGGGGGTGAGTTCCACATACTCCTACTCCACCATCTGGATCTCCTCTGCAGTGGAGACTCAAGAGGGAAACTGCCACAGTAATCAGTGCTAGGTTAGGAAAACTGGAACTGTAATTGATGAATTGCTTAAGGCTCAATGTAGGGAACTTCGAGAGTTAAAATCTTCAAGAAGAAGCAGTCCAGGTTCAGTATGAGGGGGGTTCCTTACATTATTGTGAGATTTATCTCCAGGAGTTTGGCCAGGTTCCTACAGTAAATATTGGGGAAAATCCCCTCCTGCTTCCCTCAAGGAGAAGGGAAAACATTTTGAAAAACTGTAGCCAATATTTTATAATAACTTTTAAAATGATGGTGAGAGGAAAATTATTTAACTGGAGGAATTTTGAAGAAACAAAATATTAATTTGAATATGAAAAAAGGACAGGAGAAGGTGAGAAAGGAAGGGAAAGGAAAGAAAGAGAATATTCACAGCAGATATCATAGCTGCCCTCAAATATTTAGAAGGCCATTTTGTACAAAAAGAAATTAGAGTTTGTCTGTAGGACAGAAAGGGACAAAATCAAGACTAAAAAGTTGATATTACCCTAGAAATATACTTCAGGTTCATTTGAGGAAGGCCCCTCTAATAATCAGAGCTCTATAAATAGGTGATAAGCTAACCTTAGGCACAGAGTAAAGATCCACTCAGTAGGATAATGGAAAGGCAAAATGAACATTAGATGAATGGGTAGAGAGATAACCTTCAAGGATTCTTTCATCTCTGAGATTCTACAATTGATTCATTTTCTTTTAACACAGCTAGTATGTGTCATTCATCAATTTTTGAATGCTGATATGGTTATTTCTCTAAATTAAATTAAAACTGGCTTGAGAACACATTGTAAATTAACAGATTAAACACCTTTTGTCTGGAGCTCTCATTTCCCCTGGATTGGCCAAGAACTCCAAGGTTTACAGTCTAAATGAGGAGGTTTATTTAACTTCCATACTTAAACAGCTAGAGCTCTGATATCTAATGCTTCTGTTAAAACCACTGCCTTTGCTTTTTGCTACTACATAGAATCATTGTTCAACAGTGATCTTCCATAACTGACCACGGTTGCAGATCTAAATTGAAGGGATGTCTCACTGGCCCCAGCTCCTCAGAACAAACCAATGTTGTCCTTTAAGGTAAAATGATTCTAAGGGTACAATTTTCACTGTCCTAAAAAATGTCTCAAGATGTCTCTCACTGGTTTCTCAGGGCTGCAGGATTTAGATACCTAATCTTTCATCTTACCCAAACCATTCCCCTCTAAAACTACCACTACCCATAGAATCACCATTTCTAGATGTGTTAAGGCTGTTAACCTTTGAGAACTTGCAACTAGTATCCTTTTTCTAGGCTAGTAGATACACACCAGAAATCAGGCAGCTTTTCCTTTATAACCCTTAAAATACAAAGAGTCTTTGTTTGTTATGTTTTCCAGATATAATGGCTACAAGCTGCCTTTGTGAAATCTGCTTCCTTAAATTTTAACACTTCCTTCTCAGAAGATTACTAATGCATTTCATGGCTAAAAGATAATTTTTACTTCTAAGGAAAACAACCAGTGAAGTGAATTTCTGGCTTGCTAGACTGGGGGTTGAGGTGGTATTCTAAGTTTGGTCTCTAGCATAAATACTCTGGTACAGTTAGAAACCTATCTGGTTGAAACCATATCTACTCTTTAGAATAAAAGACATTTTATTAGAAATTCTATCTTGGTCTTTAGAGTTAGGCAAGATTATTTTTCTCTAACTGAACTTTCCAAATATTTCCACTTATCACCAATTAAAGAGTTTATTTCTGCAGTAATTGCTTTCAAGCAGGGAGACAATGTTGAAAGATGAAAATATGTCATGCTTTGGAATTAGAATGATAAAAGATTAAACAGATATTAGGATGCTTAGAAAGAGAGCAAGGGCAGATATTGTAGATTTTGTTATCACC
Organism: Vicugna pacos; assembly: GCF_048564905.1. Taxonomy (NCBI): domain Eukaryota; kingdom Metazoa; phylum Chordata; class Mammalia; order Artiodactyla; family Camelidae; genus Vicugna; species Vicugna pacos. The sequence goes on along the minus strand of NW_027328742.1, from coordinate 22,094,076 downwards.
TGCCCATCTATTTAATACTGTTCTTGGTAAATATCCTGATTTTTATTCAGCTATCCATACCTCTCCTATGTAGCCCTTAAGCTTTAGAAGAAGATAACTGCACCTCTGGCCTCTAGGACAGATCATATGAATTAGGCCCAAGATAATTAGCATAATATCATTTATTGCCAACAGTTATTTTTAGGGGTAAGTTATTTTTAGGGATAAGAATATGACCCAATTCAGTGCAAAAAGTAGGTAAGCATACTATCTATATAATAATCCAAGTAATTAAATAGGACACATTTAAGAGAGAAAAGTAGATTCTTTTAATAATTATATCAAAATATGAGGCATAAACTGAAACTGCCCCAAAGAAGAACATATGAGAGCTCTACCAGTAAAATATAAGAAGTTTGCTGGGAACTTCTGAGAAAGAAGTTGCCTGGGTCTGTCGAGAAAATTTTCAGTAGTTTATTTATCCATGTATGTATGTTACTTCCTACTTGAACATTCTGTGATTTTATTTATTTGTCTTAGCTATTATAAAGATAAAAGGCAAAAAAAAATTAGATCCATTTGAAATTACCTTGTTTAAATTAACCAATTAGACAATTGCAAACTTCTTAACAACTAAGTAACATTCTATTAACTTTAGTTAGTCCAAACTTTTAGGAGATAAGGTCTCTGGTATTTTGAAAACTTTATTTTATGATGAAAAATAAAAGATTTAAAGGTGGCAGTTCTGCCTTCTTGATCTCAAAACAAAAATAGAATAATTTATCCATACTGTATTAGTCATAGATGTGACTATTCCTCTAATTGATTTTCTGCTAAAGATAACCATATAGCTATGCCACTAACCCGACTAATTTTAAGAATCCCTAAAAAAAAGAGGGTCAAGTTGTAAGTTTCACCTGACCTACAACCAACAAATAGGGAAAGGAGGTAAAAAGTACAAGAAGCTATCAATAAAAAGAGTTAACGTTGTTCTTTTTTTTCATCATTAACTATCTTTGCCTTCAATCAGTGAATTGATCTCAGCTCTGAAGGAGAAAAAAAACTATTCCTATAGGGCATACAATGTCCAATAACTTCTACCTTCATGCTTAATAATCTTGTATGTGAGGAACCAATCTAATTTGTGAAAACAAATGGCTCCTTAGGGATATGCTATTTCAACCCAAACTGAATATATTACTCATTTTTAAAGTAGCAATAAAGATTATATAAGATGCAATTCATTATTTTTCTAACTGTTTCATGATTCCTTTGGGAGGTGAGGCTTAAATCTCCTACAGGATGTCTACCTTAATTAGGTTGCTTTTGAAATCAAATACAGTATAATTTTAACATAAAAATGTCACTCAAGGGAAACATTTCATTTGCAAAGACAATTAATGAAATTTAAGGCAAAATATCTTGATACGAGCAATACAGAACATGTAAGTTCTGGTCAGCATTAAAACTGCCACTAGAGACATCAATAGTGGACTCTCCTTTGTACTACACCAGGAAATCATATTAGTTTTCAAGTTTGGGAAAAGACTAGCAAGACATTAAAATTATGCCAGGACATACAAATTTAGATGATAATATCCAAAATTAAAAACAATGGAGCATACTAAGAAATAGATTACTAGGAGCCTGTTGGCCTAAATTCTTGACGTGGTTCTAATAGATTACTGTGCAAATTCTGAGTTAACTTAGATTTTTCCCCCATTCAACCATAAAAGGCACGTCATCCACCTTGAATTTGTCCAACTAATCAAATCCAGTATCAAGGTTCTCCATGACCTGACTCCCCAAAAAACCATTCAGCCCTATCTCCTACTACTTCTCTTCACACACTTAACTGAACTAAATGGAAAAACTTCCTATTCCTAGTGTACACACCATGTTTCCTAAAGTCTATGTTTTTATCTGTATTAATCCTTCTGCTTCATGTTCCTTTTCATGCTTTCTCTCAATCGTATATATATATAAGTCCTAACCATCCTTCAAGAATAGTCTCTTCCAGGACTAATTCTCTCTTTATCCTTTTATAGGAGAGCAGTTATCCCACCATTTGAATCTTTCATGTGACATTTTATAACCCATCCTTGTCTGTATACATATCCTATTTGACTGGAAGCTTGGTGAAATCAAAAGAGCACTGTTCTTGTGTTAGAAAGAAGGAGATTCTTGTCCAGATTGCCAGCAACTAGCTATGTGACCATAGGTAAGTAGCTTAACTTCTCTGAGCCTATAAAATGAGAATATTAAAATACACAATCTTTAGGGTCCATCTTATATCTTTGATTTTAGGAGGGGGAAGTAATTAGGTTTATTTATTTATTAACGGAGGTACTGGGGATTGAACCTAGGATCTTGTGCATGCTAAGCACACACTCTATCACTGAGCGCACCCTCCTCACTGGGTCATACCTGTATCTTTAGTGGTATGATTTTGTTAGACCTTAGCAGCTCAAGGGCCATGTCTGTGGCTTCAAAAACAAATCCAGTGTTTTGCATATAGTAAGCATAGCAAGGATTTAATAACTGAAGAAGTTAATCTATAAAATAGAGCTATAATATCTATTTTGGCCAATATTATAATGACATCAAGATAAATAAGATAATTTAGATGAAAGCATATTCAGGTGAAAGAATTATGTAATAGTTGAGCCAATTTAGCATCTTCGTTTACTTCCTAATTGAAATCAGCAGCTACAAATAGGGTCAAATCATGGAATCTTTAAACTAAATACATGTTCAAAAGCTTCTTTCTCTATGAACTAGAGACCAGAAAAATAAAGGAATAATGGAAGGTATTCCTTTTTTCTTTCTTTTTTGAGGGGCAAAATATACATAAGATTTATAATTTTAAGCATTTTTAAGAGTACAGTCCAATGTCATTAAGTCCATTCATATTGTTGTGCAAGAATTACCACTATCTATCTCCAGAGATTTTTCACCATCCCAAACCAAAACTCTGTACCCATTAACCAATAACTCTTGATTCTCCCATCCCTCCAGTCCCTGGTAACTAACATTGTATTCTCCCTCCCTGTGAAGCTGACTATTCTGGGAAAGTCATATAAATAAAATCATATGTTTATCCTTTTGTATCTAGCTTATTTTACTTGCCATAAGACTGCAAGATTCATCCATTTTGTACTATATTTGCGAATTCTACTCCTTTCTAAAAATTCTTTTTTAAATAATATTCCATTATGATGAAAAGCTGAAAGCTTTTCTTCTGAGATCAGAAAAAAATAAGGATGCCCACTCTCATCACTTATTTTTTCAACATAGTATTGGAAATCCTAGCCAGAGTAATTAGGCAATAAAAAGAAAGAAAAGTCACTCAAATTGGAAAGGAAGAAATATAACTGTCACTATATGCAGATGGCATGATATTACATTTAGGAAACCCTAAAGACTCCATCAAAATTTCTTAAAACTAATCAACAGATTCAGTAATACAGGATAAACAATCAATAAACAAAAATCTGCTGCATCTCTATATACTAATAATGAACTATCAGAAAGAGAAATTAAGAAAACAATCTAATTTACAATTGTATCTAAAAGAAAAAAATATCTACAGATACATTTAACCAAAAAGGTAAAAGACCTATACAATGAAAATTATAAGACATTAATGCAATAAATTGAAGAAGATAAAAATAAATGGAAAGATATTCCATATTCATGGATTGAAAGAATGAGCATTGTTAAAATATCCTTACTACCCAAAGCAACCTATAGGTTCAATGCAATTCCTATCAAAAATATAATGTCATTTTCCACAAAAAGAGAACAATCCTAAAATTTGTATAGAACCACAAAAGACACCAAATAGCCAAAGCAATCTTGAGACAGAAAAATAAAGCCAGAGGCATCATCATCCCTGATTTCAAACTACATTACAAAGCTGTTGTAATAAAAGCATTACGGTACTGGCATGAAAAATGACACAATGGATCAGTAGAACAGAATAGAGAGCATAGAAATAAACCCATGCATATATGGTCAATTAATTTACAACAAATGAGCCAAAAATATACAATGGGGAAAGGATAGCCTCTTCAATAAATGGTGGTTAGAAAACTGAACAGCCACACATAAAAGAATGAAACTGGACCCTTATCTTACACCATACACAGAAATTAATCCAAAAATGAATTAAAGACTTGAATGTAAGACCTAAAACCACAAAATTCCTAGAAGAAAACGTAGGTATTAGGCTCCTTGACATCAGTCTTGGCAGTGATTTTTTGGATATGACACCAAAAGCAAATGCAACAAAAGTAAAAATAAACAAGTGGGACTACATCAAATCAAAAAGCTTTTGCACAGAGAAGTAAACCACTAACAAAATAAAAAGCAACCTACTAACCTACTAAATTTGCAAATCATGTATCTGATAATATCCAAAATATATAAAGAACTTATACAACTCAATAGCAAAAAAACCCAAACAAGCCTATTCAAAAATAGGCAGGGTATCTGAACATTTTTTCAGAGAAGACAGAGATGGCCAACAGATACACAAAAAGATGATCAATATCACTAATCATCAGGGAAATGCAAATCAAAACCACAGTGAGATATCATCTCACACATGTCAGAATGGATATTATCAAAAAGACAACAAATAACAAGTGCTGGCAATGATGTGGAGAAAAAGGAACCCACATGCACTGTTGATGGGAATGTAAATTAGTGCAGCCACTATGAAAACTACTATAGTTTCTCAAAAATTAAAAGTAGAACTAATTTACAATCCAGCCATTCTACTTCTGGGTATTTATCCAAAGAAAATGAAAATGGTAATTCAAAAAATATTTGAACCCTAATGTTCATTGCAGCATTATTTACAATAGCCAAGACATGGAAACAACATAAGTGTCCACTGACAGATGGCTGGATAAAGAAGATGTGGTTATATATATATATATTACTCAGCCATAAAAAAGAACGAAATTAAAGGAGTCACCAAGATGACAGAGTAGGAAGACGCTGTGCTCACATCTTTCCATAAGTACACCAAAATTAACAACTATTTACAAAGCAACTGCCCATGAGAACAACTTAAAGACTAGCAGAAAATGTTTTCCACAACTAAAGATATAAAGAAGGAACCACAGTGAGATGGACAGGAGGGTCAAAGACACTAGAATAGAGACACATGCCTGGGTAGGGGCACAAAAGGGAGAATAATCACAACTGCAGAGGTTCTCCCCAAGGAGCAAGGGGACTCAGCCCCATATTGGGCTCCCCACCCTGGGGGGTCCTGCACCAGGAAGAAGAGCCCCCAGAATGTCTGGCTTTGAAGGCCTGCAGGGTTTCGATATGGGAAAGCTATAGGGATGTAAGAAACAGAGACTCTGAACTTAAAGGGCACATGCAAAATCTCATGTGCTCCAAGAACCAGTGCCGAAACAGTAATTTGAAAGAAACCTGGGTCAGACCTACTTGTTGAATTTGAAAAAGCATCCTGGGGAGGCAGAAGGTAACTGGGACTCCCTCAGAGGATACAGAAGCTGTCTTTTGCCAGAAGAAAAACTAGGGGAAGTGGAGATAAGCAATCTAGCTTATAAAAAGCTCGAGGTAATGATCATAAGGATGCTTAATAAACTTAGGAGAATGGATGAGCACAGTGAGAAGTTTAACCAAGAATTTGTAAATATAAAAAGAGAACCCAAAAGAGCTGAAGAATATAGTAACTCAAATAAAAAATACACTAGAAGCAATCAACAGTAGATTAGATGATGCAGAGAAACGGATCAGTGAACTGGAAGACAAAGTAGTAGAAATCATGCAAGCTGAACTGAAAAAAGAAAATATAATTTTAAAACATGTGGACACTTTGAGACCTTTACATGATAGCAAGCATAGTAAAATTTGCATTACAGGTGTCACAGAAGGAGATGAGAGAGAAAGAGGCAGAAAAGTTATTTGAAGCTATGACAGCTGAAAATATCCCCACATGGGAAAAGAAACAGACACCCACGTTCAGGAAGAACACAGAGTCCCAACAAGATCAACCCAAAGAAGTCCATGACAAGACACATTGTAATTAAAATGGCAAAAATTGACGATACAGAATATTAAAAGAAATGAGGGAAAAAACAACGAAGTAAGTACAACAGAACTCCCATAAGACTGTCTGCTGACTTTACAGCAGAAATGTTGTAGGCCAGAATGAAGTGGCACAACGTATTTAAAGTGATTAAAAGAAGAATCCTATAATCAACAATCCTCTACCCAGTAAGGCTATCATCCAGATTTGAAGGAGAGTTCGGGTTTTACAGACAAGCAAAAGCTAAAAGAGTTCAGTACTACTAAACTGACTTTACTAGAAATGTTAAAGGGACTTCTCTGAGTGGAAAAGACCACAACTAGAAGTATGAAGATTATGAAAGAAAAAAATCTCATTTGTAGAGGCAAATATACAGTAAAAATAGTAAGAAAGCTAGTTGGAAGGTTAAAATACTGATTGATAAAATCATCTATATCCACAATCAGTAGATAAGACATACACAAAACAAAGAGATGTAAAATATGATGTGTAAAACATTAAACAAGAGTAGGGGAGTAAATATGTAGAACTGTTAGGATGCATTTGAACTTCAGAGAACCATTTTCAGGATACAAGATTAATATACAGAAATCTGTTCTGTTTCTTTATACTAATAACAAATTATCAAAAAGAGAAACTAAGAAAACAATCCTATTTGCAACCGCATTTAAAAGAAAGAAAAAAGACCTAGGAACTAAAGACCTGCACTCAGAAAAATATAGGGCATTGAAAGAAATGGAAGATGACACAAATGGAAAGGTATACCTTGTTCATAGATTGAAAGAGTTAATATTGTTAAAATGACCATACTATTCAAGGCAATATCCAGATTCAGTGCAATCTCTATCAAAATAGCAATGGCATTTTCCACAGAACCATAACAAAGAATTCTAAAATTTGTATGGAAACATAAAGACCTCGAATAGCCAAAACAATCTTTAGAAATAAAAACAAAGTTGGAGATATCATGTTCCCTGATTTGAAACTATACTACAAATCTAATATTATCAAAACAGGCTGATACTAGTACAAAAGCAGACATATAGATCAATAGAACAGAATGGAGAGCCCAGAAATGAACCCACACTTAAATAGTCAATTAATACATGACAAATGTGGGAAGAATATACAATGGGGATAACAAAGCCTCTTCAATAAACGGTGCTGGGAAAACTGGACAGCTATATGCCAAAGAAGCTAACTAGAATACTCTTTCACACTATCTACAAAAAAATCCCACTCAAAATGGATTAAAGACTTCAGTGGGAGATCTGAAACCATATAAGACCTAGAAGAAAACACTGGCGGTAGAAGAAAACATCAACGGCCGGTCTTTGACATTGGTCTTGGGAATATTTTTTTTTTGCACATGTCTCCTCAGCAAAAACAAAAGTGAAAACAAAGAAATAGGACTACACAAAAAGCTTCTGCACAGCAAAGGAAACTATCAATAAAACGAAAAGACCACCTACTAAATGGGAGAAGATTTTTGCAAATGATATATCTGATAAGAGGTTAATATTCAAAATATATAAAGAACTCATACAACTCAACAGCAAAAAAAACCAACCCAATTAAAAAAATGGCCAGAGGACCTGAATAGACATTTTTCCAAAGACTACATAGATGGTCAATAGGTACATGAAATATGCTCAACATCACTAATCATCAGGGATGTGCAAATGAAAACCGCAATGAGCTACCACCTCAAAACTATTACAGTGGCTATTATTATGGTGATAAATGTTAACTAGATTTATCGTGGTGATCATTTTGCAATATATACAAATACTGAATCATTACATTGTATGCCTGAAACTAATATGATGCTATATGTCAATTATACCTCAATAAAACTATATGAATATATAAATAATATTTCGCTGCATGTATAAAACACATTTTGTTTATTCATTCATCTGTAGGTGGACATTTGGCTATAATGAATAATGCTGCTATGAACATTGGTATATAAATATCTATTCAAGTCCCTAGTGTATTTTGTTCAGAGAAATGTCTGTTCAGGTTCTTTGACCATTTTTTATTTGGGTTGTTTGTTCTTGGTGTCGCTGAGTTACAGCAGTTTTTACATATTCTGGATATTAATCCCTTATTGTATATATAATTTTCAAATATCTTCTCCCATTCTGTGGGTTGCCTTTTAAAGTTAAATTCTCTTCATAGTGTTTCTTGATGCACAAAGTTTTTAATTTTGATGAAGTCTAATTTATCAATGTTTGTTTTGTTTCCTGTGTTTTGGGTTACATACTCAAGAAATCATTACCAAACCCAATGTCATGAATCTTTTTCCCTATGTTTTCCCCTAATAGTTTCATAGTTTTAGTTCTCACATTTAAGTCTTTGATCCATTTTGAGTTAATTTTTACATATGGTGAAGTATAAGGATCCAATGTCATTCTTTTGCACGTGGATATTCACTTTTCTTAGGATCCTTTGCTGAAAAGAGGTATTCCTTTGAGGCAAAGAATTTGGTCTTTTTGATGACTACACTAAGGTTTGATACAAAGTGTAGCACTGATGGTTAACTTTAAACTCAATCATACAGTCATATAATGTATCCTTTATTTCATTATATTTACTTGCTTAACATGAAATCAAGAAAAAGACCTCAAGAGAAAATCTTTATGTAGCTTAGAAAAGGAACACACTGAACAGTAGACAGGAATAGTTGCATTAGAGGTTCTTTTCAGGCAAAAGGCATCCTTTCTCTTGAATCAATAGAAAATCCCACCTTCCCCTTCACTCTTCTTCATTGTATTGGGAGTGTTATGGGCCTGAGGAGGGAAAATCATCCTTCCAGAAGCAGCAGCATCCTAAAAACCAGTTAAAGGTCCTCACAAATAAATTAAGGTTCTAAAGACACTGCAAAAAATGGCACGGGCTGAACTGCCATCAAATAATCGGTTCCAGTTATTTAGTGGTATCTCAGTCAATACGCTGGCATTCAACGTAGAGTTTAATAACAGCCAATACAGAACCATTTGGTTTTCAATAAAGAAAAAAATCATAGATGGAATTCAGGGAATTGACTTAAAAGAAAACAAATTTACACCTAATTGTTTTCATTAACTTTCTAGAAGGTATTAGGGAATAAACATGCTTTTACAAGCTTAAATATTAGAATCAATTTGAGCTACACTCATCTGGTGTGTCCTATGTTCCTGTGTGAACAATTTTAGCATGGTTAAGAGTTTAATTAAACAGCATAACAGCTGAATGCAAGGAAAAAACAACCCAAGAAAATGAAACAACTACATAAAATTAAAAAGCCAGTAATAGTATATCTAAAAATGGCATCATAAACTTCTTAAGAACAAAGAGATTCTAGGTAACTACTTTATTTTTCTAGGATTGCCAAGTCAAAGTACCAAAAACCGGGTGACTGAAAGCAGAAATTTATTCTTTCACATTTCTGGAGGCTAGAAGTCTAAAATCAAAATGTCAGTGGGACCATGATCCTCTGAGACTCTGAGTAGAATTCTTCCTTGCCACTTCCTAGTTTCTGGTGGTGGCCATCAATCTTGGCGTTCTTTGGCTTACAGTTGCATCAATCCAGTCTCTGCCTCTGTTGTCACATGGTGTTCTTTTGTGTTCTCAGGATGCCTCTGTGTCTTCATATGGCATTCACCTCCCTGTGCTCTGTTTTCACTCCTTATAAGGACACCAGTCTTACTGCATTGGAGCCTATCCTAATTGAGTATGACTTCATCTTAACCTGATTAAATCTGTAACGACTCCATTAACAAATAAAGTGCCAGAGATTAAGACTTCAACATATCTCCTGGGAGGATTAAATTTAACCCATAATAATAGTTAACTCGCTACCTTTGGGATCTAGGCAGAGGAAAAAAAAGAACAATTATAATTATCACTTCTCAGAACAGTTTTCTACAACCTTGGTTCTAGTCTTAGTTGGAATGACGGGATTTGAGGTCCTAAAATACCACACAGTAGTAGAAAGTGCAATGACTTTAGAGTCAAAAGACCTGAGAAGTCTCTCTGACTTCCTAGATTTATATTATTGAATAAGTTAATTTACCTCTATGAAACTTGGACTACTTATCACTGAATTGGAACTAATAATATACACATTTCTTACGGTTATAGTAAGGATTAAGTGATAAGATATATAAAGCCCTTACAAAGTATTTAGCTCACTGTAAATGCTCAAAAATGTTACCAAGTATTATTATTTCCATGCTAGAGAACACTATGAGGTACTGCTTACTAAAAGTCAGCCTGGGTTTACATTTCTTAGTCCTATGTGGGTCATCAGAAAAAGGAGGCCTTCAAGAATCTAGACCAGGTGTCAGCAAACATTTTCTGCAAACGGCCAGATAGTAAATATTTCAGGCTTTGTGACAATTGCTCAACCCTGTTGCAGTTACTCTGTGCAACTGCTCAGCTCTGCCAATATAGCACAAAAACAGTCACAGATAATATGTAAATGAATGAGTGTGGATGTGTTCTAATAAAAGTTTAATTATGGATACTGAAATTCGAATTTCATATAAGTTTCACATGCCACAAAATATTATTCTTCTTTTAAATTCATTCAACCATTTAAAAACGTAAAATCCAAAGGAATGATGTTAGCAAAATGGCAGAATAGGAAGCCCTCAACCCTTCTTCCGTGGAGACATTGACTTAACAATCTTACATGGACTGATTACCTTTGTGAGAAATCCAGATGAGTTAAGAGGTTTCTGCACCTTAGGTAACAATTAAGCTAACTGAATAAAAACATTGTAGGAAAATTTGTGGCACTCACTGGCTAGAGCCCCTCCCCCAGCACAGCATTGTTAAGATTGGGAGAAAACTCCAAACTTCTGACTTCTCCCTGGAGAGGCAAAGAGAAGAGTGTAACATTCATCCAATGTTGTGACTGGTTGAATTGATAAAAAAAGAAGTGTCCAACTATATGCTATGTACAAGAGATTCACTTTAAATTTAAGACACACATAGACTAAAAGTGAAAGAATGGAAAAGGGTAGATTATGAAAATGTAAACCTAAAGAGAGCAGGAGTGGTCACACTTTAATATTAGACAAAATAGACTTGAAGACAAAAGCAATTACAAGAGACAAATAAAGACATTATATAAGGATAAAAGACAAATTCAGCAGGAAGATATAACAATTATAAACATATGTGTACCTAACATTAGAGTTCACAAATATATGAAGCAAACATTGATAGAAATGAAGAGGGAAGTAGGCAGCAAAGCATTAATAGCAGCAGACTTCAATACCCAACTTTCAGTCATGAATAGACCAACCAGACTAAAGATCAATAAGGGAATAAAAGAACTAAGAAACACTACAAGCAAATTGGACCTAACAGACATATACAAAACCCCACCCAACATCAGCAGAATATGCATTCTTCTCAAGTGCACATCAAATGTTCTCCAAGGTAAACCATAAGTTGAGTCACAAAGAAAGTATTAGCAAATTTAAAGACACTGAAATAATACCAAGTATCTTCTTCAACTACAATACAATGAAATTAGAAATCAATAGCAGAGAGGAAACAGGAAACTCCACAATATGTGAAAATTAAACAACTCACTCCAACAACCAGAGTCAAAGAAGAAGTCATATGGTATTTTAGAAAATATTGGAGAAAAATGAAAATGAAAACACAACACACCAAAACGTATGGTATGTAGCAAAAGCAGTTCCAAGGGGAAAATACACAGTGATAAACACATTAAACAAGATCACAGGTAAACAACTTAATTTTACACTTCAAGGAACTAGAAAAAGTCTAACCCAAAAGTTAGCAGAAGGAAGGAATTTTAAAAGATCATAGCAGAGATACAAAATGGAGAACATGAAAACAATAGAAAAAAATCACCGAAACCAAGAGGTTTTTTTTATGATCAACAAAGTTGCAAATTCTTAGCTAGACTAAAAAGAAAAAAGAGGAAACTCATATAACTAAAATTAGAAATGAAGGAGACATTACAATGGATATTACAGAATTAAAAAGGATTGAGACTACTATGTTAAGAATACACCAACAAATTAACTAACCTAAAAGAAATGGATAAATTCGTAGAAACATACAACCCACAAAAATTGAATCATGAAAAATAAAAAGAAAAACTCTGAATAGAATGATAACTAGTAAGGAAATTGAAGCAGTAATCAAAAACCTGCCAAAAAAGAAGCCCAGAACCAGATAATTTCACTGAATTATTATACCAAACATTTAAAGAAGAACCAACACCAATCCTCCTCAAAATCTTCCAAAGCATTCAAGATGAGACAAAACTTTTAAACTCATTCTGTGAGGATAGTTAATACCCTGATGCCAAAACCAGACAAAGACACAACAAGAAATGAAAACTAGAGACCAGTATCCTTGATAAATATTGGTGCAAATATCCTCAACAAAATATTAGCAAACTGAATTCAACAGCATAGAAAAAAATATTGCACTATGACCAAGTGGAATTTATACTGGGATGCAAGAAGGTTGGTTCAACATATGAAAATCAATATAATATACCACATTAACACAATAAAGACCAAAACCACATGTTCATCTCAACTGACACAAAGAAGCATTTGACACAATTCAACACCCTTTGAAAACTAAACAATTCAACAAAAATTCTACAAACTAGGAACAGAAGGATACTAACTTAACATGATAAAAGCCATATATGAAAAGCCCATAGCTAACATCATCTTCAACTGTAAAAGACTAAAAGGTTTTCCTTTAGATCAGAAACAAGGGAAAGATGACCCTCACATCTATTCAACATAGTGCTTGAACTTTTAACAAGAGCACTCAGACAAGAAAAAGAAATAAAAGGCATCTAAATTGGAAAGAAAGAAGTAAAATATCACTGTATACATATGACAGAGTCTTATATGTACAAAATCCTAATTATTCCACATAAAAAAACTGTTAAAACAGATAAATGACTTGAGCAAAGTTGCTAGATACAAAATCAACTCTTTAAATTCAGTTGCATTTCTATACACTAACAATCACCAATCTGAAAAGAAATTTAAAAAGCAATCCTATTTATAGTAGCATCAAAAAGAATAAACAGTTAGGAAGAAACTTAACCAAGAGACAAAAGATCTGTACACTGAAAACTTACAAAATATTGTTAAAAGAAATCAAAGATGCAAATAAATGAAAAGACATTCCATGTGTATGGATTAGAAGATTTATATTGCTAAACTGTCCACACTACCAAAAACAATCTACGGATTCAATGCATTCTCTATTAAAATACCAATAGCATCTTACAGAGATAAAGGGAAAAAAATCTGAAAATTCATATGTAATCTCAAGGGACTCTGAATAGCCAAAAGAATCTTTAAAAAGAAGAACAAAGTTGGAAGCCTCAGATTTCACAATTTCAAACATATTACAAAGCAGTGATCAAGGTGGTGCCATACTAGCATAAAGACAGATATGTAGACCAATAGAACAGAAAAGCCCAGATTACCCCTGTATAATGGCCAAATGATCTTCAACGAAGGTGCCAAGATTACACATTGAGAAAGGACAGTCTCTTCAACAAATTGTGCAGGAAAAATGGGATATTCACATGCAAAAGAATAAAGTTGAACCATTACCTTACATACTATACAACAACTAATTTACAGTGAATTACGGACCTAAAAACTATAGGACTAGAATAAAACAGGGGGAAAGCCTCAGGACACTGAATTTGGTAATGATTTGTCAGATATGACATCAAAAGCAGAGGCAGTGAAAGCAAAATTAGATAAGTGGTTGTACATCAAACTCAAAAACTTCTGCAAAGCAAAGAATACTATTAAAAAAGTAAAAAGCAAATCTACAGAATGGAAGAAGACAGTTGTAAGCCACATATCAGAAAAACGGTTAATAACCAGAATATATAAAAACTCCTACAACTTAACAACAACAACAACAAAACCAATTCAATTAAAAAATGGGCAGAGGACTTGAATACACATTTCTCCAAAGATATAAAAATGGCCAACAAGCATATGAAAAGATGCTCAACATTACTAATCATCAGGGGAGTGCAAATCAAAACCTCAATGAGATATCACCTTACACCATGAGGATGGCCACTATCACAAAAATAGAAATAAATACTGAAGGGTATGTGGAGAAATTGGAACCCTTGTGCACTATGGGTAGGAATTTTAACAGTGCAGCCACTATGGAATACATTATGATGGTTTCCTCAAAAAAATTAAAAATGGAATTACCATGTATACAGCAATCTCACATCTTACTATGTATCCAAAAGAATTAAAAACAAAATCTCAAAGAGATACCTGCACACCCATGTTCACTGTAGTATTATTCACAATATCCAAGAAGTAGAAGCAATCTAAATGTTCATCGATGTATAAATGGAGAAAGAAAATATGATATATAAACACACTGAAATATTATTCAGCATTAAAAGAGAAGGAAATCCTGCCACACATATGATGAATCTTGAGGACACTGCTAAACGAAATAAGATTGTCACAAAAGATAAATAACGCAGAAAGTAGAATGTGGTGACCAGCGGCTGGAAGGGAGGGGGAAATGGGGAGTTTTTGTTTAATGGGTTTAAGTTTAATTTTTCAAGATAAGAAAGTTCTAGATATCTGTTGTACAACAATATGCATACAGTTATTACTGTACTGTACATTTTAAAATGGAAGAGATGGTAAACTTTGTTATGTGGTCTCATTTTTAGTTTATGGGCTCTACAAAAACAGGTGGTGGGCAAGATTTGACCCATGAGCTGTAGTTTGCGAACCCCTGGTTTAGGATAAGAGGAAAATTGGAATGGAATTAGAGTAGGTTTTGCACCCAGCCTAGAGTAGAATTTAAGTGACAGGTGAATAACAAAGTTTTTATCTTTTCCAAAACACTACGTTTCTGGTTGACTTGTATCCCTCAAAAAGATATGCTGCAGGTCTAACCCCTGATACCTGTGAGAGTGAATTGATTTGGAAATAGAATCTTTGGGGAATAGAGTCTTTGCAAATGTAATCAAGTTAAGACGTGGTCATGAGCATGGGTCCTAACCCAATGTGATTTATGTCTTAATAAGAATAGGGGAAGAGACACAGACACACACACAGGGGAGAATGTCACACGAAGACAGTGACAAAGATCAGAGTTACACTGCCACAAGCCAAGGAACACCCAGGGCTGCCAGAAACTGTAAGAGGCAAGGATTGGTACTCCTCAAGAGGCTTTGGAGGAAGCCTGCCCGGCCAACACCTTGATTTTGGAAATCTAACCTCCAGAACTCTGAGAGAATACATTTCTGTTGTTTAAGCCACCCAGTTTGTGGCACTTTGTTATGTCAGCCCTAGGAAACTAAACTACACTATTTGAGAGAAAAGTTGCAATTTGTTATTACTGTAGTATATTTTGTGCTGCAATAAAAGAATGATGTAAAACAAGAATTGTTACCCAGGGAGAAAAATCTAGTTGGGAAATCAAACCTAATACTCATGCAACAATCTGAGAACACTGTACTATTTCAAGATGACATTGTGCCGAGTATGTCTGAGGAGTGGTAAAGAACATTTAGTAATTCCACCATAAATTAAACTGTCCTTTGACTTAAGTTTATAATGTTAATTGGTATAATTAAGGGTCTAGGGTCAACCAGTACAAATAAGTTGCCTTTGCTATTGTTAAAATTTATCTAAAAGCTACTTTTTCCAATCTGTTTCAAATATTTGCCAGTTAAAAATATTTAGCTTAATCACTTGCTAAATCATTCTATATTTTAATAGTTTTTTTAATATAATATGAAGCATACTCCCATTAACTAAAGAATGCTGGCTCATTCACAGGGAACTATATTCAGTATCTTGTAATAACCTTTAATGAAAAAGAATATGAAAACAAATTTATGTATATATATGCATGTCTGGGACATTATGCTGTACGTTATGCTGAAATTGACACATTGTAACTGACTGTACTTCAATAAAAATTATAAAATAAAAAATTAAAATTAAAAAAAGGATTTTGACCCCCTAAAGAATTTTATAGTAAATGATAGCAAGATGCTTGCGTGAGGCAGAGCACATTCCTTCCCTCACTCTGTCCCTAATGTGCCTGCCCTCACTGGAACCTAACAGAAGCCTAAATAATATGGATAATACTGGAGCTTATATTAATAATAGAAGTAAATGTCAAGGCTTGTAGATCATGGAAAACAAAACTGGACTGTCACATCAAATTGCTGTGATAAAAGCCCTGGTGTGTCACTAACTAGCCGTGTGACTTTGGGCAATTTATTTAATGCCATTGTCTCCATTTCCTCATGACAGAAAGACCTCCAGCTACCTATTTCACAAAGCTGCTGTGAGAACTTCATGATGCTGTACTTGTAAACTACTTAACACCACGTCTGGAATATAACAATAAGTATTTAATAAATGAAGTCTAGGAAAAGAGATATTTTAATACCATAAAATACAGGAGGTATTCTGGTAAGAAGCTAATCTTTAAAAAGTAAATGATTTTGAGATACCTCAGAGTGGCATCAGACCATTGTGAGGGACTCTGTCCAAGTGTCCAGCAATAAAAACAGATGAAATGGAGAAAAGCAGTAGCAAACCCCACCACAGACTGAATATGAGCAGAGGGTAGACCTTGCTGTGAAGGGAAGAGTGCAACAAAACGGAAGGGTGAGGAGCAATTACAACTGAAAGGGAAAGACAGGCACAGAAGGGACACAAACAAGAGGCATGATCCAAATGTCCTCAATAAAGAATTCAACTGGAGCCACAGAAGATCAGGAGCAAATGTAAGAGAAAAGGGAAGCCACTTCCAAATACATGCCCCCTGGTAGACTCTCTGTAGTTTGGAATATATTTGGAATATATTGCTTGAACCTGCAGTGAAGGATGTATTAAATTTTCTCAGATATTCTGTGTACATCTCAGCCCAGCTGAATGTGAAGTCATTTTATCATGAAATGCATGTACCACCAGTGGTCACTTCCATGATACATGTGTAGAGTCAAGGACAAAACTGGAATCAAGATCTAATATTTCCACAAGTATCAGTGAACATGAAACAAGTAAACTGTCACTCCTCTGAGCAAATTCTGAGTGACTACTGTTCACAGTGGCAGGGGGTTGATGGGAAACCATGGTGAAAAGAAGGAGAGGTCTTTAATAGTTTAGCTGCAGAAATGCTTTGGAGTCTGTTTTTCTAGACAGTAAAATATCCACTGAAAATCAAAACTCTAAGCAGGAAAACGAATATTCACAGTGACTAAGGTTTTAAATTTGGCAACAATAACAGCTATCCTTTACCTTAGAAATAGAGCACAGTTGCCGTAGAGAATGTAGGTTCTCACGATGGAAACGTAGGAAAGCACACCTATGGCATTGGGTTGAGCAAACTAAAGGGAAGCAAAACCCTCTATAAACATCAGTGACTGCAGATTTGGTATTTAATGGCTGTTCTTTGAGCACATGCGTAAATGACTAAGAATCATTAAATAATTGCAAAGTCAGTGTCTCAGTAAGATTAGACCATGTGAAACTAAAATGATACAAGATATGGCACATGAGAACAGACTGAACTATCCAAAAGCTGTTCCCTTGGCCACACTGGTCAAAAGTTATCACAATTTCCTTATGAAGGCAAACTAGAGATTAATATCAGAGTCCATCAAATACATTTTACAGTTCATTTATATGTGTAGTAAAACCATATCTACTACTCAACTTAAAGTCCTCTTATCTTCTTAAAGTTTAGAGTTAAATAACGACTCAAGGTATTCATATTTTGATAAACTGAAGAAATGTATTATTCCTGACTTTTAAACTCAACACACAGGTATCCACAATGGGCAAATGCAAGTAACCTCTTTTATAAGATTTTTTGTCTTGGTAATGCATAGTTCTCTATAATGATTCTACATATTATAATCCATCCACCCTGTCCTTAATACTTCACATAAAAGATAACTTGATTAAACAAGAATACTGTTGTGTTTACAAGACAAAACATCATGAAAAAATATACTATGCACTCTTTCCTTATCAGCTTTCACTTTGGGATATGAGGGCAAGAGATCAATCCAGACACTTAGCTCTAGCATCCAATTCCTGCCTATGTCTCATCCAGAAAAATGAAATTGCATTGGAGGGCTGACAGTGACATTTCTTTTTAGCAGGTAAGGCAAAGTGAAGATGTAGAAAAGAGGAAAAACTAGAGCTGGGGTGGCAGGCAGGCTACGGGAGAGAAACAGGACAGTCAATGGCAATGAGTGCCATTTTCTAGCTCTCTCTTAGTTTCTAGTTCCCCATGATCCATCGCTACATAAATTGTATTATCTCAATCAAGCAAATTTAACTGGGTGGAGAGAGAGAACTAATATGCACAAGCAAGTGTCAAACTCCACACTGCCCTCCATAATTGCAGTAATAGCTCAGAAAAGGGAGCCACCAGGCCAGTTCCTATGTTAATTTAGCTCTTTGTTAGCCCTGGCAGTAGTGATTATTGCTTTATACTAATTTAATCTGACACATAGGGTTTAGGTGATGGGAATTATATGAGAAAACATATGTCTTCATTTTTTTCTCAAAATATGCAGAGAAGATTGAGTAGAAATGTAGGAAGAAAACATGGAGAAGTAAACTAACAATAATAAACTCTCATGATAATTAAAATGCAATAATCAAAAAAATATATAGGCATCCCACAGCATTAAGCTTCTCTTTCAAAGTAAGGAAGTATAATTTTGTTTCCAGAAATATTAAGAAAAAATAGAGCAATGATTTAAAATAAAATTTTTAAAAGTCCTGATTTTACAAATGGTTATTGAATGAGTCACTGTTATAAATGGAATCCATTGGTAATCCATCACTGTACTATATAAAAATGGTTTCAATACGTGGAGCATCTATGGTAGTTTAGAAGAAATAAATTGATAAATGGTAGAAGAAAACACTTGACAGGGATAAGTGGAATTTTAAGCTAAATGTATTTCTGCTCTCTGATTTTATAGCAGGTTTGTCTGATTCTCTGCACATGAAACAGTCTTCTCTTGCATTATCTGCAGAGAAGAGATAAGAATTGAGCAAAGTATTTTGTCTTAAAATCTGTCTCATGAGCCTCAGTATCCCAGCCACATGTTGATAGAAATATCTGTCTCTGAGGCACATGCAATTTTTGGAGGTGGGGAGGGGAACTGTATGGCAAGTCTCCAAAGAAGATATTTTTCTATCACACTCCAGTATGTCTGTGACATCTATCCATCATGACTGAAGCAAAATCATTAATTTTCAGAACTGTCAGTCTAAGCAGATAGATATACAATGGGAACCCAATCTAACACCAAAAACTACGGGCTATACTTCCTCCATTAAAGTTTATCATCTTAAGGTGAACTCGGATGTACACCACGTTTTCCTTCCTGGCAGTTACTTTTTCCCTTTGTAATAAGCAGCTCAAGTGTTATTATAAAAGTAAGCACATGTTAGAAAAGCAAGCACATAACTCAGTCGTACCAGAAGAAAGTTTTTTTTTAATTTGTTGAAGGAGTAGATCAACTAAAGTTAAAGAAAAAAACTGGCAGCAAGCTCACTGTTCTGTCTCGAAAAAATATAAAGGTGATGGTTCTCTATGATACTGGCAGTCTCTGGCTGGCCCTCTGATATTGCACCTATAGTGACAATTCACCTGAGAATAATCCAGTTACTTACAAGGGGACTAGCAAAAGCTGAAGCAACCATCAGCTAGAAAGCAAAGATATTCGACACCTTTCAGAGCATTCTAAAGACACTGGCTTAAAGGTCATTGTGACAAGCGTTCTTTAACCAGCTAGCACTTTAAGGCAGATGATATTTTTGGTCCTCTGTGGAACTCAGCCTAGGCAACAATTGACTTAAGTCCAATTTTCAGCTAGTTGGGTCACGGAAGAGCAAAGCTACACTACCACACCAGATGGTGACTTGTTGATATGTCATGCTTTCAATCAGACCCTAGCAACTGTCTTCTGGGTTGTAAAATAAAATGACAGCATTTTTTTTTCTTGTCAGAAAATAGGTTTTTATTATTGGCCATTGTGGAAACTTGATAATAAAGGGTGCTTAAGTCCTACAATTGTATAAAATCTGGAGAATTTTCTAAACTGGAGATCAAATCAGCTAAAAACATGACACAAATTAATGTTTGTGTTCTGGAGGGTTTGAAGGTTCCTTTTAAATGTTGTTTAGTTTTCAAATCGTCATATTGTCTTAACTACTTGTTGGTATTAAATATAGTAAATGATCAGACAATTACGAAGGAAGTGATGATTACTATGGTAACAATACTGTTGCTGAGTTTTCACACTCTAAAGAACCATCTCATACGTAAATCTCTTAACCAATCCCCCATAAATGCACTAATGTAATTCACTGATTCATTTACTCTTGGAAAGATGTTATAAAATTATTTATATTTAGTCAGGAATTGACTACATAAAAATCTTCCCTAAATGATTTCCATGAAGATAGTTACTTTAAAAACCTTCCACTACCATATTTTTGAAGTGAACGTGCTTAAGGAATGATGGTTGTCTGAGGTTACTCTCAATTAAAGCATCTGCTTCTTAATGTGGGTATATCAAATGTGAGCTTGTAAAATTAAATAATGGTAAGATAATAACGTGGGTTGAAATTTCTAAAGAAAGTGTCTCAAAGAATAAGCAGGCTATTGCTACCTCGTGTTATTTATACCAGATTTCTCCACAAGGATACAAAGTTTAATATATGACTATCATGACTCTGCTTTTATGCAGAGCATTGTCCTGAAAGCCTATGTTTATAACCAATGAAGCAAAACATTGATGTACAATTTAGATGAAATATCTACAAGCATATAGGGTAGGTCTACAAGAGTGAATAAATTCATCACCTAAATGAACTGCACTTTAAGTCCAACCCAAGAAAAGTACATATAGAATTCATAAAGGCAACCAAAGTAGCAAGGCCTGGAGCCACTTCAGAATTTTCTTTGGAAAATCATTATTTAAAAAGTGATTTAAAGGATATTGCATTTGTAACATGGATGGACCTGGAGATCATCGCTGTAAGTGAAGTAAGCCAGAAAGAGAAAGAAAAATAACATATGATATCACTCATGTGTGGAATCTAAAAAAAAAGAAAAGAAAAGAAAAAAGAAGATACTAATGAACTCATCTACAAAACAGAAACAGACTCAGAGACATAGAAAACAAACTTATGGTAACTGGGGAAAAGGAGGTGGGAAGTGATAAATTGGAAATTCGAGACTTAGAAATATTAACTACTATATATAAAATAGATAAAAAAACAAATTTCTTCTGTATAGCACAGGGAACTATGTTCAATATCTTGTAGTCACCTATAATAAAAAGAATATAAAAAGGAATATATGTATGTATATGTATGACTGAAACATGCTGTACACCAGAAACTGATACATTGTAACTGACTATACTTCAGGTTTTTGAAAGCCAAAACAAAAAAGAATACTGCATTTAATAATCATAAAGATACTGTCTGATGACGTCACTTCCCTTATAAGAAAGTTTTGGTGGCTCCTTACTAAAGCCAGGATGATGTCCAAACTCTTAAACAACACAGCTCTCAACTGAGACACTGTAATAGCCACTAATGGGTTTTGTTGCTTCCACTTTTGCCACCCACACTTACCCTTGTTCTGAAATCCACGCTCCACATACCCAGCATCCAGAATGGTTATCTTTAAAATATAAATCCATCAACACCCTGATCTAAACTCTCAAGCATCCATCACATCCACCATCATCATCACTAACATTTATTGAGCAATTCCCGTGTGCCAGGCCTTGTTCTCTGGACTTTATTGGTATTCACCACCATTTAATGAAGCAAACTCCACTTAACATATCCTGCTGCCTACCTGAGGGTATAGCACTCCCATACCTCCTCAGTTCCCTCTACCTCTATTGGCTCCTTTATGGTTTTTGAAGGACATCAAGCTCATTTCTAATCCCAGGCCTTGGAACTAGCTGTTATTTCTGCCTTAAAGTTTCTTGTCCTGACTCTATGCAAGGCCGCCTCCTTGCCATCATTCAGCAGTTCAAATTGCACAGTTAAAACTTGTCAGTTCAAATGTCATTTCCTCCAAGAGAATAGTTCTTACCTCTTTTTCTAAAGTAGATCCTGACTTCCTCACCTCCCAGTCCCTGTAACACACTCTCTCATTTTACTTCAATATCTGGAATCACTTTTTTTACGAAGTTTTTTTTCAATCTTGTCTTACCTTATAAGAAAGTTATGACATGAGGGATGGGATTTTTGTCTTGGTCTCCACTGTATTTCCAGGGCAAGAACAGTGTTTGGTACACAGTAGCACATAACAAATATTTGTTAAATCAAAAATAAGAAATGTCTTTAAGGTGTTCCCCAATACATTTTTCTAAACTTAACTAGTAATTATTTTCATTCATTTGCAAATGCTCTAGAAATACTGGATTCTTTGTTATCTCCCAAATAAAGCCTTTGCATCTCTCTTTATATGTCCTCACCCATGCTGTTCCTTCTGCCTGGAAATATCATCCACATGATCATTTCCGACTAAGCCTAGCTCCAAAGTCTTTCCTGAGTGAGATTTTGGTTTCATTAAGGCAAAGAGCATCTCTCCGTCCTCTGTGCAGTCACAGCACTTTGTATCTCTCATATAACTTACACTATCTTATACTACTTCTTCTATGACACATACATGCACCCGTGTCATGTTTGTATCTATTTATATAGCAAGGGATCTACCAGAGGGACACCCCAACAGTACTAAAAATGCATATTTTAAAAACTTTTTTAGTGAGAAAATTTGCTAGCTACTTCAAAGACAATAAACCACCCTGAAGGAGATTTTGTTTGTTTTGTGAAGAGTCATTTGTGTTGTCTTCCTTATGTAAGTGGGAGATAAGTAGATCCCACTGCCCAAGAAGCAGCAAATGAGGGGACTTTCAGGAGATTTGGAATTGCTGAGGAAAAGGCTATCTTCCCACTTGTGGGAAGCTGGTCTCCAGAAATAAAAGGAGGTCAGCAGTTCTGGGTACATGAAGCATCTACACTGAAGGAGATGATTGCCAAGAGATGCAAAATTTAGCCTATTAAGGCATTAAGTTTTTCAGCTGAAAATAACTGGAATCACCATCCTACAAAGAACTATTGAAAAAATGTTATGTTATGTTATGTTATGGATGGAACTGGAGACTGTCATACTAAGTGAAGTAAGCCAGAAAGAGAAAGGCAAATACCACATGATATCACTTATATGTGGAAACTAAAAAAGAAAAAAAAAAGATACAAATGAACTTATTGACAAAACAGAAACAGACTCACAGACATAGAAAACAAACTTATGGTTACCGGGGGCAAGGGGGAGGATAAATTGGAAGTTCAGGATTTGAAGATACTACTATATATAAAACAGATAAAAAAACAGATTTCTTCTATATAGCACAGGAAACTATATTTAACATCTTATAATAGCCTATAATGAAAAAGAATATGAAAAGGAATATATATGTATATGTATGACTGAATCACTATGCTGTACACCAAAAATTAACACATTGTAAAAAAACTATATGCTTCAATTAAAAAAAAACTAGCTTTGCATATAAGTACCCATCCCCCAACCCCAAAAAAGCCTATATTATTGAATCCATGAAACCATGGAAATATCCTGTGAAAAAGACTGAGCCTATAATCTACTGCATAACTCAGTCCCAACTTTCACAAACAGCTTTGCCAGGGTCACAATATAAGATTACACAGGGGGTACTATTTACAAAGACTATGACATGAACTCTGTCCTCTAGAGATGCGGGTGCATAACTGAACTATTCCCAGTTCCCTGAACTGTTGATGCCTTTAGCAGTCTTCCACACCTCTCTTCATAACAGATTGTGCATGCTTATTCTGAGAATGAATAGAGCATCCTATATTGCTACTAACCGATATCTATGAGGCAGCTGAGACCAGAGCTTAGCCTACTCCCATCACCCTGGGACAGACTTTTATACATGACCAGGTGAAAGAAAATAACTTTACTCCAAAGAGCCCTCAGCAGTTTGGTGGAGAGCCTTTTCATTGATTGTAATACTGAAAAGTGAGCATTTCCCTTTGGAGAATCTCTAAGAAAGCAGGTGATGTCACTCGGTTTTCCTGTTTCGCTTGATTCATCAGCAGCCAAAGCCCTTAGATTGTAATCAGCATAATATAACAGAGAGTGCTAATAAAAACAGAACTCTTCTCACCTTCAGTCTCACAAAAATATATTCATAAGCGCTAAGATAGCCCTGGCTAGCAGACTGAGAAGAAAGAGATAGATGGAATGTTGAAAAAGAATAGACTGGATTTCTGAACTTCCTGATATTACCCATAGGAAAAGCTTTAGCATTTCTTACACTCTGGGGATTGATGCTTGAACCCTTTTTCACCCAGAATTGTATAGTAAGTCTCTAATTTCATTTGTTTCCCTATGACAATTTAGGTCAGTGCTTTGTATGTAAGAAGTGTTTAATAAATGTTGACCAAGTGAAAATTAGTTGTTCCCTATCCCCACCTACATCCCACGCAATTAGTGAAGCAATTATTTTAGTCCAAGTTCATATGTAGTCTCAACTTTTATTTCAGTGGCTTCCTAACTTCTGGGTCCTTTTTGTTGAGAAGTATGTATGTGAACTTGGATTTCTTTTTTCCCCTGTTCTTAATGCTTATGAAACCAAAACTCTGTTCTTTTATTGCCAGTCTTTCTATACTTTCTATTTATCGTTGACTCATACCTTTTATTTTGCTGTCATCATTAAGATAAATTACCCATCTTTGCTCATTTCTCCATAGCATCTCATTACCAGACTCTAAAAGTGTTTTGCAACATTAAGGTCCACTCCAAAGTTCCACTGATTGTGTGCAATATCCACCATGATTTCCCTGCAATTCATTATTGATAATGGGAAAAGAGGAGACAGAATGTCAGCGAGGGTAGGAGGGGAACCAATACATAGGAAAGCACTGAGGAAAAATATTTTTTGAAAGTCCTTCCTCTAACTGCAATAAGACATCATGCAATCCCACGGTGGGAGGGGGTGGGGAGAAAAAAACTTCTACAATCATTGCAGATGGAAATTGAAAAGTATAATAATCTTTCCAAAAGGGTGAATGGTAGAAAATAATAACAATAAAAAAAGGGCAGTTATTCTCTGGCTTCTTGTAATGCTCAATATGACTCTATTTGTATTATTGTGAAAGTAAATGACCCTTTGTCCTCTATCAATAAATTATTCATAATAACAATAAGATAACAAGCCAAAAGCAAACCAGTGACAAACGCTTTAGGTGGTGGCCAGTGTGTGGTAGAGGTCATTGGATTAGAAAATTACTATAATTTAGAGTAATGAACAGGTTTCTGCCATTATCCCATTTGTACTTAACTTGAATTTCTGGGAAATCATAATTATGAAATACTCAGATGGTAGTTTGAAAAAAATAAACAGTTTCCCACCCATTGGCCTGACCTAAGCAAGTTAATGAGGATAATAGTGTTTTAACCTTCTTCATTCTTGGCATACACTAGGGAGAAACCACAGACGATAGTGAAAAATCGCTAGCTGATTAGGAAAGAAACACAACTAATTACCAAATGGAGCAGACTGCTTCACATTTTGCAAGAAAAACATATTTTGTGTATATAAATTATGCAATTATAAGGAAACACAGCAGTTAAAAACAGTTGGCTACTTCACCGTGGAATAACCTTAAGTGAGAACAGAATACTAGAAAGAGTAGATGGAAATAGATAACAAAAGCAAATGAGAAAGTAGGTTTAAATAATCTTAATCAAATAAGAAATGTATTTTTACAAACAATGTACCAGCACAAGCTTATCTTATTTAAACATCTCATAAAGAGTTTTTCTTTTGGTTGGGGGAGGTAATTAGGTTCACTTATTTATTTATTCTTAGAGGAGGTACTGGGGATTGAACCTAGGACTTCATGCATGCAAAGCATGCACTCTACCACTTGAGTCATACCATCCCCTGCAAGAGTTTTGAATTTAGTGAAATAAGATACTCGGTGACTGTAACTACAACAAGTCATGGACAAAATATTTTTCAGACAGAGGTACATCAGCTTGAAGGGTTGCATTCAATTTTAGAAGTACACTCAGCTTTTAGCCCCTGTAAATGACCAGACAAAATAAAAAGGACAGATTAATCGAAGGACTTGAGAAATTAATAACTATCATATTACCTGCCCAGTCAAATGTCTTTTGTTGACATGTATATTTTCTGCAGTTTTATTTATAAGCTCCCTTTTTCAGTGTCCCACACAGCACAGTGAAGAACATTTCCCTTGTAACAAGTTAACATGAATACTGAAAGTACTAATTTCATTTTTGTATTGCTCCAAGAAAAAATAAACTCTATGAACCTTATTTTCTCCATCTGAAAAAAAAAAGGAGATGACTAAAAGACCCCCTTGACCAGGTTGTTATGAGACTCAGATGATGATAACATACTTATAAACTTATAAGGAGGCGTCCAAGGTGAGCTACTTTGGCATCATCATCAATCAGGTAAATCCGCCAGGGGTAAAATGATGACAAAATAATAGTGACATAGAACCCTCCTGGAACAACAGAGTTTTGTATAATTTGGTCAATCAACTCTATATTACAAATAAAAAAGTTATATACTTATTTATGTTTTAGATTATAAGGTTATAAGCCTGCAAATCTGAAAGTATATTTCTTTTCACTTAATAATAATGAACTATAATACAACATCTATTATGAGCCAGGTACCATCTCATGTGCTTTACATGTAATAACTTATCTAATTTTCTAAATAACCCTTTAAGGTAGATACCATTATTATCCCCATTTAACAGATGCAGAAACTGAGGCACAGAGATGTTAAGTACTTTGGTCTCACAATAAGTGGCTAAGCTGGATTCGAAGTAAAAATCCAAAATCCTGGTATTTGCTACTTCACGATTCTGCCTCATTTTGACATGAACTGAGCAAGTACTATATGACTGACAGACACAGTGCCAGGCAACAGAACTAAAATTCTGTACAGAGATAAACAACATCCTTGGCCTCATGGATCTTGTAATATAGAGGAGTAGACAGACATTTACTAAATACTCAAATGTAAAACTGCAACTTTGGCAAGTGCTATGAAAAAGGACTACTGTGTGCTCTGAGACCAGGAGCATTTGACCTAGTCCAAGAGTTAACAGACGGATTCCATGAGGATTCTCAAGCTGAAGTTTCAAAGATCAATCAGATTTAACTAGGTGAAGAGAGGAGGGGAAAACATTTCCAACAGAGGAAACAACATGTGCAAAAGCCCTGTAACAGGAGGGAATACGGCACCATCGAGGACTTCAAAGAACAATTCCAGCAATTTTCAGAAGTGCAGAGAATGAAGAGGAAAATAGAGCCATGGGAACCCACTGATGTGTTAAAACAGGCATTACCTGATAAAATCTACATTTTTTAAAATGATTATTCTGACAGTTGAGTGGAAAAGGGGTTATTTTGGTGTTCACAAGGTGGCAATTTAGTACACGATGCTAGGTATCTGTCACTCAAACTCCATTATCCACCAAGTTCAACCATGGATGGCTTTTATAAATGAATATCCTAGAAGATAGGAAACACAGGGGAAACTGCAAAAATTCTAGAGACACAGAAAGCTATGCTGAATTGGAGAGAGAATGAGGAAGCTTGTGAAGAACTATAAATTTGATCTCATGAATACATAAGAATTTCTCAACCAACGATTAGAGAATGTATATTCTTCTCAAGCACATATGGGATATTTTCAAAAGTGGAACATGTACTAGGTCACAAAATGAATTAATTTTCAATGCTTCATAACAAATCAAGGCGTTGTCTTGGCTGCATTCTCATCTTGTGGCTTAAGTTGGGAAGAAGTCACTTCCAAAGTCCTGAAAATTGGCAGAATTCATTTCCTAATAGCTGTACAAATCATGACAGCTTTCATCTTCAAAGCCAGCAAGGAGAGAGATTCTCTGCAGCTTCAAGTCTCTAACCTCTAGATCTTCCTTTAAAGGGCTCAACTTATTAGGTCAGGCCCACCCAAGATACTCTCCATTTTGATTAACTTAAAGTCAAGTAATTAGGGACTCAAATTACATCTTCAAAAAATGTCTTCATCTTTGCCTTATAAGATAAATGAATCAGAGAGCAACAGCCCATCACTTGGGCCATATAGTGTTGGTTTGAAGTAAGTCCCAGGTACTATCCATGATCATTCAAGGGGAATTGATTACACAAAAGCATGACTCACTGGGATTACAACTAAGATGTGTCTATAAAGACACATTTGAAATACAAATTTGAAAGAACTAATGATATACAGATAATATTTTGACCCCTAACAGAAATAAGGTAGAGGCCAATAATAATAAGATAAATTTAAATATTCAATATAATTAGAAAAAATTTAAGTCTAATTCATTAGTCAAAAGAAAAATCTTAACAAAAGTTTTAAAAATACCTAAAACTAAATCATAATAAAGTATTACATATCAAAATGAGAGAATGGAGAAACACTGAATCAAACACAATACAAAGATTGCCAATATCACCAATTTTATTCTACATTATAATGCAGATCTAGCCAGCACAATAAGAAAA
This sequence comes from Vicugna pacos, assembly GCF_048564905.1. Taxonomy (NCBI): domain Eukaryota; kingdom Metazoa; phylum Chordata; class Mammalia; order Artiodactyla; family Camelidae; genus Vicugna; species Vicugna pacos. The sequence continues at coordinate 22,065,314 of NW_027328742.1, read as the reverse complement.
GAAAAATAAATCAAAGTCACAAGGATTGAAAAGGAGGTAAATTGCCATTATTTGCAGATGAAATGCTTATCTACATAGAAATTCCAAAGGAATCTGCAGATAAAACTTTAAAATGAATAGAAGGGTTTTATTAGGTAGCTAGAAATCAATATTCAAAAGTCAAATACATTTTTATAAACTATAAACAACTAGAATCACTTTTAATTACAAAGCATCAAAAATTGTCAGTTCCCTAAATATATATCGAATCAAAGATATTGAAAATCTCTACAAAGAAAATAATAAAATTATACTGATGTATTAAGGAAGACTTAAAATAGGAGGAGAAATATACCTGTTCAGTATAGAAGACAATATCATAGTGGTGGCAATTTTCCTGAATCTATAGGCTTAGTGTGATTCCATCAAGATTTTAACAGTTTTTCATGTAGGTTAAGCTGGTCATAAAATTTTATGGAAAATTACATTCCAAGATTAGCCAAGATACTTCTAAAGAAGACAGATTTGTCGTACTAGCTACCTGGAATTATTATGAAGCTAAAGTAATTAAGGACAGAAAAATTTACCAATGGCTAGAATAGAGAGTTGAGAAAGGGACCTACTGCTTTTTTAAAAACTGTGAAGATATTGTGCAAGTTATCTCACTTGCACAATAAGTATATATATACATATAAATATATATTATATTAATATATCAGATAATTATTAACATTTTATATAATATATATTTATAGTACATACTATATAATATTTAATAATTATATTTCATATATAGGCTCTATATGTGCGATGAAACATGAGGCACTTAGATCAGATAAATAGAGTTCCTTATTGATACAACCAGATGAACAACCAGAGAAACACTGCAGCATCAATACCCACACTTAGATCCACAGACATTGTGAAAGTTTATGGAATCTTTCTACCAGGATGGCAGGTTACCTGGACCACAGACAAGGGATGGTGAACAATGAATATTCTCCATTTATATACAGGAGGTAGACGACCATCCTCTGCCCTCTCACTCCCTTCCCTCTCAAAAAAGGAGGAAAACCCCTTTGCCTTGTTTGTTATTTGATGGAAAGTATCCTGGGTTCTCACCCTCACCTTTTAGAATATAAATGCATCTTTCCAAGGGCTAAATAAACCCCAGTTAACTCTGGCTTTTATAACACAGAGATGTTGCCAAGTTCTGGGCTTCATCCCTTTGGCATGTAAATACCAAGGGAGATGGTGCTCCAGTCTTTCTGGATCCTTGAGACTTAACCTACCAACCTAGTCAGGACTGCAACTATTTGACTCTCTCTAGAAGAGATACGAGATGTTTTATTACCCCTTTGGATCAAAACAATTAACAGAAAAATGGCTACAGATCTCATTCTCATGGTATGTGAAGAGTTAAATGTTTCTAGGAGAAATGCAGACAAATATTTTCTATGTTTATATTTTTGTGACTCAGGACATTAGGACTTTTTAACAGAAGAACTGAGGAATCCAGAAAATTTTATTTCCCCAAGCCCACACACATGTAGAACTTTGATATAAGTCAAATATAACACAGTAGATAAATAAGGAAACAAAGGACTATGCAATAAAAGCAGGTGGAAAAATGGTTATTCATAGGGAAAAACTGAAATTGAATCTGTTCTTCACATGATTCAAAAATTAACTTTAGACAATGGATCAAATATCTTTAATATAAAAAAAATGTATAATGTTTAATAGGAAATATAGATGAATATCTTCCTGACCTTGGGGTAGAGAAAGAACTCTTAAGACACAAAACATTGCTTTTTAAGAGATGATAAAGTTGAATCTATTAAAATTAATAATTTCTGTCAGGGAGCAATGCTTTTAGGAAAGTGAAAACACAAGCCACACACACACCGCACACACACACAAGGAAAAAAGAAAGAAAAGAAAACACAAGCCACAGACTGGGAGAAAAATGTATTTACAACACACATAACCAAGAAAGGACAGGAACTGAAAATATACAAATAAGTCATATAAATCATATAAATCAGAAGAGAACAAATACCCTCATAGAAAAATCAGCAAAAAAAAAAAAAGAGAAAAGTATTTCAAGAACAGGAAACATTTATAACCAACAGAAAGAGATCTTCAATCTCACTGGTAATCAGGAAAATACAAAGTAATACTGCAATGAAAAATACCTTATACTCATACCATTGGCCAAAAAAATAAAAATAAAAGCAGGACAATGCTAAGTTTTAGAGATATTGTGGATCAGTTGGTTATCTTATATATTCCTGGAGGGAGAACATTTTCTTTGGAAAATAATTTTGCATTAAATTAATTGCATATACAAATATATTTTTGCAAATGAATATCATGAGACATGTGAAAGCAACAATATCAATAATAGCCAAAAAAACTGGAGCAACTCAAATGACAACATATAGGGAAAACAAATTGGAATTAATCACAAGATGTAGTATTTTCTAGCAGTCAAAAGAATAAACTGTTGTTACTAGGGAATGGAACTGAAGAACACTGTCAATGTTTCCCAGGTGGGACTACACCAAATAAGCACTTCTGTATGAAAATTCAGTCTCTGCTCCACAATAAACTTTGAAATGGGTCGTCTAATTTAAAAAAATAAAACAACTACCACTCTACAGAGCACTAAGGAATGCAATATGATTGTGTAAACTAAAGAGAACACAAAGCTTAAGAAAATGGAAGAACATCAAGTAGACCTCAGGAATGTAAAAGGAAGAGGTTAATAAAGTAACAAGAGAATTAAAATAGGAAACAGAAAAAAGTTGTTCTTTAAAAAACATAATGAAAACATGAAATCAAGAAAAGCAAAGATTAAACACAATCATAAAACTTGAGAAAAAGGATAAGTCAACTACAAAAAAGAGGAGTGATATGTGAAACATAATGCTAACATATTAGCAAGTTTTAATGAAATAAACCAAAAGGCCCCCAAATATGTAGAAACCTGGAAGTTTGATAGTTATGGAGAAAAAAGAATGATCACCAGCAAATATTTCCTGACTTAGATGGTTTAAAGGGTAAGGTGTATTACATTGCCAATGAAAAGATTATCTTTATACTACTTAAAGTGTTACAAAGCATGCAAAGCAATGTAGAATTTAGTAGCATAACCCTGATACTGAAACCTGACAAATACAGAAGAAAGAAGAAAAGAAAGGAAGGAAGGAAAGAGGGAAAGGAAGAAAACCAAAGATCAATCTTCACTATGACTATGGATAATTTAAAAAATCTAAGTGAAATATTATCAACTTCAATCCATCAGTAATACAAAGTATAATCACAACCAGTGTGGCTGAGAAATGAGGACCCAATAGGAGCTGCACAGAGCACCCAGACTCAGTCACCCCTGTCTGCTGCCTCCAAGCCCTTTGCGTTAAGCCTAGACCAGAAGTCCGGATTCCCTTCTCATTTATTTTGAATTATCTCTCATGTCGCATCTTATTCCCTCTGGTCTCACACCCTTCGCCTATATATTTTAATGACTCTCAGTTTCAAGGGAAAAGAATTGGAGTCCTAATTCATTTTCCCCTAGGAGGATCATCTGTTCCCTTGTAAATATTTAGCTACAGACATGTGAGGGAGGTAATCATCCCCATCTCACAGGTGCCAAAAGCAAACTGCACATGGAAATTTGGAGTAGAGGTGACACATATCATCCAATTCAAATATTTTTGCCTTACCAAAGCAAAAATATTCTGCTATGTATAAAATGACTTTGTGTGACTTTTATAAATAGAAAATTAAACAATGAAGGCACAAAGTAACATGAAATTTTATGTGTTGACTGTGAAAAATATAATTTTCATCATTTTCTTGTGACTAAACTAAATGTATTTCCCAAGCCCCAACTTCTGTTTGATTTCTAAAATTTGAACTTAATTACTTTGAAATAAAATCAATAATGATCGTATTTTTTTCTCATTTAACTTTTTAAATCAGTCAATTCCAATCCCCTCCCCAGATTGCATCACGTGGCTCATTACCTATATTTTTAAAATATTTATTGTATGGTATAAGAATTATAAACAGCTTCCATCAGGGTTTAGCCTTTGAATTCCAAGAAGATAGCTCCTGTTAAATAAAAGCCTTAGCTTTCAAGATTGTTTTTCTCCTGTGCTATGAGTCTATTTTTGGAACTCAAGGCCACAAATTTGACTCTGTGTTCTCTGAGGTCTTCTGCGACCTCAGACAATATTATCCAACAAAGGAAGCAGTATACAGGTAGTAAAAAAAAAAATGCCTCCTGGGTATAGGATGCATAATATTGCAATTAAAGTACTGATGGAATATTTTTCCTAATTTAGTTTTATGTTCCTTGATCTCAGACTCAAGAACATTGCAACAGACGGATCCTTTAGAGACAACATTCCCTTTTCCTCACTTCATGTTTCTGCCTATCCCATTTTTCCAGATAATATTAAATCTCTGCTGTAGTGTATGAATGACAAAATTAATGTATTTAAACTGCAATAATGTAGTGGTGCCTGGGAATATATCCTTTGTTTGCAAATGCTAATGTTTAAGGAAATAATACTTGGATTATGAATAGCTTCTATTTATTGACAATTTAACTTTCAGCCTGATGTTGTTCTCTTCTCTATCTATACACTCTTTTTCTGTCATTTCACCCACTCCCATGGTTTTAAATGCCATCTATGACTCAGAAATGTGTAATTGCAGCTCTGACCTTATGGCTACCTACTTGATATCTCCAGTTAGATGTCTAACGGGCATCTCATATTTAATACAAATGTCTAAGTCCAAGTCCTCTCTGAAACAAAGCCTCAGGTAAACATCAAAATCCTGGCATTATTTGGGAGGATAAATCAGGTCAGTAAGGGCAAGGAGGAAAAGGAAAATGAAATGCACGTTAGATTCCTCAACAGGCATGTTCACTCAACACACAGACATCTCAAGGCTTGCAGGAAGAAATCATACCTCAGAGCTGTCCACGAAGGGGATAAAGATGGGGAAATTTATATGCTAAGTCCCTTCTGTGTTGGGCTTGAACATGTGCTTATTCATAACTGCCTTCCAGAAAGGATTCATTGCCCAGCTTCTGGGAGTGCTGTCAGGAGACAGACTCCAGCAGTCAGCTCCGTCAGAGAGCCATCTCACCCAAGAGCACATAATTCCTGGAACAGCTCACAATCAAAAACTGATTACAGAGATATAAAAGCCAGGCCATTTTGGCCTACTTTAGGATAACGTTAATGGCCTTTACATGCTCCAACCACAGGCTTAGCCAAAGCTTTGTTGAGTATTTCTCACAGTTTGAAATCTCCCTCTATCTGATCTTATTTCTGCATCCTTTTATGCACCTGTGTTAACCCACAATAACTTTATGACATATGAAACACCATGTGAGCATTTATATCTAGAAAATCCAGCCTACAATTCCATCTGTGTCATCTCCTGTTAGTCAAACTACATCTGATAAAGAGCTAACTTTCCCAAACTTCTGGGTCACATCATCTGGCCCCTTGGTAGTTACTCAAGAATAGAGTAACCAACCATTGCAGTTCTCCTGGAACTGACTGGGTTTTAGCACTAATAGTCCCGCTAACTTAGAAGCCCCTCAATCATGTACAAACCATGATAACTAGTCACCGTATTTAGGAAGACAGATCCCACACACATGGTGGGTAATTTCATTTACATCTAGACATGTAAGAGCAACAACCTGATGCAGCAAGGTTGCCAATAAGAAGAGAGAAATGAGGCAATTGAGGGAATCTGAGAAGTAGCACACTTTTTTGGTCCAATTCATTGTCCAGAAGTGAACTAACTCAAACTCTACAAAATGCTTCTCTCTCAGTCTTTCTTATGTCAATATGTAACACCACCATTCATCAGTTACTTAGGGCAGAAACTCTGGACTTCTTTTTCTTCCAGTCCATATCCAGTCCATCCTCAATTCCATATGGCTCTACCTTCAAAACATATCTAAGACTGTATCACTTTTAATCTTTTCCATCACTATCACCATATTTAAGCTACCAAGATTTCCCCCCTGGACTTCTGCAATAGTTGCCTGACTGATCATCTGGTTTTCACTTTTCCCCCTTCAATTGGTTCTCCAAACACCAGCTAGGTTATTCTTTAAACAGCTGGCTCAGATAATATTAGATCTCTACTTGAAATTTTACAGGAACTTACCATCACACTTAGATTAAAACCTGAAATCTTGAGAAATCAAGATGGTGAAGTAGGAGAATATGGAAATCACCTCCCTCACCAAGAACACATCAAAAATACATGTGGAACAATTATCACTAAAAACAAGCTGGAGACTGGGAGAAAGACTCCTGTACAACCAAGGCTGCAAGAAACATCTACATGGAGTTTAGTAGGAAGGGAAGAGAAGTAATCAGGTTGGGACTTGCACCCCTTGGAGGGAACACAGAAAAGGAGGGGATTACATGGGTCTGGAGATTCTCCCTGGGGAGTAAGCAGTTTGAGCCACATACTGGGTACCCTAGCCCCAGGATCCAATACTAGGAGAACAAATCTCCTTAGCTGGTTTGAAAACCAGTGGGGCTGTAAGAAATATAGACTCTGCTCATGAAGGGAATGAACACACCTGTATACTCCCAAAACAAGGTGGAGCAAGCAGACTGAAACTGCCCAGGACCCTGGCTGGTTTCCCTCGATTGCCCTGGTGTGTGCTCCAGCCTGAGCTGAGAGCCAGCTCTGGCCCCTCTTGCTCTCTGGCACAGCTCCAAAAAAGGGTGAGGGCTACTGAAGCTGAGGGGCATGCAGAGTTGTGAGGAACATAGGTGGCTCAGACCCAGAAAAGCATCTGAGCAGAGCAGGGGCAGCCATTGCTCGTGCTTACAGAGGCAGTGCCTTGAGAGTGGTCTAAAATTCTGATTAGGGCTGGGACCACAACAGGCCATGCCCTGACCCATGGTGAGTGCCCGCACCAGCCTCTCCTACTCCAGCACTGCTCCCCTCTGAGGTGAGGGTGATGTGCTGAGACAGGGGAGAGCACACATTTAGAGGAAAACAGAGCCAGTCTAGATCCAAACTTCAGGGCTTATGTTCTAGCAGCTTGGGAACCAACCCCTCCTCCAACAGGATGATGTTAGCCACTGAGTAGAGGAGAAGCCCCAGGTTAAATCTGGGATGGCTCCAGCCCCTCCATCTCCTGCTCACCTCTCACCAAGGTGATAGCTCCCAGCAACCCCAGGGGAAGACGTGTGCTCACTTCAGGTCTATCTCTCCCACCAAAACCACTGTGCACACAGGCTGCATAGGGACCTGCCACACAAGTCTAGCCCTTCAAGACCAACACAGGTAACTCTTTTATCTAATTTCATAGAGACAGAGACAAGAAACTTAGAAGAGAGAGGAATTTACTTCAAACAAAAGAATAAGAAAAAAAAATTTAATGAAACAGAAATAAATAATTTACCAGATAAAGAGAGCAAGGTATTAGTAGTAAAATGCTGAATGAACTAGGGAAAAGAATAGACAAACACAGTGAAAATTTTAACAAGGAACTAGGAAATATAAAAAATAACTAGTCAGAAATAAAGAAATAACTGAAATTTAAAAACACACTAGAAGGAATCAATAGCAGACTAGGTGATACAGAAGAATGCATGATTTCATTGTTCAATCTTCCAATCAGAACAAAAAAGGGAAAAACAAATTTTAAAAAATGAGAACACTTTAAGGGACTCCTGGCACACATCAAGTGTACTAACATTTACATTATAGTGGTCCTGGAAGGAAAAGAGAGAAAAGAGTTGAAAATATATTTAAAGAAATTATAGCTGAAAATTTCCCAAGCCTGAAGAAGGAAACAGATATCCAGGTACAGAAAGCACAGAGAGTCCAAAGTAGGATGAACCCAAACACAGTCACAAGACATATCAAAATTAAAACGACAGAAGTTAAAGAGAGAATTTGACAGGCAGCAAGAGAAAAACAGAGAGTCAAAAACAAGGGAACCTTGATAAGGCTATCAGCTGATTTTTCTGCAGAAACATTGCAGGCCAGAAGGGAGAGGCATGGTATATTCAAAGTGCTGAAAAAGAAAAACCCACAACCGAGAATACTCTGCCTAGCAAGATTATCATTTAGAATTGAAGGAGAGATAAAGAACTTCTCAGACAAGCAAAAACTAAAAGACTTCATTAATACTAAACCTACCCTAAAATAAATGTTAAAGGGTCTTCTCTGAGTGGAAAAGAAGAGGCTATAAGAAGTAAATATTTATGGGAAAGGAAAAATCCCACTAGTAAATGCAAACATATAGTAAAGGTTGAGGATCAACCACTCAAATAAGCTATTGTGAAGATTAAAAGACAAAAATTGTAAAATCAACTATAACTATAATAAACAGTGAAGAGATAAATATGACATCAAAAACACAAAATGTGGGGGAGGAGAATTAAAATGTCTTTTAAAATGTGTTTGAATTTAAATGAATACCAGGCTAAAATAAGTAGACATAGCTATAGGTCAACATATATAAACCCTTTGGTAAGCACAAATCAATAGATACACAAAAACTAGAGAGAAAGGAACACAGACCTATCACTAAATAACATATCAAGCCACAGGGAAGAAGCAAAACAGAGAAAGAAAGGACAGAGAATAACTACAAGAACAACCAAAAAATAAGTTTAAAGTGGCAATAAGTACATCCCTCTCAATGATCACTTTAAATGTCAATGGACTAAATGCTCAAATCCAAAGATATAGGGTGGTTGACTGGATAAAAAAAAACAAGACCCGTCTATATGCTGCTTAGAGACTCACTTCAGAATTAAAGATGCACACAGACTGAAAGTAAGAGGATGGAAAAAGATTTTTCATGCAAACACAAATGAAAAGAAAGCTGGAATAGCAAAACCTGTATCAAACAAAGGAGACTTTAAATAAGTATGTAACAAAAGACAAAGAAGGGCATTTTATTATGATAAGGGATCAAAACAAGAAGAGGATATAACATTCACTACAATATATTAACAGGCACAAAAGGAGAACTTGAAGATAATATAATAAGAGTTAAAGACTTTTGCACATGACTTACACGAATGGACAGATCATCTAGACATAAAAATCAATCAGGAAACATTTGTCTTAAGTGACACATAGGTGGAATTAATAGATATCTGCAAGACATTCCATCCCAAAACAGCAGAATACACATTCTTTTCAAGTGCACATGGAATAAATACTCTCCAGTATGGATCACATACTAGGCAACAAAATGAGTCTCATCAAAGCTTAGAAGATACAAATTATGAATCATTTTTTCTGACCAAAATAGTATGAAATTAGAAATCAATTACAGGAAGAAAATTGAAAAAAAAAAAAACACAAGCACATGGAGAATAAACAACATGGGACTAAAAAATCTAAGGGGTCAATGAAGAAATCAAAGAAAATTTTTTAAAATTGAGACAAAATAAAATAAAAACATAGCTTTCCAAAATCTGAAATGCAGTAAAAGCAATTCTAAGAGGCAAGTTTATAGTGATATCAACCTACCTCAAGAAAACAAGAAAAACCTCAAATAAAAAACCTACCATCTAAACTGATTAGAAAAAGAACAACAAAGCCCAAAGTAAGCAGAATGAAGGAAAAAATAAAGATCATAGCAGAAATAAAATATAGATCAAAAAAACAGAAAAGATGAAGGAAACTAAGAGCTGTTTTTTTTTAAAGATAAACAAAATTTACAATCCTTCAGCCAGGCTGATTAAGAAAGAAAGAGAACTCAAATTAACAAAATAAAGAAATGAAAAAGGAGAAATTACAACTGACTTCACAGAAATAAAAACAACCGTAAGAGAATACCACAAACAGTTATATGACAACATACTGGACAACCTAGAAGAAATGGATCAGACTGATGCTACTATTGAAACTGAATCAGTAATAATAACAACAACAACAATAACAATAACAACAAATCCAGGTCTGGCAGCATCAAGGGGAATTCTACCAAACATTTAAAGAGAGTTAATAATTATTCTTCTCAAACTATTCTAAAACATTGTAGAAGAGGGAATGCTGTCAATCTCATTCTATGTAGCCACCCTTACCCTAATACCAAAACCTGACTAAGACATTACCAAAAAAAAAAATTACAGGCCAATATCTCTGATGAGTGATGCAAAAATCCTCAACAAAATATTAGCAAACCAAATTCAATAAAATACATAAAAATGATCATACACTATGATCAAGTGGGATCTATTACAGGGATGAAAGCATGGTTCAGTAGCCTCAAACCAATCAATGTAATATACCACATTAACAAATGAAGGATAAAAATCATATGATTACTTCAGTGGACACAGAAAAAGCATTTGACAAAATCCAATATCCATTCATGATAAAAAACCTCTCATCAAAGCGGGTATAGAGGGAATATGTCTCAACATAATAAAGGCCACTTATGGCAGGCCCAGAGCTAATATCATAGCCAATGTTGAAAGCTGAAGGTTTTTCCTCTAAAATCAGGAACAAGGCGGCGGGCTCCCTCGGGGTCCCCGCGGGCAGGCACTCCGGCAGCCGCGGCGCGATGGAGGCGCCAGCCGAGCTGCTGGCCGTGCTGCCCGTGCTGGCCACCGCGTTGGCGCTACTGCTCGCCTGGCTGCTGGTGCGGCGCGGGGCTACCGCGAGCCTGGAGCCTGCCCGCGCGCCCCCGGAGCCCGCGCCCCCGGCCGAGGCCAGCGGGGCGCCCGCGCCACCCGGTCCCTGTGCCGCGGAGTCCGCGGCCGCGCCCGAGGGGCCGGAGGAGCCCGCGCGGCCGGACGAGCCCGCAGTGTCGCCGGCGGAGGCAGAGGAGCAGGCCGCCGAGGCCAAACAGGAAGAGGAGCAGGGGCTGGACAGCGAGGAAGGTCCGCCCCAGGCAGAGCCTGAGGAAGAAGACGGGGCAGAGGCCTTCTCCTTCAAATACAGCCCCGGGAAGCTGCGGGGAAACCAGTACAAGAAGATGATGACCAAAGAGGAGCTGGAGGAGGAACAGAGAACCGAGGAATAATGAAGTTATCCTTAGCCTCCTCCTAAAGGCTTTTCCTTTTGGCATCTTAAAACTTGAGCGATAAAGTGGAGTGCCCTGAGAGGAGCTGACAGGCTCTCTGGGGTGCCTCTTGCCCACGTGAATCTGCCGGGCCTAGGCCCTCAGCCAGGACGCTCCCTCGGCTGGGAGGGCCTGTCCCTCCCTGTTTGGGTGGGTCGCTTTGTGAAGCTGAAGGGTCTTCCTAGACTTTTATTTCCCTTGTGACCCGACCTTCCTGTCTGCACACCCTCTGCACCTGAGAGATCAGCAATTTCAGCAATGCCATCATTTTACAGTTGGTAGTTTCATTCCAGCCCTCCTGCTTTTCTTCACTAAAGCCAAACCGTGAAAGACTTTGGGGTGTGATGCACAAATGAGGGAGCGGCCTGTGCGTGCTGGCTGGTCGGGGTGGTCCACTGCTCTCCTTCCCCTGGGGGCCCGCCCCCTGCCCGGCTCAGTTTTGGGGGTGAGAGACCTGTACTGAGGACTGGGCAGCAAAGAACCAGGACCCGCTGCCCGCTGCCTCTTGGCCTTACTCTCTATTTAGAGCAGGCTGCAGTCCAGCCCTCTTATTACTAAGAGGCCTTTTCACTGATGTTCTTACCAGCTCAGCTGAATCTCTACCTTTGCTTTGGCAGATGCAGTAATAATGGTGTTCGCTTAAAATAGATGTCTCGACTCTGCCTTTTCCTAGGCTTCTTGGATGAGTTAGAACTTCACCAGATGATCAGATCAGTTCCAGATTGGTTTCTTGGAATTCTGTATTTGACAACATTTGTACTATGCCAAACTAATCTGCTGTTTTTAGGTAGATGTCATTTAAAACTTTTTTTTAAGCAGTAAGTTTATAGAAAAAGATTTTCTTTCTATTTAATGGAAGGCCAGGAGATGTCCAGTGTCACCCCCTCAGGCATATTACATACCCAGGGACCTTCTCCTCTGGGTTAGGTTCAGGGGTTTAGGACAGACAAGCAACAGGGCAGATGGGAGGGTACAGCTCAGTGGTAGAGTCGTGCTTAGCATGCCCGAGGTCCTGGGTTTCATCCTCAGTCCCTCCATTAACAGCAAAAAAGAATAGGCAACAAGGCAGCCGCCACCTAGAACCACGGGACGAACGGAAGCCATGCTCCTGTGAGCACACCTGCCCCCCCACAGCAACAGCAGCAGGCCTGGATCTGACTGATTAATGGGTGACTCCCTCCACATTATTAAGTTTTTCTGGACACTTTCTGAACGTGGCTTATAGACACTGAGCTTCACGGATTCCCGATGGCTTGGATCTGTGTATTCAGCCTTTGTTCAGTCCAATAAACTTTGAGTAGATGGTCTTAAAAAAATAAAATAAATAAATAAAATAAAATCAGGAACAAGACAAAGATATTCACTCTTCATCATTTCTATTTAACATAGTATTAAAAGTCCCAGCCACAACAATCAGAAAAGAATTAGAAATAAAAGGCTTCCAAATTGGAAAGGAAGAAGTAAGATTATCACTATTTCTAGATGATATGATACTATATATATAACACCCTAAAATCTCCACCAAAAAACTATTAGAATTAATAAATGGATTCAGTAGCAGTGTACAAGATTAACATACAGAAATCTGTTGCCTTTCTATACACTAATAATGAACTGTCATAAAGAGAAGGCAAGAAAACAATCCTATTTACAATTACATCAAAAAATAAAATAAAATTCTAGAAATAAAGTAATCCAAGGAGGTGAAAGCCCTTTATTGTGAAAACTATAAAGTACTGATGAAGGAAACTGAAGACAATACAAATAAATTGGAAGGTATCTTGTGTTCATAGATTGAAAAAATTAATATTGTTAAAATGACCATACTATCAATAAGGCAATCTACAAATTCAATGCAATCCCTAGAAAAATACCAAGGGCATTTTTCTCAGAATTAGAACAAATATTTTTAAAATTTGTCTGAAAACACAAAAAAATCCCCAAGCCAAAGCAATCTTGAGAAAGAAGAAACGAGCTTGAGGAGTCATGCTCCCTAACTTCAGAGTATACTACAAAGCTACAGTAATCAAAACAGTACAGTCTTGGCACAAAAACAGACACACAGATTAATAGAACAGAATAGAGTCCAAAAACAAATCCACACACATATGGCCAATTAACCTACAACAAAGGAGGCAAAAATATACAATGTGAAAAAGACAGTCTTTTAAATAAGTGGTGCCAGAAAAACTGGATAGGTACATGGAAAGGAATGAAATTAGAACATTTTCTTACACTACATACAAAAATAAACTCAAAATGCATTAAAGACCTAAATGCAATATCTGAAACCATAAAGCTCTCAGAAGAAAACTATAAGCTTCTAGAAGACACTCTTTGACATAAATCTTAGTGGTATTTTTAGGTTCTATCTTCTCTGGAAAAGGAAACAAAAGCAAAAATATACAAGCAGGACTATATCAAACTTAAAAACCTTTTGTGCAGTGAAGGAAACTATTAACAAAATAAAAACACAACCTACTGAACAGGAATAGGCATTTTCAAATGATATGTCTAATGAAGGGTTAATATCCAACATATTAAAAAAAAAAAGCTCATACAACTCAATATCCAAAAAAAGAGAACAATCTAATATAAAAATGGGCAGAAGATCTGAATAGACATTTTTCCAAAGAAGACATACAGATTGCCAACAGGCTTATGAAAAGATGCTCAACATCACTAATCATCATGGAAATGTTAATCAAATCCACAACGAGCTATCACTTCACACTTGTCAGAATGGCTATTGTCAAAAAGACAGCAAACGATATTGGTGAGAATATGGAGAAAAGGGAATTCAAGTAAACTGTTAGTGGGAATTGTAAATTGGTGCAACTATTATGGAAAACAGTCGGAGGGTCTCCAAAAATTAAAACTGGAACTACCATATAATCCAGCAATTCCACTCCTTAGTATGCACCTTAGGAAAATGAAAACATTAATTCAAAAAGATAGGTATACCCCAATGTTTATAGCTGCATTATTCACAACAGTCAAGATATGGAAACAACCAAAATGTCCATCAACAGATGTATGAATAAAGAAGCTATGGTATATATGTGCAATGGAATATTACTTGGCCATTAAAAGAATGAATTTTTGCCATTTGTAACATGAATATACCTAGAGGGTACTATGCTTAGTGAAATGAGTCAGAGAAAACAAATACTATATATTTTCACTTATATGTGAAATCTGAAAAATTAAAATGAATCAGTAAATATTACAAAACAGAAACAGACTCATAGATACAGAGGACAAACTAGTGGTTACCAGTGGTGAGAGGGGTCGAGGGATAGACAAAACAGGGAAAGGAGATTAAGAGGTACAAACTACTAGGTATAAAATAAATAAGATACAAGGATGCAATGTATAGCATAGGGAATAGAGCCAATATTTTATAACAATTTTCAATTAAGCATAATCTATAAAAGTATCAAATCACTATATTGTACACCTGAAACTAATATAACATTGTAAATCAATTATACTTCAATATAAAAAAAGAATTTCCTTGGAAAGTCAATTTGTTGAACTAATAATTCCTTTATATTTTATCACAGTCATTAATGCAGCAAATTATTAATACATGTCACAATTTGGATGAATCTCAAATTCACTTCACCAAGTGAAAAAAATCAGACTCAAAAGACTACTGTTTGATTCCATTTACACAGTGTTCTTTTAAAAGGCAAAACTGTGAGAATGAATCAGTGGCAATGAGCAGGAGATAGGAGGGAAAAGTGTGACAAAGCAACATTATGAGGACTTTTTTGGGAAGTGATAGAACTGTTCTTTATGTTTATTATGGAGGTGATTATACAACTATGCATTTATCTATATACTTAAAACTGTACATGAAATATGTGAATTTTGATGTATATAAAGTTTAAAATAAATATTTAAAAGTGAAAAAATCATTAGTGCTATCCAATATCATCAAAATGAAAAAATAACATTAACACTCCTATCACAGTATCAGTATATCTGAAAAATAACTAGTCAAATTTGGATGAATCTAAGTCATTTTTTTCTTCTCATATTATTTTTTCTAATGAGAAATTTATATAATTTATAATATACAAAACTAAGCATAAATCATTCATAAGAAGTCTTGACATCGGTCCCCAATTCATTCTGCTTAGAGAACAGGTAATAATTATTAATCACTGAGTTTAAGGGAATAGTTCTAAATATTCTAAATCCTCTTCTGTGTGTCTCACACTATATTTGTTCCACATAGTTGATGTCTTCTTTCCTTATTCTTTTACTGCTGAGTTGTGCACCTTATACTTATCCATGTATTCAAAGTTCTGCCTGTAAATAATGTTTTCATTTTATCCTTTCCCCTTTTTCTCCTCCTACTTTCCTCCAACTTTCTTTATTATCCCACCCTAACCCTAGATAATCAAGGCTGATCGCCTGGTATATACTCTTCTATATTCTTCTCCATTTTCATAAAATTATACACAAACCTATACATGCATATTCATACATATGGGATTTCAATCTTTGGCTTATGCAAATAAATCATCCAAACTTCACTGCATCTCATTTTCTCACTTAATATTGCATTGTGGAAAGTCTTCCAAGTTGGTTGGTATAAATTTAACTTGGTATTTTAATATTTGCATAATATTCCATTATATGAATGAACCATATTTCTCTTCAATCATTTCCCTTTCTTTCTAGTTCTTGATGTTGGTTGTTTTGGTGTTACATCATTACATATATCATTACATACTGGTGCTTTTATACCTATGGTAGTACCAAAGCTAGGAGTTAGAAATACATTGTTTAGTATGTCAAAGATATCCTACCACAGTATCTAAGGGAAAAAAAATTTAAGTCCAGGATTGTTCTTCTCAACTTTAAGACTATAGTAAAGTACTCAGATATATTTTCCAACCATAAACAACTATAGTTCCTAATCAAGTGTTAATTATTCTGATTACCAGCTCTTATTATAGGAGTTCAAATATAGAGACTACCTTGCCCTCTAAACCAAACTTAATTTTGATGACAGGGATTAAAGATAGAGATGGATATACTTGGTGCCTTTAGATGGCCAAGGAAGTCCAGTTAGGTGGTACTCTTAACAGTAGAAGAGGATGAACAGCTAAGATGCTTGCAAAGCCTCAGTAAGCAATGCACAAGTATCTTGGATGAAAAATATAGTCACCATCAGAAGATCAAATACAAGTGACTTCTAAGAAAAAAGCATACCGTGAACAAGGTCAATTGATGCATTGATTGAGATATACCACCAGAAAATCTGTTTTAGTCAACAAGTTCAGCTGAGTAATTAGGTTAACACTCATAGCACATCAGTTACATTTAATAGTTACATTTCCATAATAAATTACTATGTTATTTTCACTGAGATAATGCAATAATTCTTTAGTGGGTTCCAAAGTGGCAGGATAATAGCAAAAATGAAAGCAAAAAATATTTTTCCACTCTATAATTTCAGATTTGATGCCTCTTCTTACATACAGTGATCTATGAGGCAAATGTTGTGCATATATTCTAAAGCGAACATGAAGATAAGTAACAATGGGGAATGTACAAGCATATTATATTCACTATTGAATATATTGGCTGCTGGATCCAATTCCTAGTGGTTGAATGCACTTTGTTCACAATATGTTGTTCTTTTTCTGTCACTCCTTACCTGTCACCTTCCACTGAAATGTGCTGTATTTCAGGTCTGAGTCTGGTTTCCTTGACACAGTTATTGATTTCTATCCCATTCAATTTAGTTCATGTGAAAATACTCATGGCATCTTGACATATGTCTGTGGCTAATAATTGCATTGATCTATCATGTCCTGGGCTAAGTAGAGAGCAGTATGTTGATGATGGAAGAACCTGAATCTTATTAAAATTTATAGGAGGAGTAATTTGACTGATGATCAAATTAGGTAAAGCATGTAAAGTGCTTAAGATGGTGACTAGCTATTTTTATTTTTCTAATTTTCATTGACTAGCAAATAAAAATTACATCTAAATTGTGCATTCATGCAACATATTCATCCTTTCAAGTACATATATGATTTATTTTAAGGAATTAGCTTATAGGACTGTGGAGGCTGAAAAGACCTAAACCTGTGGGATAGGCTGGCAAGCTAGAGATTCAAGTAAGAGTTAATATTATAGTCTTGAGTCCAGAATCTTCAGAGCAGGCTAGCAAGCTGGAAATACAGGCAGGATTCCTATGTTGCAGTCTTGAGGCAGAATTTCTTATTCTTCAGAGAACATCAGTCTTTGCTCTTCAGGCCTTCAGCTGATTTGATGAGGCCTGCTCACATTATGGAGTGTAATATGATATACTCAAATACTACTGATTTAAATGTTAATCACATCTAAAAAAATACCTTTACAACAGTATCTAGATTGGTGTTTAACCAAACAATTGGCACCATAGCCTAGCCAAGTCGACACATGAAACTAACCACCACAATCTGTGATATTATCTCCCAAAATCATTTAGGATAACAAAATTCTTTTTTAGTAATTGAGCATATTTAAAATCCTGAGATTTATAATTCAGTGCAGAAGTTTTTAAGAGAATCAAACCTATAGTATTAAAATTGTTGTTAAAAATTGTTTATATTTTGGTATTTTAAAAGTTAATATGTTTGAGGGTTTGCTCTATTGGAGAAATGTGTCAACTTGTCATTTTAAATTAAAATATGCAATTAAACAATTGATTTAAATTTATGAATTTAAAATGAAATCTTTCTAAGCTTATATACAAAATGGGAACATTTAGAATGAAAATTCCATGAAGGCAGGGATTTCCTTATGTTTCACCTACTGCTACCATCTAACTGCCAAGAACAGAACCTGTTCAATAATAAGTTCTTGAAAAATATTTGTAGGGTTTAGCTAAGAAAATTCAAGACTCACCAAACTTTCAGGTTTACTGGGACTATTCTGTTCCAGTTAGTTATATGAGTAATTAAAGTAAGCTATATAACTGAAAATATTTATGCAAATTTAAGTTATAAAAGCTCTCTTAAAGTTGATTTTTGTAATTAGCTATATATATGAATACAGTGATACTTAAAACTTAAATGAAAATCTAAAAGAATAACTGGCTTTTTGAGTCTGTGACTTTAATAAACTCAATATTACTTTTATAGCTAATGGAACTTATGAGTAACATTTTTTTGTGCACTATAATCATTTTCAAGGATGGAAAAACCCTCGCACTTGAAAGATAGGTCAATAGGTCTTATACTTATGGGCAGCTTAATTTTAATTCATTGATTTTTAGCAGGAAGAAGAGTAAAGAAAAAAATTAAAGAATTACTGCACTTTAGATAAATGTTTCATCATAACGAGGTATTAGTTGTTAAAAGAGTTCCCTGAAGTTTTTTAAATATTAAAAATTATTAAGAGCCATTTTTGATATATATATATATTTTTTACTATACTCTTCTACATTAGGTAACACAGCAAATTGGTTAAAAGCATGAACACTCAAAATCAGATTTTCTGGGTCCGAAACCTAGTTCCACCACTTACCAAGGTGGCAAGTTACTCAACCTATATGTGTTTCAGTTTCCTTATCTTCAAAATTAGAAAAATAGTAATACCTGTCTCCTAACATTATTATGGTGATTGCATGAGATCATTCCTACCAAGTACTTTGAACAGTGCCTGGTACATATGCCTTTTATTAGGCATAGTGTCTATTAACTTCCTGTTAGGAAATAAAAAACTAGCCCACATTTCTCCCAAAGTACCTACCCTCAATTCCTGCATTTCATTAGTAATGAACTTTGATAATATTAAAATGATTGTATAATTTGTATAGCCATTTCAAGCAACCACTATCTCCATGGTTGATCTGTTCTAATTCTATCAAAAAATGAAAAGGATTCAGTGCATGCCACCAGTCCTTTCATCATGGTTTTTCCATTCCTTGGAAGGAAGGAATGGAAAGCAAGGAATGGAAAAGCCATGATAAACTTCATCATCAAGTAGAGTATATTTTCTGTCTGTTTTGGTTTGTTTTTTTTTAAAGCCCATGGGCACTAAATTTTGTAAGCTCTTGCATATTTGAGAATGTCTTCTGCCTTCCAATAGAGTAGCCACTAACCGTATGTGGTTACTGAGCATGTGAAATGTGACTAAATCAATTGAGATGTGATATAAGTGTAAAATACACAGCAGATTTCAGACTTAGTGTATAAAATATTTCATTATTAATCTTTGTATTGATTTCATATTGAAATGATATTTTAGATATACCGGCTTACATAAAGTACATTATTAAAATAAATGTCACCTGTTACTTTTTATTTTTTTAATGTGGCTATTAGAAAATTAAAACTTACATGACTTGCATTATATTTCTATTGGAAATTACTACCTCAGAACTTCATATTCTCTGATATACTGAACCAATTGTAAGTGGCTTGATTATCATCTCTGGATGCCTTAATTATTTCTTATCACTGACATTCCATAACTTCACTCAGATATGTCCTGATGTTGAAATACATCAATTTTCCTTAAAAACAGTACATAGTAGAATGCAGTGATGACACTGATTTTTCACCCCTCCTTGTAAGCAAACCCTTCACCATGTAGCTATGAAGTTATTACATGTGGGAAGGTTGATCTGTCCCACCCTTGATCTTGGTCTCAAATGTGACTTGCCTAGGCCAGTGGGATATTAGCTGACATGATGCAGTCAGAGGTTTGAAATGTGCATTCTGGAAACTTCTCTCTCTTGCATCTCTGCCATAGCCAAAAGCACATGGCCATCTAACCCTCACATAGGATGAGAGACACAGAGCAAAACCAAGTCCTTCACTTGCCACAGTCAAGAACACCCTATATCAACCAACAGCAGGCAAAATCCAGAAATATGAGTGAACCTAACCAATATCAGCAGAACTGCCTAGCTGACCACTCAGTTACATGAGCAATTGAACACTTGTATGCCACTGAGGTTTTGTATTTCCTTTTTTAAAACATATATATACTGATGCAGTCATAGATCTGTAGACTGAAATCTCTAAGTCAGGATAATTTCATTCTAGAATACCTTACAACGGTTTGTTTATTTCATTTATTCAGCACTCCCTTTAGGAAAATCAACTGTGAATATGTTGGATCTCTACCGCTTGTCTTTCATAGCAATGTTTTTTCCTTTTTAATCACAAACATCTTTTTCTTTCCTAAACTAACTTTGACAACTCTCACATATCCAAATTTCATTACCATAATTGTGTTCTCAATTGTATTTACAATTGTAGTATAGCTTTTAATGTGATTTCCTTTGCTCTAATGGTTTAATTATCCCTTTCTATTTTTTTTTCCTTGAGCTATGCTCGCTCACTTTCCATCTCCTTCTGTTGTCCTACTATCTTTTTTCAACTTTTGTCTCTTCTTTGAATTCTTTTAAATTGTTCTTGTTTCAAAATTATATCTCCAGGAAATTCCTTGAGTCTATGGATATTTATTTGTCCTAAAATTTCCTGTTTTCTGGGAAATTTCCATTTCTAATTTATAGTCGGTATCTATATTTTGCGTACCTGCTTTTCCTTACTTTTAACTGAAATATGTAGATAATCATATGGAGATTACTCCTTGGTTATTAGTTATCTTTGAAAGAAGGAAGTTTTATATGTCATCTATTTTCTGAAAAATACTCTGGAAAGCATGAAGGGAATGAGGGGAGCAGTCAGCAGTTTCAATGAAGGTCTATGATCATGCTTTCTACCTCTTAGCACCTCCTTAAATATTTTGCTTAGGGGAATTACTCCTCTCAATTTGCTGGATTAAGGAGATTGGTGTAGTCATAGATATGGGCACTCTAATCAAGGATCATTAGCTAAACTCTTAAGGATACTGACACTTATTTTCAGGGAAATCTATTGACTGCCTAAGTTCTGAAGGAGCATATTTTAGTTTCCTCTTCCTCTTCTTTCTTGAGTTCTTGAAGATCATTTTGTGACCATCCTTTTCAGCCAAATCTCACAGTATTTTGTATTCATTTTCTTAAACTTATGATTTAGACAATTTAGGATTTGTCCATGTTTATGTCATTGAAGAATGAGTTTTCTTTTCTATTTTATTTTCTTTTTGATGTTCTCAGTGGGATTCAAATAGGAAGAGTTAAGTTGAAATAATTTTACTCTTCAATGTTCATTCTTACATAAAAGTTCAGTCTTCAACTTATATACAACAAAATATGTAACTTCTGTATGTTGAAGCATGCTCACCTGAACAAAGTTTAATTAATTATATAGGCAATTCATCAAAAATGGTTCAAAATGTTTACAATACTGGAATCTACTACAGTTATACTAGGCTGTATAATTTTATTATCTCCATGTCTAATAAAAAGTCCTCCACATTGCTTTACATGTTGCTGTCCAGTTTTCCCAACACCATTTGCTGAAGAGACTGTCTTTATTCCATTGTATATCCTTGCCTCCTTTGTCGAAGATGAGTTGACCAAAAGTTTGTGGGTTCATTTCTGGGCTCTCTATTCTGTTCCATTGGTCTGTATGTCTGCTTTTGTACCAATACCATTCTGTCTTGATGACTGTAGCTCTATAGTATTGTCTGAAGTCTGGGAGAGTTATTCCTCCAGCTTCTTTCTTTCTCTTCAGTAATGCTTTGGGAATTCTAGGTCTTTGATGGTTCCATATAAATTTTATTATGATTTGTTCTAGTTCTGTGAAATATGTCCTGAGTAATTTCATAGGGATTGCATTAAATCTGTAGATCGCCTTGGGCAGTCTGACCATTTTAACAATATTGATTCTTCCAATCCAAGAGCATGGGATATCTTTCCATTTTTTAAAGTCTGCTTTAATTTCCTTCATCAATGGTTTATAGTTTTCTGTGTATAATACTTTCACCTCCTTGGTTAGATATATTCCTAGGTATTTTACTACTTTGGGTGCTCTTTTAAAGGGGATTGTTTATTTACTCTCTTTTTCTGTTGATTCATCATTAGTGTAAAGAAATGCGACCGATTTTTAAACGTTAATCTTGTACCCTGCTACCTTGCTGAATTCTTCGATCAGCTCTAGCAGTTTTTGTGTGGACCTTTTAGGGTTTTCTATATATAGTAACATGTCGTTGGCATATAGTGACACTTTTACCTCTTCTTTTCCAATTTGGATCCCTTTTATTTCTCTCTCTTGCCTGATTGCTGTGGCTAGGACTTCCAAGACTATGTTGAATAAGAGTGGTGATAGTGGGCATCCTTGTCTTGTCCCAGATTTTAGTGGGAAGCTTTTGAGTTTTTCACCATTGAGTACTATGCTGGCTGTAGGTTTGTCATATATAGCTTTTATTATGTCCCTTACACCATACACAAAAATCAACTCAAAATGGATCAAAGACTTACATAAGACAAGATACAATAAACCTCCTTGAAGAAAATATAGGTAAAACATTATCTGACATACATCTCAAAAATGTCCTCCTAGAAGAGTCTACTCAAGCAATAGAAATAAAAGCAAGAATAAACAAATGGGACCTAATGAAACTTACAAGCTTCTGCACAGCAAAGGAAACCATTAGTAAAACAAAAAGACAACCTATGGAATGGGAGAAAATTTTTGCAAATGAAACCGAAAAAGTCTTGATCTCCAGAATATGTAAGCAATTCATATGACTCATTAAGAAACAACCAAACAACCCAATCCAAAAATGGGCAAAAGACCTAAACAAGCAATTCTCCAAGGAAGAAATACAAATGATCAATAAGCACATGAAAAAATGCTCCATATCACTAATTATCAGAGAAATGCAAATCAAAACTACAATGAGGTATCACCTCACACCAGTCAGAATGGCTATCATTCAAAAATCCACAAATGACAAATGCTGGAGAGGCTGTGGAGAAAGGGGAAACCTCCTACACTGCTGGTGGGAATGCAGTTTGGTGTAGCCACTGTGGAAAACAGTATGGAGATTTCTCAAATGACTGGGAATAGACTTACCATATGACCCAGGAATCCCGTTCCTGGGCATATATCCAGAAGGAACCCTACTTCAGGATGACACCTGCACCCCAATGTTCATAGCAGCACTATTTACAATAGCCAAAACATGGAAACAGCCTAAATGTCCATCAATGGATGACTGGATAAAGAAGAGGTGGTATATTTATACAATAGAATACTACTCAGCCATAAAAACTGACAACATAACGCCATTTGCAGCAACATGGATGCACCTGGAGAATCTCATTCTAAGTGAAGTAAGCCAGAAAGAGAAAGAAAAATACCATATGAGATCGCTCATATGTGGAATCTAATAAAAAAACAAAAAACAAAACCAATAAAAACAAAGCATAAATACAAAACAGAAATAGACTTATAGACATAGAATACAAACTTGTGGTTGCCAAGGGGGCAGAGGATGGGAAGGGATAGATGGGATTTCAAAATTGTAGAGTAGATAAACAAGATTATACTGTATAGCAAAGGGAAATATACACAAGATTTTATGGTAGCTCACAGAGAAAAAAATGTCTCAATGAATATATATATGTTCATGTATGACTGAAAAATTGTGCTCTGCACTGGAATTTGACACAACATTATAAAATGATTATAAATCAATAAAAAATTTTTTAAAAAAAGTCCTCCACAAAACCATCTTCATCTCTATTACTAGAAAGGCCTAGAAATTTGGCAGGAATCTATAGAATCTCTCTTTTCTTTCCAGGAGTTAAAATACCAAATTATTCTTAGCAAAGTGAAAAATAAAATACTCTAGACATGTTCTTTCATTTATTTTTCCATTCAACAGACTTTGAAAAAAGAAAAATAGAATGACTGCATTAGAAGATCCATTATTCATGATGCTACTGGTGAGATTTTCCTATTACGTGATGACATACCACGGATGCTTCTAAAGGGAAGAACAAAACAAGTGAAATTACAGAAGCTTTGATTTTCCTTTGAGGTAGAAAAGATGTAATTCAACTTAAAAAGACCCCTTTTCATTCACTATCCTGAGGTTATACTATTATCTAGGTTAGAATATCAATATATTTTCTATACTTGGGTAGAATGCTGAGTGAGAAGACTATTCATACTCTTTGGTTAAAATATTATATGACAGAGGCTTGCTTCTTACTATGATGTTAAAAAAACTGTATTTAGCTTTGAAAACATTTTTTCTAACACAATTTTTTAATGCTTCTGAAGTAATTATGATAGGCCATTGGCCAGGCATGCTGTAAACACAAGGCTGCAATAAGAAAGAGAAAATAGATACATGTGACTGTGGACTAAGTCATGATTTGCCTTATTTGCAAATAGTTAAACCATTAAATATTCAGACGTATCTTTCTTTCTCCTCATTTTTATGAAAGACAGCCCCTGCATTTTTTCTTCCATCTCCGAATTTTGTACACAGTTCAATTAGTTGCTAGGGAGACATCAGGCAACTGAGTCACTCTTCCATTTCTGTCCTTTAATTACTGCATCATTTGCACATATTATTAACAGTTTCAGTAATCAAATTAAAATGAAAACCACTTAAGCTGATCTAAGGCATAAGTCTTTCCAGTTTTCAAACTTGAACCAATCCACAGACCTTTTTGCCTGGTCCTTAAAGTAAAGACATAGACAGACAGATAGATTGATAACAGATAGATCAAAATAGTGATATATAGATATGTATGAATTGATATTATACTATATACTATAGATAATTTTATATGCACATTTTCCATTTAACATTATATCACAACAACTTTCAATTTCCTAGAAGCATACTTACTGAGTCAAGGAGTATAAGCATTTAAAATAATTAATATATATATCTAACTTCCCTTCCAGAAAGCATATTAATTTCCATTTTTACAAACAGTATATCAGAATGCCTAACTGTCACCAAACATTAGCCAATACTGGATATTAACACTTGTAAGAAACTTTGTAGGGAAATACAGATTAGCAAAATGGCAGAGCAAGTAACTCCTGTTCACCTACAGAAATATAACAAAAAAATCAACCATAAGCTGTCTGAAAAAAAATTTTGTAGGGGCTCTAAAAAGCAATCAGAGATTTATGGCAACTAAGCAAACATTCAATCAAGAAAAAGCCATCTTCAAAATTGTTGGAAAGTTTCGTGGAATTTTCACCCTCCATGGTGTGGCTGAGATGTTCCTGGTCTTGAGCAGCAGCAAACCAGTTCCTAGGCCCACATTTTGAACCAGCAAGAGCATAGCATATCTTATTTGAAAATTACTGTGTATTTATTCTACACTGTCTAGGGATACCTGAAGGCCTGACTCACTCATCTCTGTCTCATATAACTTGGAACACAGGCTGGAAAAGTCTTAGGCACTTCTCATAAAAACTACAATGAGACTATATACCTACATATGCCTGGGGCATAAGATTCTGAGTGAAGACACAACAGACCATCTAAGGTCCATATAATCTGGGGTGTGACTCTGGGAAATTAGAACATTCGAAAGCAGCAACATATGTGGGAAAACCTTGAAAACCAAATGATGGTCCAAACAGAATGCATACTCAGAAAACACTTGAGAAGATCTTCAGCTTCCATCTGGTTCCTAGGCTCAAATACAGCTAAATGGTAAAGAACTGCTCCAGCACAAACACAATCAGCAAGACAGAGAGGAGGTTGCTCACTCTTTTTTTGGGGGGACGGGGTTGGAACTTTTGTTTGTCAATTTCAGCTCCTTTCATTCAAGATATTTCCTTGAAATATCTGTCAAAACATTAGCTGAATATGAGCTAAGGAAATGGAGGCTTCATATATATGACAAGGAATAGCCTTTGCAAAAAAAAGTTTTGGAACAATTTTAAGACATACTACAGCCATCAACAATCAACAAAACAAAACAAACACAGCAAACCATAGGGAAGGAAATTTATCTAATTTTCACAGTTATTGCATTATAATAATTAAATACCTAATTTTCAACAAGAAATCATAAAGGATACAAAGAAAAAAAGAAACATGGTTCATTCAAAGTAATAAAATAAACTGACAGAAATTATTCATGAAAAAGCCTAGACATAGATTTACTAGGCTAAGAATTTAAAACAACTGTCTTAACATGCTCAAAGAGCTGAAGAAAAACACAAAGAACTAAAGGAAATCAAGAAAAGGATACAAGAACAATGAGAACATCAACAAAGAGAAAGAAATTATAAAAAGGAATGAAATAGACATTCTTGAGCTGAAAAGTACAATAACTGAAATAAAAAATTTACTAGAGTTTCAACAGCAGATTTAATCACGGAAAAGAAATAGCAGTGAACTTAATGATATGCCAGTTGAAATCATCAAGTCTGACATAAAAAAGAAAAAAAGGAAAGGTGAAGACAGCCTAAGGCACTTGTGAGACATCATCAAGCTGATCAATATAAGCAAGAACTCCAGAGAGACAAGAGAAAAAGAAAGGACCGAAAAGATTATTTGAAGAAATAGTGGTTGAAACTTCCTAAATTTGAGGAAATACATGAATCTACAAATCCAAAAACCTCAGTGAACTCCAAATTAGATATATCCGAAGAGATCTATACCAAGACACATTACAAACTGTTAAAAGACAAAGACTCTTGGAAGTATCAAGGGAAACAACTCATTTACATACTACAAATTCTCAATAAGTTTATCAGTGGATTTCTCAGCAGAAACCTTGCAGACCAGAAAGCAACAGGGCAATATATTTAAACATTGGGAAAAAAACCTGTTAAATGAGAATTATACATCCAGCAAAAATGTCCTTCAAACATGAGAGAGATATTCCCAGAAAAATAAAAACTGAGAGTGCTCTTTGTCACTACATCTTCCCTACAAGAAGTGCTAAAGGGAGTTCTTAAGGTTGAAATGAAGTGACACTCAATAGAAATTCAAAGCCATATGAAGATATAAAGATATCCAGTAAGGGTAAGTATATGGGCAAATTAGTATGTTATAGATAATCCTCATTGTAAGAAGAAAGAAAATGTCTGTAACATATACACAAAAGGAAATGAGAAAATAACTAAAACTTTGCAATAGAAAGAATCAACTAAACACAAAAGGCCATAATTGAGATAATTAGGTATTAAAAAAACCTATAAGACATAAATAAAACAAATAGGAAATAGCCATAATACAGGGGGTAAACTGGTAGAATGGATAAAAATACATGATATAGCTATATGCTATGTACAAGAAATTCACTTTAGATCTAAAAATACAAATATATTGAAAGTAAACATAGACAAAAAGATATTTAATGTGAACGATAACCAAAAGAGACCAGGGGTGAATGGGTATATTAATATCAGGAAAAAGAGAGTTTAAGCCAAAAACTGTTACAATAAACAAAGGACATTATATATTGATATAGGTTTATTTCACCAAGAAGATCTAACAATTACAGCATATGTACTAAACACCAGAGCACCAAAACATGAAACAAACTGACAGAATTGAAAAGAGAAATAGACAGCAACATAATAATGATTGGAGACTTCAATACCCCACTTTCAATTCTGGATAGAACAACCAGACAAAAGATCAGAAAGCAGATAGAGGACTTGAACTCAACGCTACAGATCAACTGGACCTAACAGGCATATACAAAATAACAACAACTGCAATCAACAATCAACAACTGCAAAATACATATTTTTCTCAAGTCCATGTAGAATATTCCCCAGAACAGACCATGCGTTAGGCCATAAAACTAGTCTTAATAAATTTAAAAGGACTGAAAGCATAAAAGTATACCTTCTGAACATAATATAATGAAACTAGAAATCAATAACAAGGAAAATAGGAATTTTTTTTAAATATGTAGAAATTGAACAACACACTCTTAAACAACTAATGGGTCAAAAGGGACAACACAAGAGGAATTAGAAAATACCTTGAGATAAATGAAAATGAAATACAACATATCAAACTTATGAGATGCTCCAAAAGCATGTTAAAAGGAAATTTTATAGCTATAAATGCATATTTAAATAGTAGGAAGATCTCAAATCAATAATCTAACTTTACATCTGAGGGAACTAGAGTAATGAGAGCAAATTAAATCTTAAGTTAGCAGATGGAAAGAAATAATAAATATTAGAACAGAGAAAGACAGAATAGAGAAGAGGAAAACAACAGAGAAAAATAAAAAACCAAAAACTGGCTTCTGGAAAAGATCAACAAAATTGACAAATCTTGGGGACTCAACATTATTAGTCATCAGTGAAAATGTAGGTCAAAACCACAATGAGGTATCAACTCACATCTCTTAGGATGCCTATTATGGGGGAAAAAAAGATAATAACTGTTAGGACGTAGAGAAATTGGAACCTTTATATGCTGTTGACAGGAATGTAGAATGATGCAGCCACTATGGAAAACAATATGAAGGTTCTTTAAAAAATTCAAAATAGAATTCCCATATTATCCATCAATCCCACTTCTGGGTACACATCCAAAAGAATTGAAATTAGGATCTGGAAGAGATATCTGTACCACCATGTTCACTGCAATACTATACACAATAGTCAAGATATGGAAACAACCTAAATGTCCACTGACAAATAAATAGACAGAGAAATGAATCATATATATATATATATATATATATATATATATATATATATACATAATAGAATATTTTCATATTTTCAGCATTTAAAAATAAGGAAATACTAGAGGACATTATGCTAAGTGAAAAAAAGCCAGTCACAGAAATACAAGTTATGCATGATTCCACTTGTAAGAGGTTATCTAAACTGTCAAACTTACAGAAGCAGAGAAAAGAATGATGGTTGCCAGGGGCTACAGGAAGGGAGAAATGAGTAACTGTTTTACAATGAGTATAAAGTTTCTGTTATGCAAGATGAGTAAGTTCCAGAGATCTGCTATACAACCTAGAACCTATGGTTAACTATACAGCATTGTGCACTTTAAAATACATTAAGAGATTAGATCTCATGTTAGTGTTCTTCCCAAAAAAACCCCACAAAGAATACAAGGACGTTTTAGGGAATGATGGATATGTTTAGTATTTTGGTTGCAGTGATGGTATTATGGGTGTGTGTATATGCCCAAACTTACAAAATGTACACATTAAACGTATACAATTTTTTGTATACCAATTATACCTGAATAAAGCTAAAATAAAAGTCTCAAATTACTAAACTCTAAAATGAAAGTGAAGACATTACTACTGATTTTATAGAAATGAAAGGATTATAAGAGAATATTATGAATATTTATATGTCAACAAATTGGATAGTCCAGATGAAATAGAAATTTTCCTGAAACACATAATTTACAAAACTGATTCATAAAAAGGGAAAAAACTATAGACAAGTATGGAGACAGAATCAGTACTCAAAAACCTCCCAATGAAGAAAAGTCCAGAACCAGGTGGCTTCATTGGTGAGCTCTACTAAACATTATAGAAGAATTAACATCATTTTTCCTCAAACTCTTCAAAAAAATTGAAGAGAACACTTCCTAATCCACTCCATGAGGTCAGCATTGTCCTGATACTAAAACCAGAGAGACACTACAGGAAAAGAAAGGTACAGAACAATATCTCTTATTAATATTGATGTAAATATCCTCAACAGTATATTAGCAAACCAAATACAGCAGCATACTAAAAGGGTTATACATCATGACCACGTGGGATATATTTCCCAAATGCAAGGATGGTTCCACATATAAAAATCAATCAACGCAATATACCACATTAATAGAATGAAGGAAAGAAAAATTACACAGTCATCTCGATGCTGGAAAATGCACTTAACAAAATTCATCAGCCTTTCTGGAAAAACACTTAATAAGCTAAGAATACAAGGAAACTTCCTTATCATGATAAAGTTATGCAAAAAAATCCAGAGCTAATATAATACTCAATGGTGAAATGTTAAAATCTTCTCTCCTGAGATCAGGAACAAGACAAGAATGCCTGCTTTGCCATTTCTATTCAGTATAACACTGGAACTTCTAGCCAGAGCAACTGGGCAGGAAAAAGAAATAAGGTCACCCAAATTAGAAAGGAAGAAATTATCTTTTTTTCAGGTCACATGATTCTATATGTAGAAAACCATGATTCCACAATAAAATGATATGAAGCTACTAAAGAAATTCAACAAGCTACAGGATACAAAATCAACATGTAAAAGCCAGTTACATTTCTATACACAATGAACAATTCAAAAAGGAAATTAAGAAAATGAGATAAAAAACACTGCCTAAGGTGATCTACAGATTCAATGAAATCCCTATAAAAATTTCAATGGCATCTTCTGGAAATAGGAAAACCCATTCCAAAATTCTTGTGGAACTCAAGGAAGCCTGAATAACCAAAACAATCTTGAAAATGAATAACAAAGTTGGAAGACTCCTATTTCCTAATTTCAAAACTTACTACAAAGCTAATCAAAGGTAATCAAAATAGTGTGGTACTGGCATAAGGACGCATATATTGATCAATTAATAGAATAGAGATCCCAGAAATAAACCTTCATATATTTGGCCAACTGATTTTTGACAAGGGTGCCAAAACCATTCAATAGGGAAAGGGTTGTATTTTCAACAAATAGTGCAATATCCATATTCAAATAAATGAAGCTGGACCCCTATACTGTATATAATTTTTAACTCAAAATTGATCAAAGACCTTCCCTAAGGGCTAAAACTGATGTTCAACATTATCAATCATTAAGAAAATGTAAATCAAATTCAGATAAGATAACACTTCACACACATTACAGTGGCTATTATTTTTTTTAAAAATTCAAAATAAAAAGTGTTGGTTAATATATGGAGAAACTGGAATCTTTGTGCATTGCTAGTGGGAATGTAAACTGGCAAAGCTGCTGTAGAAAACAAAATGGTGGTTCCTCAAATATTTAAACATAGAATTACCAAATGATCAGCAATTTCACTTCTAGTTATAAACTGAAAATATAGGGATTCAGATACTTACACACCAACATAACTGCATTATTCACAATATCTAAAAGTTATAAAAAGTAGAAACAACCCAACTGTTCACTGACAGACGAATGGATAAACAAAATGTGGCTTATACATACAATGGAATATTTATTCAGCCTTAAAAAAGGGAGAATTCTGATATATATCACAACATGGATGAACCTTGAAGACATTATGCTAAGTAAAATAAGCCATGCACAAAAGGACAAATATTATATGATTATACTTATAGAGGGTATCTAGATTAGGCAAATTCATAGAAACAGAAAGTAGAATAGAGTTGACTGGGAGCTGTGAAGAGGGGAGAAGGGGTGTTGTTTAATAGGTATATATCTTCATTTAAGATGATGAAAATATTCTGGAAATGGATAGTGGGAATGGTTGCACAACATTAGGACTATACTAAGGCCACTGAATTAATAGTCTTAAAAATGTTTAAAATTCTAAACCTTACGATAAAATAAAACAAACATATGAGTACTTTAAAATCTTGATAAACATAATTTTAATTTTCATTGTTCTTATTAAAACTAAGATTTTTTAATATATTCATGTTTGTGTCAATTACTAATATTCTATTGATGTGTTCATTCTTCATTTATTGATTTGTATAGAGTTTTCATATATTATGATTATTAGTATATAAAGAAAAAAATCATGCCCACTCAATTATTTTCTGTCAATTTGCCTAGTCCCAGTGCTACTTCCAGAATGTCTTAATTATTGTAGCATTTTAATATATTTAACAGGTTTTAAACATTGTCTTTATTACTTTTCTATTTCAAAAACTTTTGACTATACTTGTTCTCATATATCCTTTTAGATTAATTTTAGGGTGATAATTGTAAAATTGAAAAAAAATCCCCTTGGGACTTTGGTTAGACTAGTAGTTTAAATGCTGTAAATTAATTTGGAAAGAATTCATAGCTTTAGTGCTAGTTTTCTGTTGTTGCTGTTAATTATCACAAATTTAACATCAAAACCAACACAAATTTACTGTCTTACAGTTCTACGGGTCAGAAGTCTGAAGTGGATGTCACTGGGCTAAAGTCAAGGTTTTGGCAAAGCTGCACTCCTTTCTGGATATTCTAGGGAAGGATTCATTTCCTGGTTCATTTGGATTGGTGGTAGCATTAAGCTCCTTGTGATTTTTGGACAGAGGTTCCCATTTTCTTGCTGGCTGTCTGTTGACGGTCATTCCCCACTTCTAGAGGCTGTCATATTCCTTGGCTTGGGGTCCCTTTCTGCATCTTCAGAGCCATTCAACAGCTGGTTGAGTCCTTCTCAGGTATCATCTATTTGATCACACTTTTGACTTAACGATTTCTTTTTCTATAGGGCTGCTCACTGTAGAACTTGGACTAGAGCCCAGTTCTCTGAATGCAGGGTGTCATTCACTTTTCATTCCATTACGTTGATTTCAGCCCAGAGAGTAATCCTAACTCCACCCCATCCCAGTTCCACTTGTGGTTTTGTTCCAAGGGCAGTTATAAGGTTGAAGCAGGAGTGGTAGGAAAAAGTGGGAGTCATAGTTAACATAATGTTATTACATTAGGCGCACCCAAATAATCCAGGATCACCTCCATCTTTTAAAGTCTGATGATTAGTAATCCTAACTCCATCAGCAGCCTTTATTCTTCTTTGCCATGTAAGATAATACATTCACAGGTTCCCGGAATTAGGATAAGGACATAATTGGGGATGCAGGAGGTGTTATTCTGCCTACTACATCTTTATAGTTTTACGCTTCCTATAAAAAGAAACAAAATCTCTTACCCTATACTTAAGTCTATATTTTTCATTCAGCAGACGTCTTTGTTTGTTTGTTTTGTTTCACTTTTCTGGTCTTCTTCTTACAGGTCTTTACATTCCTTATTCAGTTCATTTTAGGCTGCCTCTATTTTTTCTGTTTTGCACAGAATTTTTTTTAGAATCTTCACAGTGCCCTGTAGATAACATTCAATAAATATTTGTTGACTGAGTGACTTAATGCTTTCTAAATGGTGAGTGATGCCACATAATGCAAAAATATTATGTATATATTTATTTTATATTCAATCATTTTACTGAATGTCCATATGTTTTAAATACATTCTATCAGGCATTCAAGGAAGTCGTAAGCCACTTCTCCATGTTTGTCAGGAATCTAGTACATTTCTGCTGAATTAAAGCTTAACATTCCTCTCCATACACTATTTCTCTGACACTGACTCAGCATAATGTATGAAACTCTTTCATCTCAAACATGCAGTATGACCAGGTTTTATCAGTCTCTTATCTAGTATTGCCACTTAACATATTGGGAATAAACCACTCAGAAAGCAATCTGCTAGTTCAATCCCTCTCATTATTTACACTGATGGAGTTTCTTGGTGGGGTTGGAAGGAGTTAGAACCATTTTCCGGTTACCTCAAAAATTGTTACTTTTGACTTAAAGGACGGATAATGCAATTTTCTAGATGGGACAAATTCTTCATTTTTGACCCAAGGCTCAAGCTATAAGGAAGGAAAATTATCCCTGTTAGGTTTTCAAGTTTTACACAATTCCAAGTAACAAAATATGTGTCACACACTATAATTATTCTTGGTTCAGTTAAAAAAAATGATGGTACTGGAAAATCTTCCCCAAATATGGCATCATGAGGACTGTCAGTATCAACTTTAGGTGTTGTTATAAGTTTTCACATTTATCTGAGTCTGGACAGATTTCACTTTAGCAGTTTTGGAGAGGTAGTATTGGGCCTTATTAATCAGATTCTATTTGAAAACAACAAAAAAATGGAGAAATCTTAGTGATATAAGTGTATATTTATTTTTATAGGATCTACAAATGATAAATATTATCATCAAAGGTAAACCTAGAAAATACATAATAACCTAAGATTCAAACTGGATGAAGTTTTTAAACTTGAACACATTGGTGCCTGTGCCCTTGCTCCCATTTCTAAAGAGTGGAAGATACTCTAAAGTCCCTCCATTTCAAAAAGAATGATGCTCATCAATGTATAGCCTTTTATTAAGTCAACAGTCGTTTGTCTAGGCAATTCAGCAGCTCTCTTCCCTCAGGCTGATGATGAAAGAAAAGGTGAAAGAAGGGTGTACGTATAACATCCCTCACTTATACACATGCATACACTATTACCTCCACCTTCCTAGTGTTGTAATTTCTGGATAAGCCAAAATTCCATGCTAATAATATGATGACTATGCAAACACTGTCACAGCTGTAACTCTGGAGGACAGGGGTTGGGAAAGCTGTGCACAGAGTCCATTGGTAAAATAATATCTAAAATTGAAAAAAAAATTGATATTTTTCCAACATATTTAGTAATATGGAGATAAAATTCAGATGAATCAGCTAAGAGTTGAAAGTTTCTGCTCCTGAGGAACATGACTCAGTGTTAGGGAGCAGGACCACTGCAGTTCTATTTGATTTTTTATACTATGATTCTTAGCTTTTCTTTGATAATAATTTTAATTAAAATGTTTTAAAAAATTATGATGATCAACGTATTTATTCTTCCCAGGAAACCCTTTTATTTTTAGAAAAAAAATTACAATCCAGGAATTCAGAACTCTAACCCCATGCCACTTGGCCAAGAGAGATTGGCACATTGCACTTACCTTTTTTTTTTCAATTTCCTGTTTATCATCATGCTTCATTCCTCAAATTATTTGGACTTGAGAATGCATATTAGAATTTAACATGGCCGTCTCTGGATCAGTAAAATCTCTTTAGTCATATTTCCTCTTTGTTCACAGTGAACAATAAAAGGAGAAAGAACATTGTGCACAGCTAAATAGATGAACCAGTCCTTAATTTTTTAATCTAAATCCCAGTTCTTGAGCCTGTCTTCATGGAGTAGAGTAAACAAAGACAAAAGACATCATGGGTCATGAATTCTCATGGTTCCAAAACACAAACATATAATTATGGACATTTGTCCTTACAGATTTCTTAACAATTTGTAGTAAAAAGCAAATTTGCTCCAATTTACAAAGTGTATGTTTGCTCGTATTCCTTCTGCAATTAAGAAAACGTAATTCTCTATTGAAATAATGGACAGCAAAAATAAAAAAAAAACATTTTTCTCTACTATTTAATCATCTGTGCTACTGAGTTATTGTTACAAGTTAATGGAATTAGCCAGAAAATTATACAGAGCATTTATACTCAAGGTCTGAAAAAATGATTAGGCTGAATAAGTAAAATCCAGATGTTGGAAAAATTAACTTAAAAACTGGTGAAAGTATATCACCCTAGCAGTGCTATCAAATGTTTTTGAGTCCTTTCAATTAATAGTAAGACATAATAAAAAGTAGACTGGAAACTAGGATTTTAATACTGGATCCGCCCCTCAAATGTCATTGGATAATAGGCCAGTCAGTTCCCCTCTCTGTGCTTCACTTTGTCTGTAAAATAAGGGGATCGTTAACTGGATGATCTTGCAAGTTTTTCAGGTCTTAGAGGAATACAAAAGACATGACAAGGATTTCCTCTTTCTCTACTCATGCATCCCTTAGGTTGATTTATATAATTATATGCAGGCATTTGAAAACCCTACCGTCTCCAAAGATCTGACCATCAATTACAGCAGGAAATGTGGTAGTTTAATTTAAGCTAGATCTTAGGCATCGTCAGCAAGACTGAAAGCTTGGCTGCATCTCAATTATCCCTACAAATTAAGGGTGTGGTATCAAGAATAATCCAAAACACTTTCACTTAGCTTTGGAATCCATTATATTCTTTGGTTTACAGAAAACTCACATGAACATTTTGGTTCATTCAGGCTGATTTTTTAAATTTGTTGACTAAATGACACACTCAACGATCTAGTCTAAAATTATTCCTCACTGGATAGAAAAGTCACTGTCTTTGAATTCGACATAGTCCTTGAATTTCTAAGGGCTGGTTCATGCAGAGACCTAGTTTACATGGTAACAGGAGAGACCTTTGTGGTGTGTACCCTGCTCTCCACTCTGATTTGCTAAGCCATGTTTTAGTTACATAGCACCACTGCTTGGGACTCATTTGATTGGCAGTGGCTGAGCATCAGAACCAAACTCAGCCAATCAGAGCTCTGTGACTAAGAATGAACTCTCAACGTGGGTCTGGGTTCCCCTATGTGAAAACTACATAAACATGAGAACTGGGGCACAGCCATTAGCTTATGAGTAGAAATAGCAGCGATGGCTTGCAAAGACAGCCAAATGAAAAGAATTTGCTGAAAGACATGGAAACAAAACAGAGAGAAAGCCTGTTTTCTGGGCTTCCCTTGGCCTTCTTAATCCCTTTCGAGTCACAGCTGCATTTTTGCCATTGGCTCCCAGGTCACCCTCCTCTACCATCATATTAAATTCTTCCTTCTTGCTTAGGCTAACAGGAACCAATTTCTATTATTAAGAACAAAAAAAATTTGCTACTGTTAAATTGACTTTTTTTTCAACTGAACTGAAAATTTGTCATGAGAAGATCTTTTTGATGGCTCTATATTTTTCTAAATTAACTTGTCATTTGCTCAGACAGAAAGTGGCTTGGTGTCAGAGAGCCCCAGATTATTAAAGATGATTGCACATTCAGAAATTTTGTCTTCTTTTCCATGCCATTCTCTGTTCTATAAAGTTTAAGCTTAATTATATAACAAGAATGATAAACCACACTTCTAAGGTTAACAAAGGGTCATAGCAGTGGAACTTTTTATTGTAATGACCAATGGCATTCCTGAATCAGTCACGGGTTAATACATAATAATTACTTCTTTTCTGAAAACAATGGCAAAATATTCCTAGTAACAGATGACTCAAATGGCCACTGCAATACCTTGGCTGCCATTTGTTGACTACTTCCAGAGAGCTGCAAAACACACCCCTTCTTCAAAAATTGAAACTCCAAAGCTTTTCAGATCCGGTACTATAATGCCAAATGCACCAAAATGGTGTCAACTGATGTGAGTCCAATTCTTTACAACATCTCCACTTCTGTGGATCTTAGTCTCTTCATCTCATTTGGAATAGAAAAACCCAACATGAAACCCATAGGCCAAATGTCACCCAATAGACCACCTGCTGATGCCTTCCTTCCTGGGACATGTTAGTGAACGTTTTGTGCCTCTGTTTCCTCATCTGCACAATGGGGTTGCTAACTGTACCTACCTCATAGGGTTGTGGTGAGGCAGCTATTACTCACAAAGGGTTTAGAAGGGTGACTGGCAAACAGGAATACTCAATTAATTATGGCTTTTTTAAATTATTTGTATTACTTCTCAATATTTTTAAAAACAGACTAGCTAGTTATGGATGGATGTCCTATTGCTAATATGTTTGACTGTTAGAAACCATAAATTTGATGAGGTGTGTTGGACAAATCTGTAATTGTAATCAAAGCTGAATATATTTAATGATCATATTTTGAGACATCTAAGTTCAATTTTGCTGAAAGTAAATAATTAAACTGGATAGACTTAAAGCATTATTGAATAAGGAGGAGTAGGGCTAACTAAAGCCTGCAGGAAGCACCGGACTCATTTTGGGGTCATGGCCAGTGTTCATGCTATAAGAATAGCTTCCCATGTAGCCTTTACACAGCTGGATTTCATAGCATGTAGATCAACTGTTGAAAACATGGACGAAAGAAAAAAGAAAAAGAAAAGACATAGATATATCCTGTTTGTCTGAGTTCTAATACTGCTTCCAAATCAGGCCTTCTTGGCTTCCACGTTTTTGGCTTTAGAAAATTCTGGGCCTAGAAAGCAACTATTTCCCTGGTTACCCAGAAGCAGAAAATTACTACTTCGAACAGACTGTGGTCTCTTGTGCCTACCTGCAGAGTAGCATCAGATCAGAGGAGAGGCTCTTCATTTAGAAACATATATTCATTGTGTTGAACCTCACTGTGAACGCCCGCCCCACCTCAGGCCATAATCTGGAAGGATATGAAAAATTAGAAGTGAATCGTTCTACGCAATTAAGTGGGAAGGACTTTAGGTCTCAGCAGGAAACCCAAGCAGGATGATAAGAAAAGATAAACAGAATGTCTGAGCCACGGAAAGGAAGGCCAGCCCTCCACATCACCTCCATGTAGCCAGCCAATAACATGTTGGTATTTTAGGACAATGATATGCAACGCTCATTTTCACGTCGATATGGTGTCATCTATATGGTGCTATGTTGATATGGTCCCTTCGTTCCTGCGAAGCTTCAGTAAGAGAGAAAAAGAAAGTAGAGCAGAAGCGAAGAACAATGTCTGGGACTACAGCATGGACGAAGACAGGGAGACTCCACAAAAATCCACAGGTGGCATTTTCCATAGCAGTGAAAATGAAAACAGAAGGTGAGGGGACTAGGTCATACACACAACTGAGCCTTGGGCTACCTATGAATGACCTCCCCGTGCACAATGGATAGATACTTCTTCCACATGATGGCAAATATCTCTGAACGTCATCTCATTGTCTTGAACGTTATCTTTCCATTGTCTGATTTGTTTAGGTCCTGCTCGGGTCCCATTCAGGACTATTGTGTTTTCTTAACTTATTATTATGGTTGCCTTCAACTTCTTAAACAATTATGTCTCCTACAAGTCTATGTTTATGTAAAACAGTGGCTGAGTACTGATAGGTGACCAGAATAAAAGTAGCCTGTACAAAACAGGATTGGCTTCCAAAGGGAAAAGTAGTTTAAGTGTTTTTTTTTCCTTCTGCATTTATTTCTCTCAGTGTGCAGCCATTATGAAATAACATTCCCACTTTATCAAAGGTTACGTTTATCAACAGTTAAGTAACAAGAAATTTATTTATTCCACAAATATGTGTTGCTAGGAGCAGGACCACAAAGATAAATACTAAATGGTCACAGTTCAGTTCAGGAAAGAGAAATGAAAACAAAAATGGGGGCCTGTGTGTACACTATGCTAAGACAATGCAAGGAGGTGTAAAGAACTCTGGCTTGGGGAGATGCAAAAAGTCCAAAAGAAAGTGACAGCTGGAGCAAGTTTTGAAGAATTCATAGGAGCTCACCCAACCAACAGGAAAAGGCATTGCAGGAAGGTGAGGGCATGGGCCTCCGGGAAACCAGCACTTGAACAGGAAACAATGGGAAGCTTCATGTGTGGGGAAATTGGCAGGAGAAAAGGAAGAGGGAGGCAGTGCTGAGATTCTGAAGGTCTTTACATGACTCGGAAGCTATGCCTTTAATCTATGGACGATGGAGATCCAGCTTGATAGGGACCAGAGTGAGGAAGATGTGCTGCTTTAGAAGGATGGGTTGGAAGGAGATAGAAACAGAATCTGAAAATCCAGAAGATCTGAGCTGTGATGATGACTGTGGGGGGGGGAGCAGGGAAAGTTATATCACTATTATTGGCCAGAGCCAACTGGGATACCTCTGTTTTATTTCCTGAACCTGTCTCCCTATGTCTACCATTAAACTTGCCTAAGGGAAAAGGGTTTTAAAAAAAAATTCCCTTCTTTTTTCCTGGACCATTCCCAAGTGAGGAGTTCTACATCCAAGCAATTTTTTCTGCTTTCCTGAATTTTTAACTGCCTCTTGGAGCCATCTGCATTCATCAGTTTTACAACCCTTTAGATTCCCACTCCAATTACTAAACAGAAAACCTTTTCTGCCCTACTAAAATATGGACTGTCAAAGGACCCCTGGGCTCGGTCTGTAAATGGAAGCGAAGGGAAAAAGTCAATTCCAATCTGAGACTCTGGGTTCAGAAAGCAACACTAACTTCACATCCCTGAGCTGGAGTGATTTGGAGTCCCCACCCTGCCCCTCCACCACCCCCACCTTTGTGCACCACCACTGACTTTCACTTCCCAGGGTGATCGCTGGAAAGCCAAGTTGTATTGCTAACATCTTTACATGCAATCCATCCAAATGATCTTCTGCCAAATCTCAGTGGAGTTTAGAGATTCCTGTGAAGGGTTTCTGCAGCTTTGTTGTTTTTAGATCAGACTTCTCTCATTTTGTTTCTCTTGCTTCCCTCCAGCTTCGGGGGAGAGTTCAGCTTTCAGTTTGATGAGTTATCAGTTAAACACCTCATCCCCAAAGGGCTGCCTTGGAGTCTTTTACGACTGACCTTGGAAACAGTCTCATTTGACTCAACAAGGTGGACCACGATGTCCTCAGTGATGACTCATCTCCTATAGCTAGGCTGTATCTACATGTGCTAATTTATTTAGGAAGAAAAGTTAGGTTTAAATATTGTATAAAGTACTTTTAATGGAAAATTAGTTATGACTCACTGGGAAATTCAGCTGATTATTTTCAAAACCAACTAGCCTCTTAAAAAAATTAAACATACTCTGTTTTTAATATCTGTGTCTGAATATCTCTTGTGTACTGCAGTTAGAGGAAACATGAAAAGGATGGTTCTGACCAATATTTCCTTTTCTTCTTCAGAATAAATATTAATATCAGTGAGCTCTTCTTCATGCGATTTTAAATAGCGCTAGAGGAGACCCAGATTAAACATCTGAAAGAATCACTAAAAGTGAGACTGAGGCCACTAAAATCCACAGAAGTTAAGACACACCCAAGGTCACACAGGAAGTGTGTGGCAGAGCTTAAATTCTACCCAGGTGTCTTGGGTTTTTTTGTCCAAATCTTTTTAGCTACTTTTCTTTCTTTATTAAAAAAAAAGTCTTTCTCTCTTTCTGTCTTTCTTTCCTTCCTTCCTTCTCCTTTCCCTGTCTGTCTTAGGTTCATAATAAAATCTGCAGGAAGCTACAGAGATCTCCCATGTACCTCCAGATCTCACACGTGCAGAGCCTGTCCCACTATCCACATCACTCACCAGAGTGGTACCTTTTCCACTAAGGATAAACCTACACTGACACATCACAATCACCCCCAAGCCCATTGTTTACCTCAGTGTTCATTCTT
Organism: Vicugna pacos; assembly: GCF_048564905.1. Lineage (NCBI taxonomy): Eukaryota > Metazoa > Chordata > Mammalia > Artiodactyla > Camelidae > Vicugna > Vicugna pacos. The sequence goes on along the minus strand of NW_027328742.1, from coordinate 22,024,369 downwards.
GGTGTTACACATTCTATAGGTTTAGAAAAATCTGTAAGGACATATACCCATCCTTGTAATTTCCTACAGGGTATTTTCACTGCCCTAAAAACTCCTCTGTGTTCTACCTACTCCTCTGTCCACCAACCCCTGCCCCTGGTAATGATGGACCTTTTCACTGTCTCCATAGGTTTGCCTTTTCCAGAACGTCATGCCATTGAAATCATATCCTATGTGGCCTTTTCAGATCAGCTTCTTCCATTTAGTAGCACGCATTTAAGGTTCCTCCATGTCTTGTTGTGGCTTGATAGCTCATTTCTCTTTAGCACTGAATAATATTCCAGAACTATACACAGAAGTGGGCCAGGCGAGAGTTACATTGGTAAGAACCACCGATTTGGTTCTGCAGCTGCTGGCTGCGATACCACTTGGGCTCTGCAGGTAGGAGCTGGGTCGGCCAAGATCCTAGAACTCGTTGTTGCAAGTTTCTTCTGCTTCTTCATCACAGTCACTTTCCCTGGGTTCACGCCCTGCAGATTCCCCTGCAGTCCCCATGGGGGCTCCCAAGAAGTGACCCACAATGCCTGGGGGCGAGGCTGGATGTCCCTCCTGCCTCTCTTTTCCCACTGGAGGAATCACAGGCTGAGGGATGACCTGGGTGTGGTGTTGAAGCAATCTGGGGGGCCATGCCAGCAGCCTATGGCTCCTCCCTCTCCCTCTTAATAGGTCTGTCATGGTAACAGTGGTACAGGGGGTGCTTCAGCCTCAGCCTCAAGTTCCAGGATTCTCTTGGTGATGTCTTACCCATGAATCTTTGTTAGTTGTCCTTCTTGTGATGGGGAATGAAGTCAGGAAAAACCTATGTCACCATCTTGGTGACATCACTCCTGAATAGTATGCCACTGTTGGAGACACTGGTTTATTTTTCCATTTACTTACTGAAGGACATCCTGGTTGCTTCCAAGTTTTGGTAAACATCCATGTGAAGATTTTTGTGTGGACATAAGTTTTCAACTCCTTTGGGTAAATACCAAGGAGCATGATTACTGAATTGTATGCTAAGAATAGATTTAGTTTTGTGAGAAACCACCAAACTGTCTTCCCAAGTAATCTAGCTGTACCATTTTGCATTCCCATCAGCAATGAATGAATGTTCCTGTTCTCCACATCCTCACCAGCATTTGGTGGTGTCAGTGTTGCAGATTTCAGCCATTCTAATAAATTTGCAGTGGTATCTCATTGTTGTTTGAATTTGCTTTTCCCTACAGAAAAATGATGTGGAGGAATTTTTCATCTGCTTCTTTGCCATCTGTGTATCTTCTTTAGTGAGCTATCTGTTAAGGTCTTTGACCCATTTTTTTTAATTGGGTTGTTTGTTTTCTTAGCGTGGAGTTTTAAGAGTTCATTGTACATTTTGGATAACAGTCCTTTTCTTTTGCCAACATTTCTGTATGTGCAAACTACATGTTCTTTGAAATATCTTAGCAATGAAAGCAAAACCAATTAAGCTATAAGCTTAAGACTTCCTCAGATAATCCTACCCATCTATGATGATATCCAAGTTGGTAAAAAATCATAATTGTGTTGATGTGTGTGTTCATATATGCAAGAGCATTGTCCAGTATTTCTTATGCCCCCCCCCATTGGACTAGGCACTGAGGATAAAAATGTGATAACGTGGCACACTAAAATAATAAACAATATAAGTCTAACCCTGGAATGTGAAAAGTTCTGGGGTACAAAGGAGAGAAGGTCTGAAATGTGAAATGGACGATTTAGGACTCTGACCCATGGCTAAGAATTGTCCAGAGGAGGAAGAAAGGAAAGGGCATCTCAGGCAGAGGCCAGCATGAGCACACACATGAAGCTGTGGAGACACATTGCGGGAGGAACCGGGTACCAGTCTCCTGGGGCAGGTAGGCAGAGCCTGGTCCCTGCCTTCCCTACTAAGCGGAGTGCTTTCTGAGGTTAGATACAAGGTTTTCCAACCTACATTGGTAGTTTCCATTCCAGGGATCAATTTAGGGCTGGTCTGCTTTTTCTGACTATAAGACGGTCTAGAAGGGAAAATTTCTATTCAGAGGGTGCCCTCTCTTGGTAAGAGGTCACATGAGGCATTTCTTTCCAAGAAAGAGAGAGACAGATAGAGATATAAATTTCTAAAGAGAAACACCTACTTGCAGCTTCAGGCAACTCTAAGAGAATATGATTTCCCTGACAGGTTACCTTAGTTAACAATACAGCAAGATGTGGGAGAAAGAGCCACAGACTGAGGAGAATTAAAGTTCAACAGGCTGAGTGAGCTTAAGCCTCTGAGCCTCCGTTTATAAAGTTATTGAACTGCCCTGGGAGACCATCCTCTCTCCTTTCCTGACATGCCCTGACTTCTGAAAAAATACGGCTTATTGTATCTTGGCCGAATACAGAATGCTTGTACTTAGACTGTGTTCGCAGGAGTTAAAGGCTCTGAATGCATCAGAGAATCCCTACTGGAAGAAAAACTGTCCTTTCTGGCCGTGGCAGCTTTGGTCTCTCAATTTTCCATCGCAGCCAGAGATAATTGGCCCAGATAATTTTCTCTCTCTCCTTTTCCCATGTTTGGTTGGCAATAAAAAGCCTATTTGAGAAAGTAAATAATGTAAACACAGCAGAATCCCAATCCAGCCCTCCAACACACGCCCACCACCATTTTAAACTACAAATCTGCCAAACCAAACATCAACCAAAATATGCTTGTTGAGTGTATTATGGGATTCAGAGGATATATCTTCTTTCCAAATGATTTAATTTTTCAGGCTTTCCACACAGTGATCTTACGTGAGCCCTACATCTGAGGAGAGGCAGGACGGGGTCTCTGAAACTTGTGGTGTCCTGGGGTTTGGACACTCCCCACAGACCATCTAGCAAGTGCTTTATGGAGCAAAAAACATCTGGAAACGGACAAGAGTGTGAAGAGCAGAGAGAAGGAAGGTTGGTGCAAACTATGAGTGGTCATGTGGGAGAAATCAGTTAATTTTCTCAGCTGTTGCCAAAAAAAGTCACAGTAGTATAAAGAAGTGGAAAATGAGAAAACTCCATTATCATCCAAAAACCAGATGTGAAGGAAGATGGGACCGCAGATCTGACTTAGGCGCGGTTGTTATCCTCTGGTGTCCTCTACTGTCAGCGAGGGAGACTGCAGCCGCCCGCCCTGAGGAAAGAGACCAGGCCAAGCCCGAATATGGCCACGGGCCAGAGGTTCAATAAATGTGTCAACTGATAAAAAGGAAAGAAAGAAGGAAGGACAAGGGGAGAGTGGACAGAAAAATATCAAATTCTTTCCAAGACTTCAACCAGGGTTAATTGTATCAATATTCAAAATATTTTCAGAAGTTTTTATGTTTAAACTACTGACTAAGATAACAAAAAGTACTGTCATTTGGCTTTTTATGGCGCTTTACAAATTCTCTATTGTTCTATAAAGTATTTGCTGTGGTATGGACCATTTCAGTTCAGAAGCCTGAGAACCTGATGTGTGTGGACCAAGGGGCTCCCAGTTTAGGGGCGGATGGGAAATGTCTATTCCTCATAACTTTGAAAGGTATTATTCTCCAGTTTGCTTCATTTTACTTAAAACTGTCTCATAGCACAATGGATCAGAGGCCACAGTTGACTGAACAAACACTACTAATATCACCCCCACCATATGTGAAATAGTGGCTGCTAATTGCTGAGTGAGAGATGTTTTAAGCTCAGCTTTACTCCACAACAGATATTTTATTCAGTACCAGGATGGTTTGAGAGCACCCTCACTCCCTTGACAGATGTCTTGACAATTACTAGAGTGTAACAGTTAGTTAAACTAGGCAGGAGTAACAAGTAGCCCATCCCCCTCTCCCCCCATAAGTAAGCTCTTTTCTTGCTTATGGAACTGTCTCAAGGTGGTGTTCCTGCCCAACAGGCAGCACTCTGCATGGTGATCCAGGGACCAGGTTCCTTCCATATTGTGGCTCTGCCATCCTTCAGGGCCACATCATTATCTCCACCTGTGTCCCCTTCTGGAAGAGACAAGACAATTCCATCCTTTGTGCTCACATCCCACTGGCCAGAGCTCAGGCACAAACCACACCTAACTGTGGCAGTCTAGCTGTGTCCCCAAAAGGAACACAGATCTTGGGGAACAATGAAATTCAAGGCTATGGCTACCAGAACTTTGGTGGTCATTTCATGTTCTCCCTTTTTATGACACACTCTGTTCAAATTCCTCCTGATTATAAATCCCTCATGTTAGCCCATCACATTTCTAACTGCTAGCACCAACATTTGCAAGTTGTGTCACCCAGGACAAACTACACAGTACGTCTAAGCTTCTTTTCCCTCATCTATAAAATGGGGATAGTGATAGTACTTACAGACAGCACTTATACAATGTAAGGGATAAGTGAGATAATGTACATAATGCACTCAGCGTGGTGCTAGCTACTAATCAGAATGACTATATTTATTGCTTCCTTCTCCTATCTTGACTCTTTCCAAGTCAAAGCAGATCAATATATCTCTATTTTCATTATGTTCAACATATCATATGCAGAAGGTATTTTATTCCTGCCCTCAATGAATTAAATCTGTTTTGAAGATGGGACATAAAACTGGTAGAAAGTTATGCTTTGAGAATATTTATACAGACTATTGAGCCATCAATAGAAGAATTTTCATTAAAAAGTGCATGATTCATCCCCAAATTAGTAGTACGTGTGATGAAATTTTCAGAAATGAGAGTTAATGTAAGACCTTACGAGGGAGGTAGGATTTGGATTTGGTCTTCAAGAGTAGATTCTAAAGGGAACCCTTCTACAGTGCTGGTGGGAATGTAGTCTGGTGCAGCCATTATGGAAAACAGTATTCAGATTCCTTAAAAAACTAAAAATAGACTTACTATATGATCCTATGATCCCACTCCTGGGCATATAACTGGAGGGAACTCTAATTTGAAAAGATACATGCACCCCAATGCTCATAGTGGCACTATATACAATAGCCAAGAGACACGGAAGCAACCTAAATGTCCATCAACAGATGACTGGATAAAGAAGTTGTGGTATATTTATACAATGAAATACTACTCAGTCATAAAAAAGAATGAAATAATGCCATTTGCTGCAACATGGATGAACCTGGAGATCATCATTCTAAGTGAAGTAAGCCAGAAAGAGAAAGAAAAATGACATATTATGTCACTCATATGTGGAATCTAAAAAAAAAGGATACTATGAACTCATCTACAAAACAGAAATAGACTAAACAATCTTATGATTCCTGGGGAAAGGGGGTGGGAAGGGATAAATCTAAGAGTTTTGAGATTTGCAAATGTTAGCCACTGTACATAAAAATAGATTTTTTAAAAAAATGTTTCTTCTGTGTAGCACAGAGAACTATGTTCAATGTCTTATATTAACCTTTAATAAAAAAGAACATGAAAATGGATATATATGTGTATATGCATGACTGGGACATGGTGCTGTACACCAGAAATTGACACATTGTAATTGCCTGTAGTTCAATTAAAAAAAGAAAAAAGAAAAAAAAAGAGTAGATTCTAGATAAGGATAATGTAGGTAAGAATTCGGACAGAAGGCACTATGGGAAACTAGAATGACCTTTAAAAAAAAAAAAAGCAAAGATCAAGAAAGCAAGGACCTGGGGGAAGGGGCAGGGAGCAAGGAAAAGTTAAGAGACAAGGGATGATTCAATTTTTCTATAAGTATGTGAATAATAAAAAATAAAGCTAGAAAGGTAGGTTGGTGCTAATAGAAAGCTAAGCTAAGAGCTTGCCTTTGTAGGCCATTGACTAGCCAATCTAAATGTGCAGAAAAAGCCTTTTGAAGACAGGGAAGGATATATAAAAGGAGGTGAAGGGCAAGAGTTAAGAGCCCAGGCTTCAGAGCCACTGCCTGTTTCAAACCTTGGCTCTGTCTCTTAAAACGTATGACCTTGGGCAACTTTCTCCACCTCTCTGTGCCTCAGTTTTCTCATCTATAAAATGAAGTGATAACCCCTCGTGGAGCAATCATGGGGATTGGATGGCTCTGTGCACTCAAAGCTGTTAGAAGAGAACCTGGCCCGTGGCAGACCCTCAGTCAGAATAAGTGACGGTAGTGAGGACAGTGGTGGCAGTGGTCTGCCTCTCGGTGGATCCTTCATGACTTCAGGATGGAAGTATTAAAGTCAACCTAGCCTTGTGGAGAAAGGGGAACCCTCCTTCACTGCTGGTGGGAATGCAGTTTGGTGCAGCCACTGTGGAAAACAGTATGAAGGTTCTTCAAAAGACTAGGAATAGACTTACCATATGACCCAGGAATCCCGCTCATGGGCATATACCCAGAAGGAACCCTACGTCAGGATGGCACCTGAACCCCAATGTTCATAGCAGCACTATTTACAATAGCCAAGACATGGAGACAGCCTGAATGTCCATCAACGGATGACTGGATAAAGAAGATGTGGTATATTTATACAATGGAATACTACTCAGCCATAAAAACCAACAACATAGCACTATTTGCAGCAACATGGATGCTCCTGGAGAACGTCATTCTAAGCGAAGTAAGCCAGAAAGAGAAAGAAAAATACCATAAGAGGTCACTCATATGTGGAATCTAAAACAAACAAACCAACAAACCAACAAACAAAGCATAAATACAAAACAGAAACAGACTCCTGGACATAGAATACAAATTTGTGGTTGCCAAGGAGGTGGAGGGTGGGAAGGGATAGACAGGATTTTAAAATTGTAGAATAGATAAACAAGGTTATACTGTATAGCACAGGGAAATACACACAAGATCTTATGGTAGCTCACAGAGAAAAAAATGTGACAATGAATATATATATGTTCATGTATAACTGAAAAATTGTGCTCTACACTGGAATTTGATACAACATTGTAAAATGATTATAAATCAATAAAAAATGTTAAAAAATAAATAAATAAAAATAGATAAATAAATGAAGTCAATCTAGCCTTACACAACTGCTCCAAGTAGAACATCTCTCTCTCTTAGTAACAAAGAACTCTCTGAATGGATAGAACTGTAGAAACCTTCAATGAGCTCATGTTCCCCCTTTGGCTTCATAGATACAAGAGCACCCAGGCATTTCCAAGCCAAACCAAATGGTCACTTTTCCCTGGAGCTAGGTGGAGTCACTCACTAGGGCTGCCATAATAAAATACCACAGACTGGAGGACTTAAACAAAGGAAATTTTTTTCTCACGATTCAGGAGACCAGAAGTTCAAGACCGAGGTCTTGGCAGGTTTGGTTGCACCTGAGGCTCCTCTCCTTGGCTTATAGATGGTCCCTTTCTTCCTGGGTTCTCACACGGCCTTTCTTCTGTGTACACATCCCTGGTGTCTCCCTATGTGTCCAAGCTTCCACTCTTATAAGGACAACCGTCATACTGTCTTAGGGCCCACCCTAATGGCCTCATTTTCATTTAATCCCCGTTTTAAGGAAATTGTCTGCAGATACAGTCATATTCTGAGGTTCTAAGGGTTATAGCCTCATCACCTGAATTTGGGGGGAACACAATCAATCCAACCCACAACCCCAGGCTAGGACCTTTCTCCTCATTATATTATTTTCTCCTGTCCCCTGTCAAGGAAGTCTCTCTTCATGACCCTTACGTCATAATGGACAGTTTGAGACTTTAGCAAGAAAGGCAAGAGGTGTACTTGTGAATGACTCACTCATTCATCCATCCTGATACGTCCCTAGTGCCCCCAGCGGGCCGTGTTCTGGGCAGTTATGCCAGGATCCAGCCATACATGGAATAAATTGTCTGCCCTTGTGACACATGCTTTCCAGTGGGGGCGCCATATACATCTGACAAAATACGTGTTGGCGCTTGGAGTGTGTCAGGTGTGAACAGGTGCTATGAATAATAAGAAGGAAGAAGAAGGAAGAAGGGAGCACCCTGGACAGTAAGGGTGACAGTTTTCTAAGGGTGGTCATGGCAAGCCCCCTTCCTAAGGTCACATCTTAGCGATGACTTGAGGAAACAAGCCATGCAGATAATGGGAGAAAGAACAGTTCAGGCCAACAGAATGTGGGGTGGGACGACCTGAGGTGGGAGTGGCTAGGCACACCACCAAGGCCAGAGCAGAACAAAGGAGGGGGAAGTGCTTGGAAATGAGAGGAGGGGTGGGTCAGGCCCCCTGGGCAGTTCTTCACTGTCATTGTAAGGATGTTGACTTTTGCTGGAGTGAAATAAGAAGTCATTAGAAGGTTTTGAGCAAAGGAGAAGCACGATCTGATTTGCATTTTTAAAGGCTCACACCTGCGGTTGTGTTGAGAACAGGTTGTGTTGTCTTGTGGTCATGTCACTTCAGTATTCAAAGCGAGCATCTTCAGATCTCTCTCTGCTCGATCTTCACGTTGCCTTCTCCTTTGTACATGTCTTGAATCTCTTTTTGCCTCACTCTTAGGATACATTTGATTGCATATCCACTCAGAGAATCCAGGATAATCTCTGCATCTCAGGATGGGTGTGGGGAGTGGGGAGCAGTGAGCAGGCTGGCTGGTTGCATTTGTCAAGCTGGGAGGTAACAGTGGCTTGACAAAAGTAGAAGCAGTGAAGATAGTAAGAAAGGTTTAGATGCTTGGTATGTTTTGAATGCAGAACCACCAAGATTTTCTGTTATTCCGTCTGGTGCTTATAACTTCCTCTTGGTTGCTTTTGGCATCCTGCCAAAGTTCCAGTTACATCTTGGAGCCAAGTATACAACTTAAACCCATGCACGTCCTCCCAAATGCAATCTACACATCAAAAAAAATGAACACGAACCTTACATAAATCCTTACATGGGAAACTGGATAAAGCAGGCATCTTTAACCATCTATACCCTGATCACAGGTTATAAAAAGTCCAAAGCCAAAAGGGATGCAGAATGCCTCCAGATGGTATGATATTCAGATAAAGAAATACAGACTGTCATCATGCATGTGAAGCATTTCTAACCAGAAAAGGAAAAGAGAGCAGAAGACAGGAAGGCAGACCAGGAAAGTGATAAAATTTGCTCTCCCTCAAAGTGGGTGACTAGCCTGGTGCAATTACTTTTGCCTAAGACTTCTTGTCAATACTTCCAACAGCTAGCTACAAAATTGTTTTCTGATTGCTGAAGTTAAGAAGTTGTAACTTGAGGTTTTCTTACTTAAGATGAAGAATTTAGCATCGTTCTTGTCATCTTTTTCTTCCCTGATTTTTGTTCATACAGTCAGAGATACTAACTCAAGATAATTTTACTAAGTAAATTGACTTAGTAAATTTTTACTTAGTAAAAATTATTACAGTTATTATTACTAACTAGTATTATTTTATTGAAAAATGACTATCTGTCTCTGAAGACACTTGTTCCCCACCACCTTTCTCAAACAAAAGCTGATTGTTTTCCCCCATACTCCATGTGGCAGGTTGAAAAATGACCTCCCAAGAAGAGATCCACATTCCAATCTCTGGAACCTGTGAATGTCACCTTACACAGCAATTCTTGCAGATGCCATTAAATTCAGGATCCTGAGAAGCAAATATTATCCTAGATTATCTGAGTGGGTTCAAAATGCAATCAAATGCATCCTGCTCAGAGTGAAGCAAAAGTAGACTTAATACATATACAGAGGAGAAGGTAATGTGAAGACAGAGCAGAGAAAGAGATTTGAAGATGCTCACTTTGAAGGTTGGAATGATGAGCCCACAAGCCAAGGAGTGCCACAAGTCTCCAAAAGACGAAAGAGACAAGGAGCAGATTCTCCTACAGAATCTCTGGAGGGAGTGCCACCTTGCCAACACCTGGATTTTGGCTCAGTAATACTGGCTTTGGACTTCTGACATCCAGAACCATAAGAGAATAAATTTCTGTTGTTTCAAACACAAAGTTTGTATTAATTTGTTTCAGAAGCGTAGGAAACTAATACAACTACATATACTTCAAGGCTGCACTTTAAGTAGGTGATTTGTTACCCTGCATCGCTACTTCTAAAAAGATTTTTCCCCTGTATCCATCAGACTTGACCACCAGACACCTCTTCCTTTTAACATCATCTGTGCACCTACTGACCACCCCCTGATCATCAAGGGTTTTAGCACTCCGCTGGCTTCATTCTCCTCTTCATTCTTACTCTTGGCAATTTCAACAAGTCCTCTGCTCCTGAAAATGTTTTACTACTCGGTTGAGAGGATGTGCCCCTCACATCACTTGGGTCATCCATATTCTCATGGCTTTCCCTGAATCTTGTCATCACCAATAATTATACACCCTCCAAAATCTCCATCAGTCAAGCTCCTCTCCACCCACCACCTCCTGCCCTCCCAGCACATGGACTCAATTCTCTGCTCCAACCCTCTGTGGGCCACACAGGGACCACCACTGCCCTGACCCTACCATTGATCACTACTCCACCCTTCTTCTGACCTCATTTCCCTCCAGCTTAGAAGCTTTGATCTAGTATTAGAATCATCTCCTCCCTAACACCCTTCCTGGTCCTACCTTCTATTTTATTTGCCAGATTAAGCCTCCAATCTGCTTACCTAAACTGTCTGCCAACTCTGAGCTAACTGTCTCACTTTAAACTTGTGATGATGAGTCTCAACTCAGCACTGCCCAGCACTCCTGCTGCTTCTCCAGGACAGTTGTTTTCTCTTTCTCCAAATATTTCACAACCTCTTATTTTCAATAGACCACACGTATCCCTCACCCAGTCTCTGCTACAGACTTTGACATATTCCTGAGTGAAAAACAAAACAAAACAAAACTCAGGAATCGGACAAAGCTAACCTCACCTTCCTACTGAGACAGGCTGGAAGGGGGCAGGGCACAGCCAAAGGAATGACAGTAATTTAACACCAAAATGGTGGAAGATTCAACTCCTAGTTGGCCTTGAGGATTAAGAGGTTTGACTTCTAGTAGACCTTGAGCTTCATTATATGCTCATTGTAATGGCGTGATAAATGACATGCATGCAGGCGCCACGACAGTCCCAAGGATGACCGCAAAAGGCCAAAGAATGGGCGGTGGCCCATTTCCTGGGAATCTCAGCCCCAGGGTAGTTGGAATGGTCCCACCTGTAAGCATATGAAGCTACTGAGACCATAAAAACTGACAACACCACACTTAGTGGCCTTTTCCACTCTCTTCTCTTGGGAGACGGCCCGCACTCTGTCTATGGAGTGTGTACCTACTTTTACTTTAACCTGAGCACCCAAGTCCCACAACCCTTTCCTTGCCTTTCTCTTGCCTTACACTCTATGCAGTATGTACCTCTCTAAATAAATCAACTTTTACTCAACAGTGGCTCGCACTTGAATTCTTTCCTGTGTGAAGCCAAGGACCCACACATGGTGGGGCCCATCCCAAGGGCTCAGCTGAGACTTGAGACACAGCCCTCCTCATGTGCCACATCCATTTTCCTGCATCACTACTACTAAAGCCACTCAGAACTCACCTTTTCTTCTCTGACATGATGGAGGAATTACCCCAGCTCCCAGCTGGGACCTGTTCTTCCAGGTTTACACTGGACACCATCTTGCTCAAAGAACTTGCCCCTATAATCTCCCCTTTTCTCTTGTGTTATCAACTGCCCTTTCACAACTGGAGTGTTCCCATTGGCTGACATGCATGTGTTATTATCACTCATCTAAAACAAATTTAAGAAAAAACACCAGTCTTTCCCTCCCACACTGGCCTCCAGCTACTCCCACTGCTCTTTAATCTGTCACAGCCGAGCTCCTTGAAATACCCTTTACTCACTGCCTCTTCTTCTTACCTTCTACTCTTTGCTCAACCTGCTTTTTTGGAGTCTCATTTCTCATGCGACCCCTCCCTCCCTCACCCTCCCCCCAACCAAGAAAAATTCCTTCAGTTTTTATCAAGATCTCAGAACCAATGGTCGATTTCCTATTCTCATGACCCAATCACTTAGCAGCTTTTAACCCAGTTGGCTACTTCCTTTTCTACACCCACTTCCCCCAGAGGTTCCCTGAGACCATGCTTCCCTGACTTGCCTCTTAACCTCTTACCTCACTGGCCACTCTTCAGTTTCATCTGCTGAAACTGAAGAGTGTTCCTTCCTCTCAGCTGAATCTCTAAATGTTGAAATACTCTGGATCCTGTTCCAAACCTTCTTCTCTTCCCTGCCTACCCTTTCTCCCAGTGTCATCTTACCCAGTTCCATGACTGTGAATACTACCTGTATATTTGCAACTCCAAAATCTGTATGTGCAACACTGATCTTCCCACTAAGATCCACACTCAGATATTCAGCTATCTCCTTCAGCATCTCAGATTTAACTAATCCAGAGGAGAACTCTTGACCCACCCCCAAACCAGCCATGTGCATGTCCCGAAGTGGTAACCCCATAGGTGGTACCCACTTCAACTGAGTTGCTCAGGTCAAAATCCTCTTTCTTGCATCACTTAGATCCAGTCCTCAGCAAGTGCAGCAGATATTTCTCAAACCCAAGCCTCTTCATCACATCATCATCAATATTTTGGTCCATGTCACGACCGTATCTCAGCTATGACACTGCTGCCCTTCTCGATCTCTCTTCTCCCACTCGCGTCTCTCTATGCCTCATTCTCTGAAGATCAATCACAGAGAGTTTCTCCAAGATTAAATGTGATCACTGTCACTCTATTACATCTCTCCGACGGCTTCCTACAGCAACCAGGAGAAAATCCAGACTCTAGTGTAGCTTACCCATCCCTGTGATCTGACCCCGCCTTAATCTCCTGCCCATTGTGACTTCTCTCAAAGTTCCTCTTATCTTTTGCTTCCTTTATTTAAAAAAAAAGTTTTGCTTTTCTTTTCTTTTTCCCAGCTTCATTGAGGTATAATTGATATATAACATATGTCAAACCATCACACTGACCACCCTTATATCTAACTTATGAAGAATAGCTTCCCATGATGTAAGGTGCCAGCACCACCTCCACCCCCTCCTTCCCGACTCACTTCTCTTGGATGAAAGATGCTCAGGATGGGAGGAGAGTGAGAAGGTTCCACGTGTCCTGGGTCTATGATGCAGGGGTAGATGGCGGGGTTGGTCCGAGAAATGTCCAACTATCCCTAAACATTCTCTATTTTTCATAATGCAAGTCCTGGTTATGCCCTGCAATGAGGGCTAAATACTGCTAAATTCAGCTTGAATGAGAGTCGACAGTCACTCAAATTCTGGTATTAGGTTGTCTTTCAGTCTTATTTGAATACATCTATAACTCACAGCCACGAATCAAATATACAAATCTCATTTTCCTTCATTTCTCTGTTAGTAAAATAAATTAGTTCAGAAGTCCCCACATCTGCCAATGGTGAAAATTCAACTATGTCCAAAAAAAGTAACTCAGCTACTTCTTGTTTAAAGCTCCATCTTTGGGAAGTAAATATTTATTCAAGTTCTGGATTCTCCCTTATCCCTTTCTCCCTACCACCTTCTCTCTGGGGGTCATCTAAGTTCCAGATTTTTAGGTACTGTCCCAGCTTTGGGGAAGGAATATACAGTCTACATATTTTTATTTGTTTTCAATGTCCCCTATTGCCGTGGGGCTTGTCCCATCTGCTGTTGGGCGTCGGACTCTGCACCAGCCACATCACTGCTCGTGCCCGGACCTCCAGCCCCACAGCTGTCAGATCTGCTCACTCTGTGCCCTTGCTTGAACTATAAGCCCTTTTCAATCAGACATCTCTCAACTCTTCCACCTCAATCCCACTTTGGAGTCTTGGAAACTCTTGGCTATTTTCCTTAGGCCATCTTGATATTGCCTGCAGTTGTAAGACAGCTTGTCCAGTTAGCCACATTTCTCGGAAATTGTTCTCTGCTATTCCAGCACGCTGCTGCTCAGTGTCATATCTGCACTGAGGGCTCTGCAAGAATCTGACAGTCTCCCAGAGACATACCATCTGGACTCAAATCCCAAAGCTTTCTGCTTTGGAGTGCCGGTCTGGGCCATTCTACAGTCTCTCCACCAATAGATGGTGTCGGGGAAGGGCAGGGCCCCCTCACAAGGGCACATCATCATCTGAGTTCTGGTTACCTCCCATTAGAATCCCCGTCTCAACTCCTGCTCCCATAGGTAGGAAAGTTGCTCACATCCATCACTTTCTCTCTCCTGTATTTTGGGCTGTGCTGTAAATTCTATGTTTATAAGTCTCTTGGTACGCAAAGCCAATATTTTATCATATTAAAGATGGTCTTTGCTTTCTGCACAATGCCTGGCTCTAAGTCAATGGACTTCAGTATACATTTACAGAAGTCTACAAAGGGGCTCAAGAATGATGAATTTGACTTGACCAGGATGCATCTCTCCTGAGACTCACGACATTTAGAAATCTTGGACAATGAAGGGGAAGAGAAATGTGTGAGGGAAGAGGGGAGAAGCAATGCCTTAGCAGCTTTAAAGTATCACTCCCTGCTACATGCTCTTTATTTCTTTTGTAGGTCTTTGTATTCTTCTGTGTCTTTCAAGGACTTTTACTGGGGAGATATACAAGGCTACATCAGGAGCTGCCAGCCAGTTGCTATTTTATCTCACTTATTTATTTTTTATTGAAGTATAGTCAGTTACAATGTGTCCATTTCTGGTGTACAGTATAATGTCCCAGTCATGCATATATATATATATATATATACATATATTCATTTTCATATTCTTCTTCATTAAAGGTTATTATAAGATATTGTATATAGTTCTCTGTGATCCCAATCGCTATTTTAAACTGAAGGCCTTGTGTTTATTTTTTTATGGAAGCAAATGCTGTGTACAGGAATTTTCTTTCATCTCAGGCATTTCTCTCCATGGAACCTCCCTATCTGAGCAGAAGGAGCCAGGAACCAAAACCAGAGCTAGAAGGGCACATACCAAAAGAGAGGACGGGGGGATGTATCCGAAGTAGACCTCTGCTTATCTCCCACTTTGCCCCAAGCCATGCCTGGTTTTATCTAAGCCTCAGAGAGCAGGTGTACTGATTTCCTAGTACCGCTGTAACGAAGTGCCACAAACAGGGTCACTTCAAAGCAACAGAAATGTACTCCCTCACCGTTGTGGAGCCTAGAAGTCTGAAATCAAGATGTCATGAGGCTTGGTTCCTTCCAAAGCTCTGAGGGAGAATCCATCCCACCCACGCCCCTCTCCTGGCTTCCGGTGTTTGCCAGAAACCCTCGGCGTGGCTTGGCTTGTAGCTGCCTCACCCCAGTCTCTGTCCCCATCTTCACCTGGCCTTCTCCTCTTGTGTGTCTCCGTGTCTTCATACGACCTTCTCATGAGGACTCCAGTCATTGGATTTAAGGCCCATCCTTACCCAGGAGGACTTCATCTTAGCCAGTTAGATGGGTGAAAACCCTATTTCCACATAAGGTCACAGTCTGAATTTCTAAGACGATATGAATTTGGAAGGAGACTTACTCAACTTAGTACAGATAGAAAAACGTATCTTGCAGTCGTCTGTGATTGTGTGTGGTAGGTTTTTTCCAGAAGCTCCCAGATGAGCCACTGACTAGTTTCTGACAAAAGTTGAGAGGGGCAGCGGGTTGGAGGTAGAGTTATGCTCTCTTAGTGCAAATTTTTAGGTCAAGGGGACTTTTAAAAATATAGATGGTTAGCATTTTTTAATGATGATTACCATTCTCATGTTTCTAGCATCTGTTGCATCCAGAGTTCTTTCATCTTCCTCTCTATCTAGTCAGTGGCTCCAGTGAAAATGCACTAGATTAGAACTCAAAACTTGGCTTGCAGTCTGATTTCTGTCATTTACCACCTGCTTGGCTTGAAGCAAATCACTTCCCTGAACCTCAATGTCCTCAATGGTAAAATAAACTTCCAGTGCCTCCTTGGTAAGTTTGTGGCAGTTTCACCTCTCAAGTTATTGAAAATGAAAGCTACACTAAGACTTTTGGGGAAGTTGCATTTTGTTGAGGAAGTAAGTCACTGTGTCATGGCAGATAAACTCCTATCCAGAAGAGGTAAAAATCCAAGCATACTTTGGTGTTTTAAGAAATAAATTCCAGGGGAAAAGGTATAGCTCAGTGGCAGAGTGCGTTCTCAGCATGCAGGAGGTCCTGGGTTCAACCCGCAGTACATCCATTAAAATCAATCAATCAATCCATCTAACCACTTCTCCTCACCAATTTTTTTAAAGAAACAAACAAACTCTAGTTGCCTAGAAATGCATTTACATGGAACACATATCTATCTGGCATCATTAGGTGACATCCCAGGTCAACAGACAAAAGGGGCTGTGCTGTGAACAAGTGTGTACACACAGAGAGTCCAGGGACTATCTGATATCTGAGAAAAGAAAGGTGGCAGGGTGAGAGGGAGAAAGGGAGAGTGAATGAGCCTATCAGAGTTCCATTGCCTCTCTGAGCTTCTGTCTCATCTTGCCTAAGATACAGCGGATGCCTCCCCTTCTCATGGGTGCTCGCTCCCTAGTTCTGGGCACACAGTACCATTTCAGTGTTTATCACTCCATCAAGTTCCAAAGCGCATAGCAGCTTGCCATATGGTAAGTGGATAAGGCAGAACACATGTTTGTAAATGAACGAAGGAATCACAATGTCCTGAATACCTCAATGGGTTGTTCTGCAACGTGGCTTGTTGTTACTTCCACCCTCTCCTGCTAGTTAAAAGAGCGTCCCAGCTTGGCCATTGTCGTTTTCTTTATTTAGCAGTCTCTGCTTTGGCCACTAGATGGCAGAAGAGGAAATGTCTTTAAAGAGGCTTTGGTGATGCTGGGCTGCAGGTTGAAGAAGGCAGCCGCCTCTGGGGTTAATTTCACAAAACAGGTAGCCAGCGTTTCACCAAACACACTGGAAGGAAGCAAAGCCTCCACAAGGCTGGATTTGAAATGACCTTTGAGCACGGGTAGATACAAGGACAAAAATAGTCTCTGCAGATAGTAATAAGATCCTGAAGCAAAGACAATAGCCTTGAATGAGATATTCTGGGACATCACAGGGGAGTCAGCAGAACTGAGACAAAACAAGAAGAGAGGTGACCAGACCGGATCAACCACCATGATCACCGCTCATCACCGCTGCACAGAGAACCCTGAAGCCGAGGCAGAAACTCCACTCGGTCCAGCTGAGCTGCTGCTTACGTTTCAGTTCAATTAAATGTGGACTAACCCGTATGTAGTCCTCATTTCAGAGTCAGCTTCAGCAAGTGTTTGTATCATTTGGTTAAAGTCATCAGAGAACTCCCCCGAGTACTGTCTGTGCTGTGCAGACATCAGTTTGCTTCAGAAGTCAGGAATGTGGAGTGCAGAGTGGGCAAAAGAAAGTAGCCTCCTGGTACCTTATGCTGCCTCTGAAAGCCTTATGGTGATCTGGGAGCACCAACGTGACTTACAGACGCACCAGACAACTCCACGGTCTGAGATCCTGGGCTCGCCGAGAAACTTTGGTCATCCCAGCACAAGCCCTCTGGACCTTGTGACGGTTGTTTTTTTCACTGTAACTTAATAAACTGGTGTTCTGTTTTAAACATCAGTCTGTTACGAGCTTGGTAAATGTGAATAGCCACCAGGAAAAGGACTTTCTCTAGAAAAAAATGAATGAACTGAGCTTGTTGGACTCAGAACCTCAGACGGTGTGATGTCTGTGTCGAATGCCTCCAATGACATCTCTTAGTGGCCACTCACTGCTCTGATGACCCATTGTCTACACATCCTTCTTTCATACTTCTATCGCCACACCACAATTCTCCCTCCTGGTTGCATGTCAAAATTATCCACGAAGATTTTTTACTGATGCAGATTCACAGACTCCAGCCCTAAAGATTCTAATTCAATAGATCTGGGGTTGATCTGGGAATCTGTATTCCCAAGAAGCCCAGTTGATTCCAATGGGGCTGGATCGACACCTGCAGTGTTTGAGAACAATTCACCTTCTTGGCTGTAATTCCACAGGTTAGTCCAGGACCACAGAATCAGGGAATATTTTATCTGGAGAAATCAATAGGAACTCCTTCTACAGCCACACTGAACCCTCAGGTTCCCAGGGAAGCTGGGCATAAAGGACTGGATGGGAAGCTGCTAGGTCATTAAAGCTAATAATGATGAGACACCAGCAGACCTCTGGGAACCTTTGGACTTGAACTTGGAGTGGCGAAAGAGCCCCATTAGCTCTTGGAGAAGTGGTACTTTTTGGCCAAAAATGCGTATAGGAGACCAAGGTCAGATCTATAATTTGTAAGTCCAGATCCAAAAAGAAAGATTAAAAATTTCAAAATGGAGACAGCAGGGCATTAAACCAAGTGTGGGGCCTTTTGCTCAGAACCGCCCGGGTCACGTGCCTACTGGGACAGGCCACCACGGGGGCAGGAGGATGATTATAAATCAAGAGATATCTCTATTTTCATCTGATCTCCTTTTCAATTTGCTTATTTTCCTGCAGCAACACAGCAGTCCAGATGATCTCTTTAAAATGCAAATCAGTCCAGTTACTCCCCTGCATTAATCCATCCAGTTGCACCCATTGCTCTAGCATCAGCTCCAAAGCCCTGAACAGCACCCACACTTCCCTTTGCAGTCTGACCCCTGCCCCACTCTCCCACACTTTGCTCCCCAACCACAGTCACGCTGCCCTTGTTTTCAGTTCCTGCAGTTTTCCAGGCTTCTTTCTGCTCAGATCTTTCATGAATGCTATTCTCTGTGGCTGGAGGAATCTTCCCTCCCTGTCCTAACCTGGCCAAATATTGCCTATCATCGGGTCATAGGTTAAATGTCTCTTCCTCATGGAAGCTTTCTCTGACCCACCTTGGAACACGCTCACCTATCACCTTCTGCTTGTCCTTTATAAACTTATTCCCATTGTTTTTAAACAGTGACATAATTATTTGTTAATGTCTCTCTCCCCTGCTGTACTAAATGCTCTCTGTTTTATTATTGTGTAGTACAGTGCTTAGAAGACAGGAGATGCTCAAAAAGTATTTTTGAATTGATGAATGAGGCAACCAATAAAGGCAGAAAGGGTGAACATGTCATGCACGGGGTGTGTTCTGCTTATTAAAGAAACACATCCATTCCCAAGAACCAAATCACCCCAAAGATAGATACTTGGTATTTAAACCTCGCTTATATAGCAAAGGAAACCAAAGCAAAAATAAACAAATAGGACCTAATTAAGCTTAAATGCTTTTGCACAGCAAAAGAAACCATCAACAAACCAAAAAGACAACCTACTGAATGGAAAAAGAATATTTGCAAGTGATGTGACTGACAAGGGCTTAATATCCAAAATATATAAACAGCTCATACAACTCAATATCAAAAAAAAAAAACACAAAAAAATGGGCAGAAGAAGATATTTTTCCAAACATGAAAAGATGCTCAACATCACTAATCATCGGGACAAAGTAAATTAAAACCACAAAGAGACTTCACCTCGAGCCTGTCAGAATCGTCATCATCAAAAGGAACACGGACAATGAGCATTGGCGAGGATGTGGAGAAGAGGGAACCCTCATGCACTGCTGGTGGGAATGTAAACCGGTGCCGTCACTATGGGAAACACTACAAAGGCTCCTCAAAACACTAAAAACAGAACTACCATATGGTCCAACAATTCCCCTCCTGGGTATATATCCCAAGAAAACAAAAACACTAATTTGAAAAGATACATGCACTCCAGTGTTCACAGCAGCACTATTTACAATAGCCAAGACATGGAAGCAGCGTAAGTGTCCATCAGCAGGTGACTGGATAAAGAAGACGTGAGATACACACACACACACACACACACACAGGTCAGCCATAAAAAAGAATGAAATTTGCCATTTGCAACAACAGGGATGGACCTGGAGGGTATTATGCTTAGTGGAATAAGTTAGAGAAAGACAAATACTGTTTGATATCACTTATATGTGAAATCGAAAAAAATTAGATGAATAAATGTAAATAAACAGAAACAGAGTTGCAGATATAGAGAATAAACTAGTGGTTACCTGTGGAAAGAGGGAAGCATGGAGGGGCAGGATAGAAGTAGGGGATTAAGAGGTATAAACTACTATGTATAAAATAAGTAAGATGCAAGGATATATTGAATAGTACAGGGAATACAGCCAATATTTTATAATAGCTTTAGATGCCATAGAATCTCTAAAAATATTGAATCACTACATTGTATACCTGAAACTAATATAATATTGTAGATCAGCTATACTTTAATAAAAAGAAAATAAAAAATCAACCTCCCTTATATAAACAGTGACCATATTTCACAATTTTCCCAGGACAATCCAACTTTTACCAGTGTGCTTATTAACAGCCCTGACTTTTGCTCACCACAGCTGCCTGTTTGGACACCAAATTATATGGAACCCTTGCTTACCTACCACACTTTGGTAACACATAAACCACCCCTCTCTTTCTCTCTCTGCATTGGTGAACTGATGAGAGACAGCGTCTGTGCTTTGGTGGCTGTGGTATTAACAGCAAGAGCTTAAGTTATTAAACCAAGCAGCTTTAATCTGGGAGGCTCCCGGAAGAGTGAGGATTAATGTATTTTTATTCCCAAGCCAATGTAGCTGTTCCTATGGACGAGGGTTTGCTCCAGGCAACCCCCAAACTGGCCCCACCACCTTTCTCTAGACCCACTTCCCAACCGTCAGCGACGTGATGGAGTTTTACTTGGAGATGGACCCGGTCACCTTGAACCTGATCATCCTCATTGCGAGCTACGTCATCTTGCTCCTGGTTTTCCTCATCTCCTGCGTGCTGTATGACTGCCGAGGCAAGGACCCCAGTAAGGATTACGCACCTGAGAGCACCCTGGATGCCCAGCCCTCCATCCACTTGATGGTGATGCAGCAAAGCCCTCCTGGGCCCCCCTGGGCAAGGGGCCTTCATTTTGGGAACCCTGCTCCACTGGGGAAGAAAAGCACAATGGTTTGAGGCTGGCTGAAGGATACTGGGGAGAGGGCACTAGACATCCTGGACAAACCATTCTCCCACGTAACTTCAAGTGTCTCTGAGCACGGGTCCTGCTGGCTAGGTAAGTGGGAGCCCTGCCGTCCTTCCTGCTTCCTCCTCATCCTCCTTGTGGGAGAAGCAACTGTTTAAGTTAAGAAGCCCAAGGTTAGCTTTGGTCACATTCTCCAAATGCAAAACCTCAGCAATACATTTTTTTTTAAGTGGAGGTTTGGGGGATTGAGCCCAGGACCTCATGCATGCTAAGCACCTGCTCTACCACTGAGCTATACCCACCAGCCAATACTATTGTTTAGTGGAGCTGGTTACATGTATATTACTGATGCCACCCTTGCAGCTTCCAGGAAAGACTGACTTTTGAGTAAAGGTTTAAAGGGGGTGCAATTGTGTGTGTGTGTGTGTGTGTGTGTGTGTGTGTGTGTGTGTGTAATGAGGAACGGGGCTAGCTCAAACTTATGCTATACTTAGTCAGTCCCTTCTTTTCAAGGCAACCATTGCGTTTTTCCAGGCTTCAGATTATTATTATTTCTATACATACTAGCTCTCACATTCTGCTCCCCACTGTGAGTCTCTGTGGTGAACACAGCCATCGTAGAGCACAGAGCTTAAGTGACAAAGTGTGGAGCCTGGGTTCAGACCCTGCCTCCTCCACTCACTAGCTGAGTGCCCAGAGCCATTTCTTTGTGCCTCAGGGCTAGTGGTAGGACCTCCAGCTGTTTGGGGGTGTTTAGACAAGTTAATTCACAGAAGGTTAGTCTTACGATTATTAATGTTGATTCCCTTTCATACCTCTCATCAAGCAGTTTTATCTCCAGTCCTCAAATCTGACCTGGTCCAGTGCAAAATTACTGAGGACTCCTTGCAAAATTTACTTAGGTCCCAGGGGTCCGTGTTTCAGTCCCCCAGCACTACTTGCTGTCTTCTTGTCCCCTTATTAGATGTGTTTCCCTGCTCATTCATCTGTCACCACAATTTTGAATTAGTATCTCCATTGCATATATGTGTTTTTTATTAGTCTTCCCTTCCCCGAGCTCAGGGCAACCGACATGCTCACTTGATAATTTACTAAACCCCTCTTCCAATCAGGCCCTGTTGGAAATACAGAGAAAGGAGTGTGTCACGACCCTCCCTCTGGTCTTTGCTGCCTGGCGGGAAGAGGAGGAGGCAGGCACGACTCAGACCATGAAGCATAGGAAAGTCCAGCATGCAGAGGGGGCTCAAGAAACGTTCGAATAATGCCAAAGGGTCAATTTCACCTTAGATGCGGGCATCAAAGATGAGATGATTTGGCTTGAGAGATGTGCAGCTGTTTCCTAGGACAAAATTGTGTTGGAGATTTGAAGGGTAGAACAGGAGATGGCATCTGAGACAGAAGGGATAACAAAGCGTTCACTGATGGTGACAGACTGATGGCTTCCAAAACTGTGAAGAAAAAGTAAGCAATTAAGTTTAAATTATCTTATAGAAAACTGAAGAGGAGGGAAAAGCCCGGCCTTCCCTGCCAGCTTCAGCCATGGGCATGGTTTTACCTTTGGACTGTAAAGTAGCTAGAACAAAAATTAAGCAAATCCTAGTAATTTGTTTTCAGATCTTTTACAGTTTTTAAATTTTGTTCACCTTATATCAGAAAATCATATGTTCTTTTAAATATGTGATTTGAAAACTATATTGAAAATCTATCTGAGAAATTTTTTTTATGGTCAAGAAGCCATCTCCACTTTAATAGTGAAAATATAAAATAAATGGGAAAATACGATAAATTCATGGGAAGCTTTTAAGGATCTGCCCCTTCCCTGGTGTGAACTTCACCTGAACTAATCTTTATTCTTTTCTTTGTTATGGGAATGTACATAAATCAATGGAGGCAAAATATATCAATGAAGGGAAAAAAAATCAGTGGACAGCAAGAAAAAGTGATGGTAACAATGATCATTGTAACTGTAGCTTTTTAAGAGCGAAACGCATAATATGTTCAGCTCATCTAATCTAAAAGTTAAGAGTTTGAAATAATCATTCATTCGTAAGTTTTAAGAACACACATATTTTTAATTATATCTCAATGCCACATTGGGGTCAACTGAAAAGGACAGATTAACAGAGATTAATTCTAAGAGAAAGAAGGAGAAAGAAAAGAACAAAAAAACAAATAAAGTAACAGACAACAGATAAGGGAACAGAAATAGAGCCAAAGGAGAGAAAAAAGAAGGAAAGAAAGAAACTAAAAAGACTCTAAGGTGAATGTTAGAATAAAGGGCATTAAGTGTTTCCAATCCTCTCGTTCATTTGGTGTGTGGCTCCTTTGGAGTTGCGTTCTCCAAACCAGAACCAGCTCCTCAGCATTTGAAATAATCTTTCTGTATAGCAGGTGCACTAGAATCTTATAAGAACTAGAAGTGACTTTAAGAATCTCACCGATGAGGAAACCAGCCCAGAAGCAAGAGTGATTTTCCACAAGCACTTGGCCTCAGAGCTGAGACTAAGATCCTGTTCTGTTTCCTATTTGTCCCCCTAAGTCCTCTCTACTGCATGATCTCATACCTCTTTGTATTTTAATACTTTTCCATTTATTTCTTATTTTTCAAATAAAGCGTTAATTTCCCATGGAATTATTACCTGCACAGCCGTGAAGCTGTAACTAATGTCTTAAAACCCCGTGGCACGGATGCCAGCTAAAACCAAGAAGTTCCTTTAACATTCAGATGCTACAGCCTTACTTTTGTTTCCTTTTGGGATTAGGACTCCCTCATCCCACCTAATTTTAATACATTAGTGTCCCATCGTGCACAATTTGTATTAAAGCAAATGCAACAGTTTGGCCTAATTCAGGTGATTGCTGTGGGAAGGACGCAGCAAAACACTTTCAAGGCAAAGGAAAAGGGAGGGAGAGAACAGAGGTTTATCTGGAATCTGCTGCATGCCAGATCCTTTTCACTCATATCTCATTTAATCCTCCCTCTCTCCCGTGAGACAGACACAATTCAGTGTAGTTTAGAGACAAAGAACTGGAGACTCAGGGAGGTGTTCGAGCTTGTGCAAGGCCAAGTAGCTAGCCCACAGGGAAAGACAGGATCTGAACTCAGTTCTCAGGGTTTTTACAGTCACTCAAGGACAGGAACAAACCCACGTTCGTTCCTCCTTGTCTCTCTTTGCTGTGCTAGAATGTCAGCCCCGGGGAGAGGCTTAATACGGAGCTGTTAAATGATCTAATGGGCTGAAGAAATAATGGAGCAGAGGCAAGTCTCTGTGGGGCCCAGCGATAGACTTTAAAATGAAGCCTATCCGGAGAAAAGCCATTGTATATTTTTCCTTTCTTATTCCCCAGCATTTATCACTTGCTGCTTGGGTTCTAGTCCTGGTTCTGCTACTAACTCAGTGCCCATGAACAAGTGACATATATCATCTCTTAGTTTCCTCTTCTATAAAGTGAGAGGGTAGAATTTCTAAGGTTCTGTCTACCTCTGACAGCTTACAATTCTATTGGAAGGTTAAGAAGGAAAGGGGGAACATGAGTCTAGAGTGCGAGGGGGTAAAAGAGTGTGGGCAGCGCTCTGCGTCTGATTCTGCAGTATGGGAGTGAGTAAATCTCCCCCAAAGAGGGCTATTCTCACATGCTACCTCTGATTAGTAGCGGGGTGTGTGTGTGTGTGTGTGTGTGTAAATAGAGGGAGAGAGAGAGTCAGAAACAAATGAAGAATCAGAGTGAGAAGATGAAGAGCAGAGAAAGCAAGATATTGGAGGGGAGAGGGGGCTGGGGAAATGCAGATGAGAATCTTCTGAACTTTTTCCTTTTACACTTCTGTTCCGTCTGGGTCCCTGTAGGAGCTCTCAATTTAGAATCACACACAAATTTAATTGGATTTTTTTCCAAATTATTAATAAACTATTCAAATCAAACTAGACCTTCAAACCCAGCAAGCTTCCCCAGACAACTGCTACCACAGAGAACGTCCTACAGCCTGATGGAAAAGAGGCAGCTGAAGTACTTCAGGGCTTCTGCTCCTCATCCACAAGCAGACCTAACTGTGTGCTTTTCAGCAAGACCAATTCATTCACAGTGGAAACTGTTAATACTACTGGACTCGTTACCTGAGAGACCACCTGTGCCTCTTAGGCTGAGGCAGCTGAGAATGACGGGGTTGGGAGGGCTGTATTATTTTCACACAGGTCAGAGTCAGGACTAGGGGAACTAAATATTTTAGACTGCTCCTTCCTTTGGATATTTACTGAATATTACTTTGCCCCTCTCTCTCAAGTCAGCAGTCTTAAAGTAACACACTCTTTCAAAGTATTTATTTTCATAAGCTGCGGACTGGACTCTAATAAACAGTGACATGGCTGTAAGAGATGGTTTGACAGTAGGGATGTTTTCATGCAGTAGACATTGCAATAGGCTTTTCACTAGAGATATCCCAATATGTTGCCGCTTATTGTATTGATTTGTATCCAAGGTTGTTTCAGTTGCAAAAAGGGCAATATTTAGTTGCTTCTAAATATCAGCCTTTTAATAAAGCATGACACGGCCCTTCTTAACGTAGCCAATGAGGTACCAAAACCCAAGTGAGCTGATATCTGCCAGCATCCATTTGAAAAATGCCATTGGAATTTGTACGCCACTCCTTTTCCCCTCAAGTTTATTATTTCCATTGTATTTTCCCCTCATTGAATTTGTTTCTAACATTATATATTTTTCTGCTTGAAAGTCTTGTATCGACTCTCCATGTTTTTCAGCCATAAAACTGTATCTATCGACTGAGATTATTTTTATTCTCTCTGAACATAAGACTCCAAAAGTTTAAAAAATATTTCCCTAGGTGTAACTTGCAGTTCCCTTTATTGCTACTACGCAACTGATCAAAACCGCGCGTATGTTAAATTTTTTGGTGCACTTACTGACCTTAGAAAGCAAAGCTTTAATAGAATTGCATATCTATGGAGACGGACGCGGGAGATTGTGCTGCCTTGACAACCAAAGACTTTAAAGACAGTCAACTTCCTCATCATCGCCTGGTGCCCCAAGTATTTACACCTGGAACAGAGCCCCCCATAAGTAAGACTTAGGGTGGGCGGGAAGTATGCTCATCCTGGGTAAGGTGTGAGGAGTATGACTTTGAAAGGACAGGAAAGAAAAGGAGAAACAGCATGAGGACTTATCAACAAGCACTTTCTGGCATGGGGGGATAGCACGCCACTAAACTGACTACACGTCAATAATAAATAAGAAAGTAAGTAAATAAATAAATAACCTAATTAACCACCCCCCCACCAAGAAAGAAAGAAAGAAAGAAAGAAAGAAAGAAAGAAAGAAAGAAAGAAAGAAAGAAAGAAAGAAAGAAAGAAAGAAAGAAAGAAAGAAAGAGAAAGAAAGGGAGAAAGGAAGGAAGGAAGGAAAGAAGGAAAGAAAGAAGGAAGAGAAAAGAAAAGAAAAAAGAAAAGAAAAAACAAGCACTTTCTGGGGCAGATTCGTTTAAGAAAAAGTATGTAGAAGTTGAGGAACTAGAAATTCCCTTAAAATTTGCCTCTGCACACATAACCCATTAGTTACATGGCTCCTCCGATCTGAAGATTGTGCTAGCTCAAAGCAGGGTATTTGAGTGGGGGGGGTAGGGAGCAGGATGGTCATTTGGTCAAGTCCTACATTTTTGAAAGGTCTCAAATTAGGATATGTGATTTGTTACCAAATACATGTACATTCACAGAGATAGAATGGCAATTTTGGGAGTCATTTTCTTTGGCACTACTTCATCTTTTGAAATATCCCTAAAAATCCATAAAATAGAAGTGGCCCCCTAGCCTCCCTCACTCTTTGATGGGGAACAGGATGGGTTTGGGAGAGCTCCACAGGGAAGGTGATGGTTGAGCTGAGTGAGGAAAAGCAGGAGTTTGTCAGGAAAAGATGGGGAGAGACATTCCAGGCAGCAGCACAGAGGTGAGAGAAACCAGAACCCTCCTAGGGTGAAGCATCGTTGGATCACAGGGTCCAAAGGGGAGCATGGTGGAAAATGAAGTACGGCCAGACCATGGATGTCCCTGCATATCCCTCCAAGGCCTTTGGACTTCAGCCTGATCAGGGGAATGACATAAGCATATTCCTGTATTAGAAAGATTATCCTGGCAGCTACATGGAAGATGGATGGCAAGGAATCAGGAAGAGTTGGAGGGTGAGAGAGTTTCCTACAATAGTCTCCCAATAAGGCTTTAGGGATGAGACGGATGGATAGATTAGGGATCTTGGTAGAAGAGTCAAGGACAGCTCTCAGGTTTCATTACATGAGCTCAGTCGATAGATGGCTTACAGCCAAGGATGGATGCACAGAACGATCATCTTGGGGAGCTTGTAAAGACACCCCTGCCTGCACCGCCCAGAGATGTGCAGCCTCTGGTGTGGAAGACCAGCCTGATTTGCGGTCTGACAGAACTCTCCTAGTTGAGTCTCCCCTATACACCCCTGACTATCAAAACACCCTGAGAGGGATGTGGATCTGAGGCTGTAGTCTTCACCTTTCACTTAAAGAAACCAAGGCTCAAAGAATTCTGAAACCAGAATCTGCTGGGGTAGGTGGAATGCAGGCATCAGCAGTTTAAAAAATTCCCCAGGTGATTTCAACTGCAGCTTGTGAATTAGTGATCTAAGGCTTTGGGGTTGAATTAAACCTGGACTCAAACCCTGCATCTCTGACATTCATTTATTTGATAAATGGATACTCATTGAGCGATCACTATGAAGAAGGTCTTTTCAGCTAGTAACATGGTACTTAATTTTTCTGAGCCTCACAGTCATTTAATGCTGTCTTAATGCTGTTTGCATTAAACAAGGTAACATTTATAAAGCACCTGGCAACTTGGAATATTAGACACTCAGCAAGTATTAGTTTCTTCCCTCTCGCTGCCCACCTCCCCCTTTCCTTGACCTTGCAGGAGGTACCCAGGGTTTGTGTCCTCATTCTGGTTTGAAAGTCAGATGAGTAACACAGACATAATAAAACATGATGAGACCATTTAGCATTTTTGTCCCTTAGGCTAGATTTACTTGTAAGATTCCTACACTGACATATTAGAAGAGAGGGAATGAATTAAGAAAGAATCTTGGAGAATCTCTCATCTACTAACCTTCTTTTAAGATGAGAAATCAAGTATTTGCTGGTGGAGCCTGGAGTCCACCCTAGGCTGGCAAACTCCCAGTCTAGTGCTCCTGCTGTAACATCAACCTTCCCCCTAAGAACCAACATCACATCCTTAATTTTCCACTCCAAGATGAACTGGTAACGGAGCATCACAGAATTTTGTACCTGGTGATCAGCACTAATTTCTGAAAGCTTCCACAAATCAGCATGTACTTAGTAAAACCAGAATTCTTGCTTTACTAACATGACTCAACTTCTTCTAAATGTACCGACTCCCCAAACAGATAGCAGTCCCTGAGCCACTTCTCTCTAGAAACTCTGTACCACCCCTGAAAATGAGTCCCAGGATGCAAAGATTCAGAAATCCAGGCCCTTCAGTGTGAACCCGCAGGCCCCGGCCAGCTGGGAACTGTGCACTTTTCCCAGCTAGTAGGTGGCTCCTGGCATGAGTCACAAGGTCCAGCGACATTCCAGGTTTCTTCTGCCCTGGCAGCCTCCTGTGACTTGGGAAGCAGGTGAGAGAAGAGGGGAGGTCTCTTCCTGAACTTCTCACACGAGGAAGATGCTCTCAGGGAAGGAAGTCTTCCTTCCACTCGCCGAGGCTCCCAAAGCATCTGAACACCTTTGCATCGCAGGATGGTAGCTCATCTGTTTCTCATTCTGGTCCTTTCAGTAACCTTACAAGGTGCTCGGGGTAGAATAAACAAGGAAACTGAGGGCTGTCAATAGCAAGCCTCATCCAAGTTCAGAGAGGAGCGGGCAGCCTGAACTATGTCCCCAGGGGGAGCGGGGAGGGTGTGCTGACCGCAGCCCATCACCGTCTCCTCAACACCCAGCAAACATGCCCCAACCTCCTCAGCTTTAATTAATGAATTTTGAATAATTTTTAAAATGCCTCTACCAGGGTGCTGACTCCCAACCCACCACCTCTGAGATCAGATTAGGATTCAGAAGAGAGAAGCCGCTGAGCCAGGTCTGCCTTCCCTAAAAATCAGTCTTCCCCATCTCTGTCCTTCCTTCGTCTCTGCTTCCTGACTTTTCTGTTCACACCTTTGAAGGCCAGAAAACAAGCCCTTTGACAAGGCCTCTGCGACAGCCCAGAGATCCCTCTCCCTGTCTCCAGCCCACCCCACCTCCCGCCTGGGCAGCCTTGCAGAGAACCCATCACCCTCCTTTCAGGTGCCCCTGCCTCCCTGCTGCCTCCCCAGAACTACAGAGGGAAGCGGACACACACAAAAGCCTCAGGAGAAGGTACCCTTAAAAGACCAAAGTGCCTTTCTTTCTTTTGAAAGAAGATGAATCTCTGAAGTAGAGGAAAAGTGATTTAAAAAAGGAGACGGGGGTGGGTGAGCAGAAAGGGGAGGAGACTCCCCTCCCTTGGCCTCACAATTCTTCGTGGGATGCTGGGGTTCGAGCTATTTGTGCCCTGGGATGGTCGTCCTCTGCCTTCCTCTCTCCCCCACCCGCTAGCTCTCCCCTCCCCCACTCCTTCCATCTCCCTTCTCACTTCCCTCCCTTGGGTGCTGGCTGGCAGTGGTGGAGGTGGGTGTGATTGGGGAGGACAGAGGTACAAGGCTCCAGGCAGGTGATGGGACAGGGAAAGACTGTGACCTTACCAACACCACAGCTGACTCTCTTAAGCAATACTCATTCACCAGTGTGCAAACAGAAAACCCAGTTCCATTCTCAGAAATCTGCCCCAAGGCACTTTTAGGATCACACAGTAATGGTCGAGTCAGAGGGCGCCTTTGAGATGTTTCGTCTGGTAAATCTCTCGTTTTGTCTTCTAGAGAAGGAAACGCACTTGCTGAACGTCATACACAGCCAAGCGCAGTTACAGCAATCCCTTACTTCTGGGACCAGGCTCTGTCCAACAGAGCACCTTGTCTCCTCTTGTGTTATTTTCCACATGGACCCAAGGGACGAAGTGATCTGGTTCTCGTTTTGCAGAGGGAGGAACGGAGGTCTTAACATCCTCTTCAAGTACCCAAACCCTACTCATTCTTCAGGACAACTTGAGGTGTCTCTTTTCCTGTGACATCTCCTCTAGTCTCCTGGTTGGATGCAGTCACTCCCTCCTCTGAACCTCACCCGACTCCCAGCGCAAGCACTCCCGCAGTCCCTCTTGCGATGGCTGACTTCCTACAGTGATAGTTTGCCCACAATGTATCAGCATTTTTGAGGGCAGAAGCTGTACACTGTGGATGGAAAACCAAACATACTCCTAATGCAATGTGTCATTTTTATTCTTTAATGTGTTTCCTTTTCCATATTCTTTGCAAATATCTTATCTATTTATTACTTTTATGATTATTATTTGTATATTCTTATTCATTTATTATTTTTTAATTATTCAGTTATTTATTTTAATGGAAGTACTGAGGATTGAACCCAGGATCTTGTGCATGCTAAGCATATGCTCTACCACTGAGCTATTACCCTCCCTCCTGTATTTGCATATTCTTTATGCAAAGAGAAAAAAAAGTTAAAAAAAAAAAAGACCTCATGGTGGAACACTGAATCCATGAAGCCTGCCTTACCACACAGATCCTCCCCTGAATAGTGAAACTCACCTCCTCCAGGAAGCTCCCCAGGCAGAGTACTGAGAGCTGGGGGGCAAGACAGATCAGCCCTGAGTGTAGGCAGAAAGGGGGGTTACTGTCTGAAGTGATTTTTTAAATGATAATGGCAATGTTTTCTGTTGTTCAGCCATTTTCTGTTTTTGTGGAAGAAAAATTTTCAAAGTTTTAACCAGATGCAATGAAATTAGATGGATTTTCTGCTGGAGATATTTTAAATGGATATTTTCAACCATGCCAACTTTGGAACGCTGCTAGAACAAATCCTGAAGAGGAACAAAGACATGGGGAGTATTGGCATTTCTGAAATTTATTGAGAAATGGGATATTTTATGTATCTCAGCCAAACTTGCCCTGAAGTAGGTATTGCAAGTCCTATTTGTAAGCTTGTTGCTTTGTGTGAAAGAAATTTCAGAATTAAAAGTAATAAAAAAATTTTTGATTAACTATGAGTGAAGATAGCTTGACAAATGTGGCTGCATTGTCTGGTGAACATAAATATACAAAGAAGACTAATTTTGAAAAAGAAGACCAATTTTCATGAAATCACTGACAAACTTACAGAAGACAAATTTGCAAGAAGTCAGTTAACATACACTCTGTAATATTATTTTTCGTTATTGCGACAGACCAATATACAGGTATATATTTTTTTCCTTTGAAAGAAAATGCATTAATATAATTTTAAACTATTCATATAAAATTCTTTTCTTCCTTTTTCACTGTATTTATTTTTTATTACCACCGTAATTATGTATATGACATTCAATTTAAAAAGTTCATTTTTCTGGCTGTTGTTATTTGTTTTAATTTGATTGTTATTGAAGATAACTGTATTGTGCAGAGGAAAGGAAGTTAAAAATTATCTGCTCTGAGTATGCCCAGGGTGCTCACAATTTCCCCTTTATCCGACCAAATCTTTGACTCACCCGTCTTAGACACGAAGCTCCGATGAGGTTCTATCTCGGGCAAGTTAAGGTTTATCAGTTGTGTCTTCCTTATTAAATAGTAATCAGTCACCCTGGCTCTGAATCCTAGTCCATTTTCACGAGTGTGAAAGGAGAGATACAATTTCCCCCCTTGGAATCAACCCCCAATAGTGTGTGTATGAGAGGGTTTCTCTACTTCAACACTAGGCATTTGGGGCCAGATAATTCTTTGCCGTGGGGTTGTTGTCTGCACTGCACAATGTTCAGCAGCATCCCTGCCTCTACCCACAGGGTACCAGTAGCATCCCTCCCCTCAGTGTGGCAACCAAAGTTGTCTGCAGTAATGGCCCCGGGTGAGAACCAATACGTTAGACTGAGATTCAGCAGCCTGTTTTGAAACGGACCTGTAAGAGGCCCTCTTCCATGCTGTTGAACTTGAATAAAGTTCCAACCATCACTGAGCATCTTCTTTTGTTGCATCTGTAAAGTTGGAAGAAAACATCTACTTTGATTTGATGTCAAGTTCAAAAATGATAGTGTGAAGAAGACTCAGGCTCTAAATCTGTTTGTGGATGAGAAAGGTCATTCTTAACAGGGAGGTCAGAAAGTTTACACTGCAGTTCTGTTTTAGGGGGGAAAAAATGTAGCTCCAAAAAGTATCTATAATTGATTTCATCTTTATTTGAGTCCCCAGAAAACTTAATTGACCAATTAAAATTAATTTCTTCTTTTCCAATTTAAAAGAGACTCTTTCATTCCACTCGATGTCTTTGGGTTGAGGATTCAATCAATTCAAAGATTCGGGGCAGTTTCCCTCAAGATATCGCTCCACCTTCTTCTCTTTCTCCAAGTTGTGTCTGAGTGGAGGCAGAACTTGAAAGTCCTACAGTAGCAGGATGGAGTCATAGTTCTGTTGGTGGATAGTGAGACCCCTTAAATAAGAAGCCCACCGAAGTGTGCGTGCTTGTCGCCAGCCATGAAAGGATTCGCAGCAGAGGCAGAGGGACAAAAGGAAGACCTGTTTTTTTGCTCAGAAGGGGAGAAGGAAAGAAAGGGCTCGAGCAAGGAGCTGTCAGCCAAGATGGCCAGGAGAGACAGCTCCAGCTCCAGAGTCGGGCCTCGTGGGCTTTTATTAGAAGCTTCTGCCATCATGTCCTCCTTCTGGGTGTGCTGAAGCCAATCGCCAACCCCCACTTTTTTTTCCATCCTTGTATGAACTTTTCCGGTTGTTGTCATGGCAGCTGTCAACTGTCATGGCTTCTGGTGGGTGCGTCGTTTAGCGTGCTAAAGCATTGCAGTGAGTGTGATGAGGCTCAAGGTCTACCGGAAGTCAGATCCTCCTCCATC
The DNA here is from genome assembly GCF_048564905.1 of Vicugna pacos. NCBI lineage: Eukaryota > Metazoa > Chordata > Mammalia > Artiodactyla > Camelidae > Vicugna > Vicugna pacos. Next base: position 21,991,459 of record NW_027328742.1, on the reverse strand, counting down.
TTGGGCCTTGTTAGTTCTAACCAGTTCTTGTTTCTTCTCTTTGCGGCTGCCTCCTGAGACTTAGATAAGAGCAACTGGTTTCTATTCGAGGGAGGTGCAGGGGGATGACCCTGCAGGCAGCAGGCTTGGTAACAGTTAGAGAGATTAAGCACTTGAGCCTACTCTCTTATGGCTCAGGGAGGCCTGGGAGATGTCAGCTGTTCTATAAACAAGAGGCAGGGGTTGGGAGGGTGGCCTGCAGGGTCCTACTTGGCATCAGTTCCACAAGCGGGTCATGGGTATATGCTGACCCGTGGGCCATCCTGGTCTGGTTCCTGGGGGTCTGCCTCGGGGAAATCCCAGCTTGTCCTCTGAAGCTTTGTGTGGGGTCCCCAACCTGGCCTCTAGAAGTGAGTCCCTACTCCCTGCAGCCATCTTATCTACCACCCAGATCTATTTTTGGTCCTTTATTTACTTCAGCTTCTGCATCCCCCTGGGGTTCTAGGAACCCTCGGCTGTCTACCCCCTCGCCAAGCTGGAATCTGCACTACCCTGCAAGCCCGAACTTGGCCCCTCACCTGGACACCTTCCTCACCCTGGTGCCCGCTGCCCTGGGGCCATGCTGCACATGTGCTGGGCCCACCATGGGCTGAGGCATTTGCATCTCCCAGGGGTAAGTCATCCTATTTCCCTGTCTGGGTGTTCATAACCTCTGCTAAATGTCCTCTGTCCCTCCTAATCCGCCTGTTTGACCTGCAACTGAAGAGCAGAAACAGCCACACCTCATACCTCTTGTCCTGTCTTCTCTCTCTTCTGAGACTCCTTCTCAGACCTGCAATGCATTTCCACCCCTCTCCTGCTGAATGTGGAGTTTCCTTAATAACCTGTCTTCCTTCTTTGCTGCTCCATGGCTGTCCTCCCTTCCTAGCAGCTATGTGGTCCCAGGGCTGCTGGGAAAGAAACAGATTTGTCACTAGGAGAAAATACCTTGAAGTGTATTTCAAAAATGTTAGCAGTCACAGTGAGGGCTCCGGGCCAGGTGATGGGAAAGAAGAATCCTCTGAAAATGAAAATGTGCCCCAAACTGTCTTCACCCTTCAGCCCGCTGTCCTCCCCCACAGAGCAAGGCATGTCCATGCAAAGCAAGGCCTGTCCTCAGAGAGAATGTCTCTTAAGCCCTTCACATCTCCTAGCACTTCTCAGTTTTCCTGCCTTCTCTTCTCTGCCTCCTTGTTTTTCCACTGTCATCTCCTCGCTATCGGGTTCTCGTTTCCTGCTTGGTTTGCTCTTGGGAGCGTCTCCTGGAAAGAGGCCCCTGGGTTAGCAGAGGGCACCTGCTGGCTTTCCCTTCTTTTCTGGGGAAGCCAGGCTGACACAGCTGCTCTGGCAACCAGTGTTTCCAAGAAGAGCCACCAAGCGTGTGGAGCCTCCGCGGAGGGAGCCAGGACAGCATCTCCTCATGGAAAGGCTATTTCAATGAGTTCCTTCAGAACCACCTAAAAAGGCCAAGGCAGACCCCAGCATCGTTCACCAGCCTGAGGCACTCAGGAAGCAATCCCCAACGGCCCCATCAGCTATGCCTTCTTGATGGCACCCCAAACTCACACTGCACCCGCGTGCATGCATGTGTGTGTATATGCACACACACACATGCACACACATGGGCACATCTCTCCGTTGGCCCCGTTCAAAAGCCTGGATTAATATAATGGAACTTCTTCTGCCACATGGACTAAAATAACTCTGGCATCCCCTTCTGGATGTATTTTAATTAGGAAAGACACAGCATTTAAATTATGCTTATTACTTTCAGTTGCTTGTACAGGCTGTAGATTTAGGAAAAGGCAGTGGGGGTCACGTGAGCTGGAGTTTTTAATGGGATGGCTGTGGAAGGGAAAAAAATGCCAAGGGCATTTTTATTTTTTATTTATTCATTTATTTATTTTTTAACACATTTGTTTTAATTTATTTTTATTAGCGGCAGGGGGAGGGTAATTAGGTTTACGTATTTATGTATGTTTAGAAGGAGCATTGGGAATTGAACCCAGGACCTTGTGCATGCTAAGCATGCGCTCTACCACTTGAGCTATACCCTCTCCCCAGCCAAGGGCATTTTTAGTCTTTTCTCTCCTTGTAGGCAGCCTGGCTGAGAAAAGAAGTCCAGGTTCTAATGTCTTCATCACTAATATTCCTTGAGAGCCTACTACATGCCAGAATCCTGCCCAATAAGCATTTTGTACACATTATCTTTAGTCAAAAGAATTAGAATTTGATCAACAGACTCTATTGGGGACCACCCATTTCTAGGGGAGACCAGGGTGCAAACTCTTAGCATGAATCATGGGTTCCTTCCTGGAGCTGCCAGGGACCTATCATAGTGCCTGCTAAGTGTATGTATGTGACAATCGATGTATAAATGAATGAATGGCTGGATGTCGTGGTTGTGCTCAGAATCAGTCAGAGGTAGGAGAACCATGTGTGGGAATAGAGTCTATCACCCCCTGGGACTGAGTCCTGGCCACAGAGCTTGCTTTTGGGTGGACCGGAGAGGCAGCGCCTTATCCCGTTCTCCAGTGGATGAACAATTTGATGGTGGGGTTTTAAATTTGGAGGAATGGAGAGAATTTCTCTCCCTTGCTCCTCTCCATCCCTCAAATGTGAATTGCAGTCTCAAAGGGGATATATTTCCAGGCCACAATTATGATTTGAGGTGAATTATTTAACTCATCTGACTTGCCACTTCCTCAATTACAAAGTGTCCATAATAGTAGTAGCTACCCCAGAGAGTTTTCTGAGAATAATAAAAGATCAGCGATGAAGCTGAGGTTTGGGGTCTTAAACATATTAGATGACTTTACCATCATTATTCATCCAATCACTCAGTAAATATTTGATTTCGCATTGTGGGCCACACCCTATTCTAGGTGCTGGGGATATAACAGTGAATGGGACAGACGAGGCTCATCAGTGGGGCAGGGGAGGCAATAAACAAGATAATTTAGTTAACAACAAACAGCGTGAAGAGAGTAAAAGGGAGCAGAGAGAGAAGTCTGTGATGGAGAAGGGTGAGGAAATTTTAGATGAGGTCCTTGGGGAAGAGCTCTAACAAAAACTGCCTTTTAGGCTGAGACCTGAATCACAAGAGGAAGACGCCATGCCTAGACCAGTGGAGAGCAGTTCAGCCAACAAAAACAGCAAGTGCAAAGCCCCTGCGGCCCACACAGTACTGGAAGGCAGAGACAGAGAAGGTCAGTGAGCTTGGCGAGGGAGGAGGAGGGGGCCAGGTTGGAGCTAGACAGGGAGGCAGATGCCAGAGCATGGGTGGTGATACAGGACTTGGTGAGAAGTTTCAGTTCTATTCCAAGTGCAGTGAAAATATTTGGAAACTTTTAGTATGGGAGTAGCATGTTCTGATTTATGTTTTCAAAAGGTCCCTCTGGCTCCCATATGGAGAATGGATTACAGGGAGACGTATATGGAAGTTAAGTGGAATAGTTGAGGGCAGAGGTGGTGGTAGCAGGCCTATGGGACAGCAACGTGATGGAGAAGCTTGGATGCAGGTAAGTGAGGGAACTGGGATTAGAACCCAGCCGGCTGGCTGCAGCACCTGCCCCCTGGTCGGCCATGGGCCAGTATCGATATTCCTGCTTTTCTTTTGTTTTAAATAGATTTCCCATTTAACAATGCTTCTTGCAGAGCCTGAGGTCATCGGGGACTGCTAGGGTCTACCCTGCGCCAGATTAGCGTGCCGCTGTGACACGCATTCTTCAGCGTCTCCACAGTTCACTCTCCTGCAGTGTTGGACCTGAAAGGGCCCGAGAGGCCCCAGGAGGGACAAGAAAAGAGGAGCTGGTGGGATCCTGGGGCTCCTGCAAGGTGTGTGGCTTCTCCTCCCTGAGGCACAGATCTGAGGACCAGTCAGTAGGGGTCACACCCCATTTCCACATAAGGCCAACAAGCTTGCTGGCAGCACCAGGAGAGAGACCCCGTGTGGGGGGTGTTGGGAGCATCTGTGGCCTTCAGCGCTGGCTGGGGACGTGTCTTCCACTCAGTAGACCTGGAGGGCTGCCCTTAGGAGAAGTTGCTTTCCCTTCTCAGCAGTTTATGTCCCTCCGGAGGTGAAGAGGAAGGGTTATGTGAGTGAAAATTATTGCCAGCCATATCAGTAAACAAAGAACGCTATGGCCATCAAACCGTCAGCCACTACCACCACCCCTGGCAGTTAGAGGGGGTAACCCGGGATGCAGACAAGCAGGGCAGCGCAGCCTCTGCCGACACTCCCAAAGGGGCCTCCCCACTCCCACAACCAGAGGAAACGCAGGATTTTAAAGAACAGGTTGCTGGTCCTAGATTGCTAGGTGCCTATCATAGGAATGCTTTCACTCAGCCCAGATTTTGCAACTTCCCATACATAGAAAAGCACAAAATTCCTTAACTTGAGTTATCTGGTTTTCTTTAACAGTAACCTTTTAATATGAAAATGAATGTATGCATATTTATGTATGACTGAAGAATTGTGCTGTACACCAGAAATTGATGCAAAATTGTAAACTGACTATACCTCAATTAAAAAAGGAAAAAGTAACCTTTTGATGTTCTGACTACCTGGTCTTTGTTGCAAAAACTCAGATATCCTGGCTTCTACCTTGCTGCTCTGGAACAGCCTCTTAGAGTAATCTGAGAGGCTGTGTCCCAGGCTTGAGTCCTCAGGAAATCTGCCAAATAAAACAAAACTCTCAACTCTAAGTTTGTGCATTTTATTTCTGTCCACAGTTACAATACTTCCAGGTGTCTGTGTCCCTCAGTGCCCAGGGTATATCTGCATCCTTACGTTTCAGACATCTTTTTGTTCATAGGTCCATCTCTCCCAAGGAAGGGTGGTCTCTGGAAGGGGTCTTATTTACCGTTGTATCCTTGGACCATTTCAAGTGACCTAGTATCTCTGTAGGCAAAACTGCTGAACAGTTAGATGCATAAAATTCTTAGAAACAGCCAAAGAATTACTTCAAATTGGATGATAAGAGTTTCTAAATCACTGAGTCCAGGGATTCTTAACCATGGTTGGTCACAGACTCTTTTGAGAAAACAATGGCAGTCATGGACACTTTCCCAGAAAAATCCACACGTAAAAATCTTATTTTTATTTTTATTTTTTAACATCTTTATTGTGGTATGGTTCCTGTATGGTAAACTACACATATTTCAAATGTACAATTTGATGAATTTTGGTAGATGTACACACCAATGAGATCATTACTGCAATCAAGATAGTTAATGTTACCATCACTCCCCAAGAGGTGTAATTTTCGAATTCCCAATTTATCCTTTCCCACCCTCTTTCCCCACCGGTAACCATAAGTTTGTTCTCTATGTCTGTGAGTCTCTTTCTGCTTTGTAGATAAGTTCATTTATGTCCTTTTTTTTTTTTAAGATTCCACATATAAGCGATATCATATGGCATTTTTCTTTCCCTTTCTGGCTTACTTCACTTAGAATGACAATTTCCAGGTTCATCCGTGTTGTGGCAAATGGCATTCCTTTGTTCTTTTTTATGACTGAGTAGTATTCCACTGTATACATATGTCGCATCTTCTTTATCCAGTCATCTGTCGATGGACATTTAGGTTGTTGCCATGTCTTGGCTGTTGTAAATAGAGCTGCTGTGAACATTGGGGTGCATGTGTCTTTTGAATTATATTTTTCTCCTGATATGTGCTCAGGAGTGGAATTGCTGGATCATATGGTAAGTCTATTTTTAGTTTTTTAAAAAATTTAATATACTTTTTTTTTTTTTTTTACAGATGATAAAATTGAGGGCCAGAAAACAGTAGTGAATTATCCAAAGCCACTGAACATTCTGTGGCAGTCAGATCTGGAAGGTCAGATGTTTTGACTCACCCATCCTTTGCCCCCTCCAGCATGGCTGGGCAGAGCATGTGGACTCCGCCACACACGTCCTAGGGAGGGTACAAACATAACAATCAGAACCCTTTCCAGAACTGGCCCTGGGGAGAGTTCTTAGAACACAGCTGATTGCAGAGATAGTAAGCAACTGCCCTGGGCTACATGATCACTTACTCCTATGTGGACAGGCCAGGAAGAGCCCAAAGGGTGTTTATATCCCCAAAATGAGTGACTGCTCAGTCATCTCTGCCTGCAAGGTGGTGATACCAAGTGTGTGTTCAGGAAGCCAAACCTAATTGTAATCACGAATGAGCTCATTTCCAACCTCCTGGGCACACACACCACGAGGCAGCGATGTTCTGTCTATGCATGTAGGTTTATTTAGGACAGGGGACGGCAGGGACTTGGATCCTGGATGTTCCTCAGAGCCTGTCCCATCTGCAAGGCTGAAGCAGGAGGAAACACGTTTTCTGTCCGTTTATCTCACCCGCTCTCGCTTACTGAGAGAGAGAGAGAGGGAGAGAGAGAATGTGCTGGAAGAAATGAAGCAGGAAGGGAAGGAGCAGAGGGGCAGGGCGTGCAGTGGGGAAGAGGAGGAGTAAGTACACGATCGCCTAACAGTTCTCTGGGTCTTTACAGTCTAAAGACGCTTTCTCGATGTTACATCACAGAACCCCCATTGCTGGCTGTAACAGCTGAGAAGACCTGGAGGAAAAACAGAATATTCTCTGTAACTATCCTGACCATTTTCCTCCTCCAAGAGCCATAAGGCTGGGTCCTCAGGAAAACAGAACAAAACAAATCACTCAAAAAAAAAAAAAAGTCAACTAGCTTCCCTTTGAGGATTGTCATGAAACACCATATGTCCAGCAGGGAGAGACTAAACCGAAGCAGCTGTGTGACAGCGCTGCCTCCAGATCCCTCAGACTGCACGTCCCTGTGCCTTTCAGCCTGACAGTCATTGGAGGGTGGGGACAACCCAGGGGTTGCCATCCTCTCCCCTTATGAACCGGCTCCCTCCCTTCTCCAGCCCCCTCCAGGCACCTGGCAAGTTCTGTTCAGTCTTATTTAGATCACATGTTGCCCTTTCCACGTTGCTTTTATTCTTAGACCCATTCTTTCCTCTGTGCTGAAGATGACGATGGCTAACATTTATGTGTCTAACGTTTGTTCATGCAACATGTGCCACATACAGTCTTTTCAGTCTCAGATCGAGGAATAGGTGAACTTCTTCAGAACTCCTCTGCGTTTATCTGGGCACTCTGACTCATTTAACTAGCCATATTTCTTTCTTTACTGCCTTGGATGCTAAGATGCTCGAAGCCAAATTTGTGACCCATCACTAGCAATTACACAGATTTTGATGATAGGATCTAAGATCTTAACTCGTCTCTTACTTTTCCTATCCTTGGTTTTCCTTCACCCTGATTTTATTACTTACTTAAAAAAAAAGTCATTGGGATAATTTTAATCTTGAATGGGTAAACGTAAATCCTGAAATGGGTCACGATACAAATAAAAAGTGAAATATGCATTTCTGTAATTTTCCTAAGAATCTTGTGGCTTTCAAGGCAAGTGGCACTCAGAGAGTTTACATAACATGTCCAAGATCATGCAGCGTCTGAAAGAGCCAGGCGCCAGGCGCCCGATCGCCATCCGCCTGCCTTCAGAGTTCATGCTCTGAGCAGTTGTGATTGCTTACGCTCGGCTCGTGCTTACTGTGTAGCAGGTTTCATGCTAATTATCCTGCTCCTGTTATCTCATTTATCCTCACGACAATCCTACAAAGCAGCCACAATGATCACAACCATTTTATAGATGAAGAAATTGAGATTCAGAGAGGTCAAACACATTCTCCAAGGTTGCTCAGCTGGCTCAGATTCAAACCCACATTCCTGAACTTTGAATCTCTGCACTCTTTCCAGATTCTTTAACTTATAATCGAGATAAACACGCAAAAAGTCAGATTCCTAATTCCGTGTTTGACTTCTTTCGAACACCTCACTGCCGGGTTACATCACAAAGGTTCATCAACTGACGAATCCTAGTGGAGGGATGGGTGTCTGGCTAGAAGTAGGTATTTCTGAGTTTCACAGTTCTTCATGGAGCAGATGGATCGAAAACACGAAGTCTGTGTGCAGTACTGGATTTTAAATGCCAGCCTGAGCACCCGAAGTGTGGGAATGAAAGCCTTTGGAAAGGGCAGTGCTGCTCACAGGCGCCATCTGGCGGTAGAGGTGGGAAATTGCGCTCAGAAAGAAACCCACGGACAAAATGGAATTCCCCAAAATACAATTTATTGGGATTCTCGTGTGTTTAGTGTTTAATGCACATCTTTGACTTTTATACCAACCCTGCGAAAGAAAGAGCTACAATTGTCTTTATTTTATAAACGAGAAATTTGCAACTCAAAGATATTGAGCAACTTGCCAAGAGGTTTGGCCACAGGGTGGTTAGCCTCCTTCAACCTCTGTTCCCACTGTACCAGGCAAACTCTCAAAAATAGTGTTTCTCAAGGGTTCCTCCTTCTCTAGTCCCTCTCAGCTGGAATCACAGATGCTCCAAACTTCACCATGAGCCATTCATGAGACAGACAGGAGCTTAGGGAATCAATGGGGCTGGTGTCCCCTATGTCCACACATTTGCCCAATTCACAGCATGGACTCCTGCCCTGGGGACTATGTCTGAATTCCAGTCTCAGCTTAGCTGGGCCTTATTATTTCATGCTGTTCACACCAGCCCCCTTTCCTAGGGAATGGGAACTGCTGGGTTCTCCTCCCTCTGTCCACTAATCATTGACTAAATGCTCTTATGATTATTAAAAAAAAAAAGCCAGCTCTGATCCCCAGCTCAGCCCTCAGCTGAGTGCATTTGGGAACTCTGGTCTCGATGACTTCCCACACCATGCCTGGAGCTGTCCGTTAGATGCCCAGCCTGCCCGTACTGGAACCAGCCTCTGCAGCTAAGCTGCTTTCCCCCAGACCACACTCCTCCAGCCCTCCCTCTACCAGGAACAAGACTGCTCAGGGTGCAGATTAACTCTCACCCAACAGGCATTGTCCTTTGAGAAATATGTGGAGAGGTGAAACACGGACTAGAAACTTGAGGACAGACCAATGTTGCCTTACTTTTTCAAAAGGGGGCAATGATGAATCCTTGGTATTTCCCTACATACAACATGCTTTAGAAACAAATGGTGTGTGAACAGTAAAGAAAGAGTGAAGAATGAGAGTTGGAAAAATTTGCTAAGGATAAATCATGTAAAATTAACCAACTTCCCTTATTAGAAAAAGTTTTCTCACCGATAGATTTTGGAATGCTAGAGGCACAGTTTGGTAAAGATAAAGATTCCAAAACTAGTTAATGGAGGAAAAGTCTCCCTGGATGGGTAACCTGGTAAAGCACCAAAAGTCTGGTTAACACTCTGACTTGGCCAGTAACGGTATCTGTGACTTAAATGAAACTAAAAAGCACACTTACTGATGCAGGATTCATGATTATTTGACATCGTGGAGCAACAACAATTAAGAATAATGAGATTTAATTAGGGAAAAAAAAGAGAAGTCTTAAACCTTAAAACGATTAAATTCAGGAAGGAGTAGCCAGCAGTTCATGACAAATGACTGTGGCTTTTGATGTCTACAAGCCAAGTATGAGTGAGAATGTGGTGTCGTTGCTGCACAACGGCAGAACAGAGACTTCTGAAAATCGGCTCTTCCACATAGCAGTGAGAACACTGGCAAACATGCTCAGAAGCAACATTTTCAAAACTCTGGAAATTAACCAAAGTTTTGCAACAATCCGAGGAGTCTTTATTCAGGAAAAATGCCTGAGTCTCATTAGAAACAGTGCACTTTGTGCATTTAAACTTGTCTTATTCCTGTCAGTCTCTCATATATGTATATATATGATCTTAGCCATGTGCTTGGTACACAGACATCACTTAATAAATATTAGCTTATCACTAATGCATCGTTTTACCCTTCCTTTGATAGTTCTGCTCCATACACATATATAGGTATATACATGTATATACATAGTTCTTATAGTCATTCTGCCTCCATATACAATCAGTTTCTAGGTCCCCTTCATTTTCTTTCCTAATTTTCACAGGAGCTAGAAAAATCCTGGCAAAAGTAGTGGTCTCCTGGGTCCATCCTGGGGCTCCCATTTATATGGTTGGGGTGGGCTGGTCTGTCTCTGGGAAGTAAGAGGCCAATGTGAGCTATAACCGAGGATGAGAACCAAGATTAATGCCAAAGAATGGCTGAGACCCTGAGCCTCCGCAGGTGTGAGACAAGGGGCAGAATGCGGAGGAGCGGGGGGAAGTAGGGCAGGAGAGAGGGGATGCCATGCACCGGCTGCAGCTGCAACTGAGAAGGATGCGGGGCAGCAGGTGTAAGAGCTGGCTCACCTCCTGCTTTGTCTGCTTCATCCTTGTCATCATCCTTCTGGGTCTCATCCACTCCCCGTGCTGGGACCATCGCTGGGGCTTTCAAACTGTGCTACCCTGAGATGCACCCAAGCTTCTCCCAACATTTGATTTGATTGTTAAAAACTGAAGCCAATTCACCCTTTGGGGGCTGTAAGAAGGTAAGAAAGAGCCCTAGCAGGTGAAGACCCAGGTTCCATACTCCTGTCTCAGCCAGAACAGCAGCTTCATTTTGATTTCTCTTAACTATTGGGGTTTCTCTTAAAATTTAGCTCTATTAAATTTTTTTTTGTGGGGGTGGGTAGCGGGTGATAGCTCAGTGGTAGAGAACCTGCTTAGCATGCATGAGGTCCTGGGTTCAATCCCCAGTACCTCCATTAAAAAAAAAAGATTAAAAGATGCTTTCTTTGGGGGAAAAAAAAGGGGAGTGTGGAGTATAACTCAGTGGTAGAGTGTATGGTTAGCATGCACAAGGTCCTGGGCTCAATCCCTAGTACCTTTAGTAAAAAATAAACAAATAAATAAATCTAATTACATGCCCCCCAACAAAGTATTTGCTTTAGTGAAGTTTGGCTTCACACTGCTCTGCTGCAACCTCGCCATGGTTTCCCTGACTTTTGCCACTCTCCTTTCCTGCCCTCCACGCTGAATAAATCATGCTAAGTGCTTCTGCATTAAGGTACCTCCTCCCTGCTCCAGAATATCTGTCGACTTTTTATCATCCTTTGAAAACATCAAATCCCCAACTGAGCCCCTGGTCCCTCTTCAGTCAGAGTGAAGAAATAGGGTGATGCCTTATGCTGTTTAGAACCTCAGTGCCTGACGGGCCCTCAATAAGTAAACACCAACTTACTATATTTGACTGTTCCTTAAGGGAAACTTTGCATCCTCCCCACGCCTTGGTCACGACTTTGCACACAGGAGCGGTACCTTGCAGACTGAATGAGACCTTCCTCTCCACAGCGTGCTTCCTGGTACACAGCTCAGTTTCCACGGGGAAGCCACCTGGTGATGTTTAGGGAGGTCTTGAATTTCCGTCTTCTGTGGAATATGCTGTGGTGACGTTTAAGAAGTGCCTCCCACTCCCATCTTCTGTTGTCTGGAAAAATTCTGACTTCTGGTTGGCCTGCAGATGGAACTGTTGGGGCCACCCCTCCAGTGCTTTGTCATTACACCTGGGTCTTGTTGCCCCCTTGTGGCAGTCTGTCACCGTGCAGCGCTCAACAAGAGGCCGTGAGAGTTTATCGCTTAGTGGGTGTCTACCTGTGAGCCAACCACCACTCTAGAATTAGCTCATTCATCCTCACCACAGCCCTCTGAGGTATCTGCCGTTGGTTTAATGACTCATTCTAAGTAACATAACAAAGAAGTGGTAGAACAGAGACTTGAACCTAAGCCAGTTAGACCGGGGCTTGTGCTGTTGACAGCTGCGCTAACATGCCAAGAGACAATATGGCGGGCATAGAAAGATGAAGGAAGAGGTGGAATTCTGGAATGATGGAGTAGGAAGCTGGGCAGACTTTCTTCCCAGCAAAAAAGAAAAAGAAATGATAATTTAGTTGGGTATATTTTAATTATCCATCATTTACAGTCTCTGGAAAGTGTCCTAAGGGCATACAGAAAAGGAGAAACATTCCTTCAAGAAAATCTACACTATCTCAATAAAACAGGGACAATCTGTGGTGTCTGAGACCTGCTCTGCTCCACTGTCCTCCCCACTAGCTCCACATTATGGAAGATCTGCTCAGGGCATGTGCAGCCAAGGGCCCCATCTCTCCTGAGATCCCAGTCTGGGGCTGCAGTTTGACCCCAGAAAAGGCAGGATGCTGGTATTTCTCAGCCCCTGCCCCCAGTTTGCAGAAGTTCTATTCCAGATGGGCACGCTGAGGGGACCAGGTCTCTCTCGCCTCATATGGCCCCCATGTAGGGCAGAAGGTCCACCCCAGGCATGGCATGTCGAGGATGCTAGGGCCCTGGTGGCCCCCACCCCAGCTCACTTGTGGAGCAAGGAGGGGTTCCATGCTGAGAAGACAAGTGTTTTCCCCTTCCCCCAGAACCCACTTGTAAAGCAGGGACGTCACTCTGGGAAATGAGGGTCCCTGACCCAGCGCCAGTGCAGTGGTGGAGGGGTTCTGCCTTGTGGGAAAGGCAGGCCATGAGGAGGAAAACTCCACAGCTCTGCCTGAGCAGACTGAGTTTATTTGGAATAAAGAGTGGAGAACTCCATGCCTCAGCGTGTGGCTGAAAATCCCGGTGATCTGTGGAGGGCAATCAAGGAGGTTGATATCTGCAAAAGGCAAGCCAAAATGACTGAGCAGCCAAGAGTTTAATAGAGAAAACCAGGGAAAGAGAAGCCTAGAGGAACTCTCCTTTGACTCCAGCCAGCTCTGGGGGCTAATACTGCCTGGCCTACTGGGGGACAATCAGAGCAGGATGAGGACAGAGAAGTCACTGGGGACTTTGAGAGGAGTCGCTCTGGAGTGATGAGGGGAGAGGCCAGATCCAGATGGGTCGTGTGAATGTGAGGACAAGAAGTGAAGATAGACTGCTGGTCTGAACGAAGTCTGAGGAGTGAAGAGAGTAGGGGGAGCTCTCCAAGGGTGTCGTTTTGCTGGTTTGTAAAGTTTCTAAGGTGGGAACTCTTGCAGCAAGTTTGTGTGTGGGCGGGATTGTGTGTGATCCCATTTTGAAGGGCAGTTAATGATGTGCAGTGGAGAAGGGGCTTCGCCTTCAAGAGAGGAAACCCAGGCACCTTCAGAGGAGGAGGAGATGGGCACTTGCTCCCCTGGACTAGAAGGGAAAGAGAAGACGGGTGCAGATGCAAGCAGGTGTCATGGCTGGTCCAGGAAAGAAAGGAGCACTTCCACTGATGGCTTGGATTTTAACCCCAAAGATAAGAGGTAAGACTGGGCACTTCGAGGAGTGAACAAAAGGAGTGAATCAAGCCGACCGAGAGAGCGTAGGAATCCCAGGCATCACAGTGTACCCATCTAAAGCGAGTTATTCACTTAAACTGACCACAGTTTGCCATTTTGTGGTGTTCTGCAGCCATTCCCGGAAGGACTGGTAGAGAATCTGTTCAGTTTGTGAGGTGGGTGTGATGATGGTACTGAGAAATCACAAACTGTAAGCCATGAAGATTTAAGTGATGTCAAAAGAGGGCAGATGAACAACAACAGAAAGCAATTGGATGAATAGATTGGAGTCCTCCACGAGGCTGAAGAATTCCTGGTAAGATAGAAACCCGGGGTCTAAAAAGCAGATCTGCAAAAGCATCACTTGGGAAGGGGGGTGGGGACCTGGAGATGGAATCGTGGGCGCGTGGGCTGAGATGCAGCTAAGAAAGGTCAGTGAGTTGAGGGGCAGGGCGCTGGGTGAGCAGCTTATCTGCATGTGGAAGTTACTAAGTTCAAGGGCACGGACTGCAAGAGATAGAGAGACATGGGTCACGTGCTAGGGTCTCTGGTGAACAAGGGAAGGAGTCAGAAGAGGAAGGATAGGGGGATAACTGTGAGACCAACAATGACCAACCAGAAGGACCGTTCTCCCATCGGACCCCGAGCTGAGGGAGGGGGAGGGGCACACAGTTGCCTGGGGTCACAACTCAGGCCAGGAGATGTAGGAGACACTCAAGGCGTGTTCGAGGAAGTCTGCCGATCACTTAGTAGAAGTTCTTGGTGGCAGAGTGTAGGGGTTGGGAGGGAGGGAAGGAGTGAAGGATTGGTTAGATGAAGGGGTGTATAGATAGGCTTTCACTTTATTTTTTTTTTATTTTAATTTTATTTTTCTGATGGAAGTACCAGGGATTGAACCCAGGACCTCATGCATGCTGAGCAGGTGCTTTGCCACGGGGCTACACCCTCATTCCCTGGATAGTATTTTTTTTTTTTTTAAACAGCACTGACATTACTGATTGTTTGATAAATGACTTACTATTAGATCAATTGTTAATGACATACGTTCATATGTATATAAAGATAATCTCTTCCTACTTGATAAAATAACTACAGAGAATCTCATTGGCCTCCCACTTAATTTAATTTAATTTAATTTTATCTTATTTTATTTTTCTAGCATTTTAAATGGCTTCCTGTTCTGTTAGACGTCGTGGGCCCTCGCTGGTAGCTGTGGCTTTGATTCTTTTCAGCCCAGCTGGAAAATAAACCATTAAGAAGTGCATCGGGGCCTCATTTTGTGCCCAGCAGAAACAAAAAAAGAGTCTCTATTTCATTAGCACACCAGGCCCCGGAGGGAGGTGAGAATTCTCTGGAGAGAAAAATACAGGAGGACTAGGAGTGATTGTCAGCCAAGCCCCGCAAATTCAATCTTACTTTTCCAGACCACATCTCAGTCAAAGCAGCTGGACTAGATCAGGCTCTCTGGTTAAGATGCTGACATCGATATGCAGATTAAAGGTAACGTGAGCAGGACTTTCTCTCTCAGGGGAGAAGGGTTTTGTTTGCGGAAAATTGCAGGCAAATCAAAGGAAGCACTGGGGCTTTCAAAGAAAAAGAGAACAGGAGAGGATGATGGGGAAAATGGCTTAAATAACCAAAAGAACAGCTGTGCTTGTCTAGCCTGCCTGAGAGCGGAGTGAGGAGTCTGACCAGCCTTCTGCTGCTCTGAACACATGACAACAAGCCCCCTGCAATGACCCAGCCGTTGACTGCCTCAGCAGTGGCAATTGTCAGGACCACAGGGACTCCGTTCCTCCTCCTCTTGCTAAGAAACACTCAGAGCCGTTCACGGTGGCCTTATTGAAAGATCTTGCATTGATTAATTAAGTGGAATAATACATCCAGCTTGTCTAGCACTTAGGGAGGCTCCTTCCCTTCCACTTTAATCGTTATAAAAACACAGTAGGACAGTGGACAACACACAATACTCTGAAGAATTGCGTCCCCTGCTGAACTCTAAAACTGTGATAATTATAATACTGACTTTACTGTTGCTATTGTTGACTCTCAGTCGCACTCTTGGCCCTGGCTGGAATTCCACGTGAAGCGAGAGTTTTCTTGGCCCCTATCGACAGGCTTAGTGAGTGATGCAGCCTCACCCGGAAGCAGTCTCACAGGGATAATGGTGATTACCCATATTGAGGTGCTCCTGTGTGTCACTCAGGTGCTGTGCTTGACACACATTATCCCCATTTTCCCAGCAACTCTGCGAGAGGGATCAGCATCCCAACTTTATGGATGAAGAAACTGACGCTTGGGAAGAGTCTTGGCCATGACGGTTGCAGGAAAATGTGGGGCAGGAGGAAGGTTCTCAATTGAGTCCCTGGGACGCGCTCCACCAAGTGAGGGTCCATCGCTTCACACAGGAAAGAATTCAAGAGCGAGCCATAGTAGAATGAAGGTAGATTTATTCAGAGAGATGCACACTCCACAGACATGTGGGCCACCTCAGAGGGCCAGAGAGAGTGAGAGAGGCCGCTGGGTTTAGGGTTGGGAGTTTTTAATGGGCTCAGTCACTACATATGCTAACAAGCGGGAGGGTTATTCTAACTACTTTGGGGAAGGGGCTGGGATTCACAGGAACTGGTTCCTTTTTGACCTTTTATGATCAGCCTAGACACTGTCCTGGCACCTGGGGACTGTCATTAAGCATGCAAATGTATTACACTGAGCCTATAATGAGGTTCAAGGTCTACTGGTGCCATCTTGGTGCTGTTGCTGTGTTATTTTAATGGCTGTGCCCCGCCCCCTTCCCTCCTGTCTTATGACTATTTTATTAATGATCAAATTCATAAATCAAAGGTTTTGCTTAATGCTTGCTGTGTCAGTGGTGAAGCATAGCTAACCTCTGATTAGAATCTTAAGAATTTTAAGGCCCTTTGACACTGTTACCTCAGCCTGCATCACCATGATCAAACAACAGAGGCGTACAGTTAAAAATGACAAGTGGAAATTCACGCCCATCTTATCTTTCATGAACACTGATGATTTTGATCAAAACATAGCTTCAACTACAAGAATCTGCACTTGGGTTTTTTTCTCTTCTCCTTCCCCATCGTCTCACTCAATCTCACTTATGCTTTGGCCTTTAACTGCCAACTCCATTGAGATGACTTCCAACTTTTTCATTACAGTCAATCTTTCCCCTGAGTTCCAGACTCCTGTATATCCAACTACGCATGTGATGTCTCCTCCTGGGTGTTCCTAAGGGACCTCAAACTCAAAATATCCCAAACTGAACCCATCCCATGTTGTCCCAAACAAATGTCTCCTCTTCTAAGACCCCGTCTACCCAGACAGCTGTAGCAGGAACCTGCAAGTTCACAGACTTCTGCTCCCTCTCTTCCTATATGCTATTAGTGGCCAAGTCCTGTAGAGGAGAGATTCTCAGAATAAAGTCGCCAGATTGTCAGCAGCAACAGCGTCTGCAAACTGTTAGAACTAACAATGCTTGGACCCCTCCCTTGTTCGGAATCAGCACATTTGGGGCTGGGACCCAGCAATCTGTGGTGTAACAAGTCCACCAGGTTATTCTGATGAATGGTCTAGATGGACCTGTCTTATTATCTAATTACTCCCTTCCTGAAGCTTCTAAGTCAGGCCTGCTTCTTCTCACATCTGAACTATTTCAGTCATTTCCTCACCGTGTCCCTTTCTCCAGCCTTAGATCCCTCTGAGTTTCCTTTCTTTTCCTTTCCTGCCAGGATGTTCCCTCCAAATGCAAATCTGATCAGGTCTCTACACTACATAAATTTCATCATTGTTCCCCTAGTGCCCAAGCAGCACTGTCCCCAGAGAAATATAGTGGAGGCTTCTACATAATCTTTTGATGTGGCTACTAGAAAATTTTTAAGTTAAAAACAAAAAGAAATTAATTTAAATGATTTATTGTTAAACCCAATGTATCAAAAATATTTCAACATGTAACCAATATAAAAATCATTAATGAGATATTTATACCTTTTTTATGCCAAATTATTGAAATCTGGTACATATTCTTATGCTTACAGTGCCTCTCAATTCAGATATTAAGTCTTCATTGAAAATACTTGATTTATGTTTAGATTTTGTAAAATTTACAGGGGAGTTGAAAAAGTAGATGTACTTATCCAAGTTGCTCCAAACATATTCCAGCATTTTTCAGTAACTGAATTGAGTACCACTTTTTATTTAAATGAATTAAAATTAAAAATTAACTTCCTCAGTCACTCTACCATATTTCCAATGCTCTAGTCACATGTGGGAGTGCTACCCTTTCGGTCAGAGTGACACTGAGGACAAAACCCTAGCCCTTGGCAAGGCCTCTGCAGCCCTCCCGCCAGGACCTAGCTTCTTCCCGGGGTCTTCAGTCTCATCCCCGTTCCAACCCCGCTACACAAAATGATTCAGGGAAGCGTATTTCCTCTCATTTTGTGCCCTTCCTCACTGACACCTCCTCTCCCTCCACTGCCTTGTCCCTCATCTCCTGATTCACGTGGCAAAACCCACCTATTTTTCAGGGTCAGCCCAAGAGGCACGTCCTCGACTAAGCCTCCCACCTCTGCTCCCCAGGACTGACCAGCCCCTCTCTGTGCCCAACTGAACCGTGTATCAACATTTAAGACTTGCAAAAATACTGTATTTCATTTATTTGTTCACGTGTCTTTTGCTAATTCTAAAATCTCCTTAAAGTTTCTTCTGCATAGCACAGAAAACTATGCTCAATATCTTGTAATAACCTTTAGTGAAAAAATATGAAGATGAATATATGTATATATATGCATGACTGGGACATTGTGCTGTACACCAGAAATTGACACATTGTAATTGACTGTACTTCAATAAATAAAATAAAATACAATAAAAAGTAAAACCTCCTTATCTTTTTTATACCTAGCACCTAGAACACCATCCAACACTAACAGACATTAATGTTTGTTGAATGAACAAATGATGAGCACTCAAATTTGTACCCTTCTGTTATCACATACTCCCCTCATGGAACGAAGGGCAGACGTTCACCATCACTGAAGAATTAGTGCTTTTGTCACTGTCATATCATGGCAATTTCCATGAAGCTGAAGGAAAGAGGTGGACTTTCCACCTTGCTACTTCTTCCTTCTCCAAAGGTGATGAGGAACACCTTTGAGTTGTACCCCTCACAGAGGATTTAGAAACAGGAGACAGAACGTTCTGGTGATTGTTACCATTCTCTGGTTTCCCAGGCCAAGTCCCTTAACCTCTCCGAACCTTGGTGTCCTCGTCTGTAAAATGGGGATGATACCTGCCCTCCTCCGAAGCATGTGATAACCTAATACACTAAAGGATGTAAAATGCTCCCATAAACTGTGCAGACTTAGGCAAACCTAAGGTCCTATTGTCATTCAATCTCCTCACCAATACAGAGGAGAAGAGAGGAAACACTCTCTTTACGCAGAAGTCTTCACTGCCTGGAGAAGAGGTGGCGAGTGAAGTAAGTGCACAGATGGGGCGCAGATGAAAAAAGACGGGCTGCTGCGCCCTTTTTGCCTCACCATATTATGTTTCTAGAGGGAGAAGATGCAGCTTTTCACTCTCATTGGTTCTGGTGTGTTACTCAATCACTCCATCTGGCTATTTCCCCCTCCAAACCTTCTTTTGCCCTCTTGAGATCTCTTTGGCACGTAAAGGGTATCTGGAGTTCAAGTTGGGACTAAAAAGCGAGAACAACTTGGTCAAATTATTGAGTGTTAAGAGCGAAATTGTAATCCAGCTGTAAACTGTAATGATTTTAACTGTTGAGCCCGGCGCTCTCTGCCAGCCTCCATCTCCCAAGAGGAATGTTAGAGGGTTGGAAGGAAAGCAAGAAAGTGGATGGTGAGTGCACCTGAGAAGGGTCCCTCCTCCCCAGAGTCAGCCCCAAGGTGGTGGGATGTGGGTGTCCCCAGGTGAGTGTGAGCTTCCAAAAGTAGAGGAGCCCTGTCTTGGGCCTGGGACCCAGGCAACCTGCAGGTGTTCCTTACAGCCCTGTGGTCTGAGAGCAGAAAAGTAGAGATTATTACGCCAGAGGCTGAGAGCAGAGAGAGCCGGAAGCAGCCACACACGGTTTCCTAGGCTCCAACATTTCCCTGTGAATCCAAGAAGGACAATGAGAGACAGCCAGCTGGTAGAGCCCATCGGCATCTGCATCATGATGAAGCAGGTAGACAGGAAACCACATCACAGGTAACCCCACCTGAGGATCCAGGCGGAGGCCAGTGCAATACCCACTTAGCATCCAATACTTGGAACTCAGATGTCGTCCTAGTAGGTGCTGGGACGGGAAAGTAGAAAATATGGGATTGACTGGGACAGTCTGGAACCGGCTTGACGAAGGACTTAGTCAGAAGTGGGCGAGGCAGAGGAAAGAGACTTTTATAGGGATTGTCAAGTTACAAAAAATAACAAAATAGAGGTGCATTTCTGTACCCTCTAAGGACAGTTGCTTGTATGTCTGGAGCCTGCTAGACTGTAAATTCCTTCCTGGCATGTTCTGTGCCTTAGGCACACCTGCCCTCCCTAGGCTCGGGGTCTGCACATCGTAAGCCCACCTGAGAAGTTTGCTCTGAAGTGACAGGAGGTGGAGGTGTTGTGTTTGCCTGCCCCCCTGGGCTGTGTCGCATCTTTTCCGTTGTTTGTCTGCTGTCCCAGCTCCGGAGGTGTGTGTGTCTCTTTCCTTCACTCACGCCTTCATTTACTTGCTCAGAAAATATTTATTGAGTGCTTGAGCTGTGAAGCTTTACTGATGTGAGCAGGGAGAGGGGGCAGAGGTTTTAAATGATATGTTTGCATGTTTTGTTTTTAATTTTTCTAGCATCCTTTCCTCCCTTTCATCTCACTTTGGCTTCACAGCCACAGCAGAGGTGAAGAGAAACAGATGGTGTTGGTGAAGACAAAGAGTTGAGATTGGACCAAAATGACACAAATTTGTGGTGAAGATGAAGCGGGAGGCCATGGGGAGAACTTTGGTTCTTCTGGGTCTTTGCTTCATTGCTTTAAGGTAAAAAGACATTAGAACATATATTTGGGCTAAAAGCACAATCAGTGCCCGTGGAAGGAGCTCCCAGTGGCCAAAGCTAGAACAATCTAAGCCACAAAATAAATAGTGTTGGATTATATCCATGAGCCTATACGGTTAGAAATAAACAATTGAAGAAATAAGCAAATGGGAGAGAAGAGCCAAATTTCCCCGCAGAAGGATTCCAGGTAATTTCTGTAGATATTCTGTCCTCAAGGAGGGGAAGCAAATTTCCTCACTCCTTAGTGTGAGCTGTGCACAGTGACTTTTTCCCTAAGAGCATGGAGTGGAAAGAGAGAAAGGAGAGTTAACTTCACAGTGGAGGAAACTGACCACCAGCGCCTCAGCCAGGTGACCCAGGGCAGTGGTAAGTCGTGTTGATGGTGTGCACCCTTGGTATCCGTGATGTGAACAGCACTCAGCTCTGTGGTCTCCCTCTCAAAACCCATTATCCCGTCTAATCATGAGAGAACCATCAGACAAATCCCAGCTGAGGACCATTCTACAAATACCTGACCAGCACTCCTCAGAACTGTGAAACTGTCACAGCCAAGAGAAGCCTAAGGAGACAGGAAGACTGGATGTTATCTTGGATGGGATCCTGGAACAGATAAAGGGCATCTGCTAAAAATGGGGGAAATCTGAATCAATAATTTGTCAATTTTGGTTCATTAATTGTGACTAACATACTGTCCTAATGCAAGATGTAAATAGGAGAAACTGGGTGAGACCGTATATGGGAACTCCATATTATTGTCCGAACTTTTCTGTGAATCTACAATTATTCTAAAGTTAAAAAGTTTATGGCAAAGGAAGTAAGTTTTTAAAAATGATGAATTACTCAGTGAAAAAAAGTGCAGTAAATTGATTGCTGGTATTATAAGGGTAGGGGTGGTAAGAAGGCACCATAGAAGTCTTACCCTACTTTCCCTGTGAATCAGCAGGGTTCCAGTGAAGTAACACAGAAAAGAGCTCTTGTGTTCCTGTCACAGATACGTGGCCCCTCTAGTGCCTGGCTGACCTGAATAAACATTTTCCACGCCATCATCTCCAGAATCTTTGCTCTCTGAGGTCACTAAACCCATGAACATCTTTGGTCATAACTAGAGCCTAAATACCTATTGTATCAACCAGCTCATTTTCAGAATCAGAAGAGTGGGAGATTGGGAATCAGAATACCTTTGAGTACCACCTCGTTGCCAGGCTCCTCAACTTGACCTTTCTCCTTCTCCCTTTCTTCATCTATAAACTGACGATCTCATGATGTACAAGGCTAAATGATACAAGGTACGTGGAAGCATTCTGTGACCCAGAAAAGGGCTACAAGGTTTTATCTTGGAACATTCTTGTCTTTTGGAAGAGTTGGACTTCCTCTGTCTTTTCCACTTTTAAGCAGCCCTCTGGCTTATTCACCTAATGCAGCTCCACAGACATATGTCAAGTGTCATTAATATGTTAGGCACATGATGAAGGGCCTCATCTGGGTAATGGCATCCCTGGGAATGTAAGAAATGGAGAAACTAAGGTTTGCCAGAATCTTCATGGGAAGAGTTGTATGTGGCTCAGTGGATAAGCTGCTTAGGCCACAAGAGTCACTCATCAGTCACCATGCCTTTGGTTGCTGGGCATTGAAAACCCAAATCAAAATGGCCTGGACCAGCTGTTGGCTCACCTAACTGGGAGGCCGAGGAGTTGGGCAGACTTCAGGGTTCCATGATACATTGGCTTGACCACAGGATCAAGACACAATTTTTCCTTTTTTCTGTTGTTATCTATTTCTGTTCTGTTATCTGGTGGCTTCGTCCTATAATGAGAACCATGAAGGGTATGGATGGCTGCCAGCTCCCAGTGGAGCACTTAGCTTCCTTGTTCCTGATAAGGTGGAGTCGGGATGGCACTTATACAACCCATGACCTTGACCATCCCGTCTTACTTAGCCACCCCTGCCTCCAGTCTCTTGCCCCAGTCTCTCTGCATTATTTTTTTCACAATGCGAACTATTCTTTGTTCTATATTTTACTTCTTTTTAATTTGTATGCTTACTCATTTATAGTCAGTTCCCTCTCTGGAATATAAGCTTCATGAGGTCGTGGAATGCATCTTGTTCGCCATTGGCCCCTAAACCACCTTCTAAACAGGGTGGCATCTCTCCTTGACTCACAGGAGAGAGGCTGAGCCTGCAACAGGGGTCATCCTTCCTGCCCTCCTTCCTAAGTCCTCGGTGCTTCCTGCCTGGGTCCTGGCTATTGGGTGGAGGTGCTTCCAATCATCATCTCACTGGAATAAGACGATCACAGGTGCCATCTGGAAGAGGTCTTTCTAAACAAAAGCAGCCTGAGTTGGTGTAGTCCGGGTGGAAAACCGAAAATGTTGACCAGAGAAACCTGGGTAAAGTTGGGAGGGCAAGACTGATGGATACATTGTCCTTGAAGTAAGAAGGAGAAGAAGTAGTGGGCAGCAAGGTTGGTAGTCAAGTGGCTGAAAAGCAAAATGGCATGAGATGACCGGTTCAGGACAAAATCTGAACAGAGGATGGGCATGCAGAGCTCCTGTTGCACAAAACTCTATCTACATTTGTGAGCATATTAACCACACTTCTGCATGGTGATGTTCCCAGGGGCCTGTGAAATCTTAATAATAGTTCTTCACAGTTTGAGAGCATTTTATAAGTTAGAAAACATATTCCTAGACATTATCTCATTTCACTGTCACAGCCATTCTGTGCAGTTGGCCTGATTGGTCCTATTTGGCAAGCAAAGAAACCAAGCCTCAGAGCATCTTTCCAAAAGCCGTGCAATTCAGAAAAGGAAAAGCTGAATGTGGACATTTTCCTTCAATTCTTGAGTTTATGCTACTGAGACAGGAGGGAAGAGGGCAGGGCACATCCATTAAAAGAATGACACAGCAACTAGCACCAAGATGGTGGAAGATTCAATCCCAGTAGACCTTGAGCTTCAATATACACTCATTGAAACACAACAGCGTGCTAAATGGGCCTCCAACGGGTGCCAGGACAGTTTCAAGGCTGACCATAAAAGGTCAAAAAGTGGGTGATGGGACATCGAGTTACTGGGAATCCTAGCCCCTTCCCCAAAGTAGTTGGAATAATCCTCCTACTTGTTAGCATATGAAGTTACGGAGCCCATGAAAACTACCCACCCCACATCCCCGGGGCTGTGGGGTGGGCTCACTCACTCTCTCCCCCTCTCCCCCTCGCTCCCTTTCTCTTACCTTTTAAGACAGCCTGCATTCCGTCTATGGAGTTTGTTTCTGTCTGAATAAATCCACCTTCATTCTTCCATGGCTCACTCTTGAATCCTTTCCTGTGCAAAGTCAGAGAACCTCACTTGATGGGGCACATCTCAGGGACTCACCTGGGACCTGGGACATGGCCATCCTCTCGCGCCCCCCATTTCTCCTGTACCATTAACTCAGGGCTGTGGGAGAATGGACTGACAATACTCAGGCCTCGAGGTTTTGTTTTGCATGATTTATCTTTCTGTTTAGAGCTGAGTTGCTCTGTACTTTTGCATACAGATGTAATTTTCCATAATAAAAAGTTTAAAAAAATTAAAAGGAGTTGAATTGCTCCATCAGCCCCTCCCCTCCCCCGCCCCACCACTGGCAGAGAGAATCAAGGAAAGGTCAGGACCCAGGAAGTCAGGTTGCTTGAAGGGTTTGGGCTTCAGTGCTTTAAGATTCACCTTATAAAAAAAAAAAAGGGCATTTGGGAATAAGAAATAAGAAAAATGCGCGAGCTCAAGCAGCTAAAAAAGAAAGGCACAAAGGAATGCGTTGTTCCCTCCGGGTTTTCTATTCTCTTGCCAGATCCTTTAATTAAGCTTCTATTCTTTTTTTCCCCAAATTTAATTTTCCCCCAGACTTAAATGAAGAGCAGATGATGCTTCAGAGAAGACTTGGTGAAGAGGCCCTTCAGAAGGTATTTCTTCCCCCGGGTGCAGGTTCTGGCTTGATCTCCGTTTCACTGTGTGATCTTGGGTTATTCTTCCCGCCTCAGAGTTTCACTTTCTTCAACTGTAACATAGGAATTATGCCATTTGCCAACAAATGACCTCGCAAGAAAACTGAAAAAGAAGGCAGGGTAATAGTCGTGAAGGCACTTGGAAAATTTCTAAAGTAGAACGTCTTACGCTGGGAGATGTTATTATTAGAGCATCCCTCGGAATCACCTGGGTTTGGGTTGCTATAGTGCAGGGCTCTGGCACCTCTGCTACTCTGGAATTAAAGCTAAGACAACCTTAGTGACTCACCTGGCTGGGGTGGGACCTCAGGTCTTCCGAAGCTGGATGCCTCCTGGTTCATTTGGTTGGCTGGATGCAGCTTTTACCCCATTAGGTGTTACCAATTTGCACTTGATGGTTCAGGAAACAGAATGTCCTGAGAAAGTGATGCGGTCAGTCCTTGATTATCCATGCTAAGGGGCAGATCATAATCTCAAAGAGCAGATCATCTCAAAGAGTGTGATCATTTTAATCGAGCATTGCAATAATAGGATCTTTTTTTTTTTTTACCTTCTTCAGTTTTATTTGCTCAGGTTTAGCTTTGCAAAATGGGTGAAGAAACCCAGACAAATGTCGGGTGGAAGGAGGAAGGTCAACTGGGGTTAAGCCTGACTCAAGACTCTCTTCTCTTTGCTTTCACTTTCAAGTGGCTCATCTGACAGCCTGGTCCCCCAGTTTCTCGTCTCCTCAATGCTACTGATGCTCTTTCAACAAATGCCCCCTTCGATGCCACTGACCATCAATTCTTCATTTAATCGTTCATTCATTCACTTATTGAATAAGCGTGTATGTTCCAACTAGCTCCTGTGTGTCAAGAACTTCTTAAGGATCAGGTGTCCAAAGATTAGAAAGCTTCCTTCACCTTGACATCTGTTTTAGGAAACAGATGAGTACAATGCAATGTGATTAAGAACTATCATAGTGGAATGCCTTTGAAGACTGTGAAGGAGGAGCCCTTTCTAAGCCTAGTGGAGTCAGAAAAGACTTTCAGGAGGAGGGAACACTTGAACTTGGACTTGAAGCCTAACTAGGAATTCTCCTTGTGGATGGATAAAGGCAAAGGAGGTGGAGTGAGGGCGTTTAGGAAGAGGGCATAGCATGTGCTGGGGCACGCAGGCGTATATAGCAGTGGCACATTTGAGGAGCAGCAAGCCTTCTGATTGGCTGGAGGGTACCTGTGCAGTAGCAGGAGGGGAGCCCAGACAGTTAAGTAGTGTCAGATCCGGCACTAGGCTTATGTTGAAGGACATGGGGAACTACTTCAGAGAATTGAGTCAGATTCTTTTTAGAAAGAATACTCTGCTGACATGTGGAGACTAGAATGGGGATGTGTGAGGTTGAAGGAGCAGGGTGGGTGGCAGAGACCTGTTGGAAGCTGTCACAGTAACCAGCGGAAAATGGATCAGGGCCTCAGTCAGCCAGCACTGGTGGAGGAGGGAGAGGGGGTCAGAGGGAGAGTGCTGAGCAGAGAGAATGAGACTTGGGGACTGATGGAAGGTCCCCAGTGCGAAGGAGGGATGTCTGGAGTGGCCCCCCCAGGTTTCTGGCTTAGGTGACTGTACATAATCTGACTGCCAGTTTACACAGGAAATACAGGAGGAGAATCAGGTTTGGAAGAAAGATGATTTATTTAGCTTTGGAAAGACCAAGATGAGTATGGGACATCTATATGGAAGTAGCCAGCACACAAGTGGCTTTAAGAATTTGGAAGCCAAGAGAGTTTGGGGCTAGAGACCCTTTACCTTGGCATCAGTGGGCTCATGAAGGATGAGTAGGGGGAAAGAGGAAGCAAGAGGGCTGAGAAGACCCCACAAAAACAGTATTTAAGATCAAGTAGAGCTGGACTGATACAGGTGAAAAATGGGATGAGAGAGGATGGCCATGTCCCAGGTCTCAGTTGAGTCCCTGGGACATGTCCCACCAAGTGAGGGTCATTGGCTTTGCACAGGAAAGAATTCAAGAGTGAGCCATAGTTTAGTAAAAGTAGATTTATTTATAGAGTTTCACACTCCACAGACAGAGTGTAGGTCATCTCAGAAGGCAGGGATGTCACAAGGAGTGTGTGTGTGGTGGGGAGGGGGAAGGTGATTAAAGTAAAATATACACTCCATAGACAGAGCGCAGGCTTTCTCAGAAGGCAAGAGAGAGAGGCCAGGAGGGCATTGTTGTTTTTATATGCTAACAACTGGGAGGATTATTCTAACTACTTGGGAATACTTGGGAAGGGGCAGGGATTCCTAGAAATTGGGCAACCGCCCTCTCTTTGACCTTTTATGGTCAATCTCAGAACTGCCATGGCGCCCGGGGAATGTCATTTCCCATGCTAATACATTACAATGTGCATAATGAAGTTCAAGGTCCACTGGAGGTCGAATCTCCAGCCATCTTGGGCCTCAGGGTCCACTGGGAGATGACTTTTTCGCCGTCTTGGTACTAATATCTGTCATTCCTTTAATGGCTGTGCCCTGCCCCCTTCCTTCCTGGCTCAGGATGATCCAGGAAGGAAGGCTGAAAAAGAGGCCAGACATGCAGGGGGAAGCAGGAAGCAGCATGTCAAGAAGATCAGGGAAGATTTCAGAGGTGGAGATGGGCAGTGCTGCCAAGTCCTAGGGTGGGTGAGTATGATGAAGGCCAAACATGAGGAGACCTGGCTGGGAGAGCAACGCCCCCGTAGCTGATGGGCTCGAGGCAGAGCCTTAGCTAGGAGGGCCGCCCCTCACTGACTGGGATGAACGGAGCTGGGAAGGGGAGCCACCTGCCTGTATCTCTTCACCCCAGTTCCTAGCCCAGAGCTATTTCACATTCTCCACAGCACCTCTGATGAGGTAGAATACTTGGAAATGGAATTCAGCACCTATCGTCAGGTCCAGTGATAGATCCTTCGTGCCAATAATCTCACCATAGCCCTTTAGGTGACAGCATAATCCTCCCTTTACAGCTGAGGAAATCAAGGCTTGGCCTGGCCAAGTCACTTATTCATTTCTTTCCTCCCCACTGGCCAGGTCACAGCCCCCTAGACAGATCACTGAAGAGTCAGACTTTTATCTCTCCCTGGCTCCAATTCCTAGAGCTGATAAGAACTTGGGCCAGATACAGGAGAGATTTCCACCACTGAGGCCTCCGCAAGAACAAGTTAAAGCAATGGGCAGAAGAGTGATATGATACTGCACAAAGAAGCTTTCTTCTTCAGGAGCAAAGATCAGTCAGGGAGGGTGGAGATGGGGAGGGGAGGGAGTCGGGTTGGCTCCCTCCCAGTGACTTCATTGCAAATCTCCCTTCTCAGCACTTAGACAGTTCAAGGCTGCTTGGGTATACTCAGGCCCACATTTTCAAATGAACACTTTCACAGTGTTTCACTACCCTCCAAGATTGGTCTTAACTACGAAAATCTGCATTTTAAAGATAAACAAACTGAAACTCAGGGACTTGCCGATGTCCTTTCTGCTATTTAGGAGCCAGGACTCAACTCAGAACCTGGTGCTGGGATCTCTGTAACCTCGGAGATGGATGATTCCACAAGGAATTGTGCCACTAGTAACAGCTTCACATGTGCACCCATGGACTTCCAAGGCCCCGGGCATCTGCCACTCACTTCCTCTGTTAATGATGTGAAGGCAGACTTTATTCAGGGGGCTACTGCCATGGGGTTTAGAGAAGGAGAGAGAGATTCGACTCAACTCAATACAACGACGACAAGTGGGGAATTATAGCCGAGAGTAGGTTGGGTGGGGTGGCCCGTGGATGGAAAATTACTAAGAGGAAAATACCAAGGCCTGAAGGCTGGCCAGGGTTATGAGATATCAACGGTGGGGGACGAGGAATTTCATTAGCCCTGATAGAGGGTGGGGGATTTTCCACTAAACTGACTTAGCAGGATTCTTGCTAAAACTGGACTAAACAGGCCAAGGACAGAGCCCGAGACCAGGACTAGTCAGAAGGAGGACCCAGAAAGAAGCCTGACTCAAGTTTTGTCAAAAGAGATAGTCTTTGTCAGCCTCCCTGACCTCATGGCCAAGGCTGCTCTCCCCTCACTCAAAATGCTCCTGAGACAGGAGGGAAGCGGGTGGGGCGTGGCCATTAAAGGAATGACACACCAGTTAGCACCAAGATGGCAGAAAAGTCAACTCCCAATGGACCCTGAGGCCCAGGATGGCTGGAGAGTTGACCTCCGGTGGACCTTGAACTTCATTATACACGTTGTAATGTATTAGCATGGGAAATGACACGCCCCCGGGGGCCATGATGGTTCCGAGGCTGACCATAAAAGGTCAAAGAGAGGGCAGTGGCCCAGTTCCTGGGAATCCCCCACCCCTTCCCCAAAGTAGTTGGAATGATCCTCCTACTCATTAGCATATGACATTACCAAGCCTCTGAAAACTAACAGCCCCACGCCTTGTGGTCACTCTCTTTCTTGCCTTCTGAGATGGCCAGCAGTCCATCTACAGAGTATGTATCTACTTTTACTGTAACCAACTCCTCCCACCCTCCCCATGGCCTTTCTCTTGCCTTCTGAGATGGCCTGCACTCTGTCTATGGAGTGTATACCTCTCTGAACAAATCTACTTTTACTCAACTATGGCTTGTTCTTGAATTCTTTCCTGCATGAAGCCCCACTTTTTTCCTGTATCACTCCTTACCGGTCTCCTGCTGTGCCTGCCTGGCATGCTCCCACCTCAGGCCTTCTTAGGAACATCTTCCCAGCAGGAATCAGGGCCCCTCAGGTCTTTACTCAGTCTCCCCAGGGCCCTGTCTATGAGCCCAAGTTAATCCTTGCCCTTGTTACTGAAAAGTTCATGTGCCCGATGCATAGTGAGGCCAAACAAACTGAAACATCAGAATTTGGAGCAGAAAAAGGTGTATTGCAGGGCCTATGCTCAAAAAACCCAGACTCCCAGTGGTTTTTTGGGAAGAAGTTTTTAAAGGCAACATTTGGTGTGAGGGCTGCAGGGCATGTGACTGTCTTCTGATTGGTTGGTGTGAGGGCTGCAGGGTGTGTGACTGTCTTCTGATTGGTCAGTGTGAGGGCTGCAGGGGGTGTGACTTTCTTCAGATTGGTTGGTGCCCTGTGACAAGGCGGTGCCCAGGAATCTTGTGCTCAGCCTGAAGTTACCATCCTCACCTGGATGGGGGTCTTAGTTCCTGCAGAAGAACTCAAAGACATTGTTATGTATATTCCTTGAGGAGGAAGTTGGACCCTGTCCCAAGGCTGCACTATTGTGTGTGTGTGTTTTTTTTTAATTGAAGTACAGTCAATTTATAATGTTGTGTCAGTTTCTGGTGTACAGCATAATGTTTGTCATACATGTACATATATATTCCTTTTCATATCCTTTTTCATTATTGGTTACTACAAAATATTAAATATAGTTGCCTGTGGTATACAGCAGAAACTTATTCTTTATCTATTTTATATATAGTGGTATCTGCAAATCTCAGAATCTCAGACTGCCATTTTACTCCTTTCCACCCCTTTCTCCCCTAGTAACCATGAGTTTGTTTTCTATATCTGCGAGTCTGTTTCCATTTTATTTGTGTCTTTTTTTAAGATTCCACATATAAGTGATATCATATGGTATCTTTCTTCTCTTTCTGGCTTACTGCACTTTGTATGATAATCTCCAGGTCCATCCATGTTGCTGCAAATGGCATTATTTTATTCTTTTTTATGAGTGAGTAGTATTCTATTGTACAAATATACCACAACTTCTTTATCCAGTCAACTGTTGATGGACATTTAGGTTGTTTCCATGTCTTGGCTACTGTAAACAGTGCTGCTATGAACACTGGGGTGCATGTATCTTTTTGAATTAGAATTCTTTCTGGATATATGCCCAGGAGTGGGATTGCTGGATCATATAAGTCTATTTTTAGTTTCTTGAGGAGGCACTATTGTTTTTGACTGTTCCTGCCTTCTCTCCCTTCCCTGATTAGCAGCTGTTTGAACCTGCCCTTTGGAACTCAGGGGAAGGTCGACGAGGCTGAATGAAGCCTATTTCCTATAACCAAGAAACAGGGGACAGATTTGTACCAGGGAGGACCCCACAGGGTCCTGCTCTGTTTCACCCTCAGCACTCCTCCTTCCTCTTTCCTGACTGACTTTGCTCCGTAGCACTGATCACCATCTAACACGCTGTATGTTTTCCTTTCACATTTTGTTTATAGTTCCCTAATGAGAACGTCAGTCCCACGAGGCAGGGACTTGCGTCTCGTTTGTTTACTACTGTATCCCCAATACCTGGAACAGCATCTGGCACCTAGGAGAGGCTCATTCTTTGTTGAATGAGTTGGGTGCCTGGATGACAGTCTCCACAACACCCTCAGATCTCGATTATCTCTGTCAAGAGCAGAGGATAATAATGCCCAATGACAGAGGATCCATCCCACCAACTCCCAGTGTACTCTACCGTTCAGTATTTCATTTTTGATACAGGAACACAGAAATTAGCTCAGCTGAACCTTGAAATAGTCGCCTTCTATAATAATTCTCTGGTGTGGTGTGTTTATGAGGGGTAGAGAAAAGGAAACGGAAGCCCAGAAATATTGGCACCAAGAAACCCCTTCTAGGATTCAGAGTTTGCTGCAGAAAAATTCACATGCATACAAGATCCTCTTCTTCACACTCCAAAATAATAGATGCATCTGTGTCTCTCCCTCTCTGTTTCTCTCTCTCCCTTCCTGAGAGATCATGTGTGACAGGCCCCTGATTGGCACGCAGTCGATATAAGCTGTTCTTTCTTCTCTGCTATCATCATCTCCCCTTACAGATGCCCTGGGCACCCCACACTCTTTCTGAAACCTACCATGCTTTCTCCTGCCAGACGCCCCTGCCCGTGCTGTCCCTACACCAGAAGTTATCTTTCCCCCACCCTGTCTCTATCCACTGCCCCCTCACTTCTCGTCTCCCTAGTAATTCCTCACTCATCCTTCAAGTCGCAACTGAAATTGCCTCCAAGGGTTCTGCACTTCCCCTGGGCAGAGTTCATCTCTCTCCTCCAACAATAGCACCCAATACAAGCACTGCAATTAGGTGGCATTATCATTGCTAATTTGTTCCCACGTCCTTCTCCCCAAGAGACCGTGGGAGGCTGGAGGGCACAGACTTCCCTTATTTGGCACTGTCTCCCCAGCCACTGACACGTGGATGACACACCCCAGGACTAGGGGGGAGAGATGGAGGGGCTCCAGGCAGCCCAGCCACTGTCCACACCAAGGCAGGTTTCTCCTTCCTCACCCCTTGCCTGGGAGGCTGGGGAAAGCCTGCTTCAAAGGTGGCCGACACACATGAACAAATGAGCTTCCTCAGGGACTCCCACATCTGAGGGCAGAGTCCACACACACTGCCTCTAAATCATTAGCTGCTTTCAGTGCTCTCCAAGGCAAGGGCTGATTTTTCAGACAGGGAATTCGAAGGTGGCCCAGCAAACACAAGTCTGTGGCATAAAGTCACCCCTGTTGAGAAGCATGGGTTTCTGTGTGCCTCTTCCCACTGCTGTGTTCGCTGCCCACAGTCGTCCGGAAAGTGCCAAAAAGCAGGTCAGCCGAGACCCACCAAGCCTCAGAACCAGGTAAGGGAGCAGAGCCTGGGGATCATCTAGCCTGAGCAACAGGCAGGGGTTTTTGTCTTTTTCCCAGCATCCCCAGGGCTACATTAGTCCCCAGCACAGACCTGCACCCATTAAACCTGCTGAATGAATGTGTGACAGGAGGATCCGACGACATCACTGGGAAAGGAACAAGATGAAGGAAACCATGTAGCCCTATGGTTAGAAGGAATTCTTATTTTTTCTTTTTTAATAAATTCTTTTCTTAACCTTTCTATTTTTATTTTTTGGTGGGAGGAGGTAATTAAGTTTATTTATTTATTAACTTATTTAATGGAGGTGCTGGGGATTGAACCCAGGACCTCATGCATGCTAAGCATGTGCTCTACCGCTTGAGCTATCCCCTCCCCCAACCCAGAAGGAATTTTTTAATAAGCCACCAAAAGTGGGGCTGATGGGTGAGTCTCCCAAGCGGCACACTCATACAACAACAGACAGTGACCAAATGACTGGCCCACAGTGGGGGCCCCGTTAACTGAAGGCCTTTGGGTTGACCAAGTGGAAGATGTTCATTCCCACCTGGGCACAGATGTAGAACCACTCAGCTTTCCTCATCCACCCTTTGTCCATGGAGGGCTCAGCCTATCTCAAGAAATATTGAATATTTAAAGGACATTTGTTACAAAGAGCAAAAAAATCATTACAAAGCCGGGGTGGCCACATGTATCTCAGTTTAACTTTGGCCACAGTAAGATCCAGGACCATTTTTAAGAGCCAAAAAGTGCTCAAGACTTTTTGAAGAGTGCTCGCCACCCTTCCTTCAGGTTGTGTCTGCAGAAATATCTCTGCAGGTGGGCTACAACCATCATTTTAAAAGCTTAGCCGTATGGGAAGGAAGCTAACATTCGTCTAGAGCTGGTCATACAGCAGGATACATGGACTAGACACTTTTGGTGTCTCACTTGATCCTCGGGAGGTGCTGGGCCCCTTCTGCTGATGGGAACCGAGGCCCATCAAGGTGATGAGGAACTTGCCTGAGCTCACCAGCCGATCTGTCACAGGCTGGCTGAGTCCATGCCGATGCCACATGCAGCTCGCAAGTGAGATTCAGAAAACACTCGTGATTTTAAGAGAACCAAACCTTTCTGATGAAAACATTTTTCTGGCTTTTTTCAGGGACTGACACATTTGTTTGGGTGTACTAAGTTTGGCCGGGCACAGAACCAAAGGGACCTCTGACCAGGAGTGTGGTGATGTCTGACAGATGATGGACTGTGTAGGAGAACGAGAATGTGCTGTTGTGTGGAACGGGCCCCTGAGGAGAAGAGTTTAACTCCCTTTGCAAAGCGGCTAGGGTGCACTGTTTCCTGGGACAATCACCCCACCCACAGACACATCGCGGGGCTGCAGGAGGAAGGTTTATAGTGTGTGAGATTGCGTTGGTGCTGTCTGTTTCAACCAGCAAAAGCAGCAGAAAGACATGCATGCAATAATCCTAACCTCGTTCAACTAAAAAGATTCCTCGGGCCCTCTTGGGAAACTTTATTTTGCTTCCCAAGGAGGGAGGTGAACAAGTTTCTTCAAGGTCAGTTTCATTTGGAGATTTTCCTCTACCGCTCTCCATTTAATTGGCCCACGAGAAGAGTAGACATAACCTGAAGATGCCAAGTAAAAAGTGGAAGTTTGGATGAGCTTTATTTTTAAAAGGTCTTCCTTTGGGTAAACCCATTAGTAAGCCTTTGTCCCAGGGAATCCCCTCCTGAGAATGAAAACATGCAGACTCTAGGCTTCCTGGGTTCAGTCTGACCCTGATACTCACCTTGGACGAGGAAGTTCACTCATCTGTGCTTGCTTCCTCATCAGTGAAATGGAGATAATAGAATTATCTACCCATAAGTTTTTCTGTAAAGATGAAGTGAGATAATGCAGGTAATTAGCACAGTACCAGTCCCCCAAACACAGGAAGCCCTCCATTGTTTCTCATTATTACCTTCAAGAGCCAAACAGAAACATGGACAGTTTTACTCAAAGCTGCTCAATGCAGCACTGATGACAATAATGAAAAATCTGAATCCAAAACCCACAAATTAGGTGAATGACTAAGCAAAGTACAGGCTGCATGTCTGGTCTGGAAAGATGACGGAACGAATAAAAATTCTGGCTCTGAAAACTATATGATAAATTTTAAATGTTTATAAGCGGGAAAAAACTGTTTCTAATTGCATCTGTGACATATGTACAACTGTGTTAAAACCAACACCAAATCCCATAAACAGAGGGAAAAAGAGAATGACATGAAAATTCATCAGGATGAGTAAACTGTGTAATCGTTGGTTTCCTGTTCTCTGTTTTCCAAAGTGCTTTATATAGTTGCATGATTTTGAGTAAAAATTTACAAAATAGTATTTAGAATTACGTTCAAGTTGTTCCTTTGTGAGTGTAGTCTGCACTGAGGCACAAGGGTTGCAGAACTGAGTGTTACCTCCAGTTATTTTATTGTGTTCAGAAAAGACGACCAGAGGGAGGCAGGCTAGGCAAATTAGTTTTCCTTTTGTGGGGGGAAGGGGGGCTTTTTTTGTTTGTTTTGGGGGTGGGTAATTAGGTTTATTTATTTTTAAAGACGGTACTGGGGATTGAGGCAGGACCTTATGCATGCTAGGTGCTCCCCACTCCAGACTTTTAAGTCATAAATACTCGGTTCTTTGAACCCTTCAGTAAACAAGCTTGGATTCTTCCTTATTTAGGACACACTGTTTAATGTTTCCATGTCAACTTCTCAGCAGCTTTGCTGTGGTTGCTACAGACGTTCTAGCTGACCCTGGGTCAGGGAAGCCAGTGAGGCCAAGGAACTGGAAGTCAGGCTCCCGCCAGTCAGTGAGAACTGCCTGGCTTTCATGGACCAGATGAGCTGGGTGAAAACCAAGTCTGTCCTAAAACCACTTTATTTTCAATCTCTTTCCCACTACACCATCCTCCAAACTGCCCATCTGGCTCTCCTTTCATTCACAAGCCCTCTTTCCACTCCTTCTTTGAGCCCAGCGCTGTGTTGGGGACCAACATGGATGCTCCTCAGCTCAGCTTCTGCCTGGAGAGAAGTCAGTCCCGGGCCAGAGAGAGGGCAGACAAGCAGACGTGTCCCAGGGTGACACGCCAGGGCCACGGAGTGTCAGGGCTGCAGAGTCAGGGGAAGGCACCGCTCACTGCACAGCAGAGGTGGTCCTGGTGGAGGACTGGACCCAGCCAACGTTTCCAGGGCAGGGGAAGGGCATTCCAGGCCAAGGAGCAGCAGGGACAGACGTGCAGTTTCAAAGGCACTGTGAGGGCAAGGTGTGCTGAGGCTGGTCTGTGGGGTTCAGCTGGGAAGAGGAAGATCAGGAAGAACTCGTGTGTGAAGAGGCCATGCGGAGGTGGTCGGCTTCACAGTCAATGGCAGTTCTGAAGCCAGGGAGAGGCAAGCTTGGATTCTTTTAGGAAAACCCTGGTAGCAGGGTGGAGGGTGGACGTGTCTGGAGGTGTAACCTGTGGCAGGGGGATAAATGAGAAGGTAGCAGCAGGAATATGAGGATTGCTAAGCAGGGCTTTCTAGGGCCCCGAAGTAGGGAGGGGGCGAGGACTCAGATCAGGGAGCTGGCAGCTGGAACGTAAGTGGCAGCTCTGGCTGACCAGCTGGAACTGAGGGGTGGGAGAAATCAAGGATGGACAGGCGGCTATGGCTGCAGCCATGGTATTAACCAGGACAGGACATGTCAGAGAAGTGGGTTTGGTGGGGAATAAGGAGAGAGAATGAATTCAGTTTGGGGCAGGGTGAGTAAAATGTGCCTGTGCGGGGGTCATCTGGGCAGTTGATCAGAGAGGTCTGGCCTTCAGAAAACAGATTTAGGCTGGAGATATTGATCAAGGAAGGCAAAAGTGGGCAGACTGTCCAGAAAGACATGAGGTTACCCCGGTGGAACGGAGGACAGAATTCTTGGGAATAATTACACTTCAGGATCCTCAATCTTCAAAATTCGATTTGACGGAGGCTTGCCTAACGGTTCACGGAGGCTCTAAACTGTGTGAATATTTTTCTTTTCCGTGTGCGTGCCTGGCCAATTTTCAGGTCAAGTTTTTCGAGTCATTTGTTTCTGCTGACCCTACCAATGCTGTGGTGTAAAGAGGCTTTGGAACTGGATGTAGACCTGGGCTCCTGGCCCAGTTCCCGGACCAAGGATGAAGCAGTGGAAGCTCTCTGTTACCTGCCCTGCAGAAGAGGCAGAGGGAACTCTAACACTACAAACTTGTTAGGCTTGCAACATGATGTGTGTCTGCTTGGTAACAGAAAAGCCTGTGACCTCAGCCCTATAGTGTAATATGTTACATAAACTAAACCAAAGGTTTCTCTGGGTAAAGATAGATCATCTATAAAACTGATAAGCTTTAGGCCCAGACCAGCATGTTTTAAACTGAAAATGTGGGTTGATTTTAATGTTTACGCTGGCTCTGGCAATTCTATTATCATAAAAAAGTGGACTGGAAAGTTCTAGATGATAGGGCACTTTTGTTTTTCTTTCCATTCTGACTTTACCAAAAAAAAAAAAAAAAAAAGGCCAGTATACGAATTACAAATGCTGGATGAGCTCAAGCTTTCAAAAATATATTATCATTTTCATAGTCATCTAATTTAGAGGCAGTGGAACAAATCCAAGAAGCAATTTTATTTTAGTCTACAGCACAATTTTTTACATACATTTTAGTGGTTCTGACAGTGTTACTTCTGAGCAGACTTTAAATGAATCCACAAAAGTTAATATATTAAAAATAAAATATACTCAATAAAATAATAGGCATTCAGATGTTCAGGATCATGCAGCCAGGGGTGGTCTGGTCAGTGTCATCACTGGGTATACCTTGCATATTTAAGAAGTCACCAGCAAAAAGCAGTTCTTCTGTTCCCGTATAATATACCAAATTCAAAGAGTTCTAAACATACACCCACAAAATAAGCCCTCATTTAAAGCCACAACAGCACACAATTTCAATGAATTTGAATTCAATGTATTGTCAATCCAACAATTCCAATGATCAAACCCATTACTAGAACACAGGCAGTATCAGCACCTGATCTAAAAGTAAAAGGCAAGGTTATCCCACTTATTAAAACACCAACAAGAGATTAATCAACAAAGCAACTAATACGTTAATGTTAATATAAGACACCGAGGGAAAACCAAAACAATATATTAAATACCACTCCACTGAGCCTGGATATAACCCATGGACCATAGACACATGAGTTTCTATCTGGCAGACAATGCTTTAAATAATTTTCTATAAAAAAAGGAAAAAAGTATATCAGGAGATGCAAAGGAAAGGTAGAAATGTGAATTTATGCATCTAGTTCCACAATTTAAAACGAATATCAAACTGATAATATAAAGCTAAGTGACAATGACGTAACCACTGGGCACCAAACAGGCATTCCCACTATTCACTGGAGTCCAGCGGACGGTCAGCCCAACAACATGCTCCCAGGACAGACTGAATTCTCATCCACTGCGGAAAAAGACCCTGAAGAAAACATGGCAAAGACACAGAGAAAAAGTTGAGTCTTTTGAAAAAGTTAATGATATCAAAATACTTTTCCATCACGGGTAAACCAAAGTAGGTCAAGTATGTGGCCCAAAGCAGCATGGAATTCAGAGTCAGAGGTTGGCAGAAAAGTTTGGAAAACTCGCAGTTTTTCAAAATCGGCAATTTCTCCATGTTTAATAAAACGATCAGAAGAGGTCTGTCTGTTCACTTGTGGAATGTTGACAGCTTGCTGCAAAAATTCACAAGGATGAGGAACCACAGAGATGCACTTCAATGAAGTATTTTTTTAAAAAATTTACAAAAAACTGAAGTTTCTATTTAAAAAATGACCACATCATGCCAAGATGAAACATGGTAAAAAAAGTAGTGAAAGTTCTGTCCATGATTCTTCACACAGCTAATGGGAAAGTGATAGAAACCACTGTCTCCTAAAAAGGAAGTTTTGTTATTGCACTGACTTTGACAACCTGACCTAGTAATTCAGAAAAGATCATGTAGTAAAATCTGTAAAATTAAAATACAAAATTCTGGTTTGTAAACATCAAGCTGGCCAAGTCTATCCAGAGTCCTTCATGATAGTGGAATGGAATGAATAATTAATTCACTGCCTTATTAGCTGTGAGGGGGGAAAATTCCAGAACACAGCTTTTACACTTTCACAGTAATTATATTCAAAAGATACAAAGAAAGTCAGTGCAGTCTTCTTTTTTTTGTTTTTCCTCCTTTGTGCAATTGTCAGCTCTTACCCGACTCCTAAGTGCCATAATTGAAATAATACTGGTTTGGAGACCTAGTACAGTTTGGTCATAAGTGTCGCATAGTCTGTTGGACTTCGGTAAAGGTATTTCCAGATGGCATAGTAGTGCACGGCGGCTGCCGTGGCCACGAACAGGTGCCAGATGGCATGGGCAAACGGAATGACGCCGTCACTCTTGAAGAACACAACTCCCAGGCAATAAATTAAGCCCCCACCGGCAAGTTCGTGGAGTCCATCGGTGTTATTCGGTCGACAGAAGGAAAAATGACGTCACGCTGAGGTTAAAAGCCAAAGAGTTCATTGCAACTCCCCCTAAGCCTCCTGAGTTTCCAGACAATGAAGCAGCTTTGCAGAGACAGAATCCTGCTCTGTAAACAGGAGCAACACTGAGAAGTCTGTCTCATACATCGACCTGGATTCCTATCTGGGTCGGCAGTCTTGACTGGACCAAGCAGTCAGGTCACAGGTTCCACGGTGAAAAGCAGCGCCACCTGCCGTCGACCGCAGGTGTAAGCAGGCTGCAGTCACAGCCAGACAGGACGGTCCATTTTAATAAAGTACAATCCCAGCTCTCATCTTCCCCCTTGAAGAGCTCTCTTCCCGACTCAGGCGCACCCACGCCACTCCACCTACAACCCACACCCTCCGTCCTCCTCCGACACTGGGCTACACTAATCCCTTTTCCGAGACTCCTCCCTCTTCTGCGAGCTTACAGCTTCCTCGGGGCTGACCAGGAAGTCACTGCGAGGTGCGACCTGGGGTGCGAGGTGAACAATGGACTTCCAGCCTTCTAGATGCTGCCAGGCCTTTTTGTCTTCGGGCCTGGGAGTTTCTTAGCTTAGCAGGAAATTAACCGTCGTGTGTGCTTCAGCACAAAAAGGAGAACGCATAGGCGGCCCTTGGTTTCCAAAGACCTACAAGGTTCACGGGGCTGTGTGAATGAGAGGGGAGAACAGGGGCAGGGCTCAGGAAGCAGATGAGGAAACAAGCCAGGGTTCCTGGGAACCAGGAAGAGAAAGGTCTCCGGCTCCGCAGGGCGAGTGGAAGCCTAAGCTGGGTCGCGGCAGAGCCTTGAGAGGGGACACGCGTGTGGAAGTCCCAGAGGCCAGGGCACTGACAGCTGCGACGTTGTGAGCCTCAGGGCGGGTCCCTGAGGCCAAGCCTCACAGGGAATGCGGGGAGGCTCCAGGCCAAAGCCACGGCAGCCATGGAGGACAAGAGCTGAGAGTCAGCTGTGAGGTCCAGGGCCAAGGTGAGGATCAGCCCTACTGTCTAAGCTCTCATAAGGACCATGGATTTTGTGGGATCAAAAGATGAGGAAGGGGCCAATTCAAATACCGGACATCTCACCACCCCAGATTTCATTTTCTTTAAAAAGGAAAACACAGCAAAACATAACCCCCGACACACTATTTCCTAAAGGTTTTAAAGCAATTAATATCCATTAATTACACAATATTCACTGCGTACGTGTATTAGGGGCATTTTTCTGAGAGGGTTAAGGTTTTCACGGGAATCAGACAGGGGCATCTGACTCCCAGTGATGAGTCACTCATCCCACACAACCCCCTTATTTCAGAGATGAAGACACTAAGGCCAGAGACACAAAGTAACCTGGACAAAGACATCACTCTTTTCCTCTGCTGAAACAATAAACAACAGACCAAACCAAGCCTGCAGGTTGGTTTTGACACACGTTCTGCTAATAGTTCAAGATACAACACCTGCCTTACCCACTTTCAAAGAACCAGGACATAGTTAATCCTAAAACAAACGGAACAGGTATGTCTTCTTAATTATGGTCATTACTGTGTTTCCATGTACCAGGAACTGTTTGAAGCACTCATTTAATCTTCACAACCCTAACTTAGGTGCTATTTTTATCCCAACTTTACAGATGAGAAAGCTAGAACACAGACAGATTAAATAATTTGACTAAGGTCACATAGCTTTTAAGTGTCAGAATCAGGATTTGAACTGAGAACCAAGGTGGTCAGTTTCCTGAAATTACATTCGCTGTTTTCTTTTTTTGGCAGAGGGTGGGGGGGAGGTGGTCATTTTAAAAATTGTTAATTTACATAGTGTAATGCATAGGTCTTAAGTGAACAGGGAGTTTTAATAAATGCACACACCTACGTAACCTATACCCCCACCAAGATACACTAGTATCTTAACACCCTAGAAAGCTCTTTGGTTCCCCTTCCCAATTCTGGACAATCCCTTCCACCAAGGCAACCAGTTTGTACTGCTGTTGCCACAGACTAAGCCTTTATGTTCCAGAACCTCACGTAAATGGAATTATGCTGTATGTACATTTTTGTGTCTGTCTTCTTTTTTGCTCAATATAATGGTTTTGAAATTCACACATGTGCTAATGTATACGGTCATTCCTTTCTATTACTTAGCATTCCATTGATTTAACAAAATTTATCAATTCTTTCCATTTGGGGGCTATCATGAATTAAAAATTCATACTTATATTATTTTGTAAGTCCTTTCGTAGCTATATGTCTTTATTTCTGTTGGGTAATACCTGTCGAGTCATAAATGTATGCTTAATTTTATAATAAACTGCTAAATGAATTCCCAAAGCGGCTTTACCGTTTTGCACTCTCCCCAGCAATGTGTTAGGATTCCAGTTATTTCACTTCCTTGCTGGTATTTGGTGGCATCAGTCTTTTAGATTTAATTTTAGCCATTCTACAGGGTGTATACTGCTGGCGTGCTGAGGTTTTAATTTTCATTTCCTTGATTTCCCTGGTGACGGGTGACACTGAGCGCTTCTTCAAGGGCTGCTGGGTACTTGTGTACCTTCCTGTTTGTAAAGTGTCTGTTCAAGTGTTTTACCCATTTTTACAGAATCAGTGTTTTATTATTGATTTAGAGTCCTTTATATATTTGAGATACATGACCTTTGTCAGACGCATAGAGAGTGCAAATGTTTTCTCCCAGGCTGGGGCTTGCCTATCCATTTTCAAGTTCATTTCTTCTGCAGTATCTCATCTGTTGTTAAACCCCTCCAATAAACTTTTTCCTTAACATACAGTTTTCAGATTTAGAATTTCCACTTGGCTCAATTTTTTAATAGCTCCATTTCTTTTCTGAGATTCCTTAACTGTTCCAAAACTCGTTTTGCTTTGCGGAGGAACTTGCATATCTCTCCCTGTGCTTTTGAGATGTAAATATTCTACCCAGGCTCTCAGGAACCTTCCTCTAGACCATTCTTAATTTCTGAGACTGAAAAAAAAAAAGGGGGCCTTTTTAAGCTCAAGCAGAACTATGAGATCTCTGTGTATATGTGGATGTAAGTATGTCTATGTTCATTATAGATATGAAATGTCTTTACATCCAGATAGTATTATCAAAATTAATTTGGGAATGAGCTCTATTTAATAGTCTTAAGGGAAATTGAGTGCTTATATAAATTCCCAGAAATATAAAAGAAACTGCCTAGAATGAATTTAGGGTTAATGTGATCTAGAAAATATTTAATATTAAATCAATATCTAGTTTTGAAACTAGCTTAAGCTTATTGGTTTAGGGGGTGGAGGGTGGGAAGGGATAGACGAGATTTTAAAATTGTAGAATAGATAAACAAGATTATACTGTAAAGCACAGGGAAATATACACAAGATCTTATGGTAGCTCACAGAGAAAAAAATGTGATAATGAATATATATATGTTCATGTATAACTGAAAAGTTGTGCTCTACACTGGAATTTGACACAACATTGTAAAATGATTATAAATCAATAAAAAGTGTTAAAAAAAATCTTGTTGGTTTAATTAATATAAACACGTCTTTAGAGTCATCAATATTAAGTATAATACTTTTATTGTACCTAGGTTTACTAGAAGTCAAATAAAATTATATCTGTTGCAAAGTTGTCAGAAAGGAAAATAACTTGATATGATGAAACTTTTAGGTAAATTAAATGTAAATGAGATGAGGTTTTTTTTTTTTTAAGGTAAACTTGTTAGGAGTAATTTCATTTTATGAATAATTAAAAATAGTCTTTCCAGATTTTGGCAACTTGAAACTATATAAAGTTAAATGAATTCACTGGCTATCCAGGTCATTTCAAATAAAATAAAATACTGGAACATTAATTGCTAAGCAGGTCTAAGTTTACCCACTTTTGTCATCTTACAGGAGGGAAATGGGAAAGTAAAGATGTCTGGCTTTATTAAATGCACATGTTATAACACATTAAGGGAAGAAATGCTGCTATGAGAAAATGTGTGTTTCTACAGTTAATAGAGTATGTTCATAAGTTTGCCAGCCAGGAAGTACTGGTATGCCAAACAGTTCACAATTACTTGCTTCTTGGTTTTTGCTAGAGATTAGGGGTTTTAAGGGTTAAAATTGTAATATATGTAATTAAAGCTACTAAAATAATAAGGAAAATGTTTCAGTATGCAAGGAAACTAGGAAACATATTTTCAGTAAAAGAAGGTATGAGGAATGGAAAAGTATTTTGCTAAAAGGGAAAAAAGGTAGTTTTGTCCAAGAGCTGGTTGTTTCCAAATGGGAAAGAAAATAAGGGACAAAATAATATGGATACAAAAAGTTAGAAGGTTTGTGGAGAAGGATCACTGAGAACAGAGTTCCGTACATGGTCAGGATTGGCTTAGATTAGATTAAACATAATGAAGTAAATGAATTTTGTTATTGAAAATAGTCTTAAGCAAGACTAGAATTTGGTTTTCTGTCTCTGCTGGGAAAGCAAAGTTTTCTTACGGTGTTGAGCTGCTTTTGATAATAGCTTATGACTTTCTCTGCCTTTTGAGAGATCTGATTGTAACTTTCTATATTTGCCTATGAGATCTTTTATTGTCACTTTGGTTAAGTGAATGGTTATTTCACAGTGACCTATGATCCTATTTGACCAGGTATTTGGAAAATTTTTGATATTTTTGACAACTTCCCAAATAGCAAATACTAACTGAAGTTCTTTTGACCTCTAGCTAACTTTAAGATTCTTCCAAGGAACCCTGAGGCATCTCAGAGAGAGACTAAATTAAATAGGATTATTTGATATGTTAAATGACATGGGAAGCATTGTCAAATGAGTGGTAACAAGCCTCTTCAGGTTATACTGTATGGGTAAATATTAATATAGATTTCTAAAAACTATGGGGAATTCCAAAAAATCTGGTATGTCCTTATAAAATATTATCAGTCATAAGTCTAGTTATGGTAACCAAGTTTTTTTGTCAATTGCATTGTGGTCA
The DNA here is from genome assembly GCF_048564905.1 of Vicugna pacos. Classification (NCBI taxonomy): domain Eukaryota; kingdom Metazoa; phylum Chordata; class Mammalia; order Artiodactyla; family Camelidae; genus Vicugna; species Vicugna pacos. Next base: position 21,948,045 of record NW_027328742.1, on the reverse strand, counting down.
GGGGTTTAATCATGACTATTAAGTCTTTTGTCATTTATAGATAGTTATTATTTTACTCTGATGTTTTGCAAAAATGTTTCATCTTCAAGAAGATTCACAGGAAGAACTTTTGACAAGTACAGGTTTCTGATAAATTTCAGGTCATACTGTGGAACTGGATAAGAAAATAAAAGTCCTAATGCAAAAGCTGATGGCTTCATAAGACTATTAACAGAAAGTTTATGTGATGGAACCTTATGAAAAGTTCCAGCATAGCCAATTTAAAGAGCCTATGTGGCCCATTAACCAGACCTATTTTGTAAACAAATTAGTCTTATTTGTATTTGGTAGAAATGGGGGTAATTTTACAGGGAACAAGATTATGCTTCAGTAGATATTAAATTCTGGTTTTCTTAACTGAGGTCTATATTTACTACCTAAGACTCACTTTCAAGATATCTCCTTGCTGTTATGTTATATTATTGTAAAGTTTAATTGAGATATTAAAAGGACCCTTATCAGACCCTTATGCACAAGGAGCTCTGCATTGGACTGGTCTATAGAGAGGAGTGCTGATGCCTTAAGACATCCATAGCAGGAGGAGAAAAAGACAACAGCAGTGGCAGGCAGTTGACCCAAAAATCCGGACCAGAACTCTAAGACCCATCCTACTAATTTAACTGAAGTGTTTATCAAATGTTTGTCTCCCTATTAACACTGAAAGTTTCCCCAGGGTTTAGGATGGAAAGGAAATTCTCCGGTGAAATTATCACAGAGTATAACTAACTACTCACAATATGTATCATGGCTTGATTTAAGTCTACTGCTAAAAGCGCATGTATAACGTTTGTGTGACAATTTGGCATGATTGATGACATGTACAGCTTATAAAACACATTTCCCCGTTAACATAACTCTGAACTTGTTCACTGTGTCTGACTAGCTTTCCCTCAACGTGGATAACTAGGTAAATATATGAACAAAAGGAGGCCTAGCACCAACGGACATGACATGATGGACCCATAGCAGGCAGCAACCACCCTGTCATTAAGGGAAAAATATTCTGATCTATCAAAAGCTTGGCAATCAAAAGGGGAAGTGATAAAAAAAATTTCCAGTTAAAGTATGGGGAAGTCATTCTGACTGCTACACGATTTAAATTTACATTGACCAGAATGGCCTGTTTTGTGGACTGTTGAACATGCATTGTACATCTGCTTTGGCCATTGAGAAGAGGCATGCATTTAGAGATAAAAAATAGAGGACATCATCCGTCACATAGAGTGCTTAAGAAATTTTACCCAGCAAGCTTTAAAGAGATAATAATCAGGCTGCCAATCAGCTGAATGCAAATGTTTCTCAGATAAAAAATATGGTCCTACAAAACCACATGGCCCCTGATGTCTTAACAGCCTCTCAAGGAGGAACTTATACTATAAAACTTCCCAAATGCTGTTTTCTATACCTGATGAGTCTTCTAATGTGGCTCACCTTATCATGCAAATGAAAAATCAAATCTCTTTTCGGAATGATCCCCTTCCTAGTTTTGGGAAAATATTAGGAAAATGGTTTGGTTTAGGGCGTCCTTGCCTCAAGTCTTTGCTGATGACGTTGCAAAGATGCTAATTTTCTCTCCTGCTGTGTCTCTCCCACATCTGCTAGAATAATGCTATTCAAGCGAGATTCAGACAGTACTTTGGTGGACCCCAAAACTTGCCTAGTTCTAGCACTGACAGACTTCCACTCTTCTAACCAGGGAGACTACAACACCCATTCTCAGCAGAAAGCAATTACAGAAGATAGACCTCTAGACTTAACAGTGAAATATATCAAGGGGGAATTTTGTAAGCAGATAAGGTAGGGGGGTCTTTTGGCTTGACACCAACCAAGAGGCAAACCCAGTTTTCCAGTAACAGAGAGAACACAACATGTGCAAATGCATGATTTGTTTCAAGCCCTGCAATGCCACATGATATAAGTAAAAGGCATTTATGGAGAAGTGTAGTAGATGAAGATGGAGTGGTAAGAAAGGTTCAGATTAAACAAAGGGCTGATGTTCTAGGCTAGGGAGATTTGGGGTTTATGCTGAAAGCAGTAGAGAAGCATTGAAACTCTTTAAACGCACAAACAAGGGGATTAGTTTTATGTGAAATTCTGTGTGAAGAATTGGTGGGGTGACAATAAGATTGTTGGTTTTCTATATCTGCTCTATCCAGTAGAACTTACAATGATGATAGAAAAGTTTTATATCTGTGCTGCCCAATCTCATGGCATGTAGCCACTCACAACACCGAGCACTTGAAATACAGCTAGTGCATCTGAGAAACTGAATTTATGCTGTTATTTAATTTTAATAAATTTAAATGTAAATAGCCACATGTGGCTAGTGGCTTCCATATTGGACAGCACCATTATATATCCTTCTCTTCTTTATCTGCATTAATAGAGACCCCAATTTTTTAGCTGGGCACCAAATAAAGATCGCATTTTCTAGCTTGCCTTACAACTAAGGGTGGGCCATATGACTAAGTTCTGGGCAATGGGATGGAAGATGAAGTGCAACGTCTGGGTTACGCCTTTAAAGGTAAAGTTGTACTGCCCTCTCATCCATGTCCCCTTCCCCAAAGACTGAACTGCAATGCGGGGAGTATGTGGCTGAGCAGAACAGCAAGATGGACGGAGATGGGCTCCCATGGCTTTGGTCGAGAGCTGCCATTCTAGCCAGACTTTTGAGCACCAGAGAAGTAAAGTTCTATCTCATTTATGCCACTCTCATTCTGGGCTTCTGTCACATGCAAGTTATCATATCAGACACTGTGAGTAAAGCCAGGAAGAGAATTACCAGGTGAAATATGATTAGAATAATCCAGCCAAGAAGTGATGAAAGTCAGAACTAAGGTAATGCCGTCAGAGTAAAGAGAAAGAAGCTAATCTGAGAAGGATAAACAAGCTCTTTATACAAAGCCTAAATCTGTGAAAACTCAAGGAGGAATAGAATTCCATCCATGGCTGCTTCTGTGGGCATTAAGTTAAACTCACAATGCAGTACCATTTAAAAATAGAAATCTAATGAGTAAAGAGAAACAAAAATAGGACACACATTCTTCTCCAGACCCAGCTCAGACTGGCTGCAATATAGATATAATTAAATCAACGAAGTACCTTGACCTATTCAGAAACTGAGAAATGTTTGTATTTTGGACTAAGGGAGGGCAAGCTGAGAACTAACATATGGTACAAATTATAGACTAATTTAAATATGTGTATTTTGTACCTATAGATCACCAATTCTACGTCAATAAAAACATTGATGGCAAGTCTTAAATACGACTCAGTGGAAAAATGAGATTCATTTTAAACTGCAGCATGTCCATTGCTTGTGAACAATTTCCTAAGAGTTAATGATATTTTAAGCAAGTTAAACAAGTTTCCTAGTCCCTTTTTTTTTTAACATTGAAAGTTTGCATCAAAAGCTCCCTCCCCTCCTTTTTTTTTAAATGGAGTTACTGTGGTTTGAACCCAGGACCTTGCACATGCTAAGCACATGCTCTACTGCTGAGCTAAACTCACCCCTGCCAAAAGCCCTTTGTTCACACACAAGTTGTAAAAAATTCTGGTTGAATACAGTTTGATTATGAAAGATCTTATAGTATTTTGAATTAATAAAGAAATGGTCCCCTATGCTATACAACCCAAGCCCCAGGGGGCAGAAGTTGTCTTTAACTATGCAAGCCAGTTGTGTTTTATCTGCAGGGTGCCAGAAAGGCTGGCAACAAAACTAGACCTAACCATCTAGATCCAAGATAGGAAGCAAAGTAGGATAAAGGTCCCCAGTTTCATTGCCTTGGTTTATCTCTGTGCTTGTTTCAAGACTACCTGGTATTTAGCAGAGATATTTTGCAGCTATCCTTTGAGAGATATTTGCTTTGAGAGATATACTGTGGTCAACTGCATCAAACCAGCTGTGACTTGACCACAGGAATGCACCTGTGCAGATGAAATCTGGAAGCATCTGAAAGCAGCTTTTGCTTCATTACCGTGTTAAGATCCCCATCCAAAGAGGGGATTTGTATTCGGCTAGGGACAATTTGTGCCATGTACAAGGGGGCCTGAGGGCCTGTGTATGCCATCTGTTCCTGGAAAGCTCTGTTTTTTTTTTTTCAGCTTCTGATGTTGCACCTGCCTCTTACCCCTTAAAATCTCCCCCCCTTTTCCTCTCTTCATGGAGAAGTTATCTTTAGAGTTTGAGCTCCTCTTCTTCACTCTCTGGCATTGAATAAACATCTGTCTTGCTAGCACCAAACTCAGTTTCATAATTGACAGCATGACCCTGAGCAGGAAAGAACTTCTTGACCACCAGGCCAGGGGCTTTGATTCAGTTAGAGCTCCAAGGTTGGAGGTCAGGGTTGGGGCTCACATTTAACTTGTTAACAGGACGACTATTTTTGTTAAGCACAATTTCCTGTGCCAGGCACTTTTGAAGGCAAGAACTACAAAGAGCTTTGGGCACACAAGGATTTCATTCAAACCCCTACACTTAGAGACCAACACTCTGTGGCTTCCAGCAGCCCAAGGCCATGTTCCTGGAATGACCTAGCCTCCTTCTGCGTTCCTGTTGGAAAAGCTTAGTAGTGGTTGTGTCGACTGGAAAAAATGCACAGCCTAAAAGTTGAGAATTATGTTTTATTCAGCGGACTTAAGCCCAGGAGACAGCTTTTCAGATAACTCTGAGGGACTAGTCTGAAGAGGTAAGGGAGGAGCCAGGATATATAGAAGTTTTTGCATAAACAGAACAAAACAAAAATAAACAAAACAAAACTAGGGTAGTCAGAATATCAAAACATTGCTGCTAATTAAAGGAAAACAAACATCTCAGGAGAATGAATTTAGTGCTTTTCTATGTATGGGAAGGTGCAAGAATCTGGGCTCACTGAAATCATTCCTTTGATATGTACCTTAACTATCTAGGACCAGTATCTTGTTTTTCTCCCTCTTGAATCCCCTCTGGGTGCACAGCTACAGTGGCCGATGGCTTGATGGCCTCAACATCCTTCATCGACAGTTAGTTGTTTATTTGTTATTTACCTGAAATTCAAATTCAACTCAACTGAGCGTCCTGTGTTTTATCTGCCAGCCTACCTCAGGGCTCCTGTGTCTCAGGACCCTCCCAACTCCCAAACTTAATAAAGCAAGCATCAACTATCTCATAATTTATTTATAGTAAACTTGGATTATGTCTGTATGAGTTCCAAAAGGAAGACTATGATTTAGTGAGTTTTGTGGTTTTGATGAGACACTAAAAGTTTCTGAAGTTGGGAAAACCCCACAAAATGATACTTCTGAAGGAGACATGATTCATTTACAAACAAACCCATCAAAGAAATTACACTAAATTCAAAACCCCTCTGTGTCTTGTATTACAAGATGCAATTGATCTTAATTGTATCAGAGAATCACACAGTTGGCTGGGTTCTCAAGCTAATATCTATCTGGCCCATCTCTTTGTGGCCAGGCAAGTTTCTCTCCAACAATCAATTAGGGTCCCCTAGACAGCAGTCACAGACACCCCTTCACTGTAGGTGGGGAGGAGGCCGTTTCGGCCCAAGTTGGCAGAGTAGGTAAGCTTTGGTGAAGCAGAGAAACAGAGGAAGACTATGGAGAGCCAAGCCCATGGAGAGCCAGCCCAGGAGGGTGTTTCTGCTCATGAATAAAAGAGCAGAGGAAAAACAGATCATCTTACTGATAAAGAGACTGGTGCTTCCAGAGTTGACTCAATGAGAACAAAGGAATGTGAGTATTTTCTGGCAATAACTGTGACTTTGTAAACAGAGACACGAGTAAGGGAAATGCGATGGTGATAACATTACTGTGTTCCTTTACTGACTAGCCCAGCACCACTGATAAAAGCCATAATTTACACCCAAGCCCTAAGGAACGCTAAGCTTAAAAAAAAAGTTCCATATTTGCACAGCCTCTTCACCTACTCTGTCTTAGTGAAGCTGCAGTCACGATTCTTGGCTAGAGGCAGGAGGTAGGGCAAATGTTTTGTTATTAGCTGTCCCCTCCCCCGCACACTTGCTAAATGAACCTGTTGAGGTTCAAAGACATCAAGGACCAGTTCAAGGTCACGCAGGTAATAAGACGGCAGAGATGGAACTCCAACCACGTCCTCTGACTCTGAGTAAGGAATTATTTCCTGAGCTGGAGGGCCTGCAGAGTTGGAGTAGAGCTGAGCTGGGGGCCGGGCAATAACTGTGACTTCTGAGTCCACAACTAACTGTGTTTCAATGCGGGAACACACAGGATTTGAGCACGTGCACACGAGTTCTTGTCACTGCAAAGTTCCCCTCGATTTAGGTCACACACAAGTCAGTTTATCATAAGCAGCCGGGTTACAAAATCCTATGGCAGGAAACACAATATTGCCAAGCCCCTGGGAATTTTACAGCTGCCGGGAAATGAGGTCTATCTGTGACTTCATCATCTTTTATTTACATTCTCTTTGACCCTCCTCCCACCCTGCTTGCTTGGTTTTCCTCCGTAGACTGCCTTCCTCCACTTACTCCTTGTCTTGTCCATGACCTTCAAAGGGGTGCCCCATCTCTGGGTCTTCAGGACATTTTGTCCCACCCTGCCCCGTCCTGGGGAAACAAATATGTCAGCACAGAGGTTGGGGAACAGACTCTAGAGAAAGATTGCTCGAGTTTGACTCCTGATTTATCATGTAACTTCTCTGTGTCGTTTCCTCATGTATAAAAGGGAGCTAATAATGGCTTTGAACTCACGGAATACTGTGAGGAGTAAGTAAGATACTGTCCTTAAATACACAGCCTAGTCATGGCACACAGTACATGCTGGATAAATATAGCTATGTTGTTTTTATTGTGACAGAAACTCTGGTGTTTATAGCTCCTGGTTGAATACTTGCTCCAAGTCCCAATCTGACATTCTCAGTGGAAGAGCCATTGACTGAACTCATCTTGTTATGTGAGGCTACACGTAACCAGGCTTCCTGTGAATTGGCTGCCCTGATCCAATTAACCCAGGCTGGAGGGTGGACTACGGCAGAACAAATATAGTTGACTCATCCACCACTTCATCAGGGGCTGAAGGGGAGGCAGCTTTCTTAGAAGGGGGTGTGAAAGTAGCCAGCCCCTGAAAGATACCTAATACCAAGCACGTGTGAGAATTTGTTCTGACAGTGAAGATCTAATTTTAATAAGCGGTTGCTGCCCCTGGGTTATAGCCACCCGCTTTTCCTTTCCCCATTTGGTCAAGATAAGGAATTCTTCCCCATCTCCATTCCACTTATACTTTCCTACATCCCAGCAATTCACAGACCCCACTCATATTTGTCAAATGCCTGCAGTGTATAAGGCACGGTAGCCTGCACTGTGTGTATTGTGAAGATGGTGGTGGTGGAGCCCAGTCCAAGGAGGGTGTAAAGACCAATAAGGAGCAATTTCTGTCTATGCAGGTACTTGAAACCTCGTGGGCTTCACAAAATAACTCTAACCCAAGAGCATATATGATAAATATGATAATGGAGGCAAAAAGTGTTAATGCTACAGAAAGGGTAGATACATTCTGTCTGCTGGGGCTTTAAAGAAAGTCTTTGTGGAAAAAAAAAAAAACAAACAAGTGGAACCTAATTAAACTTACAAGCTTCTGCACAGCAAAGGAAACTATAAGTAAAACAAAAAGACAACCTATGGAATGGGAAAAAATTTTTGCAGATGAAACTGACAAAGGCTTGATCTCCAGAATATATAAGCAGCTCATACGACTTAATAAGAAACAACCAAACAACCCAATCCAAAATTGGGCAAACAACCTAAACAAGCAATTCTCCAAGGAAGAGATACAAATGATCAATAGGCACATGAAAAAATGCTCACTATCACTAATTATGAGAGAAATGCAAATCAAAACTACAATGAGGTATCACCTCACGCCAGTCAGAATGACCATCATTCAAAAATCCACAAATGACAGATGCTGGAGAGGCTGTGGAGAAAGGGGAACCCTCCTACACTGCTAGTGGGAATGCAGTTTGGTGCAGCCACTGTGGAAACAGTATGGAGATTCCTCAAAGGACTAGGAATAGATTTACCGTATGACCCAGGAATCCCGTTCCTGGGCTTATATCCAGAAGGAATCCTACTTCAGGATGACACCTGAACCCCAGTGTTCGTAGCAGCACTATTTACAATAGCCAAGACATGGAGACAGCCTAAATGTCCATCAACGGATGACTGGATAAAGAAGAAGTGGTATACAATGGAATACTACTCAGCCATAAAAACTGACAACATAATGCCATTTGCAGCAACATGGATGCTCCTGGAGAATGTCATTCTAAGTGAAATAAACCAGAAAGAGATAGAAAAATACCATAAGAGGTCACTCATATGTGGAATCTAAAACAAACAAACAAACAAACCAACAAACAAAGCATAAATACAAAACAGAAACAGACTCCTGGACATAGAATACAAATTTGTGGTTGCCAAGGAGGTGGAGGGTGGGAAGGGATAGACAGGATTTTAAAATTGTAGAATAGATAAACAAGGTTATACTGTATAGCACAGGGAAATACACACAAGATTTTATGGTAGCTCACAGAGAAAAAATGTGACAATGAATATACGTATGTTCATGTATAACTGAAAAATTGTGCTCTACACTGGAATTTGACACAAAACTGTAAAATGATTACAAATCAATAAAAAAAAAAGTCTTTGTGGAGAAAGTCGTCTGGCCTGGTTGGTAAAAGATGAGAAGATATTTACCAATAAATGTGAATGAAAAGTATTTTATATACAGATTAAATAAATATCATGAATAGATTTGTAGAGATTAGATGTAGAGTCCACTGAGCCCACAGTTAATGGCCTGGTTTGGTCTGAGTATAGGTTATTTAGTCAGTGGGGAAGAATGTGTTACGTGTATAGAAACGTTGGCATCAGATTGTGATGGACTTTGATGCCAAGCTAAAGAGCTGACACTTAATTTTACAAACAAGTAGAACCTATAAAAAGAAAAGCCATAAAATATCCATCATCTAATTTTGTTTTTGTTTTATGTTGTTCTTGTTTTGTTGACTGTATGTATCGTAGAAGCATGTCCATTTCAGTGTCTCTTGCCGTCAGCTCCTAGAAGACAGAAATTACACAGTAACTCATGGAGCCTAAGAATTCACCTTTGTACCTGCCGGGGGCTAATCTAAGCACTTGACTTGTATTATATCCTCATAGTAACCCTCGGAGGTAGGCACTATTACCTTCATTTAATACAATGAGGCTGGCACTGAGCAGAAAGCAACCTAGATAAGGTAATGGCCTGGAAAGTCATAAAACTGATACATGAACCAGTTGCCAAAACACAGCCTCCTTATTAAGCTTACTGAATTGAGACTGGAGGACAGAGTTTTGGATGAAGTAGAAGAGGCAGCTTTATTTCTTTGTTGGACAAAGGAGTCATGTGGGCTAATACTTCCAAGACTGTGAGCCTGCTGAGGAGGGGAGGTGTGGGCAGGGGGTGGTTTATAGCAAAAGTTCAAGGAACAGGCCTAGTTTCCATAGAGATCACATACAGGGCAACAAACTGTTGAACCTCCACCTCCAGCTCCTCCTCCTTCACCTCCTCCTCCTCCTTCTCCACCTCCTCCTCCTTCTCCTTCTCCACCTCCTCCTCCTTCACCTCCTCCTCCTCCACCAAATCCTCCTCCTCCACCAAATCCTCCTCCACTTCCTCCTCCTCCTCCACTTCCTCCTCCACTTCCTCCTCCTCCTCCACTTCCTCCTCCTCCACCTCCTCCACCACCTCCTTCTCCATCTCCTCCTCCTCCACCTCTTCCTTCTCCTCCACATCCTCCTCCTCTTCCTCCTCCACATCCTCCTCCTCCTCCACATCCTCCTCCTCCTCCTCCTCCACCTCCTCCTCCTCCACCTCCTCCTCCTCCACCTCCTCCTCCTCCACCTCCTCCTCCTCCACATCCTCCTCCTCCACCTCCTTCTCCTCCTCCACATCTTCCACCTCCTCCTCCAACTCCTCCTCCACCTCCTCCTCCCCCACCTCCTCCTCCCCCTCCCCCACCTCCTCCTCCCCATCCCCCACCTCCTCCTCCACCTCCACCTCCTCCACCTCCACCTCCTCCACCTCCTCCTCCTTCAGATCCTCCTCCTCCTCCACCTCCTCCTACCCTCCTAGGGGAGGTAAACAGTTCAACCAGTTCCTGCCCCGGCTTCAACTATGGATGATGCTAGAAGTAGTAGGAATGAGGCGGGTAGGAGCCAGAAGCTCATGTTGTTCATATGTGGAAATGCCATGTCTGGGGAGCCAATCATTAAAGGAACCAGTCAATTTCCGAAGCCCCCAATCATGATTGGTATGACTAATCCTCCTCCTCCACCTCCTCCACCTCCTTCTCTTCCACCTCCTTCTCCTCCTCCTACTCCACCTCCTCCTCCACCTCCTCCTCCACATTCTCTTCCTCCACATCCTTCTCCTCCATATCCTCCTCCTCCTCCACATCTTCCTCCTCCACATCCTCCTCCTCCTCCACCTCCTTCTCCTCCACATCCTCCTCCTCCTCCACATATTCCTCCTCCACCACCTACTCCTTCTCCACCTCCTCCTTCTCCACCTCCTCCTCCACCTACTAGTACTCCACCTCCTCGTCCTCAACCTCCTCCTCCACCTTCACCTCCACCTCCTCCTCCTCCACCACCTCCTCCTCCTCCACCACCTCACCTTCTCCTCCTCCTCCACCTCCTCCACATTCCTTTTTAGGTAGAGAAAGTTAGTACTGCTCTTCCTGGTCCTAGAAACCAGGAAAGAAGTGAGCGTACTTTCAGATTCCATCAAAAGACTGCTTCTGGCTCTTTTCATTAGAGGCTAAATGCTGCACCACTGGTAAATCTATTTCGAGCTTGATTTATCCAGTTAATTCTCCATAATTCAACTCTTGAATTCATTGCAGACTATCTGGAAGACTGGCAGCAATTACGTTCTTTGTTAACAGATGCGTATGAAGTACCTTTAATTAAATATTATTTTGGAAATTAGACAGAATCTTGAGGATTATAGTAATAATCCTCCTCCACCTCCTCCACCACCTCCTCCTCCTCCACCTCCTCCACAGCCTCCTCCTCCTCCACCTCATCCACCTCCTCTTCCTCCACCACATTCTCCTCCACCTCCTCCTCCTCCACCTCCTCCTCCACCTACTCCACCTTCACCTCCACCTCCTCCAACTTCACCTCCACCTCCTCCTCCTCCACCACCACCACCTCCTCCACCTTCACCTCCACCTCCTCCTCCTCCACCACCACCACCTCCTCCTCCTCCTCCTCGTACGCCTCCTCCGCCACCTCCTCCTCCTCCACCTCCTCCTCCTGCTCCACCTCCTCCTCCTCCTCCACCTCCTCCACCTCCTCCTCCTCCACCTCCTCCTCCTCCACATCCTCCTTCACCTCCTCCTCCTCCTCCACCTCCACCTCCTCCACCTCCTCCTCCTCCACCTAATCCTCCTCCACCTCCTCCTCCTCCTCCACATCCTCCTTCACCTCCTCCTCCTCCTCCTCCTCCTCCACCTCCTCCTCCTCCACCTCCTCCTCCTCCACCTCCTCCTCCTCCTCCACCTCCTCCTCCTCCTCCACCTCCTCCTCCACCTCCTCCTCCTCCACCTCCTCCTCCTCCACCTCCTCCGCAACATTCTTCTCCACATCCTCCTCCTCCTCCACATCCTCCTCCACATCCTCCTCCTCCTCCTCCACATCCTCCTCCTCCTCCTCCTCCACATCCACATCCTCCTCCTCCTCAACATCCACATCCTCCTCCTCCTCCACCACATTCTCCTCCTCCACATCCTCCTCCTCCACATCTTCCTCCTCCTCCACCTCCTCCTCCTACACCTCCTCCTACTCCTCCACCTCCACCTCCTCCTACTCCTCCACATTCCTTTTTAGGTAGGGAAAGGTAGTACTGCTCTTCTTGGTCCTAGAAACCAGGAAAGAACTGAGCGTACTTTGAGATTCCATCGAAAGACTGCTTCTGGCTCTTTTCATTAGAGGCTAAATGCGGCACCACTGGTAAATCTACTTCCAGCTTGATTTATCCAGTTAATTATCCATAATTCAACTCTTGAATTCATTGCAGCCTATCTGGAAGACTGGCAGCAATTACTTTCTTTGTTAACAGTTGCGTATGAAGTAGCTTTAATTAAATATTATTTTGGAAATTAGACAGAATCTTGAGGATTATTGTAATAATCCTCCTCCACCTCCTCCTCGTCCTCCACCTCCTCCTCCTCCACCTCCTCCTCCACAGCCTCCTCCTTCTCCAACTCCTCCACCTCCTCCTCCTCCACATCAACTTCCTCCTCCTCCACCTCCTCCTCCACCTCCTCCTTCTCCTCCACCTCCTCCTCCTCCACCTCCTCCTCCTCCTCCACCTCCTCCTCCACCTCCTCCTCTTCCTCCTCCTCCTCAACCACATTCTACTCCACCACCTCCTCCTCCAACTCCTCTTCCACCTACTCCTCCTCCACCTCCTCCTCCTCCACCTCCAACTTCACCTCCTCCTCCTCCACCTCCTCCACATTCCTTTTTAAGTAGAGAAAGGTAGTACTGCTCTTCCTGGTCCTAGAAACCAGGAAAGAACTGAGCGTACTTTGAGATTCCATCGAAAGAGTGATTCTGGCTCTTTTCATTAGAGGCTAAATGCTGTACCACTGATAAATCTGCTTATAACTTGATTTATCCAGTTAATTCTCCATAATTCAACTCTTGAATTCATTGCAGGCTATCTGGAAGACTGGCAGCAATTACTTTCTTTCTTAACAGTTGCGTATAAAGTAACTTTAATTAAATATTATTTTGGAAATTGGACAGTATCTTGAGGATTATTGTAATAATACTCCTCCACCTCCACCTCCTCCTCCTCCACCTCCTCCTCCTCCACCTCCTCCTCCTCCACCTCCTCATCCTCCTCCTCCGCCACCTCCTCCTCCTCCTCTGCCACCTCCTCCTCCTCCGCCTCCTCCTCCTCCGGCTCCTCCACCTCCTCCTCTTCCTCCACATCCTCCTACTCCTCCACATTCCTTTTTATGTAGAGAAAGGTAGTACTGCTCTTCCGGGTCCTTGAAACCAGGAAAGAACTGAGCGTACTTTCAGATTCCATCGAAAGACTGCTTCTGGTTCTTTTCATTAGAGGCTAAATGCGGCACCACTGGTAAATCTACTTCCAGCTTGATTTATCCAGTTAATTCTCCATAATTCAACTCTTGAATTCATTGCAGGCTATATGGAAGACTGGCAGTAATTACTTTCTTTGTTAACAGTTGCATATGAAGTAGCTTTAATTAAATATTATATTGGAAATTAGACAGAATCTTGAGGATTATATTAATAATCTTCCTCCACCTCCTCCTCCTCTTCCTCCACCTCCTCCTCCTCCTCCTCCACCTCCTCCTCCTCGTCCACCTCCTCCTCCTCGTCCACCTCCTCCTCCTCCTCCACCACATTCTACTCCACCACCTCCTCCTCCACCACCTCCTCCTCCACCTACTCCTCCACCACCTCCTCCTCCACCTACTCCTCCTCCACCTCCTCCTCCACCTTCACCTCCTCCTCCTCCACCTCCTCCAAATTCCTTTTTAGGTAGAGAAAGGTAGTACTGCTCTTCCTGGTCCTAGAAACCAGGAAAGAACTGAGCGTACTTTGAGATTCCATCGAAAGAGTGATTCTGGCTCTTTTCATTAGAGGCTAAATGCTGCACCACTGGTAAATCTTCTTATAACTTGATTTATCCAGTTAATTCTCCATAATTCAACTCTTGAATTCATTGCAGGGTATCTGGAAGACTGGCAGCAATTACTTTCTTTCTTAACAGTTGCGTATGAAGTAACATTAATTAAATATTATTTTGGAAATTAGACAGAATCTTGAGGATTATTGTAATAATCCTCCACCTCCTCCTCCACCTCCACCACCACCACCACCACCACCTCCACCTCCACCTCGTCCTCCATCTCGTACTCCACCTCCACCTCCTCCTTCACCTCCTCCTCCTCCGCCACCTCCTCCTCCTCCTCCGCCACATCCTCCTCCTCCGCCTCCTCCTCCTCCGCCTCTTCCACCTCCTCCTCCCCCACATCCTCCTCCACCTCCTCCTCCTCCTCCTCCACCTCCTCGTTCTCCACCTCCTCCTCGTCGTCCACCTCCTCCTCCTCCCCCACCACATTCTACTCCACCACCTCCTCCTCCACCACATCCTCCTCCACCTCCTCCTCCTCCACCTCCTCCTCCTCCTCCACATTCCTTTTTAGGTAGAGAAAGGTAGTACTGCTCTTCCTGGTCCTAGAAACCAGGAAAGAACTGAGCGTACTTTGAGATTCCATTGAAAGAGTGATTCTGGCTCTTTTCATTAGAGGCTAAATGCTGCACCACTGGTAAATCTGCTTATAACTTGATTTATCCAGTTAATTCTCCATAATTCAACTCTTGAATTCATTGCAGGCTATCTGGAGGACTGGCAGCAATTACTTTCTTTCTTAACAGTTGCGTATGAAGTAACTTTAATTAAATATTATTTTGGAAATTAGACAGAATCTTGAGGATTATTGTAATAATCCTCCACCTCCTCCTCCACCTCCACCTCGTCCTCCACCTCCACCTCCTCCGCCACCTCCTCCTCCTCCGCCACCTCCTCCTCCTCCGCCTCCTCCGCCACCTCCTCCTCCTCCGCCTCCTCCTCCACCTCCTCCTCCTCCTCCTCCGCCTCCTCCTCCTCCTCCACTTCCTCCTCCTCCTCCTCCACTTCCTCCTCCTCCTCCTCCACCTCCTCCTCCTCCACATCCTCCTCCTCCTCCACATCCTCCTCCTCCTCCACATCCTCCTCCTCCTCCTCCTCGTCCTCCACGTCCTCCACGTCCTCCTCCACATCCTCCTCCTCCACATCCTACTCCTCCTCCACATCCTCCTCCTCCACATCCTCCTCCTCCACATCCTCCTCCTCCTCCTCCACATCCTCCTCCTCCTCCACATCCTCCTCCTCCACATCCTCCTCCTCCACATCCTCCTCCTCCTCCACATCCTCCTCCTCCTCCACATCCTCCTCCTCCTCCTCCTCGTCCTCCACATCCTCCTCTTCCTCCACATCCTCCTCCTCCTCCACCACATTCTCCTCCTCCACATCCTCCTCCTCCGTATCCTCCTCCTCCTCCACCTCCTCCTCCTCCACATCCTCCTCCTCCACATCCTCCTCCTCCTCCACCACATCCTCCTCCTCCACATCCTCCTTGTCCACATCCTCCTCCTCCACCTCCTCCTCCTCCATCTCCTCCTACTACTCCACCTCCTCCACACTCCTTTTTAGGTAGAGAAAGTTAGTACTGCTCTTCCTGGTCCTAGAAACCAGGAAAGAACTGAGCGTACTTTGAGATTCCATCGAAAGACTGCTTCTGTCTCTTTTCATTAGAGGCTAAATGCAGCACTACTGGTAAATCTACTTCCAGCTTGATTTATCTAGTTAATTCTCCATAATTCAACTCTTGAATTCATTGCAGCCTATCTGGAAGGCTGGCAGCAATTACTTTCTTTGTTAACAATTGCGTATGAAGTAGCTTTAATTAAATATTATTTTGGAAATTAGACAGAATCTTGAGGATTATTGTAATAATCCTCCTCCACCTCCTCCTCCTCCTCCACCTCCTCCTCCACCTCCGCCTCCTCCACCTCCTCCACATCAACCTCCTCCTCCTCCACCTCCTCCTTCTCATCCTCCTCCTCCTTCTCCTCCTCCACCTCCTCCTCCTCCAACTCCTCCTCCTCCACCTCCTCCTCCACCACCTCCTCCTCCACCTACTCCTCCTCCACCTCGTCCTCCTCCACCTCCTCCTCCTCCACCTCCTCCACATTCCTTTTTAGGTAGAGAAAGGTAGTACTGCTCTTCCTGGTCCTAGAAACCAGGAAAGAACTGAGCGTACTTTGAGATTCCATCGAAAGACTGCTTCTGGCTCTTTTCATTAGAGGCTAAATGCGGCACCACTGGTAAATCTATTTCCAGCTTGATTTATCCAGTTAATTCTCCATAATTCAACTCTTGAATTCATTGCAGGCTATCTGGAAGACTGGCAGCAATTACTTTCTTTGTTAACAGTTGCGTATGAAGTAGCTTTAATTAAATATTATTTTGGAAATTAGACAGAATCTTGAGGATTATAGTAATAATCCTCCTCCACCTCCTCCTCCACAGCCTCCTCCTCCTCCACATCCTCCTCCTCCACATCCTCCTCCTCCTCCTCCACCTCCTCCTCCTCCACCTCCACCTCCTCCACCTCCTCCTCCTCCTCCTCCACGTCCTCCTCTTTCTCCTCCACGTCCTCCTCCTCCACCTCCTCCACCTCCTCCTCCTCCAGCTCATCCACATCAACCTCCTCCTCCTCCACATCCTCCTTCTCCTCCTCCTCCACCTCCTCCTTCTCCTCCTCCTCCTCCACCTCCTCCTCCTCGTCCACCTCCTCCTCCTCCTCCACCACATTCTACTCCACCACCTCCTCCTCCACCACCTCCTCCTCCACCTACTCCTCCTCCACCTCGTCCTCCTCCACCTCCTCCTCCTCCACCTCCTCCTCCTCCACCTCCTCCACATTCCTTTTTAGGTAGAGAAAGGTAGTACTGCTCTTCCTGGTCCTAGAAACCAGGAAAGAACTGAGCGTACTTTGAGATTCCATTGAAAGAGTGATTCTGGCTCTTTTCATTAGAGGCTAAATGCTGCACCACTGGTAAATCTGCTTATAACTTGATTTATCCAGTTAATTCTCCATAATTCAACTCTTGAATTCATTGCAGGCTATCTGGAGGACTGGCAGCAATTACTTTCTTTCTTAACAGTTGCGTATGAAGTAACTTTAATTAAATATTATTTTGGAAATTAGACAGAATCTTGAGGATTATTGTAATAATCCTCCACCTCCTCCTCCACCTCCACCTCCATCTCCACCTCGTCCTCCAGTTCCACCTCCTCCTCCACCTCCTCCTCCTCCGCCACCTCCTCCTCCTCCGCCGCCTCCTCCACTTCCTCCTCTTCCACCTCCTCCTCCTCCACATCCTCCTTCTCCTCCACATCCTCCTCCTCCTCCTCCTCCTCCACATCCTCCTCCTCCTCCTCCACATCCTCCTCCTCCTCCACCACATTCTCCTCCTCCACATCCTCCTCCTCCATATCCTCCTCCTCCTCCACCTCCTCCACATCCTCCTCCTCCTCCACCACATCCTCCTCCTCCTCCACCACATCCTCCTCCTCCACATCCTCCTCGTCCACATCCTCCTCCTCCACCTCCTCCTCCTCCATCTCCTCCTACTCCTCCACCTCCTCCACATTCCTTTTTAGGTAGAGAAAGGTAGTACTGCTCTTCCTGGTCCTAGAAACCAGGAAAGAACTGAGCGTACTTTGAGA
The DNA here is from genome assembly GCF_048564905.1 of Vicugna pacos. NCBI lineage: Eukaryota > Metazoa > Chordata > Mammalia > Artiodactyla > Camelidae > Vicugna > Vicugna pacos. The sequence goes on along the minus strand of NW_027328742.1, from coordinate 21,930,603 downwards.
TTCCATCGAAAGAGTGATTCTGGCTCTTTTCATTAGAGGCTAAATGCTGCACCACTGGTAAATCTTCTTATAACTTGATTTATCCAGTTAATTCTCCATAATTCAACTCTTGAATTCATTGCAGGGTATCTGGAAGACTGGCAGCAATTACTTTCTTTCTTAACAGTTGCGTATGAAGTAACACTAATTAAATATTATTTTGGAAATTAGACAGAATCTTGAGGATTATTGTAATAATCCTCCACCTCCTCCTCCACCTCCACCTCGTCCTCCACCTCCACCTCCTCCGCCACCTCCTCCTCCTCCGCCACCTCTTCCTCCTCCGCCACCTCCTCCTCCTCCGCCTCCTCCGCCACTTCCTCCTCCTCCGCCTCCTCCTCCACCTCCTCCTCCTCCTCCGCCTCCTCCTCCTCCACTTCCTCCTCCTCCTCCTCCACTTCCTCCTCCTCCTCCTCCACCTCCTCCTCCTCCACATCCTCCTACTCCTCCACATCCTCCTCCTCCTCCTCCTCGTCCTCCACGTCCTCCACGTCCTCCTCCACATCCTCCTCCTCCACATCCTCCTCCTCCTCATCCTCCTCCTCCTCCTCCACATACTCCTCCTCCTCCTCCACATCCTCCTCCTCCTCCACATCCTCCTCCTCCTCCACATCCTCCTCTTCCTCCACATCCTCCTCCTCCTCCACCACATTCTCCTCCTCCACAACCTCCTCCTCCATATCCTCCTCCTCCTCCACCTCCTCCTCCTCCACATCCTCCTCCTCCACATCCTCCTCCTCCTCCACCACATCCTCCTCCTCCACATCCTCCTTGTCCACATCCTCCTCCTCCACCTCCTCCTCCTCCATCTCCTCCTACTACTCCACCTCCTCCACACTCCTTTTTAGGTAGAGAAAGGTAGTACTGCTCTTCCTGGTCCTAGAAACCAGGAAAGAACTGAGCGTACTTTGAGATTCCATCGAAAGACTGCTTCTGTCTCTTTTCATTAGAGGCTAAATGCAGCACTACTGGTAAATCTACTTCCAACTTGATTTATCTAGTTAATTCTCCATAATTCAACTCTTGAATTCATTGCAGCCTATCTGGAAGGCTGGCAGCAATTACTTTCTTTGTTAACAGTTGCGTATGAAGTAGCTTTAATTAAATATTATTTTGGAAATTAGACAGAATCTTGAGGATTATTGTAATAATCCTCCTCCACCTCCTCCTCCTCCTCCACCTCCTCCTCCACCTCCTCCTCCTCCACCTCCTCCACATCAACCTCCTCCTCCTCCACCTCCTCCTTCTCCTCCTCCTCCTCCTTCTCCTCCTCCACCTCCTCCTCCTCCAACTCCTCCTCCTCCACCTCCTCTTCCACCACCTCCTCCTCCACCACCTCCTCCTCCACCTACTCCTCCTCCAACTCGTCCTCCTCCACCTCCTCCTCCTCCACCTCCTCCACATTCCTTTTTAGGTAGAGAAAGGTAGTACTGCTCTTCCTGGTCCTAGAAACCAGGAAAGAACTGAGTGTACTTTGAGATTCCATCGAAAGACTGCTTCTGGCTCTTTTCATTAGAGGCTAAATGCGGCACCACTGGTAAATCTACTTCCAGCTTGATTTATCCAGTTAATTCTCCATAATTCAACTCTTGAATTCATTGCAGACTATCTGGAAGACTGGCAGCAATTACTTTCTTTGTTAACAGTTGCGTATGAAGTAGCTTTAATTAAATATTATTTTGGAAATTAGACAGAATCTTGAGGATTATAGTAATAATCCTCCTCCACCTCCTCCTCCACCTCCTCCTCCTCCTCCACCTCCACAGCCTCCTCCTCCTCCACATCCTCCTCCTCCACATCCTCCTCCTCCACATCCTCCTCCTCCTCCTCCACCTCCTCCTCCTCCTCCTCCTCCACCTCCACCTCCTCCACCTCCTCCTCCTCCTCCACGTCCTCCTCTTTCTCCTCCACGTCCTCCTCCTCCACCTCCTCCAACTCCTCCTCCTCCAGCTCCTCCACATCAACCTCCTCCTCCTCCACATCCTCCTTCTCCTCCTCCACCTCCTCCTTCTCCTCCTCCTCCTCCACCTCCTCCTCCTCGTCCACCTCCTCCTCCTCCTCCACCACATTCTACTCCACCACCTCCTCCTCCACCACCTCCTCCTCCACTTACTCCTCCTCCACCTCGTCCTCCTCCACCTCCTCCTCCTCCACCTCCTCCTCCTCCACCTCCTCCACATTCCTTTTTAGGTAGAAAAAGGTAGTACTGCTCTTCCTGGTCCTAGAAACCAGGAAAGAACTGAGCGTACTTTGAGATTCCATTGAAAGAGTGATTCTGGCTCTTTTCATTAGAGGCTAAATGCTGCACCACTGGTAAATCTGCTTATAACTTGATTTATCCAGTTAATTCTCCATAATTCAACTCTTGAATTCATTGCATGCTATCTGGAGGACTGGCAGCAATTACTTTCTTTCTTAACAGTTGCGTATGAAGTAACTTTAATTAAATATTATTTTGGAAATTAGACAGAATCTTGAGGATTATTGTAATAATCCTCCTCCTCCTCCGCCACCTCCTCCTCCGCCACCTCCTCCTCCGCCTCCTCCGCGTCCTCCACCTCCTCCTCCTCCTATACCTCCTCCTCCTCCTCCTCCTCCACATCTTCCTCCACATCCTCCTCCTCCTCCACATCCTCCTCCTCCACATCCTCCTCCTCCTCCACATCCTCCTCCTCCTCCACATCCTCCTCCTCCTCCACCACATTCTCCTCCTCCACATCCTCCTCCATATCCTCCTCCTCCTCCACATCCTCCTCCTCCACATCCTCCTCCTCCACATCCTCCTCCTCCTCCACCACATCCTCCTCCTCCACCTCCTCCTCCTCCATCTCCTCCTACTCCTCCACCTCCTCCACATTCCTTTTTAGGTAGAGAAAGGTAGTACTGCTCTTCCTGGTCCTAGAAACCAGGAAAGAACTGAGCGTACTTTGAGATTCCATCGAAAGACTGCTTCTGGCTCTTTTCATTAGAGGCTAAATGCGGCACTACTGGTAAATCTACTTCCAGCTTGATTTATCCAGTTAATTCTCCATAATTCAACTCTTGAATTCATTGCAGCCTATCTGGAAGGCTGGCAGCAATTACTTTCTTTGTTAACAGTTGCGTATGAAGTAGCTTTAATTAAATATTACTTTGGAAATTAGAATCTCGAGGATTATTGTAATAATCCTCCTCCACCTCCTCCTCCTCCTACTCCACCTCCTCCACCTCCTCCTCCTCCACCTCCTCCTCCACCACCTCCTCCTCCACCTACTCCTCCTCCACCTCGTCCTCCTCCACCTCCTCCTCCTCCACCTCTTCCACATTCCTTTTTAGGTAGAGAAAGGTAGTACTGCTCTTCCTGGTCCTAGAAACCAGGAAAGAACTGAGCGTACTTTGAGATTCCATTGAAAGAGTGATTCTGGCTCTTTTCATTAGAGGCTAAATGCTGCACCACTGGTAAATCTGCTTATAACTTGATTTATCCAGTTTATTCTCCATAATTCAACTCTTGAATTCATTGCAGGCTATCTGGAGGACTGGCAGCAATTACTTTCTTTCTTAACAGTTGCGTATGAAGTAACTTTAATTAAATATTATTTTGGAAATTAGACAGAATCTTGAGGATTATTGTAATAATCCTCCACCTCCTCCTCCACCTCCACCTCCATCTCCACCTCGTCCTCCAGTTCCACCTCCTCCTCCACCTCCTCCTCCTCCGCCACCTCCTCCTCCTCCGCCGCCTCCTCCACTTCCTCCTCCTCCACCTCCTCCTCCTCCACATCCTCCTCCTCCTCCACATCCTCCTCCTCCTCCACATCCTCCTCCTCCTCCTCCTCCTCCTCCACATCCTCCTCCTCCTCCACCACATTCTCCTCCTCCACATCCTCCTCCTCCATATCCTCCTCCTCCTCCACCTCCTCCACATCCTCCTCCTCCTCCACCACATCCTCCTCCTCCTCCACCACATCCTCCTCCTCCACATCCTCCTCGTCCACATCCTCCTCCTCCACCTCCTCCTCCTCCATCTCCTCCTACTCCTCCACCTCCTCCACATTCCTTTTTAGGTAGAGAAAGGTAGTACTGCTCTTCCTGGTCCTAGAAACCAGGAAAGAACTGAACGTACTTTGAGATTCCATCGAAAGACTGCTTCTGGCTCTTTTCATTAGAGGCTAAATGCGGCACTACTGGTAAATCTACTTCCAGCTTGATTTATCCAGTTAATTCCCCATAATTCAACTCTTGAATTCATTGCAGCCTATCTGGAAGGCTGGCAGCAATTACTTTCTTTGTTAACAGTTGCGTATGAAGTAGCTTTAATTAAATATTATTTTGGAAATTAGACAGAATCTTGAGGATTATTGTAATAATCCTCCTCCACCTCCTCCTCCTCCTCCTCCTCCGCCACCTCCTCCTCCTCCGCCACCTCCTCCTCCTCCGCCTCCTCCGCCACCTCCTCCTCCTCCGCCTCCTCCTCCACCTCCTCCTCCTCCTCCTCCGCCTCCTCCTCCTCCTCCACTTCCTCCTCCTCCTCCTCCACTTCCTCCTCCTCCTCCTCCACCTCCTCCTCCTCCACATCCTCCTCCTCCTCCACATCCTCCTCCTCCTCCTCCTCGTCCTCCACGTCCTCCACGTCCTCCTCCACATCCTCCTCCTCCACATCCTCCTCCTCCTCCACATCCTCCTCCTCCACATCCTCCTCCTCCACATCCTCCTCCTCCTCCTCCACATACTCCTCCTCCTCCTCCACATCCTCCTCCTCCTCCACATTCTCCTCTTCCTCCACATCCTCCTCCTCCTCCACCACATTCTCCTCCTCCACATCCTCCTCCTCCATATCCTCCTCCTCCTCCACCTCCTCCTCCTCCACATCCTCCTCCTCCACATCCTCCTCCTCCTCCACCACATCCTCCTCCTCCACATCCTCCTTGTCCACATCCTCCTCCTCCACCTCCTCCTCCTCCATCTCCTCCTACTACTCCACCTCCTCCACACTCCTTTTTAGGTAGAGAAAGGTAGTACTGCTCTTCCTGGTCCTAGAAACCAGGAAAGAACTGAGCGTACTTTGAGATTCCATCGAAAGACTGCTTCTGTCTCTTTTCATTAGAGGCTAAATGCAGCACTACTGGTAAATCTACTTCCAGCTTGATTTATCTAGTTAATTCTCCATAATTCAACTCTTGAATTCATTGCAGCCTATCTGGAAGGCTGGCAGCAATTACTTTCTTTGTTAACAATTGCGTATGAAGTAGCTTTAATTAAATATTATTTTGGAAATTAGACAGAATCTTGAGGATTATTGTAATAATCCTCCTCCACCTCCTCCTCCTCCTCCACCTCCTCCTCCACCTCCGCCTCCTCCACCTCCTCCACATCAACCTCCTCCTCCTCCACCTCCTCCTTCTCATCCTCCTCCTCCTTCTCCTCCTCCACCTCCTCCTCCTCCAACTCCTCCTCCTCCACCTCCTCCTCCACCACCTCCTCCTCCACCACCTCCTCCTCCACCTACTCCTCCTCCACCTCGTCCTCCTCCACCTCCTCCTCCTCCACCTCCTCCACATTCCTTTTTAGGTAGAGAAAGGTAGTACTGCTCTTCCTGGTCCTAGAAACCAGGAAAGAACTGAGCGTACTTTGAGATTCCATCGAAAGACTGCTTCTGGCTCTTTTCATTAGAGGCTAAATGCGGCACCACTGGTAAATCTACTTCCAGCTTGATTTATCCAGTTAATTCTCCATAATTCAACTCTTGAATTCATTGCAGGCTATCTGGAAGACTGGCAGCAATTACTTTCTTTGTTAACAGTTGCGTATGAAGTAGCTTTAATTAAATATTATTTTGGAAATTAGACAGAATCTTGAGGATTATAGTAATAATCCTCCTCCACCTCCTCCTCCACCTCCTCCTCCACAGCCTCCTCCTCCTCCACATCCTCCTCCTCCACATCCTCCTCCTCCACATCCTCCTCCTCCTCCTCCACCTCCTCCTCCTCCTCCTCCACCTCCTCCACCTCCTCCTCCTCCTCCTCCTCCTCCACGTCCTCCTCTTTCTCCTCCACGTCCTCCTCCTCCACCTCCTCCACCTCCTCCTCCTCCAGCTCCTCCACATCAACCTCCTCCTCCTCCACATCCTCCTTCTCCTCCTCCTCCACCTCCTCCTTCTCCTCCTCCTCCTCCACCTCCTCCTCCTCGTCCACCTCCTCCTCCTCCTCCACCACATTCTACTCCACCACCTCCTCCTCCACCACCTCCTCCTCCACCTACTCCTCCTCCACCTCGTCCTCCTCCACCTCCTCCTCCTCCACCTCCTCCTCCTCCACCTCCTCCTCCTCCACCTCCTCCACATTCCTTTTTAGGTAGAGAAAGGTAGTACTGCTCTTCCTGGTCCTAGAAACCAGGAAAGAACTGAGCGTACTTTGAGATTCCATTGAAAGAGTGATTCTGGCTCTTTTCATTAGAGGCTAAATGCTGCACCACTGGTAAATCTGCTTATAACTTGATTTATCCAGTTAATTCTCCATAATTCAACTCTTGAATTCATTGCAGGCTATCTGGAGGACTGGCAGCAATTACTTTCTTTCTTAACAGTTGCGTATGAAGTAACTTTAATTAAATATTATTTTGGAAATTAGACAGAATCTTGAGGATTATTGTAATAATCCTCCACCTCCTCCTCCACCTCCACCTCCATCTCCACCTCGTCCTCCAGTTCCACCTCCTCCTCCACCTCCTCCTCCTCCGCCACCTCCTCCTCCTCCGCCGCCTCCTCCACTTCCTCCTCTTCCACCTCCTCCTCCTCCACATCCTCCTCCTCCTCCACATCCTCCTCCTCCTCCTCCTCCTCCTCCACATCCTCCTCCTCCTCCTCCTCCACATCCTCCTCCTCCTCCACCACATTCTCCTCCTCCACATCCTCCTCCTCCATATCCTCCTCCTCCTCCACCTCCTCCACATCCTTCTCCTCCTCCACCACATCCTCCTCCTCCTCCACCACATCCTCCTCCTCCACATCCTCCTCGTCCACATCCTCCTCCTCCACCTCCTCCTCCTCCATCTCCTCCTACTCCTCCACCTCCTCCACATTCCTTTTTAGGTAGAGAAAGGTAGTACTGCTCTTCCTGGTCCTAGAAACCAGGAAAGAACTGAGCGTACTTTGAGATTCCATCGAAAGACTGCTTCTGGCTCTTTTCATTAGAGGCTATATGCGGCACCACTGGTAAATCTACTTCCAGCTTGATTTATCCAGTTAATTCTCCATAATTCAACTCTTGAATTCATTGCAGACTATCTGGAAGACTGGCAGCAATTACTTTGTTAACAGATGCGTATGAAGTAGCTTTAATTAAATATTATTTTGGAAACTAGACAGAATCTTGAGGATTATTGTAATAATCCTCCTCCACCTCCTCCTCCTCCTCCTCCACATCCTCCTCCTCCACCTCCTCCTCCTCCACCTCCTCCTCCTCCACATCCTCCTCCTGCACATCCTCCTCCTCCTCCACCACATCCTCCTCCTCCACATCCTCCTCGTCCACATCCTCCTCCTCCACCTCCTCCTCCTCCATCTCCTCCTACTCCTCCACCTCCTCCACATTCCTTTTTAGGTAGAGAAAGTTAGTACTGCTCTTCCTGGTCCTAGAAACCAGGAAAGAACTGAGCGTACTTTGAGATTCCATCGAAAGACTGCTTCTGGCTCTTTTCATTAGAGGCTAAATGCGGCACTACTGGTAAATCTACTTCCAGCTAGATTTATCCAGTTAATTCTCCATAATTCAACTCTTGAATTCATTGCAGCCTATCTGGAAGGCTGGCAGCAATTACTTTCTTTGTTAACAGTTGCGTATGAAGTAGCTTTAATTAAATATTATTTTGGAAATTAGACAGAATCTTGAGGATTATTGTAATAATCCTCCTCCACCTCCTCCTCCTCCTCCTCCTCCTCCTCGACCTCCTCCTCCACCTCCTCCACCTCCTCCTCCTCCTCCACATCAACCTCCTCCTCCTCCACCTCCTCCTTCTCCACCTCCTCCTTCTCCTCCTCCTCCTTCTCCTCCTCCTCCTTGTCCACCTCCTCCTCCTCCTTCACCACATTCTACTCCACCACCTCCTCCTCCACCACCTCCTCCTCCACCTACTCCTCCTCCACGTCCTCCTCCTCCTCCACCACATTCTACTCCACCACCTCCTCCTCCACCACCTCCTCCTCCACCTACTCCTCCTCCACGTCCTCCTCCTCCACCTCCTCCTCCTCCACCTCCTCCTCCAAATTCCTTTTTAGGTAGAGAAAGGTAGTACTGCTCTTCCTGGTCCTAGAAACCAGGAAAGAACTGAGCGTACTTTGAGATTCCATCGAAAGACTGCTTCTGGCTCTTTTCATTAGAGGCTAAATGCGGCACTACTGGTTAATCTACTTCCAGCTTGATTTATCCAGTTAATTCTCCATAATTCAACTCTTGAATTCATTGCAGCCTATCTGGAAGGCTGGCAGCAATTACTTTCTTTGTTAACAGTTGCGTATGAAGTAGCTTTAATTAAATATTATTTTGGAAATTAGACAGAATCTTGAGGATTATTGTAATAATCCTCCTCCACCTCCTCCTCCTCCTCCTCCTCGACCTCCTCCTCCACCTCCTCCACCTCCTCCTCCTCCTCCACATCAACCTCCTCCTCCTCCACCTCCTCCTTCTCCACCTCCTCCTTCTCCTCCTCCTCCTCCTTCTCCTCCTCCTCCTCCTCCTCCTCGTCCACCTCCTCCTCCTCCTCCACCACATTCTACTCCACCACCTCCTCCTCCACCACCTCCTCCTCCACCTACTCCTCCTCCACGTCCTCCTCCTCCACCTCCTCCTCCTCCACCTCCTCCTCCAAATTCCTTTTTAGGTAGAGAAAGGTAGTACTGCTCTTCCTGGTCCTAGAAACCAGGAAAGAACTGAGCGTACTTTGAGATTCCATTGAAAGAGTGATTCTGGCTCTTTTCATTAGAGGCTAAATGCTGCACCACTGGTAAATCTGCTTATAACTTGATTTATCCAGTTAATTCTCCATAATTCAACTCTTGAATTCATTGCAGGCTATCTGGAGGACTGGCAGCAATTACTTTCTTTCTTAACAGTTGCGTATGAAGTAACTTTAATTAAATATTATTTTGGAAATTAGACAGAATCTTGAGGATTATTGTAATAATCCTCCACCTCCTCCTCCACCTCCACCTCCACCTCGTCCTCCACCTCCACCTCTTCCTCCACCTCCTCCGCCACCTCCTCCTCCTCCGCCTCCTCCGCCACCTCCTCCTCCTCCGCCTCCTCCTCCACCTCCTCCGCCTTCTCCTCCTCCTCCACTTCCTCCTCCTCCACCTCCTCCTCAACCTCCTCCTCCTCCACATCCTCCTCCTCCTCCTCCTCCTCGTCCTACACGTCCTCCTCCACATCCTCCTCCTCCACATCCTCCTCCTCCACATCCTCCTCCTCCTCCACATCCTCCTCCTCTTCCACATCCTCCTCCTCCACATCCTCCTCCTCCACATCCTCCTCCTCCTCCTCCACATCCTCCTCCTCCTCCACATCCTCCTCCTCCACATCCTCCTCCTCCTCCACATCCTCCTCCTCCACATCCTCCTCCTCCTCCTCCACATCCTCCTCCTCCTACTCCACATCCTCCTCCTCCTCCACATCCTCCTCCTCCTCCACCACATCCTCCTCCTCCACATCCTCCTCGTCCACATCCTCCTCCTCCACCTCCTCCTCCTCCATCTCCTCCTACTCCTCCACATTCCTTTTTAGGTAGAGAAAGGTAGTACTGCTCTTCCTGGTCCTAGAAACCAGGAAAGAACTGAGCGTACTTTGAGATTCCATCGAAAGACTGCTTCTGGCTCTTTTCATTAGAGGCTAAATGCGGCACTACTGGTAAATCTACTTCCAGCTTGATTTATCCAGTTAATTCTCCATAATTCAACTCTTGAATTCATTGCAGCCTATCTGGAAGGCTGGCAGCAATTACTTTCTTTGTTAACAGTTGCGTATGAAGTAGCTTTAATTAAATATTATTTTGGAAATTAGACAGAATCTTGAGGATTATTGTAATAATCCTCCTCCACCTCCTCCTCCTCCTCCTCCACCTCCTCCTCCTCCACCTCCTCCACATCAACCTCCTCCTCCTCCACCTCCTCCTCCTCCTCCTTCTCCTCCTCCTCCACCTCCTCCTCCTCCACCACCTCCTCCTCCACCTACTCCTCCTCCATATCCTCCTCCTCCTCCACATCCTCCTCCTCCACATCCTCCTCCTCCTCCACCACATCCTCCTCCTCCACATCCTCCTCGTCCCCATCCTCCTCCTCCACCTCCTCCTCCTCCATCTCCTCCTACTCCTCCACCTCCTCCACATTCCTTTTTAGGTAGAGAAAGGTAGTACTGCTCTTCCTGGTCCTAGAAACCAGGAAAGAACTGAGCGTACTTTGAGATTCCATCGAAAGACTGCTTCTGGCTCTTTTCATTAGAGGCTAAATGCGGCACCACTGATAAATCTACTTCCAGCTTGATTTATCCAGTCAATTCTCCATAATTCAACTCTTGAATTCATTGCAGACTATCTGGAAGACTGGCAGCAATTACTTTCTTTGTTAACAGATGCGTATGAAGTAGCTTTAATTAAATATTATTTTGGAAACTAGACAGAATCTTGAGGATTATTGTAATAATCCTCCTCCACCTCCTCCTCCTCCTCCTCCTCCGCCACCTCCTCCTCCACCTCCTCCTCCTCCAACTCCTCCTCCTCCTCCTCCTCCAGATTCTCCTCCTCCACATCCTCCTCTCCTCCACATCCTCCTCCTCCTCCTCCACATCCTCCTCCTCCTCCACATCCTCCTCCTCCTCCTCATCCTCCTCCTCCTCCACATCCTCCTCCTCCACATCCTCTTCCACATCCTCCTCCTCCTCCTCCACATCCTCCTCCTCCTCCTCCACTACCTCCTCCTCATCCGCCACCTCCTACTCCTCCACATTCTCCTCCACATCCTCTTCCTCCACATCGTCTTCCTCCTCCACATCCTCCTCCTCCTCCTCCACATCCTCCTCCTCGTCCACATTCTCCTCCTCCTCGTCCACATTCTCCTCCTCCACATTCTCCCCCTCCTCCTCCACATTCTCCTCCTCCTCCACATTCTCCTCCACTCCACATTCTCCTCCACCTCCTCCACCACCTTCTCCTCCACCACCACCCCCACCACCTCCTCCTCCACCACCACCTCCTCCATCACCTCCTTCTCCTCCTCCATGTCTTCCTCCCCCTTTTTCGTTCACAGTGATGCCAGCAGTGCGCTGGGGGCCGCCGCTGCCGCCGCCGCCGGCTGCAGCCGCCTCCCGCCTCCCGCCCGCCTCTCACCGCAGTCTCCCGCCTCCGGCCGCCACCCGCCGCTGCTGCCTCCCGCCCCGCCCGCCTCCTGCCACCGCCCGCAGCCCGCCGCGCTCCCACTCAGCGCGGCGGGAACCGGGCCCTTGTTCGTTCACAGGGATGCCAGCAGCATGCTAGGTGCCGCTGCCGCCGCCGCCGCCCGCCTCCAGCCGCCGTGTCCCGCCTCCCGCTGCCGCCCGCCGCCGCTCGCCGCCGCCGCCCTCCGCCGCTGCCTCCCGCCACCGCCCGCCTTCTGCCGCCATCTCCCGCCTCCCGCCGCCGCCTGACGCCGCCCGCGCGCAGCGGGAGCGCGGCGGGAACCGGGCCCTTGTTCGTTCACAGCGATGCCAGCAGCGTGCTGGGTGCCGCCGCCGCCGCCGCCGCCCGCCTCCGCTGCCTCCCGCCACCGTCCGCCTCCCGCCGCCGTCTCCCGCCTCCCGCCGCCGCCTGCCGCCGCCCGCCGCGCTCCTCGGCGGGAACCGGGCCCTTGTTCGTTCACAGCGATGCCAGCAGCGTGCTGGGTGCCTCCGCGCCGCCGTCTCCCGCCTCCCGCCGCCGCTGCCTCCCGCCACTGCCCGTCTCCCGCCGCCGTCTCCCGCCTCCAGCCGCCGTCTCCCGCCTCCCGCCGCCGCCCGCCGCCGCCGCCTCTGGCCGCCGCTGCCTCCCGCCACTGCCTGCCTCCCGCCGCCGTCTCCCGCCTCCCGCCGCCGCCTGCTGCCGCCCGCCGCGCTCCCGCTCCGCGCGGCGGGAACCGGGCCCTTGTTCGTTCACAGCGATGCCAGCAGCATGCTGGGTGCCGCCGCCGCCGCCGCCCGCCTCCAGCCGACGTCTCCCGCCGCCCGCCGCCGCCCGCCGCCGCCCGCAGCCGCTGCCTCCCGCCACCGCCCGCTTCCTGCCGCCATCTCCCGCCTCCCGCCGCCGCCCGCCGCCGCCGCCGCCGCCGCCGCCTCCCGCCACCGCCCGCCTCCTGCCGCCGTCTCCCGCCGCTGCCCGCCGCCGCCGCCGCCCGCCGCCGCTGCCTCCCGCCACCGCCCGCCTCCCGCCGCCGTCTCCCGCCTCCCGCAGCCCGCCGCGCTCCCCGCTCCGGTAGCGGGAACCGGGCCCTTGTTCGTTAACAGAGATGCCAGCAGCGTGCTGGGTGCCGCCGCCGCCGCCCGCCGCCGCCCGCCGCCGCTGCCTCCCGCCACCGCCCGCCTCCCGCCGCCGTCTCCCGCCTCCCGCCGCCGCCCGCCGCCTCCCGCCACCGCCCGCCTCCTGCCGCCGTCTCCCGCCGCTGCCCGCCGCCGCCGCCGCCCGCCGCCGCTGCCTCCCGCCACCGCCCGCCTCCCGCCGCCGCCGCCGCCTCCCGCCACCGCCCGCCTCCTGCCGCCGTCTCCCGCCGCTGCCCGCCGCCGCCGCCGCCCGCCGCCGCTGCCTCCCGCCACCGCCCGCCTCCCGCCGCCGCCTCCCGCCTCCCGCAGCCCGCCGCGCTCCCGCTCCGGTAGCGGGAACCGGGCCCTTGTTCGTTAACAGAGATGCCAGCAGCGTGCTGGGTGCCGCCGCCGCCGCCGCCTCCCGCCCCCGCCCGCCTCCCGCCGCCGCCTCCCACCGCGCTCCCGCTCCGGTAGCGGGAACCGGGCCCTTGTTTGTTAACAGAGATGCCAGCAGCGTGCTGGGTGCCGCCGCCGCCGCCGCCGCCGCCGCCGCCGCCGCCCACCGCCTCCCCCCCCCCCCGCCTCCCGCCGCCGCCCGCCGCCGCCCGCCTCCCGCCGCCGCCCACCGCCTCCCCCCCCGCCTCCCGCCGCCGCCCGCCTCCTACCGCCTTCTCCCGCCTCCCGCCGCCGCCGCCGCCGCCGCTGCCTCCCGCCGCCGCTGCCTCCCGCCACTGCCCGCCTCCCGCCGCCGTCTCCCGCCTCCCGCCGCCGCCCGCCGCCGCCGCCGCCGCCGCCCGTCGCCGCCGCCTCCCGCCCCCGCCCGCCTCCCGCCGCCGCCTCCCACCGCGCTCCCGCTCCGGTAGCGGGAACCGGGCCCTTGTTTGTTAACAGAGATGCCAGCAGCGTGCTGGGTGCCGCCGCCGCCGCCCGCCTCCCGCCGCCGCCCACCGCCTCCCCCCCCCGCCTCCCGCCGCCGCCCGCGGCCGCCCGCCGCCGCTGACTCCCGCCACCGCCCGCCTCCTACCGCCTTCTCCCGCCTCCCGCCGCCGCCGCCGCCGCCGCTGCCTCCCGCCACCGCCCGCCTCCCGCCGCCGCCTCCCGCCTCCTGCAGCCCGCCGCGCTCCCGCTCCGGTAGCGGGAACCGGGCCCTTGTTTGTTAACAGAGATGCAAGCAGCGTGCTGGGTGCCGCCGCCGCCGCCGCCGCCGCCCGCCTCCCGCCGCCCCCCGCCGCCGCCGCCCTCGCCCGCCGCCCCCCGCCCGCCGCCGCCGCCGCCGCCGCCGCCGCTTCGTGGAGCCGTTCGCGGGGCCTACCTTTTCGAAGAGTACCCATGCCCTCGATGGCTCCAACACCCCTTGTCTCTTGACTCCGCGTCCATGGGGCCCCAGGAGACACTCCACGTTCGCGGAGAGGCCTGGAGGACACACAGCGCTCACCGCTCCGCTCCCCTTCGGCGTACATCCTCTCTGGAAGCCACTGGAACAAGGCAGGGCCCGCCCCCAGGAAGGGGGCGTGGCCACGGCGCCCGCTCCAAGGACCCCGGGTCAGGCTGCCCTCCGCGCCGCCTGAGAAAACGCAGCCCCACTGTGATTGGATGAGGCAATGCACTATAATAAATGAATGAATAAAAGCTATATAAATATGAGGCACACATTAAAGAAGAGACATGTTTACCACCAAGAATTGTGGAGTATTTCTTTACAAGAACATTTCAAGGCACAAATAAAAATACTTCAGGAAATATATACTAAATCTTTTAATTCAAATAATAGTATAGAATCCTTCTCAGAAAGATTATTGTACATTATATCTATTATTTTACAATAATAGAAAATAAAATTAGTAATACAAATATTTAAAGCCAATCATCAGAATTAAATTAATATTTATTTATATAAACAATGTAAGTAAGTAAAAATCATCAATTCCATTTAATATAAAGTATATTTCTGGAATATAATTATTTTTAAATGAGAATTATCAATTTCAATTCAACCAAATATATATATTTGTATATACACACACACACACACAGATATATATATATCTGAATTATTATGCTGCATACCAGAAATGAACACATTATAAACTGACTATACTTCAACAAAACAATAAAATTTTTTTAAAAAGGAAGCCAAGTTCCTCCAGATACCCCATAGACACTTCAAAAGCCACTTGGTGAGGGCCAGATGCATCATTTAATCAGCCTGAAAATTCGTGGGAGGAGGAAACATTATTCTTATCTTAGAGACCAGGGAAGTTTCAGATTGTTTTGCATAAACTTTTAGGTTGGCAGAATGGGATGAGCAGACCCTGGGATTCCTACTCAGTCCTGAGTGTCCCCTATAATTCCATGGCTCTCCAGAACTCAGGCAGCATAACAGACTGATGGGGCCTGCTGGGTTCAGAAAGTCCACGCTTTTGCAATCTGTCTCTCCCTGCCTTTTTTTTCAGGGAGTACTGATAACAAAGTCCTCTTGATGAGGGCAGAAGTCCCTGAAAACTAGAAGGCAGACACGGTCCAGTATTGCACAAGAATACTAAGCACAGCCCTTGGCTTATGACTCCATCTTTCCTGAGAACCCTAGTGGTTGAAAGAAAGTAAAAGGCACTTATTATCCACTTCTGTTGTAACAGTTTCATTTCGACTTTGACCTTGTTGGGCTGTCAGGCTTCCAGATGAGGGTTTTGTGACACTAAGATTAAGAAAGATCTCAGTTATTCAGCTATTCAGCTATTCAGCTATTTCACATCCTCCCAAGACAGTGGGAAGTTGTCTGCACAGACATTTTTTTCTCAAAGCTTCTCTGTACTCAACCATTATTTAATTAAACACCAGCCATGTGCCAGGATCTGCTGCTTCTCTGTTTGGCATATCTGCAGCCTGGTGGCCTCAGCTGCAATCTAAGGTTGACAGACATTGCAAGGCTCAGAAGATACTAGAAAGATGAGGACTTGGTTGGAAGGATGAGGGGACGAAGGGAGAGAAAAGCCTGCTACTCCAAGGTGGGGGTGGGGGAGGCTTAAAATTGCCCAAGAAGGGCTCAAGGAAAACGTGGCAGTGGAATTTGGAATCTGAACTGTTTGTCAGAATTGATAAGGATGTTCTTTTTCCTTTTCTTTCTTTTTTTCCCCTCCCTTTTTATTAAAGTATAGTCAATTTGCAATGTTGCATCAATTTCCGGTGTACAGCATAATGTTTCAATCATCTGTATACATGCATAGATTCATTTTCATATTCTTTTTCATTATAGGTTACTGCAAGATATTGTGCTATACAGAATAAACTTGTTGTTTGTCTATTTTATATATAGTATTTAGTATCTGCAAATTTCAAACTCCCAATTTATCCAAGAGGTGAATATAGCTCAGTGGTAGAGTGCATGCTTAGCACACATGAGGTCCTGGGTTCAATCCCCAGTACCTCCATTAAAAAATTAATTAATTAATTAATTAAAGATAAGGACATTCTTACCATGGAAATTTATCAGTGAAAAGTTGCTTGCCGTTAGGGGAGGAAGACATAAATATAGTGATGGATAGAATTTTGGAGAAAAACTTGTATGTAACAGTCATTAGAAACATACTCAGCAGGAAAACCAGAAGGTCCAGACAAGAAGCAAATGATTTCTCAAATGACAATAAGAAAGTCTCCCTAAATTTAACCTGAATCTCCCCTGCTCTGATACTTTACATACATTTCATCTCCTTTACCTCTCTGGGTTTTATTTAAAAAGCACTCTTTATATGGTGACTTGTGTAAACATGTCTCATGAAAGAACCAATCAGATAAGGTCATGGGGTGTAAGCTCGGTGACAACTGTCATAGCACACTGATGAATCACCATCAGTGATGAGGTGTCTGCAAGTCGTCTTTTACTAAAAATAAGGAACCTAAGCTTGTGAATGATTTCCCTATTTTTAAATAGGGGGTGAATTGAAGGTTATCTCGGTCACAGTGCCATTCTGACTTGTGTATGCTCCAGTGCTGTTGCCGGAGCAGCACAGATACCGGTGTGGTGACGGGGAAGCCACTGAGTGTACCTATTAACCACGCACCTCTTTGACAGATACCTGAACCACTCAGTGCAGACCTGGTGCCAGTCCCCGGGGGGTACATCCAGCTGCCAGCAGATGTGAGTTCCTGTCCTCAAGAAGCTTGCCAGGTAGCAGGAAAACCAGCCAAGTGCTTTTCATATACTGTCTGTATCTTCACAACAACCCTAAGAACTACTGTCAGCTTCCCCATCGTACATGTTTGGGGCAGCTAAGACTCTAAAGCTCACGGTCTAAACCAGCAGCTTCCAAGCACATCTGGGCATATGTTCCTTTCAGTGTAGAAAACTTTATTGCTCATCTGTGTGTGTATTTAAATAAGTATACATTTTTCTATATATTTAAATAAGTCTAGGTTTGTAGATAGTTATACTTTGTATATACATGTATACATATGCTTACACTTTTTATGTACATCATATGGACCTCCCCGTACACTCACCTTGAAGACACACCACCGTGTGGCTTCCTGATTTTGTCCATGTCCAGTGGGAATAATCTGCTTCCAATCTCCCCTTCCCAACCTAACCCTAGATTTTGCTCTGGATGAGTGGGAATGGGTACCCTGTCTAAGAGCTTGATCTATGGAATTAAAGACAAATAAACAAATAAAGAGCAGTAGTTTTCAAGTTTAGACTAGGTTTTTGTATGGCTAAGGATGTTTTGGCAGAATTCCTTGATGAGTTTCTTGGTTTTTTTTTTTTTTAATATGCAAAGGTGAGTTTTTCTCCTTTTGTAAACCCTACCCCTTTCCTTTGAATTCTCTTTCCTGCCTGAATCTTAAATATCTCCAACAAAAGGGTGAGCGCCTTGTCTGTCTGTTTCAGTCCCCATAGGACCCAGTAAAGGACTGAATGCATTAGGAAATCTTCGTCCTGTTGGAAAAAAGAGGACTTTTTATTTCAATTGTAGAATAGTTATTACTATCTTGTATCCTAACAGACTTCCCCAGACACAGGAGGGGGGCGGCTGGGCTGCTTTGATGTCTCCAGACATGGAAGACGAGGAACATGCAGCAGGTCATCTGCAGATGGATGAAGCAGCCTGGGTGACACCAGGGCTGTCACCTCACAGGCACAATGAAGAGGGGGGCTGGGAAACAGGGGCAATAGAGGCAAGTCCTCCCACCTCTCTACCCATCCTGGCCCCAGGGCCCCCAAAGTCACCCAACTTCCTCTTTCCCTCTTTGCTTCTTCCTCCATGGAGATGCCTGTACAGAACCACCAGGAGAATGGCTGCAGGTCCCTCCCCGACTTGGTACTGCCACGTCCCTCTGTGCCGTGAGACTCTGCTGCTGTCCTGGGTTCCAATTCTAACAGTCACTAATTTCCTGGGAGGCACGAAGCCTCACTTGCTCACCTAGAGGAAGAAAGCATGGAAGTTAATGAACAACCTTCCAAGGTCCTTCCAGCTCTGGCGTTTTTGACCCTGCCTCTCTCCTTTCTTCTCCCCTGGCCTTTTAGAATGAAGCAGGAGGATTTGTCCTGAAAACGTGCCTTGGGTTGTGGCATTGCTGTTGACCAGGGAGCTGCAGAGGAAGCATGAACGGAGGGCTGGGTCCTTTTCTCTCACAGGATGCGTGCACACACCCCATATTCTAACATGTTTTTCCATCTGACATTTCGAGTAACTATCCTCACGTTGTCAAGGTCTGTTTTGCATTCTCTGGAAGGAGCATACACCGTGACAAATGGTCTCCAATTAGGCATATGGCCCTGCATTGATTTCCTCGTTGCCAGGATGTAGTAACAAACTTATTGTCCCCAGATGTAAAAATAATGAACTTACCACCAAGAGTGGAACATTGACAATGTGAAACAGATTAGATCTATTGGAGCCTCAGAGACAATCCTTAATTTTCAGTAGAACATTGCTTTTTATTTTCATCCTAAGTGAATTTCAATTCCCTTCCTCCTAAAACCTTGTTTTAAGATGGTCAGAGTGATTAGGAGTTTAAAAGCTTTTTTTTTTTTTTTAAGTGGATGTATTACTTGGAAATTGCGCTCAGCTATGACCAACAAAGACAGAAGACACAGTGGCTTAAACATGACGGGGACTTTATTATCTCTCCTACGGCTTGAAGTTGGCAGGGAGATAGTTCAGCGTGGTCCAGTGGCTCCAAGATGCCCCCAAGGTCCCAGGTGACCTTTATTTCTGCCCCACTAGCTTTAATGTAATGATTTCTAGCTCTGAAATTGTCTCCTCATTACCAGATGGCCACTGCAGTACCAGACCTCACATCTGAGTTCCAGGCAGGGAGAGGAATTAGAAGGGAAGGGCATACTGGCACGTGGCACTCAAGTCAGTTGAGAGGCCCACTCAACAACACCTACCTGTATTTCATTGGCTGGAACTAAACCAAATGTCTACCTCCATCTGCCAGGAAGCCTGGAAGATGCAGATTTTTTTTCAGGGTACACTGACACTTTCCCCACCAAATTCAGGGGAAAAGGAGAGAAAGGAAAAGGGAGAGAATGAACTTGGGGTAGGCAACTGCCCTAAGCGGGGTTGTTTTTCCTTCTAAAATTAATACCTGTTTACAGAAATGGAAAAGAATGAGGTAAAGTTAAAGTTAAAGAAAGATTTTAACTTAGTGATCCCTAGTCGCATTTAATGTAATTGTTTTATTTTTTAATGTAATGTAATTGTATTTTTGATGTTTTACTAGTATTTGTGTTTTTCTGATTGTATTTCTCTGACTATAAAAGGGATGTCTATTTATTAGGGAAACTTTGAGCAAAGTACAGAGAAGAAAATAGAAATCACCCATAACCCAGAGATAATCATTAAACTATTTTGTTGCATTTTCTGCCACTTTTATATCTATTTTTCATATTATTAATCATAGTGTATGTATCAGTTGGTACCTTTTTTCACTTTCTAAATAAAATAAGTGAATTTATATACGACCCTACCTAGTGTTTCCCTGCACCCTCATAACAGAGCATTTCAAATCATTGTTGCAAAGCTGTTTGGAAGGTGCTTGAAGTAGGAGAGGATGAATAACATTGGCTGGTTTTCTCCTGCTCTGCTTCTGGGGGACCTTACAGCAAATGGGGCTCACTTCTCTTTCATGCACTAAGACTAGATGACATGCTCTCCTTTCTGTATTTTTCCATCTTAAAAAATGTCAAGCGTCCATGCCAAGAGTTAAAATGATTTCTTCGGGGAACATGAGCCGTCATGCCCATCCTGATGCAGAGCTCACAGAGGTGGATTCTGCCCTGGCTTGTAAATTCATAGGATCTCATAGCTAGATAGGGTCCTCATGACCCCCGTCCCAACCCCTAATGCAGCAGTGAAGAGAAGCAGAAAGGAAAGGTGCCCTGCTCAGGGTCACAGTCAGCATGATCAATAACCAGAACCCAGGTCTCTCGAGTAACTTCTAGTGATTTTCCAAACTACTTGAGATGCTTGGAATGATGCAACTGCTTGGTAAACTTCAAAGGAGTTACAACGCCTACAAAAATGTGCAACTAACTGCAGCCAGTTGTTAAAGGCATTAACTAAAGCTTAGAGATTCATAACTTGCTTAGGATGGCATTTCTCCAACAGGCAGTTCCATTGTATATACCTGGATTTTCAGGGAAAATATTCACTCTACAGAAAACAAGTTTTTCCATTCAGTGTTCATTGTCTATGAGCTCAGACCTTGCGAAGTGACAAAGAATGGTGCTAGAGATTTACAGAATTTGCAGCCCGGTTGGGGAGGTGAGAGAGACCTGAGCCAATATGGCGCATTCGTACAAATAATGGAATGTCATGCAACTGTAAAGGGGAGTGAGGTAAACTTGCATGAACTGTTATGGAAAGATGGCCATGATATAGCAGTGGAAGAAAACTGCTGATTGCAGTGGCGTTTGGTGATATATATAGTATGATCTCTTCTGTCTTTAAAAAACAAAGTGCATTCACACACATATTTTTGTATGCATAGAACACACTAGACAAGTACACACAAACTTAACAGTGGCTGCTCAATAGAGTGGAATTTTAAGACGGGGAAATAACTTTTAAAAAAATTTATTGAAGGGTAGTTTTTTTTTCCTTTTTTCACTCACCTACTTCTATTTTTAAAATACAATCATATATAACTGGTTTCCCCATCATACATTTTGAATAATTATAGTATCCACCAGAGAGGAATTGTGGCAATTAAATGAGTTGCTATGAATAAAATGCTTAGAATGCTCTGCCAGGCACATACTCAGAGCTCAATAAACATTAGCTGTTATGATGCTGCTGCTGCTGCTGCTGATGGTGGTGGTGATGATGTTGACGATGTGGATGATGAGTGTTCACATGATGCTGCTGGGCATGTACATTTGTACAAGTTATTTACAAATCAATTTGACCAGATATGGATATATACATATATACATATTATATATGTATATATATATATATATATATATATATATATATATATATATATATATACACATATATGCCAAAAGGCCTTTAAAATTTGAAAACATTTTGACCCAGTAGTTCCAATTTCAGAAATGTCTTCTATGGAAAAAATTGAATGAGTATATAAGAAATACGCACAAAGATGAATAAAGAGCAAAATGTTGGCAACAAGCTAAATGTTCAAAAACAGGAGTAGTTTAATAACTTATGGTACATCTTTACAATGGAATAGTATACATTCATGGTACAAGTGAATTCATTAATGTGGTAGTATGTTAATGATATAATATTAAGTGAAAAAAGGCAAATTTCCAAGTAGCATCTACAATATGATTCCATTATGGTACAAAAAGTATAATGTACATATGTCTGTTTAAAAGAACATGCACTTGAATTTCTTTTTTTTAGTTTTTCCTTTAATTTTGTTTTTGGTTTTTTGTTTCATTTTTCACTTTTATTAGGTAGAATTGTTACAATTTGACTGCACATATACAATGTATTGCATGTAAATCTATATACACAATATACTGCACATTTAAAAAAATTTACATATATGTACTGTTCATTGTTTCTAGGACCATTTAGAGCTTTAGCTTTTTAAACTTACATAGTTATCAAAGGAATAAAGCCAAGCACAAAATAAAAATTAATTCAAAAAGATACATACACCCCACTTTTAACAGCAACATCCTTTATAATTGCCAAGATATGGAAGCATCCTAAGCGCACATCAGTAGATGAATGGATAAAGAAGATGCAGCACATATATGTAATGCAATAAAATTCACCCATAAGAAAGAAGGATATTTTGCTATTTGTGGCCCTTCATTCACTTTTTTTTTTCACTTCAAAACCCAGAGTTTTATAACTGGCATAAACATTTCTATACATGCACTTGAATATTAACAGTATTGAACCCTGGGCAATTGCAAAAACTTTCTTCTTTTTCACTTAGATACAGTCTTCAATTGTTTCTACAATGACTATCTATTACCTTTACAAGTATTTAAAAGAAAGGCAAAAGGCCTTTGGGAGAGCATTTCACCTGCAGCCTCCACGCCAACAGACTGGCGCGGGGCTACCTCTGGCTGGGAGCCCGAGGAGATGCAATGCTTCCAGGTTCCAAGGATCCAGTGGGCAAGTTTTTTCAGTGTCTACTGCAGACTCAGCAGACAAAGGACTAGTGTCTGGCCTGACTCAGGAGACGGATTTTGAATGTTGACTAAATGCCAAGAAGAAGGAAATAGGTGAGCAAAATCAGGTCAAGCTACTGCAATCAGCAAACTCAGATTCTTATGATAAGCATTCTTCTCATTTTGCGTGGTGCAGTCCCAGTGGGCCTCTGGTCTCAGCACAATTATGAATAACAAACACCCCTTTCATTCTTATTCTCCCTACCCACTTGGAGTTCGCTCACTTGTTTCATTGTTCGCTTGTTTCAAATTTGTTCTTCCAGCTGCTGCATTTCCTATATGTTGAAGTTGGTTAAAGGCTTGATTCACGTTCAACTTCTTTTTTGGCAAGAATCCTTCATAGATGGTTCTGGGTGCTGTATGTTGCCTCGTGTAGGGAGGTACACAGTGTCTGGGTGCCCTGCTTTCAGTAATACACACATTGACAAGTGGATTCATGTGGTGTCCACATGACTGAGTCATTGTAAAGTTTCTCATCCATTCATTCAACCATTTCATGGTTTCATCCATGAATGAATGGTTGCATTAGAAGCTAGAAAATAGGTCTAATTACACTATTCCTTCCAAATTTATTGACTGGAATCCTTTTGTAGAGAAAAATGATCCT
The DNA here is from genome assembly GCF_048564905.1 of Vicugna pacos. Classification (NCBI taxonomy): domain Eukaryota; kingdom Metazoa; phylum Chordata; class Mammalia; order Artiodactyla; family Camelidae; genus Vicugna; species Vicugna pacos. The sequence continues at coordinate 21,907,802 of NW_027328742.1, read as the reverse complement.
TATCAATTAGGACTTACTCTCTAGGATAGTAAGGGCTGAATAAACACTTGTCTCTTTCCCTTTAATGGTCAATTTTCAGAGTAAGGAGTTGAAACCCTAGTTGTTTCCAGTGAGGTCTACAGTTTCTATTTTGTTTTTTTGTTTTGGTTTTTTGATGTTTTTTGTTTGCTGTTTTTCGGTGGGAAGATTTCTACTTCCTTTTTGAAAGTCTGGTACCATGCTGAATTCATTGGGTCTTCCTTTAATTTAAATGCATTTATAAAACAAATTATCCTCACAAATTAGGAATTGTCCACAGTAGTCAGGGTTCTCCAGAGAAACAGAACCAGAACCAGTAGGATGTGTGTGGATAGAGAGAGAGAGAGAAAGAGAGAGATTTATTCTAAGAAGTTTGCTCATACCACTGTGGGCCCAGCAAGTTTAAAATCTGCAGGGCAGGCAGGCTGACTGGAGACCCAGAGAACAGCTGACGCTGAAGCTCAAGGCCAAGGCTTCTGGAGTCAAGACCTCCTCTTCTTCGGGGAACCTCTGTCTTCTTTTCTTATGGCCTTCAATTGACTGGGTAAATCCCACGCACGTTAAGAAAGGTAATATACGCTTTACCCAAGGCCAACTGATTTAAATGATAATCTCATCTAAAAAATACATACCGTGACAGCAATATCTAGACTGATGTTTGACTAAACATCTGGGTACTATGGCCTAGCCAAGTTGACATATCATATTAACCATCACATTATCTCCGTATTTAAAAACAAAACAAAACAAAACAAAAAACTGGCAATACAAGTTAGGAAACGTAAAATGGGTGATAAGGTCAGGGCTTACTGGAGGTATTCAAAGACGCAAAAGGACGCTGGGACTGAACCAAACAAGAAAGGTCTGAATTCGTTATTTCTGTGTGTTCTACTGGCTTGAGCACCAGACCGAGAGGGGGCAAAAATGGCCCTCGTTCTGACACTTCTCACATGGAATTTATACTGGGTCACTGAGTTTCAGAATCTTCACCTGAAAATCCAGGCTACTAACTACTGTCCTACCTGCCATCATACTTTGTTATGACAGCCAAGAGCAATTGCATATATTAAAGTATTTTGAAAACTCCAAATTTGTTATGCAAGAATCAGGTGTCATTAGACTGCTTTTGTCAGACAACCAACGAACCACAGAGTGTCAAGCAAATGTGCTTTGAAGATACAGTAAGTGCAAAGCCACATCATGATGTTCAATGACTTTCTCTTCATTTGAGAGAAGCCACCAGTCTTCAGACCCACTTTTTAAGAAGAGGGACTGTTGTTACTCTCCTAAGGGGAAAGGAATCAGAGCACACATTTTCTATATTAATGCCTTTCTCTATAAATTCGTGTTTCCCTTAGAATTCCTATTTCTGTGTGTCAACCAGGGAGCATTGACAAGTGCAAAGGATAGATTTCTGACTGGCTTGATTCATTCATTTACTTATTCAATAGGTTTTTATCAAACACCTATTATACGTGAGACAGCACGACAGGTGCTGTTGAAGACACAGATATGAATCAAGTCTAGATTCTGTCCTTGAGCAATTTACAGATTCTTTAGAGGAAGATGCCATAATTAAAAAAAAAAAACCCTGTAATGTAATGTAGAGATTGAAATGTACCATGAGAGAGAGCAGTAACATCCCATGGAAATTCAGGGAAGGCGAGATCAGTTTCAGCTGAAGGCTCCAGACAGCTTCCTGGAGGAGGTGGCGCTGCTAGACTGAAGAAGAGAGAGAGATTTGGGCCGGTGAGGCGGGACAGGGTGGAGCAGATAGAATCCGGACAGGATGCTGTCAATGCGGTGGAGAATACCAGGTACTTACAGGGAAGAAATAAGAAGGCTGTTTGAACATGTGCTATTGTGTTGCAATTTATAAATTCTCTCCTTTACCTCTAACTTCCTTCTCTATGCTTTTGGAGAAGATCCTAAGATTTATCTAACACTGAGATGGCAAAAAGACTTCCTCTGTCTGGGTGACCAGCTTCAATGCATGAGTAGCAGAAGGTCACATCAGGTCGGTCAGCTCAACGGAGCAGGTCATTGTCTGAGAGCTACTTAATCTGTTATAATTTTATTGTACTTGGGGTGCCTTTCAATTCTAAAACTACGATTCTAATGATTCTCAGAAATCAATGCTCGTCTGAAGGTTCTTTGTCATTTTAGATATAAACCTTTCTTAGCTAGAGGACCCAATGTCCATAGTTCATAAACAGAAAACACAGAACTTAATTTAGCCTCCTTGATGATGCGGGATCACCCTCAAAACAGAAGGGATCAGACTGTGCTGTAGCACAGTATTGCTGGGGTCCACAGAGGCACAAAGGGTAATATGTCCCCAGACTCAGTGGCTCTGGATTGCTCTGTGATAATCATTTTCTTTCTTCTTTTTCTGCTTGCTGTTGAACTGTTGAACATTCAGTGCTCAGATTTTGATGCTGTCAGCATATCTACCCATTTTATCTCATTTTTGTTCTGTTTGCTGCTTTTATTCTCCATGAGTCTTGGGAGTCAGATCCCCAAGTTCTGTTAGAATTACATGTAAAGTAAGAGCAAATCAGCTCTGAATAAGGATCTAAGATTACTGCCATGGCCTGTTTCTTGAGACTTAGTGCAATCTGGTCTGCTGTTTAATTAAAGGTGTGTATGTCAGAGAGAGAGAAACACACACACACACAGAGTGTATGTTTGCATGTGTGTGGATATATAAATGTGCTTTTCCTTTCTGGTGTTTTAACTGTGATTGTGTGAAGTCAAGCTCAGGATAAGTAAAACGTGACAGCCTATAATTTGCCTAAAGAAATTGAGAAGCATAGAAAAATCTAAGATTAGAAGAAATTCTGTAACATTGCATACAAGAGATAATCCTGGTTGCCCCTGAGATTACACAAACACTTTGTGAGGATTATAAAGTAGGATAAGGAGCAATCGTTATCTCTGAGAAACAGCAGTTACATGATTAGTCCAAATTCCCATGGGAAATTGAAAGAAATTGATGATCAGACTTGAGGTCTCAGACTCCCAAACTGGAGTTCCTTCAGTTACTACGAAATGCTGCCCACATGATAATCATTATTCAAAATCAAAAGAAATCCTGTGCCTCTGAACTTCTACACCACATTGGGAGGGCACATAACCAAGCATGCGGGTTTGGAGTAGGTACCATGGGTCCCCCTAATCAACCACCGAGTGTGCTAAACAGAATCACCTGAAGGGCTTGTGAAAAACGTGGATGCTCAGGTCCCATTATTAAGAGTCTATTTTAGCAGATCTGGGATTGGGACCAGAAGTCTGGGAGAGATTTTCACCCTTAACTACTTAAGCATCCAACTCCATTGTAACTATAATACCGTTATCCCTCCAGGTTTGGATTTTACGAGAAACGTAAGTTGCCTTTGTGTCCCCAGTCATTTAGTGTTCAGGCTGGGGCTTTAGATAGCCAGAAGGTCATTGTTTTACTTTGTTTTGTTTTGTTTTTTCACAGCACATCCTTCTTCCTGCTGTGGCCTTTCCTGTCCGTCTCACTGTGTACTTCTCAGCTGCTTTGCCCACGCCTGTGCCAAGATAACAGAGTACCTAGGCATGCATGAGATCCCACCCAGTTTCTTTCTGTTCTCCCTCGACTTGTGATACTCAGCTGGAAGTGGTGACGAGGTTACTACAGGACGTTCTAACTGGCCGGGCCCTGCCTCACGGGATGGTTGAGGCTTTTTCAGCAATGATCATGTTTTTGAAAGAAGGGTCAAGTGGTTGAAGGTAATGTTAATAGTAAAAATGGTGACAGTGATTCAGCTGGGAACTCAAAGTATCTGACGGGGTTGAAGGCACACCTGCCAGATGCTACCCCAGCAGCAATAGGGGAGCTTAGTGAGAGTAGACACCAGAACAGGTGTTTTTAAACACATTACCTCATTTAAAACTCACGACAGTCCTAAGATGGGAATACGATTGTTCCTTTTTTATATATAATGAAACTAAAGTAGAGAAGCAATTGATCCAAGTTTGTACAGCTAGAAAGATGCAAAGACAGGTTGAAAATCAGTGTGGCAGGTGTAGGGTTTTACTTCTGGCCACTGGCCTACATTGGCACACAACCAGATTTGTGCCAGACTATGATCTGAATACACATTCAGATGTTGCAAGGATCTGAATGCTTGCCTGTGATCCTAAGCAATGCTATGGAGAAGGCTGGTTCCCTCTGTATACCTTGGGGGCATTGTAGGAAAACTGAACCATGTAGGTTCTAGAAGCTTTGTACCAAAAGGCCAAGAAATCTTCTGTACCCTGAAGTCAGTATCAGGGTCTGCGACTGATTCAATGCCTGGGGGAAACATGGCGGTCTCACTGAACACAGGGAGCCCTCTCCATCAGGGAGCCCTGTAGAATTCCGAAGAAATCACAGAGAAGGAGGCTGCCCACAGGTCTGCAGGACCTTGAGAGCTGGCCTGTGGGCTCCCTGCTGCTTTAGAGAGGTTCCAGTCTCCTTCCTCATACTTAAAATCAGATGTCAACATGATGGAGCTGGGTTGGAAATAGCATTGTCACCAATGAACGCTGAACCCGGTGGTCTCTGAACACCTGGGTGGCTGAGTCGCTAAGGACCCTGCAAACGAATAGGGTAAACACATGAGGCCTGGGTCTCCCAGCCAACCCTGTTCCAACCAGAATAGCTCAGCTGAAATATATTTTATATATTGAGCTTCTCTGTAAACTTCTATTTGAAGAAGGTATTCCATGTTAAGAAACATGCTTGAAAATAACTGTTTCTATCCTCCTGAATTCATCTATTATTTTTCCTAAACCCTCCTGGGCAGTTGGGGATCTGAAGTCTAGTCTCTGAGGCTGAACAAAGTCTGAGGAATAACCTCTCCCTTCCGTAAGCTCCCAACTTATCTGGTTGGTCTCTGTCTTAGCCCTTTATTGAGATGGAAAAGGGACCAATGTATCAAGTGCCCTTGATGGCAAAATTGTATCCTTGTCTGAGGAAAGGACAACTCTTCAATTAAACCTGATACTTCAGGTCACAAAGGGATGAAGGGACTACCACTCAGGTCCCTGTATATCACTGTGGAAAGAACATCACTTCTACCACTGTCCACCCTTAGTCAACTCATACCTGAGTGTCTATTGTACAAAATATCCAGAGAAAGCCTGAGTTCCCTTGGGCAGGGAAGAGTGTCTGGCTATCTAGCTCCAGCAGACGCCATTGATTGCCTGCTTGGTGATTATTATTCACTGTAGGTCCCTGCAACGTGGAGTTTATGATCTGGAAGACTGAATGCATAGTTAACATATTTATATATTAAAATGTGTTTTAATTTTATTTATGAGGTGATTAGTGGGAAAATATTACATATAAATATCTTTGACCTTTAGAAATATGATAAATAATGGTTTTAAATCAGTATACAAACATTCTGTAAAAGCATTAAGACTCCGGTGACACAAGGAGTCATGTTAGATATTATGTAAAGACAAATTTCTTTTTGTTCATTGTGTTACTAAGCTTACATGCACAGTGAGGGAGTCGCACAGACCTGTGTCTTCTGAGCAGGGGGCCTTTGACCTCTGTCTGGGACGCTGTAGAAGGGGCTTTCCTGTCAGGCGGATCGTTAGATTAAATCACTTCTAAGATTTCTTTGATTTTTATGTTTCCTTTTCTTTTTTCTTAAACTTTGGCTTCTTTTCTTCATTGTTTTATCTGCTTAGACGTTATCTCATATCAGCAGGCATGGTGGAGCCCTCCTTGCTGTAACCCAGCACACGGCTTCTCATAGTCGCTTCTTAGGGTAGTCAGGCTGGGGGATATTAAAATCTGTTATACAAAGAAAGCATTTTGTGATTAAATGAGTTAGATATAAGTAAAGTTTTTTTTTAAAAAAACTGCTGGGCTGCTTCAGTGCTTTAGTTTGTTGATGTTGACCATGACTTTCTGAGAGAGACTGATACAGCAAGTAGTACTCCACAGAGGTCTTTGACCAGGAAGCCCTTTTTTTCATGGAGTGTCTTGTGAAAACTGTCTGAGGGACACTAGAGGTGAAGTGTTGATGCTAATGATTTATATTTCACACTGAAAGGTATTCTAATTCATTACTGGGATTCTCTTTCTCCTTGCCTCTCCTCCCTCTCCAAATCCAACACTATATAAATAAAATGGAAATAAAAGCAAAAATTAAAAAATAAGACCTAATTAAATTTATAAGCTTTTGCATAGCAAAGGAAACTATAAACAAAACAAAAAGGCAACGTACGGAATGGGAGAAAAACATTTGCAAACGATGCAACTGAGAAGGACTTCATTTCCAGAATATACAAACAGCTCATACAACTCAGTAACAAAAAGGCAAACACCCCAATGAAAAAATGCAAACATTTCTCCAGTGAAGACATACAAATGGCTAATAGCAGATGAAAATGCGCAATATCACTAATTACCAGAACAATGCAAATCAAAACTACAATGAGGTATCACCTCACACCAGTCAGAATGGCCATCATTAAAAAGTCCATAAACGATAAATGCTGGAGATTGTCGTACTAAGTGGAATAAGCCAGAAAGAGAAAGAAAAATACCATATGATATCACTCATATGTGGAATCTAAAAAAAAAAAAAAGACAAATGAGTTTATTTACAAAATAGAAATAGACTCACAGACATAGAAAACAAACTTATGGTTACTGGGGGGAAAAGAATTGGGGAGGGGTAAATTGGGAGGTTGGGATTAGCAGATACACACTACTATATATAAAATAGATAAACAACAAGGTCCTACTGGGAATTATATTCAATACCTTATACTAACCCATAAAGAAAAAAATATGAAAAGGAATACATATATATATATGTACAACAGAATCACTGTGCTGTGCACCAGCAATTAACATTGTAAATCAACTATACTTCAATTAAAACAAAATGAATCCAACAATGTACAAATATGATTATGTATCATGACTAAGTGGGGTTCATCCCAGAAATGAATACTGGCTTTACATTCACCAAAGTGAATGTTCAAAATTCAACATTTTAACAAAGTAAAAAATATATGGTCAGCTCATATACAGAAGCAGCATTTGACAAAAATCTAACATCTTTATAAAATCTTTCAGCAAAGTAAGAATCTAACATCTTTATAAAATCTTTCAGCCTGATAAATTAGGGCATATGGGGAAAACGTGCATCTTACATTAAATGTAATAGTAAATGACTGAATACTCTTCTCCTGAGGTAAGAACAAAAAGAGGGTGTCTCTACTTCTGTTCATTGTGCTGGAGGTTCTAGCCATTGCAGTAAGGCAAGAATCTGTAAGAAATCTGCTTGACCTAATAAGTGAGTTTAGCACACTTGCAAGATAAAGGGCCAATATATAGAAATTAGTTGTGTTTCTGTACACTATAATAAAATGGAAATAAAAAGCACCCACTATTTATAATAGTATAAAAAATATAATATACTTAGGAAATAACTTGGAAACAAATGTGAAAGATGAGTACTGAAACTGAAAACCATTATTGAAAGAAGTTAAACCTGAAATAAATGAGATATCCTGTGTCCTGGATTTGAAAACCCAGTATTAAAATGTCAGTTCTTCCCATATTGATCTATAGAGTTGATGTAATCCTAATCAGGATCCCAATAGGCTTTTAAAAAAAGTAGAAACAGGATGGTTCTAAAATTTATATTAATATCAGATATGATTAAATGTATGTCCATAGCAAAGCTGCGCTATACACCAGTTAATTTAGTGTATGTCTGTGCAGTTGTTTGATGTATATGACAAGGATGATAGAGCAGTGCTGCAGTGGGGTGTGGGGTAAAGGGTCATCTTTTCATCATGTGATCTGAAGGCTACTGGATAGGCATATATGGAAAAAGAAACTAAATATTGACTTCACCATAAAGACAAACATTTAATTCCAGGTCAATTGCAGATCTAAATATGAAAGGCAAAAACAGTAAAGCTTACATTAGAAGATAACATGAGAATTTAGGGTAAAGGAAATAATTCTTAAAGAGTACCCCAAATCATTAATCATAAAGAGAAAGATTGATTAAGTAGGCCATTTATGAATCTCTGTTCATAAGTTAATTAAAAGACGGCATTGGGAAGATTTTTTAAAGAAAGACAAGTCATAGGATAGAAGAAAATGTTTGTAATACACATGACCCATGTCTAGAGTATTTTTACTGCTTTTTAAAGAGTATGATGAAGTGAAGATGTGTTTTAGTTTCTCCATCTGTTGATCCTGTTTAAGTGGACCCTAACTTTTTAACCCACAAGATTTTAGTTATAAAATTACTCTTAGGAAGAGCCTAGAGATACTTGGCATTTGTTTCCTTTGTAGTTCGGTCTGTGAGCTTTGTGCAGTACTTGGCACATGACTGGCTTCAGCCTACTGTGTTTGCTGAATTAATGGATGGTGTTTTATAATTACAAACAGAGTGTGCAAAAAAGAGTAAACACTCATATGAGGACCGACCTTTTAAGTTTAAACCTAAGAAATCACAGGAAGCATTGTAGTTGGACATAAAGAACAGAAGTACTAACACTTTCAGAATATAAAGAAGAGGTGCATTTTAGGAATGTGAAGCACTGGCCGTGATTACATGAAGCTGACCACAGCGATGATCATCTTGTACTGAGGAGGGTGAGGGGAAGCTTTTGTGCTCTGTAAGACATAACAGAGAAGGGAGAATTTCATCTCATGAAGCAGGATTTTCTAAGCGTAAAATGCTACTATTGAGAAGGATTAGTTGGGACAGTGAATATTTGTATTAGCCAAACAGAGCTTGGATTTAGCAGATGGCAGATAAAAGTATGGGATGTCTTACTGGGCACTTTTGAAAGATTAGGTGAAATTAACATTCACAAATATCAGGTGTATGATGAGCAACTCAGATTGTTAATGATTGCATTATTTACATTTCAACTTTACATTTTTTGCAGAGTTCTGAAGTTCCTGTTGCATTAGACAATGGATGAGCAATCACAAGGAATGCAGGGGCCACCTGTACCTCAGTTCCAGCCACAGGTAATTGGTTGTGATGCTGCCGCCATGAGAGAGAGAGAAAGTGTGTGTGTGTGCACGCGTGTGTGTGCGCAGAGAAACAGAGATACAGTGAAGGAGGAAGTAGTGCATTCACAGTTCCTTTAGGAAATGAGGTAGCTGGAAGTGCTAATTATGCACTTACAAGTTTAAATCTGCGTTGTTTATATTTTCAAATACTGTTTTAGAAATATGGACAGACATGGAAAAAAGGGCAGCTGTAGCTGTAACTTGAAGTGGATGACCTGTAGACTGAGAGTTGACATCAGGCTTAGGGAGGAAAACAGAAACGGGGGCAGTGCCTGCGTGTTTCGTGCCCGCCTCCGCTTTCGCCGGGACGCCTTCCGGTACTGCCCCTTTGCTCGCTCCCTCTGACTAGGGGTGTGTTTCTCCTGTTCTGGAGTTGCTTGTTTTCTGCAACATAAAACGCAGTTAAAGGAATGTTTACACGCACTGTTGAAATTGATTGTTTGGCCTCCAGTGCGCACCGTGGATGCTTGCCACGGAGTCCAGACACGTGGCGTGTCCGAAATGCCGTCCCCGCCACGTGCGGGGCGGCACCTCGGTCTCGCGGTTCCTCATGCCCGCGGCTGTGCGGCCTCCGCGGTGTCTCAGAGTTGCTCTGCGAGCCTTGGCCCAGATTTGCTTGGTAGTGATTCTGGCAATGAGGAATCCATAGGTGTTCTTTCACATGAGCTCTGGAGCAGAGAAGTGTGGGGCCTCGGGTCGAACAGCTGCCCTGTTGCAGCGGCCCTCAGAGCCTCCGCTGTATTACTGTGCGCTGGGAGGTTCCGGGGGCCCTTGCAGGGTGTGGTGTTTTCCAAACTAATTTGACTACAGCACCCTTTTTTAGAGCACATCTGTTGGCTTCTCTCGAATCAGTGTCTGTGAAGCGCAGCTCGGGAAATACTGCCTACAGAGTAAACTATCTTTTCTGCCTCTGTACTTTATTCGTTTTTCACCCTTCACCTCCCTCTCCAATGTTTGAAATCCTGCCCATCCTTCAAGGAGCATCTAAAATGCCACCTCCACTCTGAAGGTTTTTCCGATTTTGTGGACGTAGTATTTTTTTCTTGGAAACTTGATGATACATTCTTCGTATGTCTCTTCTGCTGTTTCTGAGGTCTTGGGGTCATTTCATATGGACATTGTCCTTATCTTTCCTGTTGGGTCAAACTCTCCGTAAGGATTCGGGCTGTGCCCTACCGCGGCTGCCCCGTGGTCCCGCAGCTCTGCGCGTGGAGCCGGGGCTCAGCACGGTTGTGCGATTGAAACCAACCAGTGCTTCTTCACGTGAACGTGTTTAAATTATCCCTTTACTTAATTGCACTTTCAGTTGCTTTGTTATGCCTTTCTGAATTCTCTGTACTGTGTTTGGAAGAGACACCTTTTAGCTTAGAGTAAGGCCAGTATTTTAATTTCAAGATGATTTTTTTTAAAATCTATCATTTATATTTTGTGCTACGATCATAAATTTGTCAAGGTTATAGTAGGCAGCTTCTTTCTGTTAGATACAAACATTATCTTAGTGCTATTTTTACAGACATGCTTGGATACTCTTGTTTCATATTCGTTGTCTCCAGTGAAGACAGTGAAAGAAGCAGCTCTCAGATTAGGGAGTTTGTCTTATGATTTTGAAATGTTTGGTTTTGAACAGCCCTAAATTTCAAAGGAAAAAAAGAATGAGCACTGTAATTTCTGCCTCCTACTGACTCACCGATCAGGGAAGGTCAGAGTGGCATTAGGAGGCGAAAATGAGAGTCCTGGTTCCCTGGGACCCACGGGCTACCACGCGGCATAAATGTCAAAATCACACACGTGGTTCTGCGTCTCTTTCACGTGGTTCCATTCCTCTCTTCCTCCTGCCGCTGCTCCCACGTGGAAATCAGCAAGTGTCACCCCAGGTTCTCACTGCCTGTGGCAAGTGTGGGGGGGAGGGAGGGTCTTCTGCCTCTGCATCCAGACTGATGGTGTGAGGTTACCCGACAAGAGTTTACAGGCGTTACTGCCTATTAAGTCTCTGAAAAATGTTCCTGCTCTCAGTAGCATTATTTTAAAAGGCTGGCAAAGGACAGCCTCTGCTCGGGGTTGGCAGCCTGCTTTTGTTTTGTTCCACACCACTGGCCTGAATAACGGGGTGATGCAGCAACATATGGTTAGCTGAGTGACTGCTTCTGCTTTTGAGATGCTAGTGCGTGTCTGGACAGAAGCAGCAAACGGAGGAAGTCAGCTTTCTAGGTGTCAGAGACCAATTCCCTGTGTTATGACAAGTGATGTGTATTCTTGGCATATCTGTCTTTTCCTTGTTCTGAGATGAATACTCTGACCCCATAATGCATAATATGTGGTTTCATTTTTAGTACAGTGTGAGTTCCTTTTTTTTAAGCCTTAGAATGTGAGATTTATGTATCTATTTTTTTGTATTATTGTCATTCTTTTGAACTTAGTTTTTTTTTTTTTCCTATCAGCTTCCCTTTCCTTCCCTTTTTCTTTCTTTGATTCCTTTCATTGAAGCCTGGAAAGTACTGAAAGGATTTATTTGACTGGATTTGTGTCCTATATATTCACATTGCTTTTGGACTCTAGTTTGTAGGACAGTGGATTTGGCTAAATTTTTTAAAATGCAAACTGTATAAAAGATGGTGACAGAAATAGTAAAATGTCTGCTTTTTAGTATAAGACAAATTTTAAACAATGGATATTTACAGCTAACAATTTGTGAGTTTTTAATTTCTGGTCATTGAGTGAAGAGAGCTATGATACATTCAATTTTTATCATAAAGATAAATATAAAATGATTACAATCAGCGTGCAGCGTAAAGACTTTGTGGGAGCGACTCAAGGGAGAATTAGTTTTAGTTGGAATAGTCGTCAGGACCTAGGGTATAATTATTATCTGTAGTTTGAAGATGCCCAGTGTGACACTGGCTCCCTGCGAAGGAGGGAAAGCAGCCCAGATCTACAGGCAGGAGAGTTGGTGCTCCTCCTTTTAACGGCTTGGAAGGGATGAGAGTCTCATCTGGGAGTCTTCCAACCCGAGCCTCCCCTCAGGCTGGCCGGCGGCCCGGCCTGCCGCCCCGAGCTCGCGCGCCTCTGGGAGCGAGCGGGGCGGACAGGGGGCCGGCTGGGTTGAGTGGGTCACCTCCCCCTCTCTTTAGCCCGTCTTACAGAACTACTTTCTTTGTGAAATAAAGGTCATTGTGTCGTTTGCTTCTTTTGCTAAGTTGAGTTTGCCAAGGTTTTGTCCTATGGCATTGAGCACAGCCTCTGTTTTCAGAAGCCTCTGCAGAAGTTGAGGTGACGTTCTCCACCTAACAGCCTCATCCAGCCGCTTTATTGCTGCAGGTCTGGGGGATGGAGTGGCGGCTGCTCCGAGGGAAGAGACCTGCTGTAGTTAGAGCTGATGCCCTTGAACCTCCAGTGAGGCTCAGTGCTGCCAGCAGTCCTGTCCTTGGTCCCCGCGCTGCCCACTCCCCAGCGGCGTCTCCTGTCCCCTCTCCTCAGAACCCCCACTCCCTGTCCTCTCTCTCAGCTGCTGTGCCCTTGCTTCCTGTTTCACCGACAGACGGAAGCAGTCAGACGAGGACTTCCCCGGGACCTGCAGCGCGCGGTCGGCCTCATCTGCCCTGTCAGCTGCGCCAGCCCTGCCCGGGCCACCAGAGCCGTGTGCAGCCCCACGCCCGCTGGGCTCTGCGTGGCGCTGTGTGCTGCGAGGTCTCCCATCTAAACGGCGAACCAGAACAAACCCCAACCAGAAAACGGCTTTCAAAGTCCTTCTTTTCTCCAGCCGTTCACCTCTCTCTCTGTTGCCTTTTGCTGCTGAGTCCTTAGCTGTGTAGGTCTGTGTCCTGTTCCCCCTTCGCTCTCTTAGGTGTGCTCGGGGGGGGGGGCTTTCTCCCCTCCGTGCCGCCGCGGCTGCTCTCGCCCCGGTCCCCGGGGCCTCCTGTGCTCAGTCCCTGCGCCACCCTTAGACCTTGTCTTCCTTGGTCGTCAGCTACACTTGAGAGAGTCGGCTGCATTCTGTTCTTTGAAACCTGTTCATTGCTCTGCTTCCGAGAGCCTTGTTTCCTTCTCGGCTTACTGGTCTGTCCTTTGCTGACTTCCCTCCCCTCCTGGACTCTTCGCAGCGGAGCGCTCTGCGGCCCAGAGCGTCTTGCCCTATGTGCGCTGCTTGGAGATCCCTTCCAGGTTCATGATCCTGAGTATGGTCCGCGTGCTGGTGGCCTCTCTACTTTAGACTGGATCTACCTCCTGATCCCAGACGCGAGCAGCCAGTCACCTACTTGTCATCAAATTTGCGTGTCTCAAACTGGGCACATGTGAAACTGAACTGTGAATGTTCCCACAAACTGTCTGTGTGCAGGCCTCTCTGTCACAGTTGGCGGCATGTCCCTCCTTTGATCTGCCCAGGCCAAAGCTCCTGGAGACGTCCCCGACCCCCCATCTCTCGCATGTCCTGTCTCACCGCTGACAGGTCCCGCAGCGCCCCCTTCTGCATACACTTCGGGTGGGAGTACTTCTTGCCTCATTTGCTGCTGTCACTCTGCTCAGTTATTTTCATTTTCCCTGTAACTTACTGCGGTCACTCCCCAGTTGGTCTCTGTTTCTGTCCTGTCCTCACTTCAGTCTACTGTCAGCATGTAAGTCAGGGCAAAATTATTTAACATTTAAATATAAAATATACAATTTCAGTCAAATCATCTCTCTTTAAAATCTAGTAGTTTCTCATCCTTCCTCATCGTGGCTCCCCCCACTCATCTTCTTCCAGTGTGTGTGCAGACGCCACCTTCCTCGGCCGTCCCATGAAAGCCGACCCTTCACACCCACCCATTAAGCCACTTATCCCTTCTATTTTGCTCACTGTCTTTCCTCTTTCTCCAGAGTATAAACTTCATTCCCAGTCTCCAGAACAGTACCTGGAGCACATGGTAGGCATTCAGTAAACACTTGCTGAAGACAAACGTGGTGTCAAGTCAACCCATTCTCTTTCTTCTCAAGCACCACTTTTTAAATGAATATTAAAATATATCAGTATCTCTAGAATTTTTAGGCACAAGTTCAAGCAGTGGCCCATACCTCGGTGCCCCCATCAGAGGGATGGTAGGAAGCCATTCTTGGCATCGCTTTGTCAGACTAGACGTGAGGAACGAGCCTGCATCGCAGCAAGGAAGAAAGCTGAGAGAGAGAGAGAGAGAGAGAGGGGGAACTTCCTCCAGGAAGAGCTTCCACAGCTCTCTGAGCCCAGGACTCCCGTACGTTGTCTGAGATGTCTGAGCTCTTAATGTACCGTTTTACTCTTTTTTTTGGTAAAGCCTGTGTACAAATGTAAATATATATATATAGTAAATGGTTTATTAGAGAAAACCACGTACAGCCTGCACTTCTTACTGACTTTCTTTCCACCTCCTTGCTGTACCCGGAGCGAGCCTCCTCCCCCCGTGGTCGCTGTCCCCCGTCACCTGGCACGTGGGGCGGCTCGCTCTCTGGTCCCCGCGCCGGGAGGGTCAGCGGCAGAGGCTCACCCTCCGCATCCGCAGAGCCTCTTCCAGACCCCACCCGCTCCTTCTTGGGAGGGGGGCTGGTGAGCCCCGCCGCGTGGAGGCTCCGTCTCGGCCTCCCGGTGGCCCCAGGCTCCCTGCCTCGCCGTCACCTGCGTCTCGCCTTCGTCCCGGGCGCAGTGCCGCTGCTGCTTGGTTCTCACAGCGCGGCCGCCCCGCGCCGAGCGGTTTGCATGTCCGTCACCCCCGACATCAGGCCGCCGCGCACACCTCGCACACGGGGAGGCCCGGGCTCGCCCGGCCCAGGTCGCACGCGGCCCTGGGGTGGGGCTGTCGGCGGCTCGCTCGCTTCCCGGCAGACGCTCCTCACACACTTCCTGGCCAGTCTCACCGTCCCAGTCCTCGTGACCCTTCGTGTTTCCGGGCACCTCCGGCTCCTCGTCTTCGAGGCGTGTTCTGGCCCGGCCTGTCTTCCCTGTGTCGGGTAGCCCTGCCCGCCTGGTTGTCCGGACCGCAGGCAGGCGGGCCTCATGCTTCGCGTTTAGCCAGTTTTCCTGCCCCCTTGATTGGACTCCCTCACTAGCTAGTGAACCTGCTGAGTCTTCACATCCTGACGGTGACCGCTCCCCTTTAGATTACTGCCACCTCTTGTCTAGCTTGTTGCAGAAGCTTCGGATCTGGTCTCTTTACCTCTCGTGTTACCGTTTCTAGTTCATTCTTTACATTGTAGCAAGAGTCATGTTTCCAAAGTGTACCTTTTGATGCGTTACTTTCTTTGACTTTTGGGATGGATTCTGCATTTTCACGTGTGCCGGGAAGGGTCTTGCATCCCCTGGTCTCCTTTCTCCTCTCCAGCTGCACCTCGTGTCACTCCCTGCTTTGGACTCGGGTTCAGCCTTGTCTTGCTTACATTGCACTCTCTTTGGGCTCCAGGATCTCGGGTGCCAGGGTGATGGTGTCAGGAGCTGTTCGGGGAGATTTAGTCTCCAGCAGAAGGTAATAAGCATAAGGGCTCATTATAATGTATGTGAACTACATGAAGAGACCCTGAGGAAAGTTCTCTGAGAGGAAATGTGAAATTAAGAAGGCAACAAAAAGATGACTCGTTTTTGGGTCATTTCATACACGGGTGTGCTTCTAGTAAATGAGAATACATTCCACCAGGAGTGCAGTGCTCACGAGGTCTGTAGGTCGTGTTTTGTATCAGTGAATAGTAGGTAACGGGTGCTCCATAAATCCATGCTGAATGAATGGATTGATCTCTAAATGAAAGCAAAACAGTAATCAGTCTAACTGTACTATGTTAATATCGTATAGATTTTAGTTACTTTAGAGTTATTTTAGGAAGTGACTATGGGGCCATATAGTATAAGAGATCTGTCAGATGAGAAGTGGTATCAGAATGTTTAGAGCCTGGCTGAGCTCTGGATTTAGATTGATTGTTCATATTTACATATTTAGGGATAAGTGTTTCTCAAATTTTAGAGGAAGTTCCTTGAGGGATTTAGATGATTGAAAAAATGGGGCTACAGAAAGGATTCTCTCATCTTCTCTCTTGGAAATTTATTTTTGAATAGTCCATTGAGAGTGGAGTGGGCAAAGATGAGGTCGACATGAATCGAAGTTTCCAAACTCCACCTGGAACTGCATTCAGAGCCTGACATATAGTTTTAAGAAATACAGTGATGAAAGTAGTTCCATTTTTGAGGGTGAATTTGATATTTGGAGATAATTTAAAAATCCTTTGGAGCCAAACACGTACTTGGTGAAAAAAGTATAATCTTGGTATTCATTCTTCCTTTGATCAAAATGAGCTGTCTTCTTAAATGAGGCCAGTGATTTTCATATGGTTCACAAGCTGATGACAGTTCCACAGGAGGGGTTACGAATACATGTTCGGCGTTGGAAGCCTTCCTGGAGTAAGTGCATGTCCTCCCGTGGTGCAGGTTTGAAGAGCAGCGTTCAGTGCATAGATTCTAATGTGTTTGTTAGAATTCGATTGTATCATTTTACATTTAGGATACCTTTATATTTTGTCTCCCTTTATATCATTATTATGTGACTATTATATGACTTTCGTATGGCCTTGGTTATGTTTGACAGATTTCTCACTAAATATTCATAAAACAAATATTTCCCAAATTTAGAAATTTTGATACATTTCTTTTTCTAAGAGCACTTACATAAAATAAATTTAATGATGCATTCTTTTTGTTTTTCCCTTGACTGGACCTCATTTGGTGCAGGAGGACAAGAGGGTGGTGGAGGAGGAGGTTTTAGAAGAGTTACCGTGAGGTGGGCATCCAGTGGAGGGTGAGGAGAGCACCAGGAATCAGTGTAACTCAACACTACCTTCCAGAACCAGCGGTGGGGGAGGTTGGACAGTGGATGACACTGACCAGAGTGAGCAGAGCGAGAAGGGAAGGCGGAGGATGGTACTCTGTGGAACACCAGCATCCACGGGGAGGAGGATGTGGAGGAGCTGGAGGAGGCGGGAGGGCTGGTTGGTGTGGTGGCTAAGAGCATGAGCTCTGAAGTCAGATTGCCTGGGATGAGTGTCTGGGACCCTCCAGCCCCGACTGTCTAGCTGTGTGAGGGAGGGCAGGTTATTTAACATCTATAAGCCTCACTTGTCTCATCAGTAAATTAGAGAAACAGTAGTTTTTACCTCCAGCAGATATGGAGCTTTCACTGTGGTGCTGGGCACAGAGATGGCACTCGTTGGATGATGATGGTACGGCCAGTAGTTAGTGCTGGTTGGATGACGATGCTGCTGATGGTTAACCCTCATTAGAGGGTGGCGATGGTGATGGCGACAGTGACTGCATTCTACACGATGATCTAGGCACACAGGTTCCTCTGCCCATGGCCTGCTTCTGCATCGTATTACGTCCTTTATTTGGTTTTTATTACCGCTTTCTGCCCACACTGCTTCTTTAGCCTTGTTTACCTCAGTAACTGGTATCACTGTCCATCGAGGTGCACAAGCCCACATCTATGACTTACCCGCTCTGTCCCCACTCCTCAGACTCCACTCCTCAGACTCCACTCCTCAGCATCTTCTCTGCCTCTGCCTCACGGTCACATCCTGATTCCATCTGCTGCTGCGTCTCACTATAACTGTCAGGTCAGGCCCACTACCTTTCTGTCCAGGCTCCCTGCTCCCACTCCTGCAATCCTCCTCCTCCTCCGCCCCACTTCCTTGTGCATGCAGCGTCCTGAGTGAGTTCTCCCTGTGAGTGTGCGTGAGATCACGGCGCAGTGCTTCCCTGCCGGCAGCTGGGGTCCTTCCTCTTGCTGCGGCGCACGGCGTGGCCGCCCGCGCGTCCCGCCTCCACCCTGCTCCCCGCGCGCCAGCCCGTCTTCCTTGAGCACACGAGCTCATTCCTTTCCCGAGGACATTTTCTCCAGGGGTTCTTTCTGCTCTTCCTTTTCCTTCTGGTTTTTCAATCTCAACATAAAGGTCACCCCCTCAGCAGGGTCCTCCCAGAGTTATCCAGTTTAAAATAACCATCCACTCATTTTCCACTGTATCGCTCCATTGTATTTCTCTGCATAGTACTTAAATATTAGATATTACTGTGTATTTGCTTACTGTCTTTTTATTGTTTTTGTATTTGTTTGCCCCCTCCTCTATTAATAATTGTGGAATAAATGAATAAATTGTGGAAACCTCTTCCCTCTATTTGTCTCCGTCCGTCTCTGTCTCCCTGAGCCTTTTGCCTGCCCTATTTAATTTTACGGGTATAGCTGATGGTGCTCCTGGCGGGTGGGAATGTCTTTGTCATTAATTAACTATCCTGCTCATGGTATGCTGGGAAAGGTAATCAGTATTTTTGGTTACGTAATTTGGATATAGTGATTATTATGCTGTGTGGTGTAACTAATGATGCTTAAATGATACAAACACCAGGGTCTTATAAATGTTTAATCAGGTAATTGGTTATATTTGGTCACTCATTTTTCTTATGCTACAATGAATTGTCTCCTTTGTTTGATATAAAGCCAGTAATAATGATTAATGACGTATTGTTCCAACTGACGTAAATCTCCCACCCTTAGTATCTTTAGGAATAGGTTACTGCTGAAGTAGTTCAAGAAATTTTAGGGAAGTCATTTCTCAGATGGAAAGAAGCATGACTAATTAGACTCTGCTGGCACATGTGGTTTTTTAAAAAAAAAGTGTTGTTTCATTTTTTTTATTTTCAGTGAGGTTTGTAGAAAGTAATACATAACAGAGTTGTTAGATATTGTCAAAAAGATATTCTAGTTTGTGTAGTTTGGAGATGAGTAATCTCTTTTTAATGATCGTACGTAGCATGAGCTTTATTGCCAAATAAAATAGAAAAGCATTTTGAAGTTTTGTTACTTTTGAATTTTGGAGAAATTTAGGAATATTAATATAAAATAAGACTTTTAAAATCACATGGTTGGTAATATGAAAATCACCAGTAAGAGATAAAAGTGCAATAACAATATAAACCTTATTAATGGTGTCAAATACTGTAATCAGCAGTGGCTTGTCTGTTAGATCACTGATAACAGCACCTCCAGGAGTTACCAGGACGTCGCTTTCTCTCTGGGGAGTCTGTGGAGGCCGTGCTGCGACGCTTCTAATCCCCAGAGAGAATTACCATCGTAACGTTGTCCTGAATTGTCTTACTGCTCATTAAATGTCCTTGCCATCACGTTTAAAGTAAATTAAGGAAATTGATTTAGTCCTAGGAAATTAATTGTTTAACAAGTTTGCACCTGTGAGGATATGAGCCCGTGGCACAGCAGAATGAATTTTATTGTAGAATGAGGAGTATTTCTGTGAAGGAAGCAGTTAACACAGGCTGGCATGTAGAATCCTGATCAGGTAGCGGGATCTGGTGGTATGTGATTAAAGTGCAGATCGACAAGAGATTCGTTAGTGAGACTGCAGAACATTTCAGGTGTTGTATAAAGCTTCCTTCACTCTAGGGTTTGATTTTTTTTGTTTTTAGTTGTCACATATGATTTTGAATGTTTATTTTGTGTTTCTATATTTCAGGACTCTTCTATAGGATAACTTGTTAGGACACATATTCACATATCTCAAGAGGCTAAACATGGTACTTTACCACAAAAATGTAATACAAATGCTGCCAATATCAGTTTTAATTATGTCCTTTATTTAAGGAGTTGTAAGTGTCTTATAGTTAGTAATTAAGAAATAACAACAAAAAGCCAGTAACAATAATAATAAAAAAAACCTATGTAGGCTTATAATTACGTTATCCATGTTAATTAGTTCCATTTTGAGACTTATTCCATAAATGAATCTGTTTAAAATTTCTTGATGGAGTGTGTAGTCTTTATTTAGTAATTTTGGAAGATCCCTTGTGCTGAGTTAGCCGTGCCCTTTCTCGGTTTCTTCTGTCACGAAGAGCTTGCAGTGTCAAACTCGTAGGGTTCATGGGCTTTCAGACAATTACTCTCTTCCGTTTGCCTGTGACTTTAAACTTCATTTAAGCATGTTCCAACCAGGTAGCTGAACTGCCACCAGACATGATTTTATAAATGAGGTGGCCCCCCACGGTAATTAGGAGGCCTTTGGGCAAAGTAATTTTAGTTAGATGTAGTTGGTGTGTGTCACCATGGAGCCTGGGACCCAGGGGTTAGGCTCTGCCCTTCCATGAACCAGGAAGGCAATCCACGTGGTAACTGGGGGACACTCGCTAGAAGACGGAGCCCAGGCCCGGGTGGCACCTGCTCCCAGTGAGGAAGCTGCTGGCACAGGGGTCTAGCAGGATAGAGATAGACTCCAGTTGGGGCCTCGAGGAAGACGGACCCAAAAAGGACACTGAAGTAGAGACTAAAGAATGACAGTCCTAAAAACTCGAGCACCCCAGTGCCCTGTGAGGAGAGGGTGGGGGGAAGGATGCCGCCCCACCTGGGAGGGGAGCTGTAGGTGACAGTGAGCTGGTGCCACGCACCTGGCTGTCCGGTTGACACTCCAATGCCGGGCCTGGATCTGCTTGCCCTACCTGAGAAAAGGAGGAAGCCAGATCTGGGTGGCTGCCTGGCTGAGAAAGGTTCTGAGATACTGAGCACTGAGTCCGGGCGTGGAGCCCAGGCCTTGCACACTCAGTGAGGACCCTGTGCGTTTTCTGTGGGGCGTCTTGGGTGCATCTGGTGCCCGGCGCTCAGTGTCCGCATCGCATTGCCCTGGGTCAGTGGGGGTTACTCAGTGTCCTTAAATGCTGGGGGTTCATGGGGAGTCCGTTCCCTCTGCTGGGAAGCTGTGAGAGGCAGTTGTGGGTCTTCTCACTGGCACTGAGTTCTTCCAGGGACATTCACTTAGTAAATATCTATTGTCTGTTTCATGTCAGGCTGCCTTCCTGGCATCTGGGTACAAGGATAAAACTTGGTTTCTGCCTTTGAGAAACTCTATGAGTGGAGGGAGAAATACATCGTGTAAACAAATGATTAGAATCCAGTTCGGTGTGGAACCCAGCGTGGTGCCTGCACTGAGGATTTGTTGGCAGAGCTGACTGCTGTCGTGTGGGAGCGGAGGCTGGAGCAGAGGCTGGAGCCCGGGTGGGCGGAGGGTGGTCCCCAGACAGGCTGGCAGCTGAGCCTCTGAGTTTTTAGGGTGAGAAGCACAGTTCTTCAGAAGACGTGGGACAAGCCGATGCCTTGCGCTGAGCGGCCAGAGCTCACGTGTGCTAGGGGACAAGTGGTGTGGCTGGTGTGGAGGCCCAGGGTGGATGCGCAGGTAACACAAGAGCCCTCTGTTGGAGGTGGAACAGAGTAGGTTCTTTCTTCCGTAAAAGTTGAAAATCC